>NC_041742.1:20854547-21458743 GCF_004115215.2 Ornithorhynchus anatinus | reverse complement strand
CCAAAAAAATTGTGGATAATGCCTTTATTTAGGCCTACACTGGGGTCCATGCTGAGAAAGGAGGAATACACATTCTAGAAGGAGAACTAACTGGGCCCGCTAGAGATCGACTCAAATCTGACCCTCTTTGGGTTTCAACCGTGTCAAGAAATTAAAAGACAAAGGAACATTTTCTTTTGGAGCTGAACCAATTGGAAGAGAGCGCAGAGCTTCTAATCTACAATTCATCCTGGCCATCAATCATGAATTTCATGCCAGGTCATTCTGCTTTAGCATCTCCTGCGGGCTAGTGTGTACTTCCTGAAAATCAGCTCTTTGAGGAGGTTCAGTGGTCTGAGTCTAGTAGAGACTAGTTCATTTTTTTTTTTTTGATCATTAGAAACCCTAACAAGCCCACTGGGCCTCAACTCTCTAGAAATTTCTGTCCAGAAAAATACTTGATTGCTTGGAAATCTGTATCAATAAGCCTACTTTTATCTCATTTTCAGCATTCGCCATTCTTTCTGCATCGATTCCTTCCTGATTCATTGCACACACAGCTTTGTTTTCCCAAGATGCCTCTGCTGAGCCAATGGGAAAATGGGGCTACAGCCTGAGACCCTACACAGTTATCCAGCAAAACTGTCATTTGGTGCCCTAAGAGCTCTCTTATGAGCCACTAATTGATTTTTGTTATATTGTTCCCTTGGGGTTTTAGTAGGAAATTGCATTAGGGCTGTAACCCTTATTGACTTGCCCTAGGATTTTAGATTAAAAAATATGGTGTTTGTTAAGCATTTGCTCTGTTGTCAGGCACTGTTCTGAGCGTTAGGAAAGATGCCAGTTAATCAGATTTATATGCGTCTCCTAGTATACAAGAGTAGTCGGTCCCAGTAATATTCAGCAAAATGACAGCTGAAAGCTATGGCCATTTCATTCCCAAAGACAGTTTTCATTTGCCGTAATAAACTTTTTCATTTGGTACAGCTTTAAAACAGAGTAGATCTCAAAATATCATTTTATGATTAGATCTGAAAATATCATTTTAAGAGCCGTTTGCATCTGATAACTGATTTTAAGCAGCGTTAATTAATAAGAAGCAGATAGATGCTCACCTACATTTGGAGTATGATCTATTTCATCTGGGACGTAATTTCCTCGGAACCTTGATAGAATACCTAAAAATTAATTTTGCCCTGTAAAGAATCTTTGAAGTGTAGATGCCCCAGTTGTGTGAACCCGTTTTGTTGGACTGAAAGTAAGAGTCTGTTCTGAATTTCAAAGAGAGAATTCTCAATGCACTTCCATCTGGTTACACTTAAACGACTCAAATCATATAGTTGAATAGGACTGACATTAGTTTTGAGTTGAGCAGTGATATATTTGTTAATTCCACGGAATGTGTAGCAACGATTGTGACGTTAAATGTAATTCCTGTTGATCCAATCGTAGTGGATTTACATTAACCTAATTGTGTTGTGAAGAGAAACCTTTCTAAGTCCCAAGTTATGCTTCACTTTCTATATTAATGTCTTTGTTTTTCCCTTCCCGGTTGAACAATGCCTCGTGTTGGGTGACCTGAAATGAATCCAAAAATCCCCATACATTCCATTTTCCACTTTGGCTAGAAAAGATAATTCCATGACATGGCATTAAAATCTAAGGGTTTAAAGAACCCACTATTAGATGATCGGATTATTGATTTAAGTATAAAATCGGGTAGCCGAAGAAACAGTAGATCGTTCCCTGGTGGCTTCCAGGAGCAAACGGGCCTCAGTAAGTGCTCACCAGACTCCCAAGGAGGGTCTTCTTAGTCCAGGAGACATCCTGCCTAAGCTTTGGGTCCCAATTGGACCTTGTCAAATGGAAATCGTACATGGGTCTGTGGTTAGGATTTCATTATTGAAGATTTCATAGACAAGTAGAGCAGATAAGCAAAGCCTTCGCGATTCACTTGACTCTTGCCTACAAACAGTGTATGCCTTTACTATGGGAAGAACTCTGTGGTCACCTAAGAAGGCAAAGCTTAAAGGGAGGTCCACTCTTTGAAAATATGCAATGAAAATGTTGGCAGTGCCTGGCTGTGAGAAAGTTTGGAATCCCACTTCTCAGCCTTAGCCAAGGTCTACAAGTCCCATAAATACATGAGGCCTAGGAGCGGCTTCATCCTTCCATCTCCAAGCTCCCATAACTCTTCTACCCTGGAAATTGTTTTGGAAATGCTTTGGAAATAGTTCAGGATTAGGCATGGATATTCAGTTGTTGGTTTTGATATTTTCTTTCCGTGAATTATTGCTTCCTTCACCTAACCGTCTCTCCATATGTCACTTAAGAGGAATCCACAACCACAAATGCTGGGAAGAAAGTTTCATTAGAAATACATCAGCACGAAAGCGACATGTCAAGGAGCAGTGTGGGGAAAGTTCCATTTTTTGGGCTGGATCCCAAGAATAAGAAGGGCATAAATTGCTTATTTCTTGGGAGGGAATTCGCTATTCCCTATCCCTGGGGTCAGTTTAGCCCATTAGTTCTTCTGATGCACTAAAAGCCTCTTTATAGCCTTCAAACATCAATTTACCTCTCAAAATGAATTATTTATTTCTTCTTCACCAATAGCCTATGGATGTTTAAATATGCATCCTGGTTTTTAATGTGGAAATGTATTTTAAGTTCCTTAAAATCTAGTACTAGCCTTCTAGGTATATCACCGGGCAGCTTAGAAATAGGAGAGACAGATTTTGTTTTTGAAATTTACATTTCAGTAATATTTGACACTTGTCTAAATATTACATGAGGTCAGAGTCTCTCGTTCAATATTTATGAAAAGATCTGTTTGATGGGAAGACATATTTTATGAACCAGAGTTCATAAGTGTCCTTCATAAAGAGACCGATATTCATTTTTCCAGATGTTAACTGCTTTAGATTATAGAGTCCAAACTATCTTCGAAGTAGAAGTGGTAGAAATAGTATTTATTAAATGGCCACTGGATACAATGTACTGTATTAGGCATTTGGGAAGAACAAAACAGGTAATATGTTCCCTGCCCATTGGGCGCTTATACTCTAGCAGAAGAGATAGAAATAAAAATGTTTACAAATATAGTAATCTTAATGATTGATTGATCCACTGATCACAGTAAAACATTGAATGTATATGTGCTGAGGATGGATATGAATAATGAAAAGGTGCTTGGGCTGGGAGTCAAGTGTGTTGGATTCTAATCCCAGCTCTGCTACTTTCCAGAGAAGAAAAGATAATTCTATGACATGGTATTAAAATCTAAGGGTTTAAAGAACCCACTATTAGATGATCAGATTATTGATTCAAGTATAAAATCGGGCAGTAGAAAAAGCAGAAAAGGCAGTCAGGTGAGTTGGGTTCTAATCCCAGCTCTGCTACCTTGTTGCTTTGCAACCATGGGCATGTCTTTTAACAACTCTCTGCTTTGGTTTCCTCATCTATAAAGTGGGGATTAAATACCTCTTCTCTCCCCTACCCCCAGATTGTGAAACAACCCCCCTCCGAACCCACCATTTGGGATAGGGACCGTGTCCACCTCTGTGTTTTTAGTACAATGCTTGGCACATAGAAAATGATAATAATAATAATAATAATGTTGGTATTTGTTAAGCACTTACTATGTGCCAAGCACTGTTCTAAGCGCTGGGGTAGACACAGGGGAATCAGGTTGTCCCACGTGGGGCTCACAGTCTTAATCCCCATTTTACAGATGAGGGAACTGAGGCACAGAGAAGTTAAGTGACTTGCCCACAGTCACACAGCCGACAAGTGGCAGAGCTGGGATTCGAACTCATGAGCCCTGACTCCAAAGCCCACGCTCTTTCCACTGAGCCACGCTGCTCAGCAAGTACCAGGATTAACAATAAATGCTGGATTGGGCTGGTAGGTTTGTAGAGCTTGGGGTGTGGGAGCTAGTCAGGGAACAAAATATTAGAAATGAAGTATTCTGAATGAAAATGGGTACATTTCTCTCAACTCAAATCATACTCCTGGAAATACTCCAGGCCCCCCTTCCTAGTGAATGTTTCTTCCAGAAAGCATTACTACCTTGTTTAATACCTTGTCTGTTTCAGTCCTTCAAAGACTGCTGGAGATAACTTAGAGCCCAAATTTCATCTGTCCACTCAAAAGAGCAAGAGAGTCGAGGCAGGCTTTGTCTGACTCTTGTAAGGGTCAGTTTTCCGAGTGCCTGTTTTATGTTCAAAAATATATCAGAATGGATGTTCGACCTTAGTGTGTTATGGTGGGAGGGTATTTTCCAGAGTTTTGAAGAGGAAGCTCTCCCAGCATTTTTAAATCCTTTGATGTGATTTTCACTCTGGTTTTCTATCTCTCAAGGAAGCTACATCAAAAGAGATATGGAGCTGGGGAAGGGGTGTGGCTTTGTGAATATAGAATGAGTTTCAACTTCTGTTTAAAAATAAGTGGTACTCTCGTCAGGGACCGAGAAAGAGAAAGAGAGCAATAGAGTGAGTTTACGTAGTTCTTTATTTTCAAAGACGATGCTACTGCCAATTAGTTGTTGTTATTATTATTACTAAGAAAAATAATGGTATTTGTTAAGTGCTTACTAGGGGCTAAGCACTGTACTAAGCACTGGGGTGGATCCAAGCAAATAGGGCTGGACACATTTCCTGTCCCACAGGGGGCTCACATTCTCAATCCCCATTTTCTAGATGAGACAACCGAGGCACAGAGAAGTGAAGTGACTTGTCCAAAGTCACACAGTAGCCATGGGGCAGAGCCAGGATTAGAACCCACAAACCTTCTGACTCCCAGGCCCGTGCTCTATCCACTACACTATGCTGCATCTCCATGATAGTTCTTTCTGTGAATAGCTGAGTGGCTCAGAGGACCACTATTCAACCCAACAACCATTCCACACCCTGTAAAGATTGAATTCTGCTGGGTTGATTTACGTGCCATCTGATGGGCTTATTTCTATTTACTAGTCTCTCCCTTGGTCTCCTGATCTTCCTGGAGCCTTTGCTCCATTCGAATGTAAACTTCTTGAGGCCAGGGAACATGCCTCTTCCTTTTCTTGTAGTTTCTCAAGTTCTTATTTCAGTGCATTGTACCCAGTGTGTGCTCAGTAAGTATCACCTTGACAAATCTTCAAGTAGAGTTTCCCCCGCTCCTGATTGCTGCCTGCTAGGCTGTTCTGCCCACTGAAGTTTTGTCATAACAGTGCTCTCTCCCCATCTAATCTTGAGAAACTAGTGGACTAGAACCTTAGGATCTGGTTCGGGAGAGAACTCGGAGGAGGGGCACAGCAGGCAATAAGCTACTGGGATTCCTACTAAACATATCAGTTGACCTTGCATGTTCATTCAGCAGTATCCACTGCATGCCCACAGTTTGCAGAGCACAGTGCTCTGAGGAGTTACAAGTAAGCAAATGTCATTGTCCATATCTGGAGCACTTAACATAGCCTTATATTCTAAGAGAAGCAGCGTGGCTCAGTGGAAAGAACCCGGGCTTAGGAGTCCGAGGTCATGGGTTCTAATCCCGGCTCTATCGATTGTCAGCTGTGTGACTTTGGGCAAGTCACTTAACTTCTCTGTGCCTCAGTTACCTCATCTGTAAAATGGGGATGAAGACTGTGAGCCTCACGTGGGACAACCTGATAACCCTGTATCTACCCCAGCGCTTAGAACAGTGCTTGGCACAGAGTAAGTGCTTAACAAATACCAACATTATTATTAATTCATTTCTTCCCACATAATTCATTTACTGTAACATCTGAGGTGGAGACTTTTAGACTGTAAACTCGTTAAGGGCTAGGGATGAAGGTAAAAAATTGAATTGCAGTCTCTGAAACACTCAGTTCAGTGCTCTGGAGATGGAAGACACTCAGTACATCCTACTGATTGATTGGATCAGTAGGATCAAACCTGTCCGTTATCATGGGTGCTATTTTGCAGCCGGATGAAGCAGTGAATGTTTGAAAACCTGCTGTTTAATTCACCCATGCCCACATGAGCCATAGGTTGTCGGGTTAATTCAACAGTACCAGTCAGGACCAGATAAAAGATCCATGATCCAGGCCCACAGCAATAGAAGTCCAGTTGGGATTGTGGTGGGGAGGGGCCTGATGGCGAGATGAGGTCAAACTTCATTCCTTCCTATGTGACAAAATTCAAGTCCTCAGGTGTCCGCTGACATCCAGAATCATAGGGTTATATGAAATATTCAGGACCCAAATCAAACTCTCCATATACGCCTCCTCTTCCTCCCCTGCTTACCTTTCCAAGGTTTTCAGAGGGCAGAAACAGCAGCAAAGGTGAATAGGCTTTCTCTCACTGGATGTGGAAAAGGAAAGACAAGCTGCCCTAACACTATGTTCGAAGCAGGACTACTATGGTTGTCTGGTCCTAAAAAAATAAAATACTTAAAGTGCCGTCAATTTAGATCCATTTTAATATTAAGGTTATTATACTTTGGCAAATGATTGGAAAGTTTCCCAGTCTTTGGATTGACCTTCATCCTGATTTCCTTCCTGCCTTTGACCACCTTTATTAATAGCACAATAAGCACATAGGCTGGTTCTTTACTTCAACTGTGAGTTGTCAACAGAGACTACTTTTTGTTTCCTATCTTGTCAGTTAAATGTTTATTTTGCAAAGAAATATTAACTGATAACAGAATCACTCAAGGCCAGTGATTTCCCTTTCCCCATAAATGAATCTCTCAGTTTAGTATAAAAATGCTAATGAGCTCATGGAGGTATAATCAAAATACATCCTTTTAGAAATCCTTACAGTAAACTAAAAGCTCATTATCTCTCCTTTCTCCTGCTTCCTGAAGATGGAAGTAGTCTAAAGATTTTGATTTCCCAAATCTATTCAGGTTTGCAATCACTTAAATGAATAGCAAAGATTTAATTGTGTAAGCACTTTATCGCTATAATTATTGATCCTAACAGAAATTATTGTAGCTTCCCTTGAATGGCCCATTGTTTTCATAATACATGGCAACTCTCTAGGTTTATAAATCATTTTCCTTAATTACTGACAGCACTTTTCTTGGCTTAGTGCATTATGGGGCCTGGAATCTCTTTACGTTGTTGTCGATCACTGTGTATTTGTGATTGGAATTTCCTTAAGAACTTGAAATCAGTGGAGATCTGATGGCCCGAAAACGTCCAATTTCCATACAAGTTACTGCTCATGGCAATATTGTTGTTTACATTTGTTTTCTGAAAATAAACAAGATCAGAGTGAGGGGTAGCCCACAGAGAGAAAACTCTCGCGTTTGGCACCCCTACTCTGTGAGCATTTTGAGGTGGATAGGAAGAGGAAAATTACTCAGGCCCTTGGGGACCACTCCTAGGTTAGCCGTGGGGCACCTTGCAGCCCTGAAAGGAGAGCTTTCTGGGGTGCACGGGTCCTTCCCTATGTTCGTGGCTCAGTGGAAAGAGCACGGGCTTGGGAGTCAGAGGTCATAGGTTCGAATCCCAGCTCTGCCACTTGTCAGCTGTGTGACTGTGGGCAAGTCACTTCACTTCTCTGGGCCTCAGTTACCTCATCTGTAAAATGGGGATGAAGACTGTGAGCCTCATGTGGGACAACCTGATTACCCTGTATACCCCACCGCTTAGAGCAGTGCTCTACACATAGTAAGTGCTTAACAAATACCAACATTATTACTCTGCCCCCAGGTGAGAATCTTAATGCCTCCAGAGTCTTTTCGGAGGCAGTTGGTATTGTGATGATGGTAAGTGGATCCTTGTAGGTGCTGAGGTTAGTAGTTCCTTGAAATCTCCTATATTGGGGTTCCATGGTCTTTGGTCATATCCCCCTCTCCTGAGGAACCACTTTAAGCAATGGATGGAGCTCAGTTTTCCTGGGTCCCAAAAGCATGGCTCGGAGCACCCCTCTGCCCAGCAGGACTCCAGGTTGATCCGGCTCTCTCCCTGGAGATGACCTATGAGGCACTGAGAGTCCCCATTGCCAAGAGCCTAAAGTATTTGAACTGTGGCATCAGGGGTAAGCACCTGTCCCCAAAAGTTTGGTTCAGGAGATCTCTGCTAGCCCGAGAACCCATAAGAGCTCAGAAAACTCCAGCTTCCCAGTGCTCCTATGTGAGAGTAGTGATATCGCCTCCCGTAAATATGTCAGTTGTGCACACTTACATTTCTATTTTGTATGTATCTTAAGATCTGTAGAAAATGTAACCCAGGGCTTTGCTGAAATTTTAAGAGGAAACCCGAGCTGTGAAAAGTAGGAGTGTGATTGGATTGGGCTAGAAGTCCATCACATTATAGCTCCTGTTTCTTTTGAACCAGTTCATCTGAGGCTCATCCCTCTAAATTTAGGTTTTGCCATTGATCCAACATCTGAGAGAAAGATTTTCAAATATTTTTTGAGTGGGAAGTCTTGATGGGTGAAGTCAGTGAAGGCCAGGTTTTGATTCCTTTGTAACACACCAGCTACTAAATAGCCTAATTAGAAAGATGTCACCCACACCAAACATTTCCTAATGTGTCATGTGTGAAGTGCTTATGTCCTGGTAGGGGAAAAAGGCCAAAAGGACCATCACCTTAATGTAAGTCCGGTAAGGGATCCGTCCCAGACGACGTTCGGAGACACTGTTGATGATCCCCATGGCCACCTGGGGGAGATAAAAGCTAGGAAACGGTGTTGCTCTCGACTATAAACCGATCCATTTGTTTGTTCCAGGATGGGGCTTGGTGTCCAAACCACGGACGATAGGGCAGTCATGGATGGGGGGCACAGTAATAATTAGGGGGAGTGGGAAAACTTACTTGTCAGTGTGTGTGTGTGTCTTTAAAAACTATTTTAGTTTTCCTTTTCTCATTCAGAAACAAAAGAAGCCAAATAGTCTGTAAGAAAGCGAGGCAAGCAAAGGAACTGGGCCAGGGCCCATCCCTGGCCCTGCCAACATGAGTAGGCGCTCAGTAATCTCACCCAACTGTTTGGAGGAGTTTTGGCCGACGGACCTGATGCTTCTATCTTTCCTAAGAGGCTGGGCCCCCGTCTGTTTGGAAGATGTGAGTCAGTTCGCTGGTGAGGAAACTGTGAGAGCAGATAGTGAGGGAAAGAAAAACAGCCCCCACTTACTGGATCCAGATTCTCATTCAGGGGTGCGGGGAGCATCATAATCAATCAGTAGCATTGATTGCACTATTGCTCTATTGTTGATAGTGTGGCCTCGTGGAAAGAACCTGGGCTTGCGAGTGAGACGATCCAGCACTGCCCCTTGCCTGCTCTGTAACCTTGGGCAGACCACTTCAATTCTCTGGCCCTTAGTTTCCAACCTGTAAAATGGGGATTCTGTTCTTCTTACTTAGACTGTGAGCCCCAAGGAGGACAGGAGCTGTGTCCAACTGCTTATCTTTATCCACCACAGTGCTTAGTAGAGTGCCTGGTACATAGTAAGGTCTTAACACAAACCATAATTATTTTATCACTCTTTATAATAATTGTGGAATTAGCATTACTAGTCTGTTTAGTGCACTCGCTATGTGGTTGGGAGAGTTCAGTAATGTTCGTAAACATGATCCCTGCTCTCAAGAATCTTGCAGTCCAGTGGGGGAGAATCAGTCAAAGGGCTGGATTACAAGGGAGATGATTCCAGCGAGCTAAAACCAAGAAAGCCTTGGAACAGAAGCAGTGTTGCCCAGTGGAAAGAGTATGGGACTGGGAGTCACAGGACCTGGGTTTTAATCCTAGCTCTGCCACATGCCTGCAGCGTGACCTGGGACAAGTCACTTCACTTCCCTGTGCTTCTATTTCCTCATCAGTAAAATGGGGATTCAAAGCCTCTTCTCCCTCCTACTTAGACCATGAGCCCTATGTGGGATTGGGTCTGGATCTGATCTAATTATCTTGTATCTACCCCATTTTTTATCCCAGGGCTTGATACATAGTAAAGTGCTTAGCAAATAACACAAATCAAAAGAAGCCCAGAATCCTTCTGGCTAATGCCCGTGAACATGTGGCAGATCTCTGGGCCCATAGTCAAGAGAAAAGCCATGAGCTTCCCACAGCTTGTGGTCAGGAAGTAGGGTTTTAGTGAAATCATCACAACAATCAGCTGGACTTGGGGCCCACCTGTCTAACATGATCCCCCGAATCCTCCTTGGATTTCAGTCCCGTGGGCTCAGCTCTTTGAAAGAGGGCACCGGGATTACATTTGAGGCACAGCTAAAAGCAAAGTACCACTGCCATCAAGGGGGCCTCCCCAGCAGCTGCCTATATTGACAGGTTGAAGTCAAGCATGGCCTGCTTGAGAAGAAGCAATGAAGGTGGCTAAGAGACAATTAGCAGCAACAGGCCTTACAGGCCCAGGCGCTCACGGGCCTGGGGTGGGTCTCCGGTTGTCTACGCGCCCACCTGGTCCTGTGGACGTGACGGCGTGCCATCGCCGTTGGCAAATGTCAGCCATTCAGTGAACTGGGTTGAAATTTATGAGGTTACGAGTTTTACGATTCGTCTCCGAAGGGAAACCATTTCCTATCAGACAGTTGTTTGTGCCACAGTCCAGTAAAGTGCCATGTGTGAATTTCTTTTCTCTTGGCTCTTAAATGTGAGCACTAAGACACTGAGCACCAGCTGGTCTGCATCTCCCCTTTGGATGGAACAAGAGGAAATAGGCTTAAATTTTAGCAAGAACGGACTTAGCCGTCCAAGAAGTTCCTGATAAATCTCGAAGCAGATTGCACATGTGAAATGATCTGGTTAATTTGATCAACACAGACCCCCCGACTGGATCATTCAGGCCAAAGAAACCCTCCCCTCCCCGCTTTGGGCTGTTGGGGATCTTTGCCTGCCTTCATTGAGCAGTTTGAAAGGGCTTTTGTTGAATCCCCAGAGAGAGAGGGCCTGGGGATTGTGAGGTGCTTGGAATGAATTACTGAGTGAGGTTGAGCGGTTGCCTCTGAAGATCTTGGTGAACAGGATTCATATCTGTCTGGGATGGTTTGATCTTGATGGAAGCCCAGGAGGTGGACAAGATAATTTTTCAGATTCCCTGGGTATTTTGTAAATTTTTTAGCAGACGCTCCCATTCGGGTCTAAATTGTTAGCTTCCTTCTGTTTTATTTCTGACTTAGCCCTGCGATTGGGGTAGTTGGCTGAGTGACCCTACATTTATTTCTCTTTTTTTCTGTCGATCCTCCTACCCCCTTAAAGGGGTCTTCAAACTTGCTTCTGATTTCCTGGAATTAAGTCTTAGTGAAAGCCCAATGGTTTGTTCTGTGGATGTGAGCCTTCTGGCAGCAATGATCAACCAATCGATCATATTTATTGAGCGCTTACTGTGTGCAGAGCACTGTACTAAGTGCTTGGAAGAGCGGAGTAAAACAGATTTAGTAGACATGTTACCTGTCCCACAGTGAGCTACTTCGAAAGGGATGCTGCATCATCCTTTCAACAATGATAATAATAATAATAGTGGTAGTTGTTAAGC
The DNA here is from genome assembly GCF_004115215.2 of Ornithorhynchus anatinus. Lineage (NCBI taxonomy): Eukaryota > Metazoa > Chordata > Mammalia > Monotremata > Ornithorhynchidae > Ornithorhynchus > Ornithorhynchus anatinus. The sequence goes on along the minus strand of NC_041742.1, from coordinate 21,447,307 downwards.
ACTTAATGTGACCCAACCACAGTAACCAAGTAACCACCCAACCAAGCGCAAGGGTAGAGATAAAATAATCAGATCAGACCCAATCCTTTTCCCTCATGGAGCTCACAGCCTAAAGGGGAGGGTGAACAGGTATTGAATCCCCCTTGAAAACTGAGGCATAGGAGAGTCAATTGTCGTACCCAAGGTTACACAGGAGACACATGGCAGGGTTGGAATTAGAACCCAGGTCTCCTGATCTCCTGACCACCCCTGCCCCTAACACACAATATTCTGTGCTCTATGCAATTCTCAAAATTATGTTTGACTTTTTTTTTTCAAATAAGTTTAGGGTTGGTTGTTAGAGAAGATGTAGGCCGGTGGGAACAGAGGTAAATTATCTGAAAGTATAAGAATTCAATGAATTGTCCTACTGGGTGGATTATGCAGGTTATTAATCTCCAGCACTTGCGGTTGCATTTCTATGCCTGGAACCAAATAGCCTATTGTTTAATCTGCACTTAAGTACCAATTCTCCTGTGTTTGTTTTTCCGACAAACAGACAAGGCTCCTGCTTTGTGTTTCAAAGTTTCAAGCTCTGACCTGAACTTATAGAGGTTCTGTTTGCATAAGCGAAATCATGTCTGGCTGAACTGAGAAGGTGAGTTTTTGTGCTTTTCCTTCAATCTGTAATTTCTTTCTCACTGCTTCTAGAACCCGAATAGAGGGAATGTTGAGGCAGTGTTTTTAAGCAGCCATTTGTCCCCAAGAAGAAAATTATTTATTCAGCACAGGCTACGGAATGCTGGTGGCTTAGCTGGTCAAACACTCTTATCCCTCTGGTTTCTAAGTGCCCTCACAGGACCGTGGAAAGCACAGAACATCTGAGGGCCTGTTTTGGTGGATTATGAGTCTGTTAAAACAGATCAAACAATGTAGACAGAGGCCCAATTGAGGGGGAAATGATGAAATCACGAAGAAGTGAGATCACTTAGTGGGTAAAGTTGCCCCTTTCTATTCCTTATTTTCTCAGTGCTGATGACTTAAGAGGTGATTACCATAAGCTCTTAGAGCTTCCCAGTAGCACACAGGAAAGATGAGAAGGGAAATCTGTTCCTGCTCTATAGGTACAGAAAGAAGGGTAGAGTGGGACAGTTTAGCATCACGATTGACAGAGTCAACTTTCTCTTTCAACATCTTTCCTTAGAGCATGTAACCTGCCAACTTGGTCGAAGCATCTCTCCTTCTTTCTGTTCCATGTTTAGCTGTCTCGTTAGCTCTTTGAGTTTGGGACCACAGAATATCACCTACATATGTGTGGAAGGAGATGAGTGTGTCCCTCTAAGGGTGGGGCTCTATGGAAATCCCATTTGACATCCCGACTGGTGAACTGAAGCTGCTTCAGACTGCTGGATGGCAAATCGACTATATCAGTCGATCATTTATTGAGCACTTGCTGTGTGCAGAGCACTTCACTAAGCACTTGGGAGAAGACAATAGATTAGGTAGACAGAGAAAAGCAGTATCCAGCATTTGAATTTGTTGGGCTTTGAGTTGGTGGGCGTAGGCAGGTGTCTACATTCAGTCGATCAATAGTATTTATTGAGCACTTACTCTGAGCAGAGCACAGCACTAAGCACCTGGGAGGGTACAGTACAGTAGAATTCATAGCCCATAACGAGCTGATGATATTAAGCAGACAGATTCCTGAGCAAGAGAAAAAAGTGCAAGAGAGAGTGGGAGAGAGGGAGAGAAAAGGAGGAATTATATCTGCCTGATGTAGAGGTAAATGGGTAATCATCGGAAGTTTATGAGGAATGGAGAGAGTTGTGAAATGGGACAGATGGGAAGATGATCTGGGTAGCAGTGTAGTATAGATTAAATGGTAGAGAAGTTAAAAGCGGGGAAACAGTATAACAAGAGCTTAAGTAAGAATTGTAGTCATGAGAGTGGAAAGGAAAGGGCTTATCCAGGAAATGCTCTGAAGAAAGAACTGACCAAATTTAGCACTTGATTAAATGTGAGGAGTGGAAGAGCGTGCCAAGACTGTAGGCTTCTTTGATAGACTAGTGGTAGTTATTAACAGAGGTGAGAAAGTTAGGAGGAGGAGTCAGTTTGTGGGGAAAGATGAGAAGTTCCGTTTTAGACCTATGGAGTTTGAGGTTCATTCATTCAGTCGTATTTATTGAGTGCTTACCGTGTGCAGAGCACTGTATTCTGCTCTTGGAAAGTACAATTCAGCAACAAATGGAGACAATCCCTGCCCACAGCGGGCTCACATTGCAGTGGTATTTCCCTGAAGGCAAAAGGAAATGTGAGATTAAATAGCTGGAGAGAGTTTGGAGCAAGAGAAGTAGATTTGGGAGTCATTCTCTTGGAAGTAATAGATGAAGATATGTGCAAACAGGTTAGCATCAGATTGAGCACTTAGAGAGGAAAGCAGGATCGGACTATAAGACTAGTCATTTCCAAACCTTAGGCACAGACTAGTCTTATAGTCCGAGCCTAAGGTTTGGAAATGGTTCCGGGCTTCTTGCTTTGGAGGTACCCCATCCCTCTCAAAGGAGCCAAGCCACTCAGGAGTCTTGCTTCACTCTGGGGTGGGAGCAGAAGCATGGATTCCAGAAAGTAAGTTCCAGGCCTTAACTTTGTATCGCCTCGTCACCCACAGTCCATGCCCAGAAACAACCAGTGACCGTTGCCCTGAACCCTGTATTATCATGGAAGAGCTCCAATTCCAAGGAAATTATATTACTGGAAGAGAATCTGTGTGTGTATACACATACACTCCCCCCCCACTCCCCTCCAATATTGTAATTTTAGAGTAGTCCACATTAGAAGGTGAAATTTACCTGTCAGTGTGCGTGTGGGTGTGTATTGGTGTATGACTGAGAAAGCTAGTGTGGGACTCCCGAATCCCAGCCACGGTGTCACACAAAATGAACGTCCCTTTTTGCCGTTATGTTTAATGCTTTGATTGCCTGGCACAGTTTTCTCTTTTTACCTCCTCGTCTCTTAAAGGAGTGAGTAGAAGGATATGGAAAAGGAAGATTGACTTGACAGAAGCATTTGAAGACGTGGCAGGGAGAAAGATGAGAAGGAAATTACAAAAGTGTGTGTATGTTTGTATGTGCCCACCCCAATAAGGTCTGATTTTCAGATTGAGTTTGTGCATAACAAACTCAGCTCCTCCTCCCCAACCTTTTCTAAAGAGAAAAGTCTCTCACCAGGTGGAGGCTTCACTGTGAGAGGGATGGGAACTGGTGTGATACAGTTGCCTGGAGAAGTCTATTTCTGTTCACATATAATTGCATCCATAAAAGACACAGGGTTTTTCATACTCTAGTGCTTCATTCTGATCCAGGTTTAAATTTAGGTTCTCACTACCCTTCCTTATGTGCCCTGCTCATTTTGCTTACCAATTGAGATGAATGAGGAAACCAGGCATCTTAGTCGAGTCTCTTCAAACTAACTGGGAGTCCGAGCACTGATTTTCCTTGATAAGAAGCTGTATTCTGCTTTCCCCCAGAGTATTTTCAACACTTCTGGGACATCCTGTCCACAAATAACCATAAATAGAATCCTTGGAGTCAATGAAAGAGCAATTTGGGTGTAAGCAGGAAGTGACAAATAGAATCTTGAATGCAAAAAACTTGATGATAATCTGGGAAGTCTAAATATAAATGCATTTGGTGACATGAATTAACAGGTGGCTTCCAGCTCCCAGTGAGCCCTGATTTTGACACAGTCAATCCATCAGTTGTATTGGAGGCTGCCTAGGTGCAGAGCATTGAACTAAAAGCTTAGCGGCGTACAGTAAGGGAATGGAGACCCAGGGGAAGGGAATCCGGACCTCTGCTCTCTCCCATGATTCTGTCCTGCAGTCAGAGGTCCCGACTCCGAGTTCCCCAGTGAGTGGCCCCTTTGACTAGTTGCCTTGGTCATGTGTGAATTGAGAGCGTGCTGGCAAGATCCTTTAGAGATTTCAGAAAATGAGGGCTAGGCAAGTTCAAGGCAGCTTTTGCTATTGAGGCCAACTAAAAAACCAAGCTGTCTGAAGGCAGAACATGCCTGGAAAGTTTAAAGTGCTTTTATAATAGCTTCATTTTTCAAAAACTGCCATTGAGTGCAAACATATGATGCTGCTTTCTCCTAAGACCAAGCACATGTGCACGACAAGAAGTTGGAACTTGTTCACTTGGAGGCCCAATGGGTTTGGGCTCGAATAAGGAACAATGAAATGAGGTTGAGCAGGAGCTGGCAAGGAAGTGTAAATTGGTCTCGCGCTGTTCGTCTATGTACACTGTGCAGCCCCTTTCTCTGCAGGGCACTAGGACAAACAGAACTCTATCAGGGGAGAAGCTCTTGCCAAAAATATCACTGGATCAGAAAAATGGAGTCTGGGCTATTTTCTCTCAAGAGATGACCTTTCTTTTGAATTGGACTGCCTGGAATCAAGGTTTTAGAGGGCAAACTTTACCTCAGGTCATTTCCTCTGTGGCATATTTTGCGGTTGGGGTCTCATCTAAGCTTTTCCTTCCGCAAGCTGTATCTGGGTATGCATGTTTCCAACTAGCCTTTAGCGGGTTAATTTTTACCAGTAGTAGTAACAGCATTTATTGAGCACCCACTCGGTGCGGGGCACTGTACTATGTGCTTAAGAAGTTCAGAATAAAGAAGTGACACAAGCCCTGTACACAAAGAGCTCATACACTTATGGAAGAGGCAACCAAATATTTATTTACAGCTAGAGTGGTCCAAGTAAATGATTGAATACATGTATAAACACAAGAGCGGAGGAGAATATAAATCATTCATGAATGCTGGAGTTGGCTGAAGGGACGATGGGGCTCAGGGGCTGGAAGATTAGTCTGAGACTAATCATGAAAGGCTTCTTGGAGGAGATGTGATTGTACATGAGTTTTGAAGATGGGGACTGCGGTAGTTTGACGAAGGTGAAGGGGGAGAGAGTTCCAGACCAAAGGGACAGCAGTGAGCAAGAGGTCAATTTTGAAAGAACAAGGCACAGTGCATAGGTTGACTTGAGCTGTCAGCCGAGTCGGAGTCGGTTCAGCTGTCGAAGTTCCTCCAGATTGTGAGCAATTCTCTTCCGTCTCTGCGCCTCGAGGCCTCTAATCACATCCGTGCCCAGTGTCGGGGGTGGAGAGTAATGAAAATCATTGTTTCCTGAGGCAAAGGATTTAGAATGCCTGTTAATTGGCACAAAGCACACACAATCTATCCTTCTAAATTGGCACTGCCATGTCCCTTTTAATGAATAAAATTCCTCCCTAATCATTTCTGTTACCTTTGGAGTGATCCTTCTGCACAGTTCTTATTAAAGACAGATAAGCTCTTTTTGTCTTGCAGAGTTCCCAGAAATCCAGCCAGTATAAGGGTTCTCCAAGAATGTTTCTGTTCCCTAATTGGCCCCATGATTATCTTAATGTGGAGGGGATTATCTCTAGTGGCTATAGGGTTCTCAAAATAGTAAGGGAGATTTAGGTGTGAAAATAGGATGTTTATCATCTAAAAGTTGATTCTGTAAAAGCTTTTGAGCAAATGGCTGAGAAAGGAAATAATGAAAAAGAAACATAAAAGTCCTCACCGGCTTAGAAACAAAAACCTTTGGAATAGCTGTGTAATGTAGTCATCTTTTTTTCCTTTGAAGAAAGCTGTTTCACAAAGCAAATACAATAGTTCATGGCATAAGATAGTCACAAGTTGTAGAGTCTATGCTGAATCCTTAAAATTGTCTCTAACAATGTAAAGTCATCATAATTGTAAAGATTTAAGTAAGGGATTTATTCCTAATTGTTCCGTGGGCTTCTACACACATTGGCTCATCTGCTGCAGTCGCCTGTGCTATGCGAAGATAGGTTTTATGTAGACATTCCATTTTTCAGCGGAATTTTTTGCTTGAGGCCCATCAAGCATTTGCATCCAATCCAGAATTGGTGTAGTTTGGGAGATGCGGTCTGGCCAAACGGCTTATTTTCAAGCAGACACTCCTTACCTTTGGCTTTAGGGTATTTAAGCAGCTCTCCCCTTCCTACCCATCCTCGATCCTGCCACTACAACCCAGCCCACACCTTTAGCTCGGCTAACACCAACCTATTCACTGTCACTCTTCTGTCACCATCAAATCCTGGTTTATGTCTTCTCTCTTGCCGAGAACTCTCTCCCCCTTCATATAATAATGTTGGTATTTGTTAAGCGCTCACTTGTGCGGAGCACTGTTCTAAGCACTGGGGTAGATACAGGGTAATCAGGTTGTCCCACATGAGGCTCACAGTCGTAATCCCCATTTTACAGATGAGGGAACTGAGGCACAGAGAAGTGAAGTGACTTGCCCACAGTCACACAGCTGACTAGTGGCAGAGCGGGGATTTGAACCCATGACCTCTGACTCCCAAGACTGGGCTCTTTCCACTGAGCCACGCTGCTGGCGGGCTACCACTCTCCCCATCTTCTAAACCTTACTAAAACCATAGCTCTTCTCTTCCAGCTCTTCCATAGCTCTTCCCTGACTAACCCCTCATCTCCTCACCCTTTTCCGCCTCCCTTTTGCATTACCTGTAAACTTGGATCTGTAACCTCTAAGCACTTGGATACTCCTCCCATTTCCAACCCCATAGCACTTATGCACGTCTGTGGTCTTTTGCTTTCCCTGCCATTAATTTATTTTATTGCCTGTCTCTCCAAATAGATCCTAAGTGCCTTCTGGACAGGGATCTTGTGTACCAACTTCACTGTATTTTCCCAATTGCTTAATATAGTGCTTAGGACAGTGGGAAACAGCATGGCCTAGTGGAAAGAGCCCGGGCCTGGGAGTCAGACGACCTGGGTTCTGATCCTCGTTCCGCCACGTACCTACTGTTTAACCTTGGGCAAGTCGCTTACCTTCTCTGTACTTCACTTCCCTCGACTGCAAAGTGGAAATTCAAAACCTGTTAATAATAACTGTGATATCTGTTAAATGCTTACTGTGTGCCGGACACTGTAGTAAGCGCTGGGGTGGATCCAAGCAAATCGGGTTGGACACAGTCCAAGTCCCACATGGAGTTCACAGTCTCAATCCCCATTTTATAGATGAGGGAACTGAGGCCCAGAGAAATGAAGTGACTTGCCCAAGCTCACGCAGGAGACAGGTGGTGGAGCTGGGATTAGAATCCATGACCTTCTGACGCCCAGGCCCTCGCTCTATCCACTACGCCATGCTGCTTATCTTGTATCTACCCCAGTGCTTAGTTCAGTGTTTGGCACATAGTAAGAGTTTTAACAAATATGATTATTATTATTACTAGTGCTCTGCACAAAGTACGGTCTTAATAAATACCATTGCTTGATTGATTAATTTAACCACATGTCACGGGTGGAATGTAGACCAAAGGTGAAAAAATGTTCCTAATAATAATTGTTGTATTAAGCACTTAATCAGTCAATCAATGGGATGTATTGAGTGCTTACTGTGTACAGAGCACTGTACTAAGCGCTTGGGCAGAGTGCAGTGTAACAGAGATGATAGCCATGGTCTCTGCCCAGAATGAGCATACAATCTAGAGGGGGCGGCAGACATTAATATAAATGAATAATTTAGTAAAGTGATTGTGTAGTGAAGTGCTTACTGTGTGTCAAACACTGGGGTACTTACCATGTAATCAGATCACATTCAGTCCTTGCCCCCCATGGGGCTCACAGAGGTGAGAGTGAAGGAGAACGATTACTGAATCCTCGATTTAGAGCTGAGGAAACTGAGGCACAGATAAGTGAAGTGAATTATCCAAAGTGACACGGTAGACAAGAGGCAGAGCTGGGATGAGAATCCAGGTCTCCGAAGTCCCTTTCCACCAGGTCAGGCTCCCTGTCCTCCTCAGGGCCCACGGTTTGAAAGGAGGGAGAACAGGTAGTTTATTCCCAGCTAACAGATGTAGCAAGTGAAGCTCAGAGGAGTTATGTGATTCGCCCCAGGTGATAGAGCAGTCTAGGGCCCGACCTGTGTGTAGAACCTGAGTCTCCAGATGTATAGTCCCGTGTGCTTTCCGCTGGGTGGTAGTGCCCCCGGGGAGGAGAGAAGATGCACTCCGTAGAGAGTGTGCACACAAACTCACACCCCCACCCGCCGTGAAGATACACCCCCACGGTCAAATGATATTCGTTCTGCTACCGATGCTCTCAGGAAGCCTTCCCCGACTTACCCGTCATCTCCTCCCCCTTTTCCATTCCCTATATACTTGGGTCTCCCGTGCTCCTATCTCACTCCAGCTCTAATATGACCATCTCTCTTGCTCCGATTTAGTAAGGAGTTCCAGGTCTCGGTGAAGAAAGCCAAAAAGCTTAGGCAAGGGCTCATGGTCCCAGGCCACTGTTTGGGGAAAACTCTTACGGGAGTGAACTTGATTTCAAATGGCCTTAATTAGCTCTTCTTTTTTAAGTTAATTCTTTGTTATTCCAAAGTGGTTACTGTAAACGGCTACAAGTGTCTACTGCATTCAGTGTTCGACACAACCACTTCAGCGTGGATTTGTTCCTGTTCCTGTGCATTTGTAGAAAGAATCTGTGTTCTCTCCCTTCGGGGAGCTATTATATAGTGCAGATTGTAGTTCCAAGTGAATGGGAGTGCAGTGATTAATCTGAGAGATGTGGAATCACTACTATACATGGAACAGATGTCCATTATCACGAGCTCCACATTTCTTCTGTGTTTACACTGAGGAAGGTTGGGGATTCAACCATTCTGTAGAAAGCAGCTATGGGAAAGAGCTCTCCTCTTCCCCAACCCCCAAGCGAAGGAAAGGCTAGAGAATTATAAAATACTCGTACGTGTTTATTCAGGTGCCAAGTTCAATACTATGGCGAAGTGTTGTGTGACTGGAAGAGGAGGCCCAGGGTGGAGGCGAGTGGGAGAAATCTGAGGTGAAAGTTCCCGGATTCATTTCTCCGGGATGGAGATTGATTCAGTTCATCTCACTCGGATGACAGCGGCGGTAAGCCGAGACCTGCAATTTCATCAGCATCAGTGGTGCGGATGACGAGATTTTCGGGGAAAGGCACAAGAAGACGGGGAATGATGTATGCGGCTTCCTTCACATAATTAAAAGCAAAGATGGCCGTCCGTCTTCCTGACAAGGAGAATATACATCAAGAGGGAAGTTAAAGGGAAAGTACAAGCCGCTCCCAGCAACCCTCAGCTGTATTAACATCTATTCGGCATGAACTGCTGAAGCTCATTCTCAGACATGGTTCTAGTTTTCCATTTAACCCAGAGGCACAACTTGACATGGAGTAGCGAAGGAGCTGAGCTCAAAGATGGCAGAGCATTGGTAGTATCTGCATTCCAATTGGGTCAGCAACTATGAGAAATTCCTGTAGCAATACAGATTCTTGGTTCCCACCCACAGGATCCATTCCTTTTTCAACAATTAGCTTCAGAAAGAGGGATGGACAGTCTCAACATCCTTCTTTCTCAGTGGCTTTCCCACTCTATGTGTGGGATCTAATGACCTCTTTTAGTGTCCAACCTCCTGGTGCGCCACACTTCACACCGAAGCCATATCCAGCTTCAAGAGCAGCTCCAGCAACACCATTATTATTTTTTATGGTATTTTTAAGGGCTTACTCTGCACCGAGCACTGGGCTAAGCGCTGGGGTAGATACCAGTTAATAGGGTTGGACACAGTCCCTGTCCCAAGTAAGGCTCACAGTCTTAATCCTCATTTTACAGATGGGGTAGTCGCACAGTCGTAAGCGTCATTTTACAGATGAGGTAACGGAGGCACAGAGAAGTTAAATGACTTGCGCAAGGTCACACAGCAGACAAGTGGCAGATCTGGGATTAGAACCCAGATCTTCCTGACTCCCAGGGGCCTGCTCTATCCACTAGGCTGTTTGTTATTGCTGGGAGAGAAGAGTTCTAGGGCACCATCCTTGGCACACACCATAAAAAACTGCACATCATGCCCTCTGTTCTTGTAGAGGATGAGGCTGCCTCCCACAGGATGGTGGATGGAAGGGAGGATCCTGGAACAGTCGTCAGGAGCCCCTACTGACCACACTGATTCTGGAGCCCCAGTGATGGAGTTCTGAGTCATGTGGTCCCAGTTCCCATGTGCTGTATGCATCTGCTGAGGGCAAAACTTCAACATCAGGGGAGCTGGTGGGTCGGTGACTAGACCGAAGGCATTAAGGTCTTCCGTGATTCCTGGTCTACTGGCTTGGAGATGATCCCGCATTCCTTGGCTTTCCCTCACCTTCTACTCAAGGGGATGGATGGCAGAGAGACAAGGGACAAAAACCACCCTAGACCTTTTAGGATGCGAGTGATCCGATTGCATTCAGACAAAATGCACTCATAGAGGACAATCTCCTCTCCCACTGTTGAACGAAAGGATCCATGCTCATTTCTAATGGACTTTTAGGGGTGAGAGACTTGCCAAGCTACATTTAAATTTGCTGCAAATTGCAAAGTGAGATCACATAGTTACAGTCACCAGCTCCTGCAACACCAAGTGCAATGAGACCTTTCTGAGCTGCTGAGAGGTGAAAATGACATAAATCAGGAGAGGAGAGCAAGAGGGAAAGGAGCCAAACAAAGGAAATAAAGAATTCAAGTAGTCCACTTTGGAGAGATGTTCACATTACAACTCCATTGCCCCTAAGCATTTGATTCTCATATCCATCCATCACCATAGTGAATACTTTTCTTTTTTTAACAGGAACAGTTAAAAAAAGAAATCCTGTTTCAGCCTGTTTTTCATAATCGAAAGGACATATTGAGAGCCTTCTCTTTGCAGAGCACTGTACTAAGCACTTGGAAGAGTTACAGTAGCGGTAGGAAACAGGATCCCTGGCCATAAGAAGCTGATAATCAAATGGAGCACCTTACAGTCTAGCAAATATTAGGATTCATTTGAGAAACAGAAAACTCTTCCGCTCCCCTCACGCCAGTGTTCTCTGAGCTTATATGTCCATTGCAACATCCAGCATGCCTGCTTTCTGACTAACCCAAAGTATATTGTGGTTGAATCAAAGAAAATCCTATTTTCTGCATGCATTTTAAAATCTTGGAGTTTCTGATCACAGAAGTACCGAAACAGGTTCCAAACCTTTGTCTGGTTTCTTGTTTAGGATTATTCTCCAAGCCACCATTCCTGGAGATTAGCTGGTAACATTGAAAGATTGTCTTAATCAGAGTTTGGCTGCATGCTTTCTCTCTCGCTCTTCTTTGGTTTTTTTTTAAGGCAATGGATTTTTCTCACCACCTATGACATATTCCCCCTAATCCGTCCACTGATCCACTAAGATTGTAACCACAGCTAATCATGTTGAGACCGGAAACTGCTAGAATTTTAGAAGTGGAAGTGTCAACCGATATTTTTCCGATCTGGTTTTGCTTTGACATGTCCCGTGTGTTGTATTTCGTTACAGTGGCTTCCTAATTGATGACCCTGGATGCCACATTCAGCATAGAACAGGCTATACTTGAAGGGAACTGAAAATCTTTCCGACTCCTAAAAGCGGTTGGTTCTCTAAATATCTGAAACCTTAGCTTCAGTGTGTGGTGACCCACCACACCCAATTACTGGTATGCAGCCACATATTTTGGTATTTTTTTCCCCTATAAATACCATGGAGAAAAAGCACCCATCTAGCAACTTTCAAAAGAAAACAGATTCAACTAGACAGCAACCCACTAAAGCTAAGTGAAGGATAAATGAATTGGAAACTCTGTTTGTTTTTCCCTAAGGAACACTTATTTTTCTTTCTTGTCTTCCATGCCTCCTTTTAGAAGCTTCAGAGACGAGAAATTACATGTGGAAATGGCAGTGAGGTTTTAATTCTCCTGACGTTTCAGAGTTCAGTGTTTTATCTCCACATTTTTCATATGGAATCACTGATTTTTACCATTTTGCACTTTAAGCCGCTCTCAAGCTGTGAAAAGCTTTATAAAAGCTCATTTAAAGTATTAGAGTCGAGCGGGTTCTGTAAAATGGTTTTAGCCACGTCTGTCATGTTGCTGATGAATCGCGAATGCTGTTATTCACTAGACTCCTCTAGGCTCTGTTCTTGCTTCGGATGATTCGTAGTTTTAATTTCGAATCATATTTCTCAAAATGTTATGCAACGATCCCCAGTTTTAACATTTTTAGTGGCAGGGCTACTGAAAAAAGATGGTCTTTCTTGGATTGTAATAATTGATGTAATTCACATACTCGGCTGTGTGACTGTGGGCAAGTCACTTAACTTCTCTGTGCCTCAGTTCCCTCATCTGTAAAATGGGGATGAAGACTGTGAGCCCCACGTGGGACAACCTGATTCCCCTATGTCTACCCCAGCGCTTAGAACAGTGCTTGGCACATAGTAAGCGCTTAACAAATACCAACATTATTATTATTAACTTATTTTAATGTGTCTCCCCCTCTAGACTGCTAAGCACCTTGTGGGCAGGGAACCAACTCCTGTTATATTGTACTCTCCCAAGTGTTTAGTGCAGTGTCCAGCACGCGGTAAGTGCTCAATAAATATGATTGATAGGGCTGCTACAGTGACCTTAGCTCAAGCACTTCCATTCCCCTCCTTTGGAAGCAATTTTGCTGACTTGTTGAGAGCGACTCTAGCCCGGGGCAATTTGGCATAGATTATGAGAGGTCTATTTGCAGCAGATAATTGCAGCTTTAGTCCGTTAGCACAGAATGCCTTTCGTTCACTAGGACCAGTCAGTGAAATAATAAATGAATCGATAATATTTATTGAATCCCTTTTCTGGGCAGCAGCACTGACCTAAGCACTTGAGAAAGTACAAAAGAACTAGTAGACGTGATCTCTGCCCACAAAGACCTTGGAGAATAGCAGTCAAATATAAGATTTGAAAGACAGTTTGTTGGAAAGTGGATCTGCATTCACGTATAGTCACACAAGAGATCTGATTCAAAACATTTCATTATTGACCTTATTTATATTGCTACTTGATCACACAACTACTTATTGATTTTTTTCCTCTATTAATGCTTTCATGTTGGCATGGTTGATTTTTTTGGACCAGGGGGACACATTTATATGTGGTATATTATTGCCTGGGAGCAATGTATACTACCCTGGTTTAAGCACTAGTCATATCAAGAATGGAGTTTTGCAGCAGCCTCTTCACTAGTCTCCCCGCCTCCGGCCTCTCCTCCCTTCAGTCCATATGCAACACTGCTGCCTGGAACCTCTTCCCAGAGCATCATTCAGCACATGTGTCCTCTATCCTCAAAACACTCCCAGGTTACTCATCTTCCTTCACGACAAGTGAAGGCTCCTTAGCATCAGTTTGAAGGCTCTTCTCCATCCTTTTTTCCCTTTCTAATGGGCTCTTCTTTCCCCTATTTACGCATTTCATTTCTGGTATTTGTTAAGTGCTTACACTGTGCCAGGCACTGTTCTAAGCACTGGGGGAGATAAAACATCATCAGGTTGGACATAGTTCCTGTCCCACATGGAGCTCACAGTCTACAAATGAGGAAACTGAGATAGGTGAAGTGACTTGCCTAGGGTCATATATCACTCCTTCCCTCCGGAACTTTTACACTGGATTTTAGACTAGATTAGACTGTAAACCCATCAAAGGGCAGGGACTGTCTCTATCTGTTACCGATTTGTACATTCCAAGCGCTTAGTACAGTGCTCTGCACATAGTAAGCGCTCAATAAATACTATTGAATGAATGAATAAATGAACTTCCTTCCCCACTCATATCCACCAGACTTTTCTCTATCCATTGTCCAAACCCCTCCTGCCAAAAATCTCACCTCCCCCTGACTACCAGCACCTCTCAAACCATGATTCTTACACTTATGAATTAACTTATTTGTGCTCATCCTCAGCACCTAGGGTTGAACTTCCCCTTTAGAATGGAAACTCCTTGTGAGGAAGGAATGCATCTTGTTGTTCTGTTGTACTTCCCAATCTCTTAGTGCAGGGCACTGAATTGAGTAGATGTTTAATATACACCATTCATACTACTGTTACAACTAATGCATGTACTCCTGAATCTAATTTAAGATTTGTTCTCCAGCTACTGTTGCTGTTGAGACCTTTAATTCAAGTAAATACTGGCTAACTGTTTGTAACCCAAGGATGTGCCTGGCTGGTGTCTGTCTGTGGAACTTGCTGATTTGTAGAGACTTGTCACCACAGGGAGGGGATGAGATAGAGAAGCAGTGTGGCTTAATGGAAAGAGCACGAGCTTGGGACTCAGAGGTCGTGGGTTCTGATCCCGCTCCGCCACTTAACAGCTCTGTGACTTTGGGCAAGTCTCTTAAATTCTCTGTGCCTCTGTTACCTCATCTGTAAAATGAGGACTAAGACTATGAGCCCCTCGTGGGACAACCCAATTACCTTGTATCTACCCCAGAGCTTAGAACAGTGCTTGGCACATAGTAAGCACTTAAATACCATCATTATTAGGAGATACCCGCCCCCCAATCTGAGCCAGCCTGGGAGTGCCGGACTGGTTAGCTGAACCCCGACTGCTCAGCACATCCCTTTCCTGTGAGGGCTCTTCAGGTTGTCACCCCCACATGGTCTCTACGTTGGCACTCTGGGAGAGACCATCTGCAGAGAGGGTTTTCCAGTGTCTAAATGGTGTGGACCTGGGCTCCTCAACTATGGAAGCAAATGAGAATTCCAAATAAGGTAGTTACTTGGAGACAACAGCCCCTCAAGGGATGCTTTTTATCATCAACTGCTTGTGACAGATTCATTTGAAATTGTTTGTTTGCCATCCTAATATGAAATAAGTCCTGTGAAGCTATTAACAGAAATCCCACTGAGATCATTTATTTCCCTGAAGAAACTCAAGTCGGAGTAGTCTTTAGAGATGCACCGAGGAATGTTGCTGCTGGTGAGATAAACCCCATGGTGTAGTGGGAGGTGTGGGGGGTGGCAGTTAGCGGGGATAATCAGAGATCCATGGAATCAATAGAGAAACCAAGAACCGGAACAACTGGAAAAGATACAAGTTATGATCTTAAATATTTAAGGGGGATGTCTTTTACCATTTGAAAAACCTGATATGGTGGTGTGTTTTAAAGCAAATATTGATGTGTCTTGAATTTATGAAGAGACATTCATTTGGCAGAAATGATCATTTTTAGGACAATAACGATGATGCCATTTGCATTTATGTCAGTATGTTCGTTTTACAGGCTTAAGCAAGGTTTACATAGCCAGTGCTAAGCTTTGGCATGAATTACCTGGATTAGGTGGAATCTGTGGGTAATTGCTCAACCCTTCCATTCATTTTGGTTCTGTGCACCTTGCCTTAAAGCAGAATACACAAAGAAGGGGCTGCCTTTAACTAGGTCACCATATCTGGGTACTCTGGCATAGAGATGACTGCCACTGGCTGAAAATGCTGGCCGTAGAAGGGATGGTGGGGTAGGAACCTGGAGAGGAGGGGGAAAGGGAGGATGAAAATGAAAAGAAGAAAGGAGAGGCAAGCATTATTGTTTCCCTACCCCATTCTCTCTCGCTCTCCCTCCCTTTCTTTCCAGCCTCATCAGAGGAGGAAAAAACAAGAAGCAGGGGATTTGTGAGTTTATATAAACTCATTTATGAGGTACCATATTTTGCCAGTGCAGCCCCCTTTCCATCTATTCTCTCATTTCTCTCAGGGCCCCTGCAGGAGCATAGCTTCTGGTAAGGATAAATGAGCACGAATGACACTGGGAAAGTCACTATTGTTGTAGAACACGTGTGCGTGTGTATAGGAGCGAGTGTGTGTGTTTGTGTTTAGGTTCATTCATGTTGCTTTTTCTCTTTTCCTTTATATTTGAATTTACTTGAGGACAGGCAGGGCATACATAGGGTAAATCCCACTATCTTCAGAGTGAGCAAAATATAAATTATTTTTTATGGTAGCCATTCGATTAAAAATGAGTTCATCACAAAATTTCAGTGTAACTCTTTAACAATGAAAGGAGGAGTTTGGAGATTTTTTTTTCCAAGTACACCCAGTCCTACTGTAACCCAGGGGTTTGCACCCTTGATGATCCCCGTGTTATGGACATCTCGCGTTCCATTACGTGCACCTGGCCTGCTGCATCCATTCACCTCCTCACAACCCTTTCTGCTGACCTCTAATAATAATAATAATGATAATAATGATGATGGTTTTTGTTACGCGCTTCCTACGTGCCAAGCACTGTTCTGAGTGCTGGGATAGATAGAAGGTAATCAGATTGTCCCACGTGGGGTTCACAGTCTTAATCCCCATTTTACAGATGAGGTAACTGAGGCCCGGAGAAGTCAAGTGACTTGCCCAAGGTCACACAGCAGACAAGTGGCAGAGTCAGGATTACTCCCAGAGAGGGCCCTATCCACTAGACCACGCTGCATTTGATCCCATCACATGCTTGTTGTCAGAAGAATGTTTCTTAATTCCTTAACAGCTCTCTGTCCCAAAACCTAGGGTCAGTACATACATTACGGAAGAATTGAATGTATACTACATTTCCTTGTTGTTTGAAAGGAAATTAGCATCAGAATCACAATCAAACTAAATGCACTGAGGGCCTGACTAGGCACCAAACTAGAATATTTGTGTTTGCACTCTAACCAGTTAGAAGCTCTGCAGTTGGTGTTTCTCACAGTGGTAGGAACCGGTTCGCCTTCATCTCCGCTCAAGGCCTTTTCTCATGTTTCTTTACTCTTGTGACTCCCAGCTGTCATACAGCTCTTCATTAACAGAAATAATAAGGTAAGTGGTTTTATGCCATGTTCAAGTGATGTGTCAAAAGTTGTGAGCTGTTTTTTTTTTTAAACAAATTCTACTGCCAAACAAACCAAAAGTGCTGTTTTTCAGAAGCTGATTTTAGAAAAGAAAAAAGAAAGCTTAAGAGCACTGAACAGTTGGGTAGTCCTGAACCAAGTAGCTTTTGAAAAATGGGTAGAGGAGAAGGTGATTTGAGATTATAAAACAGAGAAATTGTATTGGCTTGGGTCTAAAATTTGCTCAGAGTTTTTCCTGATGGGGTACTTAAAAAAGACCGGCATCATTTATGCCTCTGGACAAAAAAAAAAAACCTCAATCCAAAAGACAAATATTAAAATGGAAAAACCAGTAATTATGAAAGTACAGACAAAAGATTTGGAAATCAGGACAAAAGAAAGAGCTTCTATAGCCATACTATTTGAGGAATTATAGAAACTTTGCATTCTTAAAAAATGGGGGTGAAGGAATTGAGTTGGGAGGATGTTTAGATGTGGTTTCAGCAGAGACATTTTTCCTGATATTCAAGAAGCCAGTTAACATAATGTAAAGAAAAATATGAGGGTGGTGGGGCCATTACGACAGTCTCCGACAGTGTCATAAAATGTTTAGATAATCCAGAGGGCATGAAAGATGGGATTCAGAAAATTGAATTGGTGGTGATGTCAGCTAGATATAGTTCTCATTAGTGTCTGGTTTTTATCTTGTGACCGGATGGGTGCAATAACCTTTATACAAATGTGTATACAGACTTTTAAAATACTTTTTAAAATTTATAGATAACATGCCCATCAAAAAATCCAGAAAGATTGAAAATGTTAATCAATGACGTTTTTCTGTTTTCCCTTCATATATAAATTAGTTTTCATTTTTCCTTAAAGGGTCTTCTCCAGAAGGTTATAGGTTGTGGCAAGACACGGGCCTGGGAGTCAGACGACATGGGTTCTAATCCTGGTTCCGCCACTTGTCCACTGTGTGACCTTGGGCAAGCCACTTAACTTCTCTGTGCCTCAGTTACCCCCTCTGTAAAATGGACATTAAGGCTGTGATCCCCACACGGGCCAACCTTGCGTCTACTCCAGTGCTTAGAACACCATTTGGCACATAGTAAGAGCTTAACAAATAGCATCATTATTGTTATTATTATCAAAACTATAACAGTTGGTCCTTTAACCTTTTCAGCCTTTTCAAAGTAGTCTTTCCAAAGCTCCTTGGAAGGTCATCAGTGCAATTCAGCCCACTGTTGATTTTAATTGTAGCTCCTCATTTCCCTTCCCCATTTGTCTTGTACTTTGCCCAGTGCTAGTCTGTGCGATTATGAGAGACTATTTTCTCTGTGCAGTGTAAAAGGGTTCTCTTCTCATTGAGATCATTACAGGAATTCCAGTCACTTCACAGTGTATTATGTTGCCATTCTAAACACTGCACGAGCATTTCCCATGCACATCAAAGCCGTACATTTCTTGAAGAGTGGAATGCATTAAGTCTATTTTCCGACTGTAATTTATTTGCAATTATTGTTGCAAAGAGCACTGTCATTCACCTATTTTCAGAAAAACTGATAATATTTAAATTCAGTGGAGAGCTAGGAATTTACAGTTTTGGATTAGTGATTGCTTAGCAAGCCTTTAGAATTTATTGCTATAATTTGAGCCTATTGTCCCATTAAAGGCTAAATTTGTCCCAGTTATAGTTATGCCACGTGCAGATAAGTCCCGTTATATTGTGGTCTTTTCCCCAAAGGATTTTTGACCTTAAGGACTGGGGGATAGCATCTTAAAAAACTTTACCATCCAATCTAATTTCTGTAGACAAGCACAATCAATAATTTTATTGTTCTGGATGATTATTTGAATTAATGATCTCAGTTGAAGTTTCTAAGCAAGAACAGAAGTCAAACAAATAGACACAGTGAGCCCTGTTCATCCAGCTGATGGTAATTAAAATCTGGGGTGGACTTCCCCTTCCATTATTGCTTATTGTTTTGAGAGTTGTACTTTTAGAACAAGCACACTCAAATAATAATAATAATGGTATTTGTTAAGTGCTGACTACATACCAGACACTATACTTAGCTCAGGGGTGGCTACAAGCAAATCGGGTTAGACACAGTCCCAGTCCCATGTGGGGCTTAGAGTCTCGAACCCCATTTTACAGATGAGGAAAGTGAGGCACAGAGAACTTAAGTGACTTGCCTAAGGTCACACAGCAGACAAGTAGCTGAGGCTGGATTAGAACCCATGGCCTTCTGACTCCCAGGCTTATCCCCTCACAGTTCTGCCACTGGCCTATGTCTGACTTTGGGCAAGTTACCTAAGTTCTTTGGGCCTCATTTTCCTCCCCTGTAAAATGGGGATACAGTGTCTCCTTTCCCTGACGCTTAGGTTGTGAGCTTCATGTGGGAAAGGGACTATTTCGAGAAGTAGCATGGCTTAGTGGAAAGAACATGGGCTTGGGAGTCAGAGGTCATGGGTTCTAATCCCAGCTCTGCCACTTGTCAGCTGTGTGACCTAGGGCAAGTCACTTCACTTCTCTGTGCCTCAATTACCTCATCTGTAAAATGGGGATTAAGACTGTGAGCCCCACATGGGACAAGCTAATTACCTCATATCTATCCCAGCTCTTAGAACAGTGCTTGGCACATAGTAAGTGCTTAACAAATGCCATCATCATCATTATTTCTAACCTAATTATCTTGTCTTAATCCTGACAGCACGGTTCTCTGACACATAGCAAGTGCTTAATTAAAACTATATAATGATATAGCATGACGGCACTACCGAGGGACCTCTTGGGAAAATGAACTGTCAAGTTTAATAATATTGGTATTTATTAAGCGCTTACTATGTGCAGAGCACTGTTCTAAGCGCTGGGGTAGATACAGGGTAATCAGGTTGTCCCACGTGAGGTTCAGAGTTAATCCCCATTTTACAGATGAGGTAACTGAGGCACAGAGAAGTGAAGTGACTTGCCCACAGTCACACAGCTGACAAGTGGCAGAGCTGGGAGTCGAACCCATGACCTCTGATTCCGAAGCCCAGCCCCTTTCCACTGAGCCACGCCGCTTTCCCGTTTGAGGTAGTACAGACAAGGGGCCACCGAAAGAGCCCCATTTGGGATTTGATCTGCCGTTTGGTGAGAATTCTACCTGTAGGTGTTGACCTCCCAGAGCGTTTAGGGAATAATCCCATTCAAGCAGCTGCACCTCAGGTTGATTCACTCCACCTTAGCGCAGCCCTTCCAGACTCCTGCCCAAATTTTGTCTCAAAGCATAGGACACTGAGCAGGCCTGACCTACACTGATGGAGGAAGGGGAAACTCACTGTCCTTGTTTTACAACTAATGGAGGAGTCTCACGTGAAGCTTGCTGAGAAGAGGGTCCCTGCAGTTTGACTTGATACTGGGGAGAACCTACCTTTTATTCTGAATTGGATTACCTCTATCCAATTCAGCAGGCAAATTTCTGAGATACTAGCCTACGGGGCAGAGCTGCAGGGCTGATGCCTCTGAACTGCTATGAGCCCAGGTGATGGCATATTTCTGAGATACTAGCCTACGGGGCAGAGCTGCAGGGCTGATGCCTCTGAACTGCTATTAGCCCAGGTGATGGCATAAATGGTGAGTAACAATAATAATAATTTTGGTATTTGTTAAGGACTTGCTATAAGCTATGCACTCTATCAAGAGCTGGGGTAGTTACGGTGTATGCACACTGGACGCAGACACGGAGGTTTCACGCTATGGGAGGATAAACCCAAGTTGAAGCTGTTCCCCTCTCCTCATTTTGGAAATGCTTTTCCCACGGGCACAGGGCAATCTAGCAGTTGTATTTACTGAGCACTTACTGCGTGCAGTCAATCATTTTTATCGAATGCTTACTGAGACCACTGTACTAAGCACTGGGATGAGCACAATATGACATTTGGTAGACAGGCTGCATGCCCAGAACAAGGAGAGGGAGGCAGGCATTAAAATAAATTACAGATACATACTTGTCTGCTAATTCTCTTGTACTGTACTCTCCTAAGTGCTTCGACCAGTTCTCTTCCCATAGTAAGTATTCAATAAATGCCATCGATTGATTGATGTACGTAAGTGCTGCGAGGCTGAGGAAGGGTGAATACAGGGAGGGGATCCACATGCAAGGATGATGCAGGTGGGAAAAGGAGTAGGGGAAATGAGAGCTTAGTGGGGGAAAGCTTCTTGGAGGAGTTGTGATTTTAATAAGTCTCTGGAAGTCGGGAGAAAGATGGTCTGTCAGATAGGAAGTGGGAAGGAGTTCCAGGCCAGAAACAGGATGTGGGAGAGGGATCAGCAGTGAGATAGACGAGATTGAGGTACGGTGAGTAAGTTGGCGTTAGAGAAGCCAAGTGAGCAACCTGGCTTGTAGTGGGAAATGAGGGAGGCAAGGTAGGAGGGGGCAAGGGAATTACGTGCTTTAAAGCCAATGGTAAGGAGTTTCTGCTGGATGGAGAAGTGGATTGGCAACCACGGGAGATTCTTAAGGAGTGAGGAAACATGGGCTAAATGGTTCTATAGAAAAATGATCCAGGCAGCAAAGTGAAGTATGGACTAGAGTAGAGAGAAGCAGAAGGCAGGGAGATGAGATCAGCAAGAAGGCTGATGCAGTCATCAAAGCAGAATAGGATAAGTGTTTGGATCAGCACGGTAGCAATCTGGGAGAGAGCAAAGCGTGAATTTTAATGAAGCTGTGAAGGTAGAAGGCAGGACTTGGTGACAGATAGAATGTAAGGGCTGAATGAGAGAGATGAGTCGAGGGTAATACTAAGGTTATAGACATGGAAGAAGGGTCTATGGTGATGGAAAATTCCGGGAAATTTCTTCCCACGTAGTTCAATCCCAGGTAGTCGGGAGTTCAAATTTCCCATGCTCCTAGCCCTCAGAACCAAAGACAAGGCAGGTGGGCTCATCAGTACCTTCCCACTCAATAAACCTGCAGCTGTGTGTGCTTGTAATCCGAGCACTATCAATGGTATCTGCCCTCTCAGCACTTGTGGCTTCATTTTAATCTTCATTTTTACTTTTCATTTTTCGTGGTTTCACAGAACCTGAGTTCTTTGACTTTCAAGACCTTGTTGGGACCCATTTTTAAAATCTGACCAGCTCAAGGGGGCATTTATAAAGTTATCCTGTGTTTTCTGCAGCCTTTTGACATTTTGAATTTTACTAGTTTGAATTATTCGATAACCTTTGTCTGGAGGACTATTGACAGGCTCCAATTAGTAAGAACTGTAATCAATCATAATATAACTATAGAATGTCTTTTGTCTTAGAGTTCTTGTATTTCAAGGCATTGTAGAAAAATCACAGTACTCTAAATTAATTCTTAAAGAGAAATGATGTAGTTTTGAAAACCAAATTAGAAGCAAGTGAGCAAGATTCATTTTCTCAATGAAAAATCTAAGATAAAGTGCATATTACCCCTAAACTGTTTAAATATAAAATTCACTTTCCAAATATGCCTCCCAATTTGTTCCTTATATTTCCCTAGAGAATTCTGAATTGGCTATTTCATAAGTCCTAAATCAGGGCAATTGCAACATTACCTAAAGCCACTTTGGGACTGAGATTATTGTGTTAGGGAAAATGACTGAAACTGTTTTGTCAGTGAAGATCGTCAATTAGCTATTAAGTATCATTTTCATCACAATGTTACCAAAGAAAATAGTGGTGGGTTTTCTCCACTCCCACCGCCCACCCCCAGTGGAGAAGAAGGATGTTGAATTTAAGACTCTGCTTGGGGGAGGAGGGAAGGGGTGAGGTGAGAAATGACATCACAGCCACACATTCTAACCCTTTTCCCTTCTCACAGAAAGCTGTTACCCTTTTGGGAAAATGTGCTGCCTAAGTTTTGAGAGCCACTCTCTCTGTCTCAGATTCCCCTTGTCTAGTCATGAGCAATGGAAGACCGGGCTTACAACCATAATAAAAATAATGGTCTTGATTAAGTGCATACTGTGAACTAAGCACTGGGTGCATATAAAATAATCAGATCAGACACAGTCTTCCCTCATGCGTAGATATCACATCTAAGATGGAAGGAGAAAAGACAGTTTATCAATATTTTCCCAATGGGGAAACTGCTGCACAGGGATTTGCACAAAGTGGCAGAGTGAGGACTCGAGCACAGATTTCCACCACGCCAAAGCAGCATGGCTCAGTGGAAAGAGCCTGGGCTTGGGAGTCAGAGGTCATGGGTTTGAATCCCGACTCTGCCACCTGTCAGCTATATGACTGTGGGCAAGTCACTTAACTTCTCTGTGCCTCAGTTCCCTCATCTGTAAAATGGGGATTAACTGTGAGCCTCACGTGGGACAACCTGATTACCCTGTATCACTCCCAGCACTTAGAACAGTGCTTGGCACATAGTAAGCGCTTAACAAATACCAACATTATTATTATTTAAGAGGCCCAACTTTGTGGAACTTGTGCCTCTCTGGGGCCAGCTCTCGTCCTGGCTGGGATCATGCTAAGGCTAGTTGACAGAGGCCCAAGGAAACACTCTGAAAGGTTCTCACTACTACCTGCCCTTGTTGCCTGACCTCTCTGCCACTTGCCACATTGCCCCCCACCCCGATCTTTATCACTTGCTGGATTGGCATTAGAGGATGCAACAGCATCGCAAGTGGAAAGGAGAGGGAGTTGCCGAGTTGGATCTGAGCCCAGGGACTGAGTGGTGGTGAAAAGCGGATGATATGCTATTCTGGTGCGCTTCAGTAGGAAGGAGCCCTGTGCACATATAAACACATATGTGTGTTTCCATCAGATCAGGAACGTTAAAATGGCAAAAAAGCTAAAACAATATTTTTTAAAATTCTTACAGCCCTTTTGGAATTTAACTCAAAGCCCTAACATAGCCTTATCTATTTACATAACTAAATTGTTCAATGTGTCTTGACAATCTTTTTTTCAAAGGCAAATATTTAACTAGCAGACAGGAATCTGGATTGTGGGACAGTCTAATAAACGCCAAAGCTTTGTCGCATCGATCCTTTTTGGAGAACGGAGCCACTACATAATCTCATTTACCACTAAAGGGAACATTTGGCAAAATATCTAAATATCTTCAGTAAAGCCTGGAGCATTTGAAAAGTTAAATAGCTTGACCCATTCCAGCAACCACACGAATGTAGATTCTGCTGTAAGTAATGATAATAATAATGGTGGTATTTGTTAAGTGCTTACTGTGTGCAAAGCACTATTCTAAGCGCTGGGGGGGGGGAATACAAGGTGATCAGGTTGTCCCACGTGGGGCTCACAGTTTTAATCCCCATTTTACAGGTGAGGTAACTGAGGCACAGAGAAGTTAAGCGACTTGCCCAAAGTCACACAGCTGGCAAGCGGTGGAGCCGGAATTAGAACCCACGACCGCTGACTCCCAAGCCCGGACTCTTTCCACTTAGCCACGCTGCTTCTCAAGTAAACACGATGTGAAGAACAGCAGAACCAAAGTATACTATCTTTGGGACCCAACAATGTGCAGAGTTTTCATTTGGGGTGATACAGAGAAGGTACAGTTCACGATCTGAACCACCCCAATACAGGGAACTCTGCCAGTTGCCTGTTGTGTGGCCTTGGACTTCAGTTTCCCTTTCTGTAAAATGGGTATTAAAAACCTGTTCTCCCTCCCCTTCAGATTTTGGGCCCCACACCGGTGCAGAGACTGACTGACCCTTATTATCTTGTTTCTATGCCAGTGCTTGACACAGTGACACAGTGCTTGTTACACAATAGACACTCGAGAAAAACTCTAATTTACAGCTTGACAGCATTACAGGAAATAGGACCTGATGGAAAGATAAAAAGCCCCTAACCTGTCATAAATTCTTAAATTAAAATGGTTCCAAGAGTAAAGAACTCCAACATAAAGCTTTGCCCTATAGCCTAGCCTGGTTAGAATTCTTTGGAGAAATTCAGCCCAACATTGCTGTTTTCAGTAGAAAATGTAAAAGTTACTAAACTGCTCCCTAAACTGGCCCGATATCGGAAAATTGTCGATGGAGGGTGTGGATTCCAATTTTGAGTACATATTTTTTTCTTTCAAGGGTGTTGGATGGCACTTAGATATTTAAAGAAATGCCTAATTTAATAATGAGAGCTGTCTAACTCTCGCAAGAGGAAAATTGGATTAGCTCACTGTCTTATCATGCTTGTCATCTTAGATAACTGTTCATTGTTTTCTTGTTTCCTTTCCACTAGCATAGGTTCTTCCCAGACCCAAAAAGTCATTCTTGTGGTGCCTCAAATTATTCCTCTTGAGTAGGTCAGACATTTGGGTAGCACTTAGTACAGTCTGTTGCACTCAATAGATACCATTAGTATTGCAACTGTGAAATTGCTATCAAAGATGAAGAGCATTATTTCCAGGAGATGTGAAAAATAGAGCCTTAATGAATGAATGAAATAGTGAATACTCCTCCCAAACTGTCTGATTTCAAGGATAGCCTTAAACACTGAGACAATTGGGTTTTGTACTTTGATAGAGGAAGGAAGGTTGAGTAGTAAGTAGAAAACAAATGTTCCAAGTGTGATGTATGTGCTAGCCAGCTCATAGGATTATATTTTTTTTTTAAATTAAATTTTCCACCAGAGCATTAAGGTGAAAAGATTCTCACCATATAAAATGGAAGAGGAAAATCTGATAAAAAGCCAAGATCTGCATTATAAGGAGATGAATTAGATGAGTGGGAACAGCCAGATGAAGATTTAACTTGGATAAAATGGACATTTGAAAAGGGATATTTATTTCAATGGCCAAAGTAAACATAATTTGATAAAGAGAAACTTGTCCCTTGTTATATTTCCTTACTCTTTGTAAAATGGCCAAACTAAACAGGACAAGATTTGTTTTCCCTTTTCAAATGGCTAATCTTTATATACTTTTTTTCCCACTATTTTGAATTTTTTAGGAATAGTCCTACTATCATTGTGAGACATTTTCACAAGGTGCCTCACCATCAGAATGGTGTGAAATTCTCTTCTACCATAGTCATGTTTTGTATTTTACTTTCTAAACTTCTGTTAAATGTGCATGGTTTAATAGGCAATGTTAATAATGATTATTATTAGTAGTAATCATAATAATAAGGTATTAAGCTCTTACTCTATGCCAACCACTATATTAAGCTCTGGAGTAGATACAAGTTAATCAGGTTGGACAAAGCCCGTGTCCCACATAAAGCTCCATGTCTAATGTTTCACTAAAACTCCACTGGGATCAGATTGTTTTTCCCAGAAATATTTTCACCAGGTTGCTATACTTTCATGATCCTACCACAATAGCACTTGCATCACTCTGACTCATCTTCCATCTAGAAAAACTCAATAAAACGGATATACCAATTTTTTAAACAAATTATTATATTCTCAGAAACCCATTCTACATTAGTTTTAGTAGGATTTAAATCTATTTAAAAAATTATAATGGTTTTAGTGGGCTAAAATCAGTGACTTCCTGTTTTTAGGCTTGGCATTGTAAGAGCTTGTCTAATGTTTTTCAATCAGCCTGCCAATATCCGTTATAATAAAAAAAAATCGAAAGCTATTGGTTTGTAAACATTAAAATGCCCTTATTACATTTAAAAATGAAATTTTCCTGAGAGTGGGGAAAGGCACAATGTGCCCTGAAAACAACACTAAATTCAGAAATCTGATTCTACTTTTAGTTGAATCCATCAATCAGTCGTATTTATGGAGTACCATCAAGATGCCTTAGGTGGTTCTTGAGTCAGAAATTTTCACCAATGGTGGCAGAGCCCCAGCAGACCCACCGCTAGTTCTGGTCTGTTTCACCCTGAATTCCTCAGCGATGTGTGAGTTGGTCTTGGAGGATGGGACACTTGGTATATCAAAAGCAACCAAACTCTCTGCCCACCAGGAACTTGCAATCTAATGGGAGTTCTAAAGTGAACCTGAAGCACAATTCAAGTAATAAGTTGGTTCTTCGGTGGAGTTGAGATGTCAGTTATCGTCAGATGACTATCCTTCCATAAATATGATGAGAGCTCCAATTCAGTATTCTGTCTCTGACGGTAGCAAAATAATGTATAGAATTATAGGGTGATAGTTGTACAAAGCCCAAGCCTGGGAATCGAGAGACTTGTTCTCTTGTTCGAGTCCCACCTCGGCCACCAGTATACTCTGTGACTTTGGGCGAGTCAGTTAACCTCTCTGGGCCTCCGTTTGCACATCAGTAAAATAGGGAGAAGACATACTGTGAGTGAGCCCCTTGACGGACAAGAACTGTGCCCAATATAACAATATATCCATTATATCATTTAGCACTTAGTAAGGTCATAATGCATACTATAATTAGTAGCTTGGGAAAGGATAGTTAGCCCATTATCTCTCCCATTCACTTAGATGCTTCCTGACTGACCTTTTAGGCTGACCTTGTCAGCCTACAAAATTTTCTTCAGTAATGAATTCCATATGTTGCATATAGTCCATCTGCAGTATGGAAAGAAAAATTCCTCTTGTATATATTGAAGCATGACCTTCAAGACTTTACGCTGCACCTACCCCAGCACTTAGTACAGTGCTTGACACATAGTAAGTGCTTAACGCATGCCACAATTATCATTATTAAAGGAGACCTCCAAGCTCAGTGTTGTGGGGCAATTCTGTCCCTTCCTACATATACTCTTCAGGACTTTAAACTCCAGTCATGTCTCCATTCAACCATGGCCTTTCTGGCCTGAGGAATTCTAATTGGTTGGTATTTTGTATTTGTTAAGCGCTTACTATGTGCCGAGCACTGTTCTAAGCGCTGGGGTAGACACAGGGGAATCAGGTTGTCCCATGTGGGGCTCACAGTCTTCATCCCCATTTTACAGATGAGGTAACTGAGGCACCGAGAAGTTAAGTGATTTGCCCAAAGTCACATAGCTGACAAGTGGCCGAGCCGGGATTTGAACCCGTGACCTCTGACTCCAAAGCCCGTGCTCTTTCCACTGAGCCACGCTGCTTCTCAGCACTAAACAGCGTCAAGGGGAAGAACATCTCGTAAAAACAATGGCAAATAAATAGAATCAAGGCGATGTCGGTCTTAATCCCTGAACTCCCCTTTTTTCTCCTTCCCCGCCACCCCCCTTCAGTTTGGGAGTGACTGGCTGTCTTCGAGTTCACTGCCGTGTGCTCTCATCTTTTTACACTGCAAAGGTACGATCTACATTTTGTAATCTTATCTTGTCAAGGAATCTGGTTGAGGATAGGTCGCCTCATTTCGTATTAAATTAATTCTGCCAATTTTGTTTAGGATCATTTTCCCATTGCTTTAATGATCAGTAGGTTAGAATTTCAAGGGGAACAACTTAAACACTTACTTAATTCTGTCTCATCTCATAAAGAAGCACCTTTATCCCTGTGATCATTTATGTCATCCTCTGTAACTTCTCTGGCTCCATTATATCCTTCCTCAAATGTTATAGTAATTACGGTATTTGTTAATTGCATACTATGTGCCAAGCACTGTTATAAGTGCTGGGATAGATGCAAGTCCATCAGGTTGGACATGGTCCCTGTCCCACATGGGCTAACACTCTTAATCCCCACTTTTTACAGGTGAGGTAACTGAGGCACAGAGAAGTGAAGTGACTTGCCTGAGGTCACACAGCAGACAGAGGGTAGAACCGGGATTAGAACCCATGACCTTCTGACTTCCAGGCCCGTTCTCTAGCCATACTGCTTCTCATAGAGCATTCCAAGTGTAGGCATACTATGGCTTATCTAGTGGCAAGACTATACTGACTCTTTTATTTTCTCATCTCTTCTTCAAGAGTAACAACTTTTCTTTGACCTATTTAGCAGTTGTGCACCTTGGATAGATGGTTTAGTTTAAGATCTTTTAGTTGTGATCGCACTGTGAAGCCACCATCATATATTTATAACTGGGACTATTTTTCCTTAGGTGCATTAACTGGCACTGGCACACTTTTTAACACCCTAGGTTACTCTTCTACTCTTTACTTAGCCAGCTCAGATTTTCCTGAAGTTTATCCCTATCAGCTGATTTTAGGGGCTGGAATGCCAGCTTCACTCATCCCAGGACTCCAACAAACCTGAGAGCAAAGAGATTTGAGAGTTTCCAAATGAGGCAAAGACCTCAAAAGCAGGTAGGTATAGCCCATTGACGAGCCTAATCCTTCTTTCTACTTCCAAGCTGCATTTGACGTGCTCCACCACTAAAGGCTAAACCTCCTTTTCACTCCAACGCTCTGAATTAAAAGTTGATAGATCAGTGTCTGTTGGGTAGATCCTTATCAAAGGACTTTGGAAGTTTAAACAGATTATAGCCACTGATTCCCCTTTGTCCACCTGCTTTTTGGCCCAGTAAAAAAAAACAAACTTCCAATTAGTGAGGCATTTTTTTCCTCTCTCTCTCTCTCCCTCCTTGTCTTAAAAAGCACAACCCAGGTGTGTGTTGACTGACCTAACAGCGAACCTAATGGATAGAACATGGACCTAGGAATCAAGAGACTTGGGTTCCAAAACCAGCTTCACCTGTTTGCCTGCTATGTGGCCTTGGTCACATAGGCCATTTCATTTCTCCGTGCCTCAGTTTACTCATCTGTAAAATGGAGATGAAATAACGGTTCTCTTTCCCTCTTATACTGTGATCCACATGTTGCAGAGAAACTGCCCAGGCTGCTCATCTTGTATCTACCCCAATGCTTAGGACAGTGCTTGGCTTAATTAATATTATTATTACTATTAGGTTGTATTTTTCTAAGTGCTCACCATCCAGTACTGTTGAATGATTTCAGATTCATTAAATAGTATTTATTGAGGACTATATTAAGCCGTTTGGGAAAGTGCAATAGAGGGCACAAGTTCTTAGCTATATTATATTAGATTATAGTCTTCCCTGGGTGCCCATATCTGATCATCCTCCCCCCATTTTTTGATGGGCTGTTTTTATGACCAACTAATGAGCCATATCCTCTGACTGGTTCTTGAAGATGGGATCTGATTGACTGGAAGACAAGTGGCAGCAGCTCTCATCGTTGGGTTTAAAAACCTTCAGTGAGAAGAAATCCACAGTTAAAAGTAATATAGAACTCTGTTCTTTGCGTTTAGGTATTGAGTATTAGTAATTGTGGTATTTAAGTGCTTTTTCTGTGCCGAACTGGATTAGGTAGAATATGGACCTTGTCCCATGTGGGTTTCACAGTTAAAAGCAGGGAGAGAACAGGTATTCAATCCCTACTTTTACAGATGAGAAAACTGAAGCACAGAGAAGTTGCGACTTGTCCAAAGTCACTCAGCAGGTGAGAGTGGAATTTGGTTTAGAATCTAGGTCTCTTGAATGCCAGTCCTGTGTTCGTTCCACTATGCCAAATCAAAACTATTATCCAGTCTAGCTGAATGACGATTAAAGAGAAACATGGAGTCTCTTCAGGATGACTTTGTAGAAATGTAATATGGGAAATGTGGTAAACTTGCAGTTTCTCATCAAACAAAAGGGACGTTTGATATCTCCCAAAATGAATAGGTGAAAAAAGTAAAATCTGGGGTGCCCTGGAAGGTAGTAGAATCTTCAGGATTTTCCTTTTATCTCATGCTCTAGTTCTTTGAATGGGTCTAACCAAGACATACAAGCAAATAGGTCAGCGTGTAAGGGAACACTTTCAATCAATCATCTGGTTTGACTTCCACCGTTTTTAATCTATAATGTTCGGAATGAAAGTGATCTGAACCATGAAAAATAGAATAAGTAATTTCGTGGAAACTGCTCCTCAGTAAAATTGGCAAGTTGGCTCCAGTTTTAACAACTCAGGGATATAGTGATTGAGGGGAAACCTAGACTTTTCAGTTGCAGTTGGAATTTGAAAATATTCAGTAGGACAAGTTATTTTCAGCCCTAAAGTTTCAACCGATAAATAACAAAATGAAAACAGGGAAAAAAATGATTTTTTAAAAATGGTATTTATTACGTGCTTATTAGGAAAAAAATGTTTTTTTTTAAATGGTATTTATTACGTGCTTATTACGTGTTAGGCGTTATACTAAGCAATGGGGTGGATACAAGAAAATTGGGTTGTACACAGTCCGTTTCCCACATGGAACTAAGAGTTTCAATTCCCATTTTACAAATAAGGTAACTTTATACAGATGAGGTAATTGAGGTGCAGAGAAGTGAAGTGACTTAACCAAAGTCACATAGCAGACCAGTAGCAGAGCCAGGATTAGAACCTGTGACCTTCTGACTCCCAGGCCATGCTCTATCCACTATAACATGCAACTTGACTCAATGAAAGGCCATATATTCTAGGTTTTAAAATGTTCTCTTTAAGCACCACCCTCAGATTAGTGAAGAAAATGAATTAGTTTATGGGAACTTTTTTTAAAATGGCATTTGTTGAGTCCTTACTGTGAGTCAGGTACTGTGTTAAGCAATGTGGCCTAGTGGAAAGGGCATGGGTCTGGGAGTCAGAGCACTTGCATTCTAACACCGGCTCTGCAACATGCCTACTGTGTAACCTTGGCCAAGTCGCTTCTCTGTGTCTGTTACCTCATCTGTAAAATGGGGTGAGCCCCAAGTGAGATATGGACTATGTCAAACCTGATTATCCTGTATATACCCCAGTGATTGGCTGGAACATCAGTTAATCAGTCGTATTTCCTGAGTGCTTACTGTGTGCCTAGCACTATAATAAGTGCTTGGGAGAGTACAATACAACAGATTTGGCAGACACATTACCTGCCCACAATGAACTCACAGTCTAGAGGGGGAGACAGACATTAATATAAATACATAAATTACAGATAGGTACTTAAGTGCTGTGGGGCTCAGGGAAGGGTGAATAAAGGGAGAAAATCAGGTTGGTGTAGAATGGAGTAGGGTGAGTGCTTGGGGAAGGCCTGATGGAAGAGATGTGCCTTCAGAAAGGCTTTGAAGGTAATTTTTCATCGGATATAAAGAGGGAGGGCATTCCAGAATAGAGGTAGGATATGCGTGAGAGGTGAGCGGCAAGATAGAAAAGATTGAGGTACAGTAAGTAAATTGGCATTAGAGTGAAGTGTGCAGGCGGGGTTGAGGAGTTAGGAGGGGGCTAGGTGATTACGTGCTTTAAAGCAGATGGTAAAGTTTTTCTGTTTGATGCAGAGATAGATGGGCAACCACTGGAGGTTCTCAGCGTGGTTACATGTCCTGAAGGTTTTTGTAGAAAAATGATCCAGGCAGCAGAGTGAAGTATGGACTGGAGAGGGGAGACACAGGAGGCTGGGAGGTCAGCAAGGATGCTGATAAAGTTATCAAGGTGGCCTAGGATAAATGCTTGGATTAACTTGGTTGCAGTTAGAATGAAGAAGAAAGTATGGATTTTAGTGAAGTTAAGATGTATCAAAATCAATATGATAATTAAGGAAGTATTAAAATTTAGTATTTGACCATTTAAAGATGAATTTCATAGTTAATTTTGCTGCTTATCCTTCTATTATATAGAAAGAAAGGCTTTAAAATCCAGTACAAATTCTTTCCCTTCTGAGGAAAAGAACACTTTTTCCAGTGCCTTTAAAGTTACACAGACTATACTATTTATTGAATCCAAAATTATTCAGTTAATAATTTTATTTCATGGAAACTCATTCACCAGCTGGGCAGTATGAGGATTTCTAAGGATCACTAGGGCGTAATGAAATTTGCCAATTAAAATGTAAAATAATCCAAGTTTTGTTATGAATCATAAAATGTTTTGTTTAAAAAACTATAACCTTTGCCCTTAGCATTGAGAATTGATGGAAAATATGAACAGAGATACTTTATTTTGTTGTATTTTTTTTGGTACATCTGGGGTCTTGGATGGCCTCTTTTAGGAATTATAAAAGTACTTATCAGCTCACAAAACTGGCTCCAGAAACTTATCCATTGGTGTGAAAATACATGGAAAATTCCAGTTTGAATATTTTTGTTCTTTGCTGTTTATAAATGAACTTTGCAGTCCTGGCAACTCTCAGCTCTCAATTTTCCATGTAAAAGCCCAGATGATAGGTCTAGATGAATCCAAAGATATGCCTAAAACCTCTTCTTAACCATGAGTTTCAACTTCTTCCCCCATCACATCTTCACCCAGAACTATATGGAGGCAGATGGATTCAACAGTTCGTTGCCCATCTCTACCAGGAATTTCAGGGGTCAGTGAAATGGCCATCGAGGAGGAGGTAAATTCTCGGGCTCTTCTCTGGGAAGTGACCTCCCAGCAGGAACTGGAACAGAAATATTGTGAAATCCCACCTAGGGTGAGCTATCTGTCCCCTTGTATGTATCTGGCAGGGCCCAATTAAATGCAATGTCACCCTGGGCCCTGACTTGACTGACTGATGCTACCTACTCCCTCCCCACCTCCTGCCAGCTGGGAGAGGGAAAGGAGAGGTTGCACCCACAAGGGGCAATCCTCAAGTTATTTTGGACATCAGTAAAATCTTGATCAGCTCTGGGCAGTTAGTTCACCCTGAATGTTAATTACTGTGAGCTGTTTCAAGGGTCTTTATCAGCTCCAGCTGGGCCATTATGAACTTGACAGAGTTGGGCTTTTTCTTTTCTCTTTTTTCCCTCCAATGTGTGGGTCTTTCTTCTTCTTGAGATTATGGTCTTCAATGGGGTGCCCCCCCCCCCAACCCCGACTTAGAATTGTGCTTGGCAGATAATGGGTAACCAGTGAATGTGAGGGAAAACCGATCATCATTGTTAAATATACTGCAAACATAAAAGCCCTAGAAAAAAATCTTAAATCAAGAACCCTGACC
Source organism: Ornithorhynchus anatinus (assembly GCF_004115215.2). NCBI lineage: Eukaryota > Metazoa > Chordata > Mammalia > Monotremata > Ornithorhynchidae > Ornithorhynchus > Ornithorhynchus anatinus. The sequence goes on along the minus strand of NC_041742.1, from coordinate 21,413,814 downwards.
CTAACGTGATAGAGAGTGAATAACCACCCCCTCTACTATTCTCGCCTCCTCCCCAGTTCTCTCCACTTTTCCTTCTGTTTCTCTTCTTTCTTTTTCCCCATCCCTGAGTTGCTCCACTTCTCTCTCTTCCTCTATACTCTCTGCTCACCTCTTTTAGGCTCTTGCTCTCATCTCCTTAAAGGAACCAGAGAGCTGATCACTTTATCCTGAACTGTCCTGTCACAGGTTCTCCTGACACCCCACCACTGCATTCCAATAAGTGAATAGTTTTATTACACTGGCTATGACCCATTTGTGTCCTTTTGAATTAAAGGCATTAATGAATTCTGGAGTTATAATTCCAAGAAGTGATTCTGCTGAGATTGCTACCTATAGGTTTAGGATTGACCTTTCCAAATTGATTCATTAAAAATAGATCACTATACTTGGACTTAAGTCATCAACGTTTTATCACCAATGACCTGGATCCAAGTATTTTGTACTCTTTTCTTTATTCTCTCTACAGTACCTGTCCTGTCTTCCCTTCTGTCGTCAATGTCACCAGAACGGCCTTCTCTGCATGCATCGCTGATCCTTCATTTGATGCTGTCGGAATTGGCTTTCTTGCTCCAATGGAGTTAATTGAATCATCTTGTAATTTCCGTTTCGGAAGTTGTACCCTTGAATTATGATTTACAGGGAACGACTTGTTCAACAAGGCATTTTTCATGTTGAACTTTTCCATAATTCCGAAGGGCTTTGAGGATGCCATCGATAGCATGTACAGAGCATTGTATGAGCACTTGGGAGAGTGCACCAGAAACAACTCTGTCTCTGCCTATTAAGGGCTTTATTGCCATTGGGGAAGACTAGAAGGTATCATTAATTTATAAATTATAAAGAGGAAGAAGAAGAATAATACAACTGATAATAGGAGGAGATTATCAGAATGAAGTCGCTGAAAAAATAAAAGGACACTTGGTGATTTATATGCAGAAATGCTGAGTGAGTGAGAGTACATAAGAACTAAAGGTGCATCTTGGACTGTTAGGAATGAATCGGGAGGACTTCTGGAAGGAGGTGGGTTTTAAGGAGGGCTTTCAAGATGGAAGAGCTGCGATCTGGTGGATTCGAATGGTAGGGGAGCAATCCCCGTGGTGGGGTAGGGATTATCTCTATTTGTTGCCTATTTGTACTGTCCAAGCGCTTAGTACAGTGCTCTGCACACAGTAAGGTCTCAATAAATACAATTGAATGAATGAATGAATTCCAGGCAGGGAGAACAGCAGAAGTGGAAGAGATGAAAGCAAAGCGATTCAAAATTAGAAAGTTCATATCATTAATACTATTACCACAGCTGCTCACATTCTTGCATGGTTCAGGGTGTTGGGAAAGCCTAGTTTTATCTTTTTCTTCTTCAATGGTGGATTCAAAATAGAAGCAGGGTATAAAATAACTCTTTTTAATATTCTAGCTTGAATAGATGTAAAGATAACTGATGCTTTGTAAATGTTTTACATTGCTGTAGGTTTGGAATTTAATATATCATGCTTTACATTGTGCCCGAAATGAAAAAACGAGCATTTCAAAGGCAGATTTTTTTTTCTTTTTATAAAGCAGGTCACTAGGCTTGTGTCGAAAATCTTGGTCATATTGTTACATTGAATTTCAGAGAAATGTTCTTGTCCTCAGAGATTGTCGAGGCTAGAGTAACAAATGTATAAATATTGAACAAGTGAAACCTAACCAGGAGCCAGTCTCACAGGATTCCCAAATTTGCCTTTTCCTATACTGTCAACTCTAGGAAACAAAGCAGTTTGGATCCCTGTGATACATTGTTTCTAATTCCTGCCTGCTATTCATCCTTATTTAAAATTTCATTTCACAGCAGTGAAACCATTTAAAATTCTTCTTAGACTAAATATGGAACTATGTTCCAACAAGGATAAGCAGCTTATCCTAGTTGCTCTATATGAAATCAATCTCCTAGACTTCTTTCTTTTCACACAGTCAGTTATTTATGGGGCACTTACTGTGTGCAGAGAACTATACTAAGCATTTGGGAGAGTACAACTCAGCAGAGTATGCTAGACACATTCCACTATCTATCCACTAGGCCACACTGCTTCTGTACCATATAATTCTCTATATATGACTTTGTACTCCCAAGCATGGATTTGGAAGTCAGAAGTCTTGAGTTCTAATCCTGACTCCACCACTTGTCTATGTGACCTTGGTCAAGCCACTTCACTTCTCTATGCCCCAGTTACCTCATCTGTAAAGTGGGGATTAAGACCATGAGCCCCATGGGGAACAACCTGATTACCTTGTACCTATCTCAGCGCTTAGAACAGTGCTTGGCACATAGTAAATGCTTAAGAAATACCATATTATTTGCTCTTCCTCCCCCCGACCCACATCACTCGTGTATGTATGTATATATCTCAAATTCTATCGATTAGACTGTGAGCCCGTCACTGGGCAGGGATTGTCTCTATCTGTTGCCAAATTGTCCATTCCAAGCACTTGGTACAGTGCGCTGCACATAGTAAGCGCTCAATAAATACTATTGCATGACTATTTTTATTGATCCCTGTTTACTCGTGTTGATGTGTATATATCTAGAATTCTATTTCTTTCAATCGATGCTGTTGATGCCTTTTTACTTGTCTTGCTGGCCGTCTCCACCCTCTTAGACTGTGAGCCTGTTGTGGGCAGGGATTCTGCCACTTGTCAGCCCTGTGACTGTGGGCAAGTCACTTCACTTCTCTGTGCCTCAGTTACCTCATCTGTAAAATGGGGATTAACTGTGAGCCTCACGTGGGACAACCTGATTACCCTGTATCTCCCCCAGCGCTTAGAACAGTGCTCTGCACATAGTAAGCGCTTAACAAATACCAACATTATTATTATTATTATTATTATTGTCTTGGTTGCTGAATTCATTCATGTGACCCTCACATGGGACAACCTGATGACCCCGTATCTACCCCAGCGATTAGAACGGTGTTCTGCACATAGTAAGCGCCTAACAAATACCAACATTATTATTATTATAGTCTTGGTTGCTGAATTCATTCATTCATGTGAGCCTGACCTGGGACAACCTGATTACCCCGTATCTACCCCAGCACTTAGAACAGTGCTCTGCAAATAATAAGTGCTTAAGAAATACCAACATTATTATTATTATTGTCTTGGTTGCTGAATTCATTCATTCATTCCAAGCGCTTAGGACCGTGCACTGCACACAGTAAGTGCTCAATAATAATGTTGGTAGTTCTTAAGCGCTTATTATGTGCAGAGCACTGTTCTTAGCACTGGGGTAGATACGGGGTAATCAGGCTGTCCCACGTGAGGCTCACACTCTTGATCCCCATTTTACAGATGAGGTCACTGAGGCACAGAGAGGTTAAGTGACTTGCCCACAGTCACACAGCTGACCAGTGGTAGAGCCGGAATTCGAACCCATGACCTCTGACTCCCAAGCCCGTGCTCTTTCCACTGAGCCACGCTGCTTCTCTGAATATGTTTGATCGATATTGATATTGATTGATATCCATGCTTGGGAGTACAAGGTCATATATAGAGAAGTATATGGTACAGAAGCAGTGTGGCCTAGTGGATAGATAGTGGAATGTGTCTAGCAAACTCTGCTGAATTGTACTTTCCCAAATACTTAGTATAGGTCTCTGCACACAGTAGGCGCTCCATAAATAACACGGACTGTGTGAGAAGAGAGACGTCTAGGAGAGTGCTTTCATATAGAGCGACTAGGATAAACTGCTTATCCTTGTTGGGACATAGTTCCATTTTCAGTCTAAGGAGAATTTTAAATGGTTTCACTGCTGTGAAATGAAATTTCGAATATGACTGATTGATTGTTTGAGTGAGTGGGATGGATGGATGGATGGATGGATGGATGGATGGATGGATGGATGGATGGATGGATGGATGGATGGATGGATGGATGGATGGATGGATGGATGGATGGATGGATGGAATGAATGAATGAATGAATGAATGAAAGCCCCACCTGAGGGCCACGTGGCTCCATCGTGAGGGACCGCACGGGGGCAGAGCAAGAGCGACGGGTGGCCCTCCGCCAATGAGAAGCCGCGCCTCCCGAGTGACAGCTCGGGGGCCAATGGCATCATTTGGGGGCGGGGATTATGCAAATCGGTGGCTTAAAATCCCACGTGAGACGGGGAGGGAGCCTTGAACATTCAGTACCTGGACCCGGGGCGTCCATCTCGGCCGGTCCTCCCAGCGGCTGTGGACTGAGCAGGGACCACCTGCTGGCCCTCCACTCTCCCAAAATAGATGGGTAACGATCATGAATTATTTTAATAATGTTGGTATTTGTTAAGCGCTTACTGCGTGCAGAGCACTTTTCTAATAATGGTATTTGTTAAGCGCTTAGTATGTGCAGAGCAGTCATTCAGTAGTATTTATTGAACGCTTACTATGTGCAGAGCACTGTACTAAGCGCTTGGAATGTACAATTCGGTAACAGATAGTCCCTGCCTTTTGACGGGCTTTCAGTATAATCTAATTAAGATTGGTATTTAAGTGCTTACTATGTGCCGAGCACTGTTCTAAGCACTGTGATAGATACAGGGTCATCAGGTTGTCCCACGTGAGGCTCACAGTTAATCCCCATTTGACAGATGAGGTAACTGAGGCACAGAGAAGTGAAGTGACTTGCCCACAGTCACCCAGCTGACAAGTGGCAGAGCGGGGATTCAAACTCATGACCTCTGACTCCCACACCCGTGCTCATGCCAGTGAGCCATTAGCACTGTCTAATCAGTAATGTTCTAATCATAATTGTGGTTTTTGTTAAGCGATTACTATGTGCAAAGCACTGTTTTAAGTGCTGGGGCAGATAGAAGGTGATCAGGTTGTCCCACGTGGGGCTCCCAGTTTTCACCCCCATTTTACAGACGAGGGAACTGAGGCACAGAGAAGTTAAGTGACTTGCCCAAGGTCACACAGCTGACTACTGGCAGAGCAGGGATTAGAACCTGTGACCTCTGCCTTCCAAGCCTGCGCTCTTTCCACTGAGCCACACTGCTTCTCAAAAGTCAGTAATAATGCTGGTATTTGTTAAGCGCTTACTATTTGCAGAGCACTGTTCTAAGCACTGAGGTAGATACAGGGTAATCAGGTTGTCCCACGTGAGGCTCACAGTTAATCCCCATTTTCCAGATGAGGGAACTGAGGCACAGAGAATTGAAGTGACTTGCCCACAATCACCCAGCTGACAAGTGGCAATGCTGGGATTCCAACCCATGACCTCTGACTCGCAAGCTCGGCCTCTTTCCACTGAGCCACTAAATGCTGGGGGAGATATAAGGTAATCAGGTTGTCCCAAGTGAGGCTCACAGTTATTCCCCATTTTACAGATGAGGTAAGTGAGGCCCAGAAAAGTTGTGACTTGCCCACAGTCACATATCTGACAAGTGGCAGAGCTGGGAGTCGAACCCTGACCTCTGACTCTGAAGCCCAGCCTTTTTCCACTGAGCCAGGCTATTTTCTCCATTATGTCAGGAGGTTGGCTTCGAGGAAATCAGCTCAACAGGTGGCAAGGGCACCAGGCAGCAGAGAAGGTGTGGGGCCAACTAATAATAATGCTGGCACGTGTTAAGCGCTTATTATGTGCAAAGCACTGTTCTAGGCGCTGGGGGAGGATACAAGGTGAGCAGGTTGTCCCACCAACCTGGGGCTAACAGTCTTAATAGAAGTCTTATAGAAGTTGTATAGAAGGTGAGCCCGGGCTTGGGAGGCAGAGGTCTTGGGTTTGAATTCCTGCTCCGCTGCTTGTCAGCTGGGTGACCTTGGGAAGTCATTTCGCGGTGCTTCCGCGACCTCATCCGGAAAAGGGGGATGAAGACTGTGAGCCTTATGTGGGGCAACCTGATTATCTTCTATCTCCCCTAGGGCTTAGAACAGTGTTTGAAACACAGTAGATGCTTAAATACCAACATTATTAGTGTTATTAATACCCATTTTACAGATGGGGTAACTGAAGCCCAGAGAAGTAAAATGATTTGCCCTGAATCACCCAGCCGAGACGGGGAGGGCTGAGCCCGAAAAGAATGGAGACCATTCCAGGAAGAAAGTGGGGGAGAACAGAGAGAAGGGGCATGGATTAGACTGTAAGCCCGTCAAACGGCAGGGACTGTCTCTATCTGTTGCCGACTTGTTCATCCCAAGCGCTTAGTACAGTGCTCTGCACATAGTAAGCGCTCAATAAATACTATTGAATAGTGGCAAGAGCTCTGGCTTGGAAGTCAGAGGTCTTGGGTTCTAATCCTGACTCGGCCACTTAAGTCAATGGTATTTATTGAGCATTTACTATATGCAGAGTACTGTGCTAAGCACTTATAATAGTATTTGTTAAGCATTTTAGTAGGTGCCAAGCACTGTTCTAAATGCTGGGGTAAATACAAGGTAATCAGATTGTCCCACGTGAAGTTGTCTTAATCCCTATTATACAGATGAGGTAACTGAGGCACAGATTAGTTTAATCACTTGCCTAAAGTCACACAGCTGATAGGGGTGGAGCTACGATTAGAACTCAAGACTTCTGACTCCCAAGCCTGGGCTCTTTCCACTAAGTGACTAGTCTGCTGTGTGACTGGGCAAGCCACTTAACTTCTCTGGGCCTTAGTTAACTTGTAAAATGGGGATTAAGACTGTCAGCCCCATGTGGGACAACCTGTTGACCTCCTATCTACCCCAGAGCTTAGAACAGTGCTTGGCACTTAGTAAGCACTTAAATACCACCATTATTATTATTATTGTTACTTTGGCTGACTGAAGGTGCAGGGCCTGAACCCAACTTTGAGGCCCATAATGCCATTCTGAACCTTCTGGGAACGCTCCACTCAGACTTCCCAGAAGCCTATGGAGCAAGGTCATTGTCAGCTCCGGATTTAACTTAGATTTTTAACAGGAGCACTCGCACAAGGAAATTTTGGCAAGGGGGCTGATGGCAGAGACCTGGGCCCATTAATCAGTATGGGGGCAAACCCACAAGCTCTTAAGTGCCTTGATTTATACCCACCTGAAAGGGATTCTAGGCTCCAATTTGAATTGCATATCCCAGGGCACCCCCTGAAGAAGTCCTTTGCTGCTGTTCTTATGTCCAGTTTATTGCAGATGGTCTGGTTTTCAGCTTGCCCCTCCCCTGGTGGGTTTGGATTCGGGAGGCGGTGCGGCTCAGTGGAAAGAGCGTGGCCTGGGACTCAAAGGACCTGGGTTCTCATCCCCGTTCTGCCACTTCTTTGCTCTATGATGTTGGACAAGTCACTTAACTTACCTGCCTGTTTCCTCACCTGTAAAATGAGAATAATAATTGTGGCATTTAAGTGCTTACTATGCGCCAGGCATTATACCAAACCCTGGGGTAGATGTGAGATATTTGGATTGGACAGAGACCCAGTCTCACATAGGGCTCACAGTCTTAATCCCCATTTTTATAGATGAGGAAAATGAGGCTCAGAGAAGTTGACTCGCCTAAGGTCACACAGCAGCCAAGTGGTAGAGCCGGGTTTAGAAGCCAAGTCTGCTGATTGCCAGGCCTGTGGTCTTTCCAATAGGTGCCTGCTACTTCAGAGGAAGTAAAAGCATTTGTGGGTGTAGTAGGCCTTTAATTGCTCCTAGGATGGAGAAACTGTTCTTCCCAACTGTAGCTCCCAGGAAGGGTGTCCACCTAGAAGCCCACAAGTTTCAGATAAATATGAACTCCTCCTCAGGGCAGTGGAGACCGGAGTAGGACTGAGCTGCCCTCACCGAGCAGCTCATTTTAATTGACACGGAACATTAAAGAGACCAGAGGCTGTCTCAGGCAGTTGCTATTCTTCAATTTGGCTGGGTAGATCAGTGGTCGTTTGAGAGATTGCTCACACCTGCACCCAAGCAGCCAGTCTTGCTCCATCAGAAAAATCTGAGTAGAATGAGTGCTGTCGACATTGTGAGGATGAAAAACAAATGCAGCCATTTTCCAGAAATGTCTCCAAAGTTCCTAGTCTCGGTTATAAGTTTCTTCAGCAGGACCGTGTTCATGGGTTGGGAAAGGCTTTGAGCAAATTTAAAGAAAACCCCAAATTTATTGCTTTTAAAGTCGCAGGCAAGGAATGGTAAGAAGTCAGATAAGATATCAGATTAAGAGTTTAACTGGTAAAGATCCTTCTGTTGAGGGCTAAGCTAAATAGCTTCTATTTCTTAATCAATCCACAGAAATTAATTGCCACTGCTATGTTGCTAAAATGTTCACGCTGGAAGTCCAGGCCCAAGAAGATTCGTCTGGAAGTACCCAAGTATGTGTTTAAATAGCCTAATTATCCTGATTATATTGCACATATATAATATTTTCTATTCCACTTTCTATTTTCTATTAATGATGCTGCTTCAATGTATTACTGCTTACGTTGTTCAGTGCATACTATAATCTACACAGGATGTGTGATGTGGCTAAGTTCTCATTGCTGTAGCAACCTTAACTTTGGTATTTCCTGACTCTTGATTTTTTTTCACCCATTAATGCAATTTTTGCATTTAATGTATACCATGCACAGCTTAATATGAGAGTTCAAGGAAATTAGATGGAGAAAAATTAGCTTGGTAAACAAGTGGCATCTATAAAATATTAAATGAGATCAGACTTGCTACATGAATCCCCGAATGAAATAAGGTCCATTCCTGCTAACTTAGTCCATTTTCCGTAATGCGGGAGGATCCTGCAAGGAGTAGCAAAATGTTTCCATCTTTGGGATCCATTTGATTGTGAGCTTTTTGAGGGCGGGTATCACACCATTACTTTTGTGGATTGTTCCCAATCTCCCAGGACAGTGTTGGGCACACACAGGAGGTGCTCAGTCAGTGCTGTTACTAAGAAGGGGTGGGTATTGTATTGGAATTAGCTTTAGCTCTTCTGGTTAATCAATTCAGAAATCTTAAGAGTGGGCCTATATTCTCCTAAAAGGAAATGTGAACACTTTGAAACCAAACTAGCAACTACAAAAGTTGACCTGAATCCATTTCTGGAAACTTGGGATGCATTTCTACTTAGAGGAAAACTGCACTTGATTTTAGGTTCCAGATTGTAGGAGATGAGTATCATATTTATTGAGAGCTTCTTGTCTACTGAGGCCATGGGAAAGTACAGTGTAACAGAGTTAATAGACCTTTTCCCCACCCACAGGAAGCTTACTGCTTAGTGACATACTGTTAGGTGAATGGGACCTGGTGAAAAAGGTCCAAGAACATGGCTGCACAAAAATAGAGGAGAGGAATACGGGTACCAGGGGAAAAAGTAGAAATCCCAGAGGACTCTGGAGGAGCCTTGGTGAAAGAAATATAAGAGGGATGGGGAGTGATCAGGCAGGAAAAGAACAGCCTGAATCCCCAGACAAGGGAATGGTAGATCGTACAGTCCTAGTGGTTAAGGGAGGAGAAGTGCATACTCCTTTCTCCTCTGGTATTTATTTAGCTGTTAGTTACTATATGCCAAGCATGGTGTTGATGCAGGCCAATCAGACCAGTAGAGTGTCTGTCCCATCCAAGAGACCCTATCTAAATGACATCGGACAGAGGAGGAATATGAGGCACAGAGAAGTGGTGTTACTTTACTGAGGTCCCAGAGCAGTTTTGCTTCTAGGGCCAGAACCTGGGTTCCTGATGACTAGTCCTGAGCTCTTTGCACTAGACCACACTACTCCCTCCCATGCCCATCTCCACCTCCATTTACCCACGTACCGCCTCCGGTGGGGGGAAATGGTAGTTGGAGTCTATCCTACCCAGAGTGATAACTGAATGAAATGGGCAGATGAGAGCAAAAGAAGGGATTGGGTCTATCTTTACAGGGTCCCAAAGGAATTGGGATGCACTTTTGAGAAAGCTGTTAGAATTGGGGAGTGGCTGGGATATGGACTGTGTCCAACCTGATCATCTTGTATCTACCCCAGCGCTTAGTACCATGTATGGCATGTCGTTAGCACTTAATTCCATAAAAAAAGGCAGTTTGGCTCAACCTCACCTTGAGTGGCTAAATAATTCAGATGGAAATCTTTAATGAAGGAATTAATGATTTACTCTATAGGTATGATGATATATTATAAAATTGAGGATAAGGCCGGAGAGAACAAAGTTACTAGTCTTCATCTTTTATGAGTTCTAAAAAGCCACTGAAGAGAGAAGGGAAAAAAACTTTATGGCAACAAGCTGTTTGTTTTGGGTGAAGGCCTCTTCAGACGTGCGTGGGATGCACTTGGTTGTTTGGGCTCAGATTACACCCATGAAATATTAACATCAACTCACTCTGAAGGACAAAGAGGGAAGATATCAGCCCTAAGGGAATAGCAGAGCCGACATCCCTGTCGACTGGTTTTTCATGTGGCAGATACCCAGCGGGAAAAATGAACCGCTCGGTGACTGAGTCCAGGTACCAATTCCAGGACACGGTGAATAGCACAATGGCACATCCGACAGCGAGAAAGTTTCCGCCAATGAGGAAGCAGTGGTACAGCTCGGCACCTGGGTCCCTTCTGAACATGCAGATCAGTCCCACAAGTGTAAAAAAAAGACCAACTCCTTCTAGGATTGTAGCTAACAACATTAAGTCTTGATTCAGGCTCAAAGTTGGTGGGAATTCCCAGGACCAGTTCATTCGGACGCAGACTTTTTCTAGGTTAGTGGTAGGGTTCGAAGGATCTCTTGGCAGATAGCAGTAGTTCCAGAGGCCCAACCAAACGGTTGAAATGTTTATGTTGTCATAATGCCATATGCTCCAAGACATGGAGTCGGTGATTAAATTGCAGATGACAAAGCTCACTCCACCAAAGATTATGGCCAGTATGGGGATGGAAATCTCACTGAAGGTAAATGCCATGCTGTGGTCAAAGCAGGGTGGCCAGGTAGAGAAGCGTGGGAAATCTGAAAGAGATAAAACACAGAAAATGGATTATTTTTATTTTACTTGATGATACTAAGTCCACCATATGAACAGAAATGTATTATGAATTCTAAATAAAATGCCAAACACTGTAGCTGAGAACACACACACACAAAAAAAACCCTCAGTGCTCCTTACCCCCTCCCTTCTCCTGTCCTCATTTTAACTTTCCCTCTTTCTCTCTCCATTTTTCTCTTCCCTGACAACTTTTGACTAGGTACACTTAAAGCTCTTAACATTTTTGGAAACTTCACCTTTAGGAATTCTACTTTCTATGCTCCAATTTAAAGAAAAATTGATTCTTTGGTTTAGGTCATTCGGATTGCGATGACACCAGTTAAGAACAAGGTGTGACAGGGCCCAGCGTATCGGCCGTGCACAGATACTGTTAACGAATGCAGTGTTATATCGGGAGCACAGATAAATTAACCCAGTCACATGTGAATGAAAATAGCTGCTTCTTAAGAAATCACCCGCATCCAAAAGAACAGAGTGAGAGGAATAGTAGTGACCAAGCATGCGAAAAAACAGTAACTTGAAGACATTGAAGTAGCAGGGGGAGAGTAGTTCTGGCATGAGGAAAAATGATGTGATAGCTGGTTCTTATTGACTTTTTAAGTTCTACAGTTGGCACAAAGTGTCATGAAAATCTTCAGCTTTCTCTCCAAAGTCCTCGAGTGAGTTGTCCACGTCTGCTGCCTCTGCTTCTTCTCCAGTTCTCTCGACTCCTTATAATCTGGCTTCTGCCCTCCTCGCTCCATGAAAGAGGCCCTCTCTAAGGTCACCTGGGGCCTCTTTCTCCTTGCCACATTCAGTGGCCTGTACTCTATCCTAATCCTCCTGGACCTCTCAGGTGCCTTTGGCACAGTGAATGACCCCCTTCTCATGGTAATACATCCCCTGACCTTGGCTTCACTGATGCTGTCCACTTTTGGTTCTCCTTTTATCTCTCTAGTGATTTCTAAGTCTATTTTACAGACTCCTCTCCTTCTAGACCTCTAACTGTGGGGCCACTCTCAAGGCTCAGTTCTGCATCTCCTTCTATTCTCCATCTATTCTCACTACTTTGGACAAGGTATCCGCTCCCATAGCTTCAACTACCATCTCTATGCAGTTGTTTTGCAGTCTCGCATTTCCTCCTGCCTTGGGGGTATCTCTACTTGGATGCACCGCTGATGCCTCAAACTAAACATTTCTGAAACGGTACTCCCCATCTCACCAAACCCTGTCTTCCCCATCGCTGTAGACAACACCATCATCCTCCCTGTTTGACAAGCCTGGCATCTTGGCATTATCCTGGCCTCATCTATCTTTCAGCCCCCACATTCAGTGCCCCCATATCCTGTCGATTGTGCCTTGACAACATCTCTAGAATCCACCCTTTCCTTTCCATCCAAACTGCTACCGACCTGATCCGAGCAGTTATAACCTGCCTTGATAACTGCATCATTCTCCTCACTGACCAGCCTGCCTCCTGTCTCTCCCCTCTCCAGTCCATACTTAATTTTTCTGAAAAACAATTCAGCTCCTCTCTCCCCATTTCTGAAACACCTCTGATGGTTGCCCATCCACTTCCACGTCCAACAGAAACTCCTTACCATTGGCTCTAAGGCCCTCCATCAGCTCTCCCTCCACCCCTTCTACCTTACATTGCTGATCTGCTACTTCTAGGCAACCTGCACACTTTGCTCCTCTGACGACAACCTACTCACTGTACATTGATCTTGTCCATCCCATCGTCAACCCCTTGCCCAACATCCTCCCTCTTTCTCCATGTCTGACAGAGCACCATTCTTCCCACTTTCAAAGCCATCTTAAAATCATCTATCCTCTAAGAGGCCTTCCCTGACTAAGCTCTCATTTCCCTTACTTGCTCTCCCTTCTGCATTTCCTACACCTGGATCTGTACCCCTTAAGCACCTGATATTCACCCCCACCCAGCCCCACAGTATTTATATACATCTCTTTATACTCTTTCCATTTCCCTTCTTTGCAGTGTATTTTTATGTCTGTCTCCCTCTCTAGGCTGTAAGCTCTTTGTTGATTAAGATCGTGTCGACCAACTCTATTGTACTTTTCCAAGTGCTTAGATCTGAGTCCTGTACCTAATGAGTGCTCAAACACCGCAGATTGATCCAAATCTTATTTAACTCTTATATGATGTTCATCTGGGATAACTAATTCAAGTTATTTTTACTTGAATAGTGGAATTCTTAATAGTGAAATAATGGTATTTACTAAGTACTACTTGGCAAGCACTAGGGTAGATACAAACTAATCAGATTGGACACAATGACCATTTCACACAGGGCTAGCAGTCTAAGAGGAAGGGAGAATAGATATCCTCTCTCCAATTTACCTATGAGGAAATTGATGCCTAGAGAAGTCAAGTGACTTGTCCAGGATCACACAGTAGGCAGGTGGTGCAGTTAAGACTAGAAACTGGGTCTTCTGACTTCCCATCCCGTGTTTTTCCCACTCGGCCACTCTGCCTCTCAAGACGGAGAATTTCACCCCAGCTGAATGAGTGGCTGACACCAGCGGGATAGTGTCTGACTGAAAAGTGACAGTTTTAAAGAAAAGACAACAGTTTCTTGAATCCCTTCTTACTCAACCTATGCAGATGGTACTAAACCAGCTGAACCACCCTTTCTCCACAGCCTTTGCATATCCAGATGGCCCAAGGAAGAGGGTTTGGAAAATCTAAAAGAATACCCAGACTATTAAGCGTCCATTGTCGGCCCTCCAGTTGAGCCAATGGATAACAAGTCCATCTTGTGCCAGAAGAGTTAATGTGAACATGTCAGAGGGTCTTATGGAACAAACTTCCAAAGAAACAAATTTAGTGTTCTTGATTGGCTCCCTGTTTCTATAGCAACCAGGTTAGAATGGCCATTAAAATGAACCATCTAGAATGTTTTTGGAGACGAGCCTGTCCCCATCCCAGGGTGCTGGAAGCTAACAATAAAGGAGTAAAGGGTAAGGTGTGATCTCCCATGTATTTTATTCCATTTATAAAGTGCAAATTTCTGCACAAGGTTTTACCCTGTGGATTTTCCCTGAGGCCAGATATTTTATATTCCTTTTCTTTAGGTAGAGTAACACAGCATCTTTTCCCTCATTCCAATTGTTGACACTTTAAAATATTTTCAAAATATTGCACAAACTGATTACTAGTTGAAGCCTGTACAATCTCTAAATAAAATTAGGAATTTCAGAACTAAATGGATAAATGTAGATTAAGATGGCTATCTAATAGTACACAATTCCTTGATGATTGTCCATTTGCACCCTTTAGTTCCAGACAATTGTGTTCCCATTGGTGGTCTTGTGATTAAAATGAATAATTATAATAGAAAAAAGCCCCAATGAATCAAGACAGTGATTTCTCTTTAACAGCATCTAGCTTAGTTCTTGGCATGTATACAGTCAGTATTTTCCTCTTTGGTAGACTTTTAAGATTTGAGAGTAAACTGTGTCAGTAGATCATATTTATTGAGCACCTATTGTGGGCAGAGTATTGTCCTAATTGCTTGGAAGAGTGCAATTTAGCAAACATATTCCCTGCCCACAACAAACTTAGTCATGTCCAATTGCATAATCTAGGGGGGAGATAGTAATATAAATAAAATTAACAGATATGTACATAAGTGCCATAGAGCTGGAGTGGAGGGTGAATAAAGGCAGCAAGTCAAGGGCATGCAGGAGGGAGTGGGAGAAGAGGAAAGGAGGGCTTAGTCACGGAAGGCCTCTTGGAGGAGATGGACCTTCAACAAGGCTTTAAAGGTGGGGAGAGAAATTGCCTGTCATATATGAAGAAGGGCATTCCAGTCCAGAGGCAGGACGTAAGCAAGAGGTCAGTGGCAAGATAGATGAGATCTGGGTACACTGAGAAGGTTGGTGAAAGGAGAGTGAAGTGTGTGGGCTGGGTGGAGAGTAGCGAGGTGAGGTAGGAGGGGGCAAGGTGATTGAGTGCTTCAAAGGTGATGGTCTGAAAACCAAGTTTTCAATCACCTTTTGACACGGAAAAGGTGGAATTTCATCAAGAGAATATGAATTTTTCCCCACTGGGAATTTGTATTGGAAAAAGTCACATTGCTTACAACAAAATGATTTATTACCTCATATGGTCCAAGCAGATGAAATTTATGTGGATCCTTTAATTTTCAAATAGTAGCATGAGCTTTGATACTCAAAACAAAATGCTGGCCCAGAAATCCCCTTCCAGATGTTAGACAATATTTTAATTCTTGGTAAACACTTTGAAACAAAGAATAACATAAAGTCCACAAAGCAAGCAATAAGAAGGTGGGGTGGGTTTTTTTCACATATTTTACACTAACCAATATTCAGTAGAGCAGGGTGAGGGTGCAAATATTTTCCTTTCCTCTGTGATAAAGTGACTAAAATGAAAGCAACCCGGGCCACATTTTGTCCCCGTACCTAGTAGATGGGCATAGTGCATGAGGGTAAAGGCTGCTGTTTGTGGGTGGGAGAGGTGGTCTGAAGATTCCCAACACTGTGCTTATCACAGGGACTGTACAGAGCACCTGTGGGCAGGAAAGCCTATGGGGGCTGGGACTGGAAGTGGGGACTATCCTGTTCTGGCACTAATTTCTCACTAACGTCAAGCACTCATTTAAGCCCTTGCACTCTTTAACCAAGGCGGCCTTCTGAATGACATTGGTTATTATGCACTTGGAGCCCAGACTCCCTGAGCCCAAGGGACGCCACAGGAAACTTTAGGGCTTGTGTGTGGGGGGGGGGGGGTCTGTAGACCCTCCTCCAACCCCATCCTGGTAGGCCCAATTTCCTCTGGCTGCCTTAGGCTGCTCGAGGGCGCAAGTGGCTGGGCTGCTGTGCTAGCTAGAAAAGGAGTTGTCGTCTGTGCCCACTAGCATGTTCCACAGAGACCAGAGGGCTCCTTTTTGGGCCATGGGTTTTCTTTAAAGTCCCTGAGCGTGTGTTGTTGAGAGACCCAGGGAGGAAGCCTCCTGAAAGGCCTGTGGTCTGCCCAGTCTGGATTTATATCAAAAAAAGCCTGTCCCACATTAATTCTACACAACAAAATGCTCAAGGCACAGCTTAGCTTCCCCCTGTGGCAGGGAAGCCAGCCAAATGGATAGAACCCTACACTGGCAGTGAAGGAGAATGGGAACCAGTGGAAAAGCTACACGAATCCTTCTCTTCATGGTGCTTTCATTGTTTACCTGAGGTTAAGCAACTTTAACGACAGGAGTAGGCAAACTAGTTAGCAGGAAATATTCCATCTTTGCAAGTGAACAGAAGCGTTAAACACTGCTTCCCTGTACGGTTCTGTGGGGCACCTTGGCTCTGCTTCTACGATACTGGTGCCCTAGGGAATTTGTTTGCCTCAGAGATGGAGAGTTATGAGCGTTATGATAGGTAGTTAACCATTCTAATCAAAGAAGATAACACTGGGTGAACTCTCCCCTTGGGCATGGGTTCGGTTGAGAAGGTTGATGTGTCATCAGTCTTCTATGCCGCGCACCCGCTTTGGTTTCAGTGATCACATCTCAGGGCACAATATAGCAACTACTTGGATAACCTTCTGTTAACCATTTTCTTCACATACCCCGTCCAAGCATAGCTTTGCATAGGTGAGAATAGCTTCAATCCTGGTAGACTTCTCTCTTCGACTGCATTGTTTATGATCCTGCCACAAGTTGAATATGATGTGTAGGTGATGCTGATCCTGTTTGAGGATCCAGATATTGACCCTCATGCAGATGTTCTACAAGTTTTTCAATCAGCGAAGGATCATCGATTGCTGTCTTCTTGGCTAAAATTTAAATATTTATATCTCTGAAAATTAGGTCCTGTTCATGTCTGTGAGAATGACCTTGTAGACAAGAGAAGTGGGTGAAGCAGTTGAAATTTGATCAATTCAGTGGCTATTTATTTTGATTGCTCTCCCTGTAAATATTTTAACGTCTCTGTCATTAGAGTGTAAGCCCCCTGTGAACAGGGAATGTGTCACTTCTCTCTCTCATACTTCCCAAGTGCCTAGTTGAGTATGCTGCCCCAAATGGGCCCCAATAAACACTACTCCTTCTGTTAATAATAATAATTGTGGTATTTACAACATCGGTGTAGATCCCCAACCTTGAGCCTCTCGGCATTTCAGAATTTTTAAGTCCTTTCCCCTTAGGCTCTGGTAAAGTGTCTTTATCAGTCATATTTTTTGAGCACTTACTCTCTGCAGAGCACTAAGACTTGGGAGAGTACAACACAACAGAATTCAGACAGTAAGAAAAGGAGGCAGAGCTAATATGCTTCAGAGTTTCAGTCCAACTCTGCTGGCCAATCAATACATCAGAAGCTAATGCTGATTTTATTTGAGAACTGGTTAGATGTTTTCCAAGTAAATGGCACCTCCAGAATGTGGATCCACATCAGTTCATTTCATGAGACTATTATGAAAGGCTTATTTTAAGCAGTTAATTTTAATTAGGACTTTAGATATTTTGACTTAAACTGATCTGAGAGTCGGCACTTTTAAATGGAAAATTCAGTAATAGAACCTGCCTGTTCAGTTTTCTCCTTAAACTCTCATAAAAATGATCACTCCCCACTTTCCTATTCCCTTTCATGGGACATAGAATGTTGTCACAATCAGCTCATGAAGCTGTCAGGTCTGGTCTACAGAGACCACATTTACGATGTCAAAATGATGACAAAGTCATGTCAGTGTAAGCCCGTTCACTGTTAGCAAAACAAATAAAACTAAACTTAAACAGCTTTAATGTTCAAGCATAACTGTCCCCTCCTTCTCTATTTCAAGGAAACCGCTAGTTAGTGCCGCCATCGTTTCGAGAGTTTGGCTTCACTGAGATTTGCCAAAGCTTTGAAGAGACGTAAACACGTCTTCCTTGAATAAAGGTATTCTGTATGGATGAAGTACTATGCATTACAGTGTGGACACTGGATAGTGAAGAGACCTTTAAGGTGTACGTTTTTCTGGGCTTTGGGAGTCTCTGAAAGGGACTTAAGCTTTTGCTCTGGTGCCTAGAACCAGTGTGGCCAAAGTTAAAACCACTGTTGCCTGTTTGAATCACAATTCCCTCGCTTTTGTTGATTTGCTTCAAGAATAATGGCGTTGTTCCCTTTGGTTTTCTGACAGCCCACCACTCTCCCCACCTTCAAAGCTTTTTAAAAATCACATGTCTTCCAAGAGGGCTTCCCCGACTAAGCCCTTATTTCCTCTACTCCCTCTCCCTTGTATGTCACCTGTAGACTCGGAGCAGTACCCTTTTAGCACTTGATATTCACCCCACCCTCGGCCTCACAGCACTTACATATCTGTAATTTATTCATTCACCTGTCTCCTCCTCAAGACCCTAAGCTCCTTGTGGGCAGGGAATGTGTCTTGTCGGCTCAGTTGTATTATACTTTCCCAAGCATTAGTATAGTGTTCTGCACACAGTAAGTGCTCAATAAATAGCATTTATTGATTGTTAGCACTGAAGAAAGACCATAATTATCAAGATCATTAATGGGGAGAGCTAATTGAGTCCCTGAGGTAGAATTCACACGTCACTGTGTCTTGGATCACTTTCACTTTAGACCAGGTGACTTTCAGTGCCCTGGTGTCTTCTCCTGGGACATAGTTCTCCCGTGGACCAGCTCCAGGCTGGATCAGACACTAATTCCCGGGCTGTGCCAGGCTCAAAGAGCAAGGTCCAGGACCCAAGAAAGGACAGAAGAAAAGGGCAAAGAACAGTAAGCTTGGCAGAAGGGTGTGGATAAGGTCACAACAGGGTGATTCCTTGAAGCATTTCTCCCTTTTTGTCTTGGCAAGAGCCCCGTTAAATTATCGCGTATAACTCTAGGCTCCTATTTGGAAAATAGACTTTTTTGAGTTAAGGCTAAGGAACTGGTTTTATCTAGTCTAGCAAAGAGAAAGGTGAAGGTTCACTTAATAATAAAAGGGACTTGGAGTACCATGGTAAGGGTAGACAGGTTGTGCCCAGTTTTTCTAGACAAACTAGAACGTTAAGTAGTAAATGGCATGACCAATGGAAGTAACTCGGATCTGCGAATCAGGAGATCTGGATTCCAATTTTGACTCTGCCTATTACCTGCTGTGTGACCGTAAGCAAGTCACCTGACTTCTCTGTAATTCAGTTTCCTCTTCTGTAAAATGAGGATAAAATACCTGTTCTCCCTCCCCTTCCCTTATAATCTGAGTCTTTGGTGGGATAGGTCTCTGAGCCCCACCAGCTTGTCTTGTATCAGTCCTAGGGCTTAGCACAGTGCTTGGCACATAGCACTTAACAAATATCTATCATTATTATTGCTCAAACTGAAAGCACCAAACAGAGCTTTAGGTTCTCTTTAAATGTGGATTTCTTAGAACTGAAGGTTTTTAAATCTAAGAATGAGAGCTGCTATAGAGTTCTTCACTTGATGTCTTTAAAAGCATCGGAGGGTAGCATCTCATCTGTCTAGGCTTGGTCCTTTCTGAAGGGACAGACACTGCCTCCTGCTTGGATTCTAGGACACAAGGACAGCAGACGGGGAAGTACAGCCATGCTTTATTGGCACGAATTAAATGAGGGGCCCAGCTCCAGGGAAGAGCGTTCATCTTCGTTGTTTTGTTTGTTATTTTGTTTAATGCTGAAAAATTCAGTAATTGTTCACTCTGCATTCCAAGGGTGTCTTTTTCCGAATGGATAGCTCACGAGGCCACCCAAGTACTTCTCAGTTTATTACTGCACGTAAGCTATCATTTCACGGTGTGATGCTTGGATACGACACTACAGGGCAAACGATGTTAAGCGGCGTTAAGCATAATGAGCCCAGCTGGTATTCCGTTATAAAGTCCTCATACTCATTCATGCAAAAGAAATTCAGGAAAACATACACCAGGAAAGCCCTTGTGGACGGGGAACGTTTTTACCAACTCTGTTGTGTTGTTCTCTCCCAAACTCTTAGTACAGTGTTCTGCACACAGAAAGTGCTCAGTAAACATCACTGATTGATGAATTGAGGTGTCACTGTTGAAATCTTGGGTGCACTGCATGATGCCTTGCTTTCATTTGGGAGGTGGAAGGTAGTGTTGGGAATGAAGAATTGATGTTAGGCACTTTGGGAGGACAAAGGTAGTCACTAGCTACTTAGCTTTCCAATTGCAGGAATTCTGATGAGTCTTCAAGGATTCAGCGTCGCTACCCACTGCACTACTGTGGATTGAAGTCTCCTGTGACAATCATTTTGACAGATTTGGGAGTGTTGTCATCAGTGGTATTCAGTGTTTAGGATGTGCAGAGCACTCAACTAAGCACTTGGGAGACAATACAAAGGGGTCAGCAGACGTGTTCCCTGCCCCCTTGCAAGGAGCCAATCTAGGGATTTGTAGAATTTCTCTTTATCTTATGGAGGTTTGTCTTTGTTGGGGGATAGGCAGGAATGATGGTCACAAAGCACATTTGCTTCAGAAGCAGGGGAAGGAGAATCAACAGGTCATCCGAAGTTTTCAGACAAAAATGCTTACCCAGATGAGTGGATGCTTGCCAATGAATGGAGTTTTGCAGATTGTACCACAGGTAAAAAGGATAAGCACTGCTTTAAATGGGGGGGAAGAGAGTATTTTTCCTGTTCTTTGGAGAAATTTCCCCAAAAGATCAGTTATTCCCCCAGAAACCTTTAGTTAAGTCCCCTTTACACCCTACAAACATGAGTGTCACATCTGAACAATATTCCAATTGTTTTACTTTTATAAAGAAATAAAGATGGCAGGAAACATCTGGTAGTTAATATTTAATTCATTTTCTCACAGCACTTTTTCATGGGAAAAAGGGAGTGGAATACAATCCATCCCTTGGGAGAGTCCTGTGCAAGTGACAGGTGTGTGCTTCCTAACGAGGAACTGTTTGACACTCCTCCTTCTTCCAAGTGCAGCTGG
Source organism: Ornithorhynchus anatinus (assembly GCF_004115215.2). Classification (NCBI taxonomy): domain Eukaryota; kingdom Metazoa; phylum Chordata; class Mammalia; order Monotremata; family Ornithorhynchidae; genus Ornithorhynchus; species Ornithorhynchus anatinus. Next base: position 21,392,947 of record NC_041742.1, on the reverse strand, counting down.
AAGTGTAGTCATCTGGCAACAAAGAGGAAAGGACAGAAAAGCTGTCTAGGGAATGGAAGTTTTGGCATCTAAGATTGGCGCAACTTGAAGTGACCAATTTGTTGGAGCAATACTTATCCTGATTACTTGGTGTAATTTCCTGCAGTGCCTTTTATTAGTCTGTAACCATGACAGCTTTCTACATCTTGAAGGTTCTTATTTAGCTAGAGGTTGTAAACTGGAGTTAGGTCTATTCATTTTTTAAGGAAATATAGGAATTGGTGGAAAATGGAGAAGGCAGTAGGCCTGGCAGTCAAGAGACCTGGTTCTAATACCAGTCCCACCACTTGCCTGCTTTGTGACCTTGGCTAAGCCACTTAGGCTTCCTTGAGTCTCAGTTTTCTCCTCTGTAAAATGGGCATTCAGTAGCTGTTCTCCTTTAGATTGCGAGCCCCATGTGAGACAAGGATTGGATTTGACGTCACTGTGATTGCCCCAGTGCCTAGAATCACGCCTGTTATAGTTGTAAGTGCTTAACAGATTCCAAAATTATTATTTTGCTCTTGTTGCCTAAAATATGTTTTGCTTGATGATTTCAAATTATTTTTCCACACATTCTAAGGGCAGGATATGTTGTTTGCCTGGTCTTTGACATATATCCAAAAGTCCTTTCACAAGCATTGTTTGAATTCAGGCACTGTGCAGTGGTTAATAAGTCTTTTTAAAGGATGACTCTTTTTTGGAGATATCTCTTAGCTGAGCCAAGACAAGAGATAAAGGACAAGAGAGAGAAATGATCTCCTCTTATATTTACCTTCAGTTTTGTCTGATAATCTATGAACTAAGTGCTTCCCAAGTACCAGAGAGGAGTGCTTTGTCCAGATGGTCAAATCTGAGCCCCAGGAATAGCTGCAAGGTATATGATTAGACTTTTTTAAATGGGTATTGGATAAACCACTTCTCAATACTGTCTTTTAATTGCTAATCCCCATTATAGCTCCCAGCAAAGACCGCGAGATGATCTTCCTCTTCCTCAGTGATTGCAATTAGTTGCAGTTCCTTAGGTATATGTACCTTGTTTTCAAGGACGTGTACCTTGCATTATTGGTAGACGATCTAAGAGTTTAGAATTCAGTGTACAGGATCACTGATTGTGGGCCAGTAAAGCTTAGGTTACCCAGCGGTCAATATGAGCATCCACTCTTTCCATGCTCCCTTCCTCGACCCCTGCGTTCCTCCACTGAGGCACAGAAAAGTTATGTGCCTTAACCAAAGTCACACAGCAGGTCAGTGGAAGAGGTGGGATTAGAACCCAAGTTTTTTAGAAGGTAATCACCAAGGGAGAGGAACCGTCAAGCAGTCACTTGTACTTATTGAGCGCTCTCTGTGTTGCAGAGCCCTGTACTAAGTATTTGGGAGAGTAAAAATAATATGACACATTGCCTGCCCACAGGGAGTTTACAGTCAGTTCCAGTTCTCCCCTGATAATTCTTTCCCAGTGCTTATTACAGTGCTTAATAAATAGAATAACTGCTACTCCCCCTGCCTCCCATCCTGCGTTTTTTCCACCAAGTCACGCTGCCTCCCTACATTGGACTCATGGCTCATTTTAAGAAAGTCATCTCTGAGCATATTTCTAAATGGTGGATTATTACGATTCCCATCATTCTTGTGAGGTCCAGGAGGGAGAGAGCACGATTAGGGATTTGATTAAGGTCAGCACCTCCCTTTGAAATCGCCCCCGTCACCTTGCTCATTTTAATTTCACATAATTCCACTGAAAGATGTTGATTCTCATCTTGTGTATCTTAATGCGTTGAGCTAATCCAAATAAGCCATTGGGTTAAGCCTGAAACGATGAGGTTTCGCTCCCTTTAATTTGCAGATGACCTCAGGAGGGTGGAATCTCCAGTTTCCAGTCACTCTCTAGTAGCGATAACCGATGAGCAGGAAAGAACTTGTTGAGCTCCTGTTCCTGACCTGAGCTGAAGTGCTGTCCCTTATCACTCCCGGGCCACTCCATGACACTAAGGAAATACATTTTCACGGGATATAAACTTGGCAATGGTATTGGTAATTGCTGTTTATATGTTGCTCAGATCCACTTCTCTCTTCCCGGTCGTCTATAGCCTCCGCCTGTGCAGGTCTGGAATGCCATGCGCGTGAAGAATGTGCCCTTGTCCCCGGCTGAAATTTCAAGGCAGTTGCTCTTTGACCCTCTTTTATAAGATAATTGAAGGGAAAGCTTGTGGTTTTGTCTTTGTCATTTTGGCTTCATTCCCCAGTAGAAGCAGGAGAGTAGCATGCTCTCAGATGGATTCTGTTCAAAGGAAGAGTTAATGAAAAGGTGTTTTGACTTTATCATTTTGATTAAACACTTTGCCTTTCCTTCGAAAGAGACCCCAGAAGGTCACCGAATGACTTAACTTGCAAGGATTGTATTTCTCCTGAAGCAGAAAGAGGAAAGGGAATTAGATTACCAAAGCAGACCTGGCTTTTCCCTCTTTCTCCTTCCCAAGTGGGGGAGCATAATCTGTTCAAATATTGCACTTGGTGTTTGGCAAAAATCGGACCTACTGACCTTTTGGGTATTCACAAGGAAATTGATCTTTTTTAACCCTCTCTCACATAAGCAACATGGCCGGGGAGGCAGAGGACCTGGGTTCTAATCCCAGCTCTGCCACTAATCTGCTGGGTGGCCTTGGGCATCTACTCTGATGCTTAGTTCAGTTCTTGGCATAATTATTGAGAAGCAGCGTGGTTCAGTGGAAAAAACATGAGCTTAGAAGACAGAGGTTATGGGTTTTTATCCCAGTGCTGCTATTTGTCAGCTGTGTGACTTTGGGCAAGTCACTTAAATTCTCTGTGCCTCAGTTACCTCATCTGTAAAATGGGGATTAAGACTGTGAGCCCCACATGGGACAACCTGATTACCTTGTACCTACCCCAGCCCTTAGAACAGGGCTTGGCACATAGTAAGTGCTTAAAAATACCATCATTATTATTATCATTTATTATAAGTACTACACTTGGCATATATACACATCATATATACCGATTTGTACTAAGCACAGGGGTAAATGCAAGATAATCAGCTGCCTAACAGTTCTCGTCCCACACAGGACTCACAGTCCAAGTAGGATGGAGAACAGATATTAAATCCCCATTTTCCGATGAGTAAACTGAGACACGGAGAAGTTGTGTCTTTCCCAAGGTCACACAGCAGGCCAGTGACAGACAGGATTAGAATCCAGGTCCTCCAACTCCCAGGCTCACACTGTTTACACCAGGCCACCCTAACTTCAATTCAGTGATTTCTCTTGAAATAGTTTTATTTAGAGTTCAGCAACTCTAAAAGTCAAGGTAAAGAAATGATTTAATAATGTTGGTATTTGTTAAGCGCTTACTATGTGCAGAGCACTGTTCTAAGCGCTGGGGTAGACACGGGGGAATCGGGTTGTCCCACGTGGGGCTCACAGTCTTCATCCCCATTTTACAGATGAGGGAACTGAGGCACAGAGAAGTGAAGTGACTCGCCCACAGTCACACAGCCGACAAGTGGCAGAGCTGGGATTCGAACTCATGAGCCCTGACTCCAAAGCCCGTGCTCTTTCCACTGCGCCACGCTGATTTCCATCTGCAGTGATCGATGATGCGCAGTCATCTTCAGTGAAGGATTTGCCAATCTACCAACTAGATCACCACATTTCAGGCATCATGATAGAATGTTGGAGGAAGAGAGATTCTAGAAACTATATCTATGTAAATAATATATATACTCATTGTGGGCAGGGAATGTGTATGTTGTATTATACTTTCCCAAGCACTGAGTTCAGTGCTCTGCACACAGTAAGTGCTCAATAAATATGATTTAATGAGGATACATAATGTATATGAATAATTGATTTGTCCCCAGAAGGAGTGTGACTCAGTAAGTAGTATTTATTGAGTGCTTACCGACTGCAGAGCGTTAGACTAAGTGCTTGGGAAGCTCGGAGATGCAATCCCACCCATAAGGAGCTTACAGTCCAAAAGAAGAGACACACATTGAAATAGACTGGGGCTAGGGGATATAGTACTTCTGTAAGAATATTGACTTCAGTATTTTAGGGCTGGAGAGTGTATAAAAAGGCTTAAGAGGTACACAGTCAGTGCACTGTCGATGGAGATGCGAGGTCGGCTCGGCGGGGGATAGTCTGGAAAGTCTACTTGGATGAGATGTGATTTTAGAGGGGTTTTGAAGGTGGGGAGAGTGGTAGGTGAGAGGATGCGGGCGAGAGAGGCACCGTGCAAACCACTAGCACAAATAATCAGTCCCTTCAGGTCGGTCCTTGGGCCTGAAATCTCTGGACCGAGGCTCATCCATCATCTTCAACGGGCGACTCCGTGGTTAGTTTCACGATGGGTGGTGACGGCGGGAATGAATCGGTGGCAGGTACCAGTGGAACCGGTGTACTTGTTAGCAAGTTCAACTCAGGTGACAAAGGAGTTAGGGGAAAGATAACTGTAATAAAGGCTAGGAGAGCCTCTCAACATTAATGTACTTTTCTGGAAAATGGCTTGGTATTACTAGCCTTAGATGGGGTCTGACGAATTAAGGCCTGCATGGTTGTGATGAGTCAGCTGATCTTGAAGTGCACACGTTGTAAAGTATTTTGGCTCCCTTAGAGGTGGAAAAAATTACGGGCTTATTTTACAGCAGAAACTATGAAGTGGGTACTAATAATGTCACTCATTCACATCTCCAGACTCTACAAAATGACGTTTAGGGTAATGGGTTCTGCAGGTAGTGTAGCAGTGTCAGACACACGCAAGACAAGAAATGTCAGACACACGCAAGACAAGAACCAGATCTGGGGAGGGGAGGAGGAGGAGGGTTTGACCAGGTGCTCATTGGCGATAGGAAAGCCATCATTGAGAAGAAAAATCCTCCACAAAGAGTGCTCAGTTGTCAAACGTTTAATAGTAAATTTTACCTGCAAATGTAGATACCCAAGACTGGGTGCCATCATTTTCTTCTTCAGGTTGGAGGGTCTCAGACAGCTCCATTATCTGCTAATGAGGCGCCGTCGTGATTTTTGAGGAATCTGTCAAATCTCGGAGGGTCAAGGGTTTTCCATTTTTCTCTGCCTTTTTGAACAGTCAGATGGAAGAGGGAAAAAAATAAATCCAGGGAGTGAAGAGAGTCTAGGGTCTGAACGAAAATCCTGATCGTTTCGAGGTAGCGCGTGGTCACCGCATGAACTATACAATCACCGACTTGAACTGCTTCTGACAGGGAAACAATCGGGTAGGAGTCTGGATCTGCAAAGTCTAAGCAGAGGTGCCATGACGGAGCCCAAGGCCCATTTCATTAGTGCAGTGGTGGTGACACACTATCATAAATCCCTTCCTCTCCCCAGAAATGTCTTTTTTTGAGTTAATTTACAAGGACAAAAGTTTTTCCAAGTCTCTCATCAGAATCCTATCAGCTTTTTCAGTTTTAGCGATAGCCCTTTTGTTCCCCTGTTATTGCCGCATTTTGTAGTCGTCTTGGTGGATTCTAAGAAATGCCGCATTTAAAATTTTTATATATTTAGAAAGTCCATTCCCCATCTACATGTTGCGGGGGTGGGGGGAGATGTGTGTATATGTATCTGTGTGTGTGTCTTGTTCATTTGTTAAGATGGCATGACTGGCCATAGAGCCTAACTTTATGGGTGGGAACAGTTGAAAAGAACTTGGGTCATGCATCTACTTAATAATGGTAATACTAACAGTATACTCTTAAGTGCTGACTGTGTCAAGCACTGTGTTAAGCTCGGGTTAGATACAGGATGATCAGATAAGGCGCAGTCTTTGACACACATGGGACTAAGTCTGAGGGGCAAGGAGGCAAGAATGTACATCTTTTTGAATTTCAGTCAAAAATAGGAATGCAGTTATTCTCACAAAGTTCTCTCCTATATGAGGGCCAGCTTCGTTTCACCTCCTAGATGTTTCCTTCAGTAAATTGAGGTAAAGAGAGCCACAAATGACTAGACCACTGTGCTGTGCACACAGTAAGCACTCAATAAATATGATTGAATGAATGAATGAGTGACAGCAGAATATCGTTAATGCTACAACAGCTGAAGTGCTTGCTATGTTCCAGTTCTAGTGTAGATAAAATACAATCATATCCATCTTGGCCCCTGCACCTCATGGGGCTCACAGTCGAGTGAGGAGAGGAGAAGAGGAATCTCATACCCATTTTACAGAGAAGTTAAGTGACTCGTCCAAGGTCGTACAGCAGGCAACTGAAGGATCTGACTAACTCCTAGTCCTGTGCTCTGTCCATTTGGCCACACTGTGCCACAGGGAATGATCCTTGATTGCGGGCAGGGAAGATGTCTGTTGTTACAGTGTACTCTCCCAAGAGCTTAGTGCAGTGCTTAGTACGCAGTAAGTGCTCAGGAAATACGATTGAATGAATAGTGAATGAATGGCTATTTGGCATTTTCTTCTGTAACTTAAGTTCAGAAGAGAAAACATATTAACTATGCCAGAGAAAAACACTAGTCTGGACATGGTGAGGCCTGTAGCTTGGATGACTCATGAGTGAGTTTCCCCATCAGCAGTGTCTTTGAATGTGAAAGACAACTACATAATAATAATAACCGTGGTATTTGTTAATCGCTTACTATGTGTTGAGCACTGTTCTAAGCGCTGGGGTAGGTGCAAGGTAATCAGGTTGTCCCACGGGTGGCTCACAGTGTTAATCAGCGTGGCTCAGTGGAAAGAGCCTGGGCTTCGGAATCAGAGGTCATGGGTTCGATTCCCGGCTCTGCCACTTGTCAGCTGTGTGACTGTGAGCAAGTCACTTAACTTCTCTGTGCCTCAGTGACCTCATCTGTAAAATGGGGGTTAACTGTGAGCCTCACTTGGGACAACCTGATGACCCTGTATCTCCCCCCAGCGCTTAGAACAGTGCTCTGCACATAGTAAGTGCTTAACAACTACCAATATCATCATTATTATTATTAATCCCCACTTTACAGGTTAGGTAACTAAGGCACAGAGAAGTTAAGCAGCTTGCCCAAGGTCACCCAGCAGACAAGTGGCAAAGCGGGGACTAGAACCCACATCTTCTGACTCTCAAGCCCCTACTCTTTCCACCTAGCCACACTGCTTCCATAACTTGGATGATAGGATCAGAATGCAAAGTATGGTAAGTTGAAAAAATAGAAAGAAAGAAAATGAGGGTAAATACCGTCAAGTACAGGGGAGCTTATTTGGGGAGCAAAAGCAGTATATAAGGAGAGAATGACTGGGCAAGTTGAGCTGAGAAAGAGCTAGGGCTCGTAGTTCAGCCAAACTTTGAAAATTGAAGTGCCATAGAAATGTATGCGAAATTGTCACTGCTAATGATGAGTGCTTTACCTTGGCTCTTATGACTGACAAGCAGTTGAAACGCACACTGTGTGCATGCACAGATTGTTCTCAACCATGATGATGACCATTGCATTTACAGCAGCTGTTGCTGTTTGCAAAAGTTCCCCTTGCTCTTCTAATCTTCCCTAAACCCCTCCTCAAGGAAAGTAGTCTCTCTCCAGATTACAGTATGCTAGGCTCAACTGTAGTCTTGGGTTTTCTTCCAATAATCTGCTGCCAAGGCACATTCTTTGAGGCTTTATGTTTCACTCTTTCTTTAAAGCATTTGTTCTGCCCTCCCAGCTTGGTTAGGCCCCTTGTTGGTTCACCAAATGCCAGCTGTTGCTTATCCTGCCAACATTCATTCTCCTCACATGAGTCATCCAGCAGAGCTGGGTGCCAGTGAGCCGTGGCTCAATGTGAGTGGGCTGCCTGCATTCTGACCTTTCACTCTTGGTCACTTTTGTTCTCCCTGATGATGTTTTGGGTGGCTTGTAAGTGAAACCGCTTGAGATGGTGGGTGGAATTTTGGTGATAAGACCCGCTCTCCCAGCACAGTAGAAATGCATCCACTACCCCAGCTTTGTAGACCTTCAATCTGGGAGGAGACTTCTCTAAATGAAACAAGGGCTGGGGTTCCTTGATGCAACAGGACTAATCTGGTATTGCTTTGGAGCTCTCATATTGGTTGCTTAAGTGAAGAAATTCTCCCTACATAGTCCCGGTCAGTAGTTTCTGAGAGTGTGCTTAGTTTTTACTTGTGAGGCATCCACCAAAAACCTGCAGGTAACTCTCTCATGTTATACTCTCCCAAGAACTTAATACAGTGCCCCGTACACGGTAAGCCCTCAGTAAATATTATTGTTTGATTGCTCAGAAAGAGTTCGAGTGACAAGTTGATAAAAGGGTGGAATCTAAAGAAGCTTGTAGTTATTTAGCCTGAGCAGCGATTCTATAACCAAGTTGAAAAACACGAAGCACTATTAACTGTTTTCTTGTTTACCTTGACGACAGAAGGAAACAAAATGGTTAAGCCACATGGATGAAAGATTTCTGTTAGATAAGAGGAAGACTATAAGACAGAGGGTCCAGCCGCCTGGACTGATGTAGATGAGGGAATACAAGATGATTTTGCAAGATTACTGCTAGACTTGGGAAACTATAAAATTGAATTGGGAAAATGAAGTTAGAGAGAATGAGCAGGAGCAGTGGCCATATCTGAAGTAAAGTGTCTCCACTGCCAACTGTCTTTATTTTGCTAATTCACCAATCACAAGCCATAGAGGACGTGGCCAGAAAGAGAGCCAAAGAAATGTGTGATGGTTGACTGGGATCACTATAGCTAAAGGGCTGTGGATTGTAATAAACCTTGGAATGGGCTGTTGAGTCCTAATATAAAAGAATCTTTCCTTTTGGGGGTTATGAGTGTTTTTGGAAGAAAACGGGGAGGACAGATAATAATGTTGGTATTTGTTAAGTGCTTACTATGTGCAGAGCACTGTTCTAAGCGCTGGGGTGGATACAGGGTAACCAGGTTGTCCCACGTGAGGCTCACAGTCCGAATCCCCATTTTACAGATGCGGTAACTGAGGCACAGAGAAGTTAAGTGAGTTACCCACAGTCACACAGCTGACAAGGGGCCGAGTCTGGAGTCGAACCCATAACCTCTGACTCCCAAGCAAAAGACAGATCACCTTCCCTGTTCAGATTTGCTTTTTTCTCTGTTCAGATGCTGGAAGTGGACCCAGAATTAGGAACATAGGTTTAAGGAAAGGAAAGAAGGGAAAAGGACAGAGTTTGGAAGTCTGCAAGTCTTGGTACAATGCATGAGTGGAAACTTGACATCCTCTGGCTGTGAGCAGCTTCAAATGGGAGCAGAGAGCTTTTAGGAAGGAGTGCAGCATGGCCTATTTGGAAGGGACTTGAGTTCTAATCTTGACTCTATCACTGGCCTGTGGTATGACATTGGGCATGTCATTTAACTTCTCTCTTCCTCAGTTTGCTCATTTGTAAAATGGAGATTCAATACCCTTTGTCCCTCCTAGTTAGACTGCGAGCCCCATTTGGGACAGTTACCAAGTCTGATGTGGTTTGTTTTGTATCTCTCCCAAAGATCAGCGTAGTGCTTAGCATTTAGTAAGCATTTAACAAATAGAACTGTTATCATTATTAAGTGCAACAGACCCATAAATGGCTCTGAGACAGGTGCTGACATACAGAAATTTTGCCTCTTGAAAGAAGCTGTAATCTTGAGGATGAAGCAGATCTTGAGATTGAATTCCTGGACAGCCTACAGCAGCATGAGACAACCCCCTGGGTAGTTTGACAGATGCCCAAATGCTCTGGGAATTCTATGGGGCCCCTGAGGCTACCTTGATTGTGATCCTTACCGATTTTAAGGTGTACTGAAACCACACCCAAAACTGAGCGACATTCCCTACCTTAGCACTCCACAGTGCTGTCGGTTGTTGTTGTTTGGCAGCAAAAACAACGTGCTGACCCACTCTGCAGATTGAGCTTTCAGCAAAAAACCCTTGGACTTAGGTTAATCGAGATGCATTAGCAGTTTCAGGTAGTCTGGAGAAGCAGCGTGGCTCAGTGGAAAGAGCCTGGGCTTGGGAGTCAGAGGTCATGAGTTCGAATCCCAGCTCTGCCACTTGTCAGCTGTGTGACTGTGGGCAAGTCACTTAACTTCTCTGGGCCTCAGTTACCTCATCTGTAAAATGGGGATTAAGACTGTGAGCCCCACGTGGGACAACCTGATTACCCTGTATCTACCCCAGCGCTTAGAACAGTGCTCGGCACATAGTAAGCGCTTAACAAATATCAACATTATTATTAGTCTACCGGAAATGCCCACTTATTTGCAATAGTGAAAAATTAATTTCCTCCCTGCACGACTCTCGTATTCTTGTTTGTTTACTTGATAACTGGGTACCTTAAGAATGCTTTGCCAAATTTGTCCCTAAGCTTTATACTTCAGAAATAATAGCTTTTGACTCATCATTATATTGACTACAGTCCTAAATCGGTTCAGCACACACATGGCTTCTGGAGATGACTAAGAAATTAATTCATCTTCCACTTTATTCGTTGGCTTTTTTTGTTTTAAAATAAGATCCTATGTTGTTTCTGACAGAAATATTTAACTGTCTTCATGATCACTACTAGTTTTTGACCACTGTCTACTCCAAATTTGGAGGAGATGTGTGTGAAGTTTCATATTTGTAGTGGGTTTTTAAAAAAAAAAAAACAAACCAGTCAAATAGAAGCATTGCTCTCTAGTGTGTGTTACTTTTCCTAAATGATGGCACCCTCATACACTACAGAATGCTAACAGTGATATAATCATCACTATTTTTCAAGTGGCATTTTAGATATCATGAGCTTGGGAAAATGTACACCATATTTTATAAAGTATGCTACCTTCAATTTTGTATTTGTTAGCCCTCATTGGAAAGTAAGTCAGTTGCTAGGTTCCTGCTTTATATTCAGCAAACACCCTGAAATGAAATAAAATCTCATTTTCCCACTTGCCAGAAGACCAGGAAAAGAAAACATTACAAGTGAGAAAACATGGACTGTGGGAAATATTTTACATATATGGGCAAACTTCAAATGACCTAATGAGAACTGGAATTTAAACCTTAAAAGTTAAGAATCCAGTTTGAAGCTCAGAATTTCTCCCAAATTGGAGGGAATGTTTCCTATTCCTAAGCACTCAGTGTATTTTTTTTAATTTTTCAATAGGCGCTTTTAAGTGTAGAATGATTTATTCATGAATTATCCTTAAAATTGGGTGAAATAGGAAAGCAGCAACTGGAATGTTCATTTTAGGGAAGAAACACTTGAAATGTGAAGGAGTTGAGTGCAAAGAGTTAATGATAAAGGAGAGAGAAGTTTGATCTCTAATTTTTAGTCCAGTGAGCCATATTACGTTTCCTTTCTTAACTACTGTAAGCTAATTAGTGGGTTTGTATACTGTGTGGCACATGAATAAATCCTCCTTTGATAGATATCTTCCAAAGCTCCCTTAATGATTTAAAATGTTATTTTTGCTACCAATTTATTTTGACCTGCAGCATTAGAAATGGACCCGGAACAGTGTCCAAAAGTGGCCCCTTTGCCCTTTCTGAAAATCATTCCTCAGAAGCTGGGTGAGTCTTGGCTTAGATGAAGGGCAAGGGGCAGCACCAGGAATGCCCCCATTTCCCCACTCTCGGGGAGACCAGAGGACTAGATGACTGCCTGTCCCCACCACCCTTTCATTTTCTTACAAGAGCAGGAGCTGGTGGAGCAGACTTTGAGGGACAGGAGAAGATGTTGAAAGCCCTCTGTATTCAGGGCTAATCCACATGCATGTGTGTATGTCATTAATGGAATTAAGCTGAGGGGTGGCCACCCAACAGTAGGAATGGAAGATGTATGGGCACAAAGTTTGAAGCACTTCAAGTTCTCTTTGGGCAACAGGGCTTCAAAAAGATTAGCCTAATGAAGATAGTGATAATAATAATTGTAGTATTTGCTAAATGCTTACTGTGTGTCCAGCACTATACAAAGGACTGGTGTAGATATGAGATAATCTGGTCCCACTTGTCTGAGTAGGAGTTTCGAATCCCCGTTTTGCAGATGAGGAAACTGAGGCACTGAGAAATTAAATAACTTGCCCAGTCACACAGCAGGTACGTGGCGGAGCCAGGATTAGAACCTAGATCCTGTCAGTCCTAGCCCAATGCTCTGCCCACTAGACCCTGCTGTTTCTCAATTAATTAGTGATATACATTAATTCCCAAGTCACAGATGCTTTTAAAGACAGACTTTTATACCTTTATATGAATGCTTTTTCAGAATATCAGAATGTCACAAGTATGTTCTAAAGAATACATAATAAAGCTTTCGATGTGAATGTGGCATGTAAAAGTTTGCTGTTGATGCTATTAGGTGCATTGTGCATTCCTCAGAAAATAGGCAGATGGACTTTGGTTTCTGCCGCTGGCTCATTGTTTTCACAGTAATTCAAGTCTTCAGATTAAAATGGCACATGAGAATGGTTGTAGCGATTGGATGGTAGCCTGACAGATCTAGAGATAAGAAGGCCTTGTTTCACAAACTTGCAGCATGAACTTGAGATAAGTCCAGTATACCACGTGTGCCTGGAGTTCCTCCTCTGTAAATTTAGAATATGACAAGCTAGCCGGTGGCTTCCTGAAGACTAACACCCTGTTTGTTGTAACCTGAAGACTGAGTTGTAATAGGTTCTGAGTTGAAAGGACACTGGCAAAATTGGCCTAGAATTGTTCAGATTCATTCATTCAGTCATATTTATTGAGCGCTTACTGTGTGCAAGGCACTATACTCAGCACTTGGGAGAGTACAATATAACAACAGACAGACACATTCCCTGCCCACAACTAGCTTACGGTCTAGAGGATCGCCTTGTGACCCCACCTGTGATCCTCGGGCGTGGAGGGGAAAGCATCCTTCCCGCTGTCCACATCCTGCCCTTCCCCTCTGGCTTCGGCTGAATGGCCCTGTGGAGCACAGGGGACAGGGAGCCAAGAGACTCAGACTCTGATCCTGGTTCTGCCACTTGCCTGCTGTCGGACTTTGTCCAAATCATTTAATTTCTCATTGCCTCAGTTAGCTCATCTGTAAAATGGGGATTAAGTCTTTGAGCCCCATGTGGGATATGGACTTGATTAGCTTGTATCTACCCAACTGCTTAGTATAGTGCCTGGCACAGTAAATTCTTAACAAATACCTTAAAAAAATATGTAAATTTCTGTTCCTTAGTTTCCTCATCGGCAAAATGGAGCTGTCACTGCAAATGAGAGAAGCAGCGTGACAGTGAAAAGAGCACAGACTTGGAAATCAGGTGTCATGAGATCTAATGCGGCTCTGCCGCTTGTCAGCTGTGTGATTTTGGGCAAGTCACTTAACTTCTTTGTGCCTCAGTTACCTCATTTGTAAAATGCGGATTAATAATAATGTACTTGTTAAGCACTCAGACTGTGAGCCCCATGTGTGACATCCTGAAAACCTTGTATCTATCCCAGTGCTTAGAACAGTGCTTGGCACATAGCACTTAACAAATACCATTAAAAAAAATGCCGATAAATCTCATCTCCCTCCTCCTTAGACAGGGAACCCCATCTGGTATATATCTGGTTTGATTATCTTAGTCCAGCACTAGGGACATGGGAAGTACTGAACAAATTACCATATTGTCATTATTCTATATGCTGCTCGTGGGCAGGATTCATGCTGTGTTGTGTTATATAGGCCCTTCGTACAGTGTGTGGCACACAGTAAGCACTTAAATACAACTGAGATGTGTTGATTAATTGATTGATGCATCAGAGTTGCTGAGCTTCTGTGTTCCAGGAGGGCAGTGGGGTTGGGAGTTAGGAACCTAGGGGTTTTTTTTTACTTATTTGTTCAAATGGTATTTAAGTGCTTAGTCTGTGCCAGGTACTTGTCCTAAACACTGGGGTGGATAGAAACTAATCAGATATATTAATTATAAACTCTCTCAAGTGCTGAGAACAGTGCTTTGCACACAGTAATAGCTCAATAAATACGATTGAATGAATAATACCTGAGTGATGTGTCTAAAGAGGCATTGTTAGTAATGCCCTAACACAATAATGCTGTGTGTATGGTTCCTTCAGGAGCCAAGTTTTTTCTGGGCATACAATGTCACTGATTATGATGGAAGCGAGCTAGGGCAGGCCTGGCAAAGTATGGTTAATGACTCAGTGACTGTGCCTCTTCAGAGCCCCGGTTGCCAGACACCATCCCTACATGTTGTGGCGAGACCACTACTGCAGAGCTTCCTGGGAAACGGACCACTCATCTCCCCGTCTTCCAGGCATCCATACACATTTTCCCTGAAAGCTTTCTCTCTCCCTTGTAGAAGCATGGGCTCTAAACAGCCTGAACAACGGAAAGGCATATGCATTAGATGTGGGCCATTCATCTCTGATGTTGTTTCACAGTCTGAATGCTAGCAGATGTTTTAGCTCTGCAGTTTCTATAAGTCTTCTCACCATCTGGGAGTTAGGCCTACCTTCTCACATGGGTGCCTTTGTGTCCCTGCAAATGCTGATAAAGCTACTTCATCCTGCTGTTGAAAATGTGTACTTCTGAATCCCAACTTTAGTGTGTTTTCAGCTAGCCACCTCTTGAGGTTGGACAGCCGCACTATTTGTCTTATCTTGGATCTTGTGCTCAATGAGCTGTGTGGATAGCATTCTCCGTCCAGTTAGCCATGGTCCTAAGAAGCTCCCCACGTTGATGTTTTGATCCTGACTACTTGTTTTCATGGAGGTCTGATTGAAGGAAAATTGAATTCTTATTAGTTGCCCTCAAAACAAGGCTTGACCAATATTTTTGCTTAGCATTTTTGGCATCTTTCCAGAAGATTCTTGAAGAGAAGGAAAAGACCTGGTGTTATCCTGACCTTTGACAACCACCGTGTTGTTGCTATCTTTAGGATTTGACTCCACTCCTTTCAACAACCGCTACACTGTGAACCTCTCCCGGCAGGGAAGATGTATTCTCGGTCCATTGCGCTGATTGTGATGAGAGTATCTCTCCCCATTATTCCTCTCGTGAGAATGCTGCCTTGGATTACTGTAAAAGCTGACCCTGGCCTTCTTCCTAACTCTCTTCTCTGCCTGGTTTCATTCCCTTTACCCTGTTTATTCCTACAGTTTCCCTCCATTCCCACTTTGTGCTCCTGCTTTTCATTACCGCTTTGCGGTTTAAGCAAACCATCCACTTCCTTACCCTTGTTCCAGTCCGTTCCCGAAACTCCCCTCCTTCGGGAAGGCTTGGGTTCCTCCTCATCCCTTCCTGCAACACTTTATGACATCGGCTAGGGATAAACTGACCTTATATTCAGGAACTTTGGGAACTGCTGCAGTTGAGTATTCTGGCCCTGCTGGAGAAGTCCAAGGCACCTGGCTGACTTGTCTGAGCCTTTATTTAGCCAATTTCATCCTTGGTAGGAGTGAAAGGCACTCCTCAAGCACTAGTTGTAGGGAGTGCCCGCTCAGCATTGATGACTGGTTTGGACGGGGGAGTGAAGTTGCAGCAGTGCAGGCCAAGGAGGATGCATGCCAAACTGAAAGCTCCTTGTGGGCAGAGAATCTGCTTACCAACTCTGTTATACTTTGCCAAGCACTTAGAGGACTCTGCACACAGAAAGCACTTAATAAATACCTTATCAGCCACTTCTGAAGTCTGGGTCCATTGTAAGATAGCTGGACTTCCTTTCCTTTCCCTGCTGACTCTACTCTGCCCCCTTCCAGGATGCTTTGGTTATCCCTTCCTTATGTTTTATTTTGATTCCTTTCCTAGAGTAGCTTGAGAACTCACTAGGCAAGTCTTGAGTCCATAAGAGAGCAGAGGGCTGTCCCAGTGAGCCTTAATGAATGCCATTAAAGAGATCCTCGAGACTCGTTGACTTCGCAGAAGTTATTCTGGTCGGTAGTTGTGGAAGAGAACTCCTGCTAGTGTATTCACCCATGGGACCTCTGCTGGGATTCCCTTCTCCACAAAAGGGTCCCTTTGTGTCTCTTTTTTTCTTCCCCTCCCCTGACCTCCCCTCTCCTCTTTGCTTCTATGGCCTCCCTTTGTTTGACCTTCCACTCTCCTGGTCATTTCCTTTCACGCTCTCACCTGCTGTCTCTCACAAGTCTAGAAAAGAGGCAAGGGATGCAAGACAGATGTATTCCACACGGAGGAAACCCCCAGGTTTCACTTGGGCCTGATGTTTGTCTCACCGACTCACATCAGCTTGGCAGCCTGAAATCAATCACTGTGAGAAATTATTGTGCTTTAGCTGAATGTCCTTCAGAGCACTTGCATCGTAAGCCAGTTCTCCGGGACTGGACTGGACAGTCTGGAGATTAGACTGTCCCTGTTTGAAAAGGTGATGTTAGAGCCAGGTCTCAGTGCTTTTTGAATCCTTTGAATACATTTGTAATCCTGTTTCTAGCTTTATCTAGTCAAAAAACCAACCTTATCCAAATGATCACTCGTTCTTGCTTTCTGAATTGTTCCCTCATAGTATTTAATAATTTCCCCCAATGAAATTTTCTACCTGTAGTAGTCATTTAAGATGACTAATGTATTTCCTATTATGCAACTTATCTAAATCAGCTCAGTTTTTTTTCTTGTGTACACATTTATTTGGGAATGTGAATTAAGTCTGAGGTCACCCATTTATTCCTGCAGGGGACAGTCAATGCTTTCCATATAGTGTTCCATTAAATGGTGACCAGAAGATGTGCGTGGGCTGTGTTGACATATTAAAAAAAAATCCCCTAAATCAAAGTGCATTTCAGACACTGGAACCTTAAATTATTATCCTTCACAAAACAGTTGCAGGAGGGGGAAGGTCCTTGTCAGTGAGCAGATAGAGAGAAAATAGCAGCTCTAGAGATAGGAACTGTGTATCCTGACTGGTGATCCATGTTCACATCTGTCATGCTCAACTCTGTGCAGCTGGTGAAGTGTATCCTCCAGATTTCAGGCTACAATTAAACATTCAATATATGCATTGCTTCCCATACACAGCCTGCTGCCTATATATTCCATCATGCCCTCCCTTTGCATTCAGTCAGAAGATATCCCTACCTGCCACAGAAAGGTTTTGGAAGGAGCACAATTATTTTACTGACTCTGTCAGATAGATTAATTGATAGAGACTAATCTCAGGACCCTCTGATTTAATTCCAAGATGTTTTCTTCAGAATGATTCTATATTACTAGGGGTGGGAAAGGCGCATTCCTTAAAGAAATATAGGAGGTGATTGTTCATTGAAGAGAACACAGATGGGAAAGTGAATTCAATTTGAGGTTTTCAAAGAAGGTGTTAAATGAAAAGTAACAAAAGCATTGGATGTGTAGCTTTAAATTGTAACACAGGTGTGGTTAAGTAAAATGACTTTCACTTTGAAAGGAGTTGCCACTCTTTCTCCTCTAATAATTGCTTATCGTATGCTCATCAATATATTGTGAATCTTTTCCTGCTGCACGTTTGCCATAGCCAAGTTAATTGACATCTTACAGATCCTAACATAATGAAATAATATTATGATTTGAAAGCTGAAACTGCCGTGGTTTTGAATCCGGAAATCCTGAGGATGAAATACTCCAGGGCATGGGGGTTTGGGATCAGGTTTAGGCTTGGTGATTAATACAAAATTTGGTGTAGCATTTCACTTATTAAGCTGCAAGCCTTCTAGGTGCAAAATATTAGAAATAATCAAATGTAAGTGTCTGCCAAACAGATAAAGATGTCACACTGACCAAGTGCACCATTTGTTTATTCAGAGCTGTTGCAAAGAAGCTTTTGTGGTTTACTAAGGACGCATGATGATTTTATTAAGCCCAGATCTCTTGTAATGTGAGATTAACCTCGTGCTCAGGCCAATCTGTGATATTGTACTCAATTATTCCGATGCTGCATTCATGCACACAAGCAGTTTCTTTAACCCAGCACTCCATCCCCATATAGGCTTATTTTGTTGTAAGAAAAGCATTTAGAACAGTGCTTGGCGTGTAGTAAACGCTTTACAAATATGATAATAAAAATAATAAGAAGAATGTTCCTTTGTTCCTTAACCACATCCTAGTCCAAGTGCATGATAAAAGCTGCTGTTAGGGCAGAACTGAGTGCATTTAAGTAATCGTAGCATTAGCATTTATTAAGCACGTGAAGCACTGGGGTAGATGCAAGACAATCATATCGGTCGTAGTTTTGGTCATACATTAGGTTCACGGTCTGAGCTAGGAAAAGCAGGTATCTGACGGGTGAGGAAACTGAGTGTCAGAGAAGTTAAGTGACATGCCTAAGGTTCCCCTGCAGGAAAGGGGCAAAGCTGAGGCTAAAATGGGGCTTTTCTGTTCTTTGGTTCCATGCTCTTTACATTAAAGCATAATCCTGTTGATTTCACAGGATTTTACACGATTTAGTCATATACATGAGTTATTCAGAAAAAATAGAAACCTCCTCATTGTCAATTTTTCATCTTTTTTCAGGATACCGAACTTTACCTGCTGTGATTTAACATTGTTGAGGCTGTACTTGGATTTCTGGGAAAGAACATATCTCACTGCCATGTGCATCAGACTAACATTATTTGTTTTTAAGATTTCCTTCAATAACAACACTTGCAGATTTGGGGTCTTCTGGGAATTTGAGGGTTTCTCAAGAATTCCTGCATTTAGTATTAAAGGACATCCTTTTTTAAATCTTGAGGCAATAGTCATTTATTTCTCCCAGCTAGTACAACTGCCAAAACTAGCAGTTTTTCTTAGTCTAGCAAATTATGCCACTGCCACTTGTAAAAGTTGTTAGTCAAACGTTTGAAATCCAATGATATTTAATCAGAGTCTGTGCCTTCTAACACTGTACCTGTGAGCTCATAAAGGCAGTTGTTGATTTGTTACAAGCAGTTTACCTCCTGTCACACTATCTTGAACACCTGGCTGTAGAAATCAACTCTGGAATACTCAAGTTAGCAGAACATTTTGGTCCCCATTCTACTTCCATCCTGGGATTCTCATCAGTATAATAACCACAGTGATTGAAACATGAACCAGAAAATTTCAGACAAATGAGTGGCAATCTCTGATGCAATTTGCAGCCTCTTACTTGCGATGGAATAACAATAAGCTTATATGACAGGTCAGAGCCTCTTTTTTTTTTTAGGTTTTTGGGGGTTTTTTTAGATTTAAACAATAAGACAGTCTGGAAAGTCAAATGAACTGGAAAATTTAAGAATTCATTTTCGTAATAGCAATGCTAGACTCCTTGGAACCAGGGATCCAGATCCTTGTTTCTGCTGGTTTGATTACTCAGGTAGCTTTTGTTTTACCTATTATTGAACAATATATGGATCATAGTTTAGTAGAAGGAGCAGCAGGCTGAGAGAAGATCCATGTTCTAATCCCAGTTTTGCCCCAAATCTGCAATGTTTGACCTTCTTTAGCTTCAATTTCTTCATCTGTAAAATGGGCGCAATCTTTGCATTCTCCCTACCTTATTTGGGAATCCTATGTGGAACAGGGACTGTACCCCAGAAGTTAGCACATGTCTTGGTGCATAGTAAGTGCTTAAGAGATGCCACTGTAAATAGATTATTCAGCAGCAATCTAAAAAGATCTCTGTGAAGTATTTTTGGAGTAATAATTGTAATGAGCACTGGGAGATTATATAATTTGCTGGGGAAATTCAGAGAATTACGCCTGTATTTAGAAATAGCTACCTAGGGAAATTTTCTAGTACTAGCTGTAAAAAGATCCATACTGAGCACTGTTTAAAGACCCTGAAAGAAAGACTATGGCTCTGTTCCAGTGCTAAGTACATTATTTAGCACATAGTAACCACTCAGTAGTATTATTGTTATTATTGATATTATTATTCCCCTCCTGCATCCCTCAATTGTCTGTTCCCAAGAAGCAGGCCCTGAATATTAGTGACCTTCAAGGTTATCACAATCTCAGACCCTTCTTTACATCTTAAAAAGAAACTCAAGGAAATGCTTACAAATTTCCTTTGGGCAAGGGATTTTTTTTACCAACTCTATTGGACCCTCCCAAACGCTTAGTACAGTGCTTTGTTCCCAGTAAGAGCTCAGTAACTACAATTAATTGATTGAAAGTCCGTTTGAACAGAGTGGTGATTTGTGAAACAGCTGCGAAGCAGTGTGGCCTAGCGGAAAGAGCCCGAGCTCAAATGAGTTCCAATCCTGGCTCCACGACTGCCCTGCTCTGTGACCATGGGTGAGTCACTTAATTTCTGTCTCAGTTTCTTCATCAGTAAAATGGAGATTAAATATCTGCCCTTCCTCCCCCTTAGACTGTGAGCCCCATGTGGGACAGGGACTGTGTTTGATCCAGTTTTTCAGTCAATCATTTTTATTTAACGAGCATTTACTGTGCACTGAGCACTGTACTGAGTGCTTGGAAAGTACAATTCAATAAAAAGAGACAGTCCCTGCTGACACAGGGCTTACAGTCTACAAATGTTGTATCTAACTTAGCATTTAGCCCTCAGCTTAACAAATATTGTTATCATTATTAGTAGTAGTAATAGTATTATAATTTAAGGAGACCCTAGGCCCAGAATAGTTTCTGGATTCGTTCTAGGCTACGTCCTTGATGAAACTCATTTGTTTAAAAAGAATGCCCCATTGATAAAAAAATGCAGTGACAACTAGGGGTATGGGAGGGCATGGTCTTTACTAAAGATGTTATTGTAATTGCAGGTATTTTTAAAAAATACCAACAATTATATACCTCATGAAATGATATTGAAGACATCCACTGGATTCTCTCTTGTAGCTTCATGTCTTGCAAAAAATGCAAAGAATATGATTTAAGTAAATGGGCTTTTGGTAAAGAAGCTAAACTTGATTTTTATTGTTAGTCCTTTGTAGAGTGGCAAATTCTTTGCAGGTAACACTGAGGTCTGTCTAAGCTGTCACCATTACTGCGTGCATAAGCTGTTTCAGGTAAAGACAAATAATGGGACAGAGCTTTTTAACATTTGTTTTTAATGTTAACTTCTCAACTGTGGTTAGAAAAATAATTCTATTCAGAAATTTGATCTGCCCTCCTTCCTTTTGTATTGCTTTTGGCTCCTCCAGACCTGTAGTAATTGCAATGTGTTATTCATGTTTGCTTTCACTAATCTTTCTCAAGAATGTGAAAAAGCAGACTCTCCTTTAGAATAGGAAATAACTTCGATTAAAATGGATTTAAGTTTAAGCCCTCTTTTTGTTCTTCTTGGTTGATGTTTCTACAGTTACCACAGTTATATTCCTCAACTATTCCATCATTATCCAACTGAGAGTTCCCAAGGCACGGTAAAAGTAGTGTCTCTTTTAAGCTATCCGGTCACTTAAGCACAAGAGTCAAAACAGGTAAGAGGATGTTGATTTCTGATAGTTTCCAGAGGAATGTTTGTTTCAGGTGGCTTTTCAAGGGGACCACTGAAAGTCTAACTTATCTGAAAGGAGCCATCCGTCAGTCATTCGTACTTTATTGAGTGTACAACTGTGTGCAGAGCACTGTTGTAAGGACTTGGGAGACTGCAGTATAATAATATAACAGACACACTCCCTGCCCTCATTGAGCTTACAGTCTAATAATAATGTTGGTATTTGTTAAGCGCTTACTATATACAGAGCACTGTTCTTAGTGCTGGGGTAGATAGAGGGAAGTCAGGTTGTCCCACGTGAGGCTCACAGTTAGTCCCCATTTTCCAGATGAGGTAACTGAGGCACAGAGAAGTTAAGTGACTTGCCCACAGTCACACAGCTGCCAAGTGGCAAATTCAGGATTCGAACCTATGACCTCTGGCTCCCAGGCCCTGGCTTTTTCCACTGAGCCATGCTGCTTCTCTTAGAACCTTCTATTAGTCTAGAGCCATAGAATGAAAAGGGGCAGCAGCCCTGAGAGTCCAGAGGGAAGTGGTGGTGAAGCAACTTGGGAGAGCTGTTGTAGGACAGTGGCAGGACCCAGAGAGGAGGGAAAGAGTTGGCTGGAGCTGGCATCTTTGGATAGTCTAAGGGCAGAGTATCACGATGTTAAAGAGGGATCATCTGTTCATGGGAGCTAGAGAAGGTGTCGGCATCCTAGCGCTCCCCTCTCAAGCTGGCTTAATGCCTAGGTTCCTCCTCAGCCTCTTGTCTCCCTGCGCCCCCCCCCCCCCCCGACTCCTCTCCTCTGGAGCCAGCTCCCTCCTGAACCTCTAGGCAACACAGATGTTTGGTTTGTCAGAAACCCCAGGCGCAGGAGTTTATAATAACCAATCAACAGCTGGACTGTGTTTAGCATAGTAGATCCTAGAAATTCTGTGCAAAAGGCCAAACCAGGGTTTTATTTTTCCACATCTTTAAAGTGGCAGTTTTGAAGTCCTGTGATGTGTCTTTGGGACTCCATATACATATATCGAGGAAGAGCTTGCACAGATGTCTGAGGATTGTTCCCTCCTTGCTCATAGATTACTGCAGAAATGTGTTCAGATCTATATTCTTTACTCCCTTTCTTGGCTCTTGCGGCAAAAGTGACTTCCTCAGATGTTAGAACTGAAGCCGGGCCTTCAGATTTTGTCCAGTTTTTCATGACTCAGAAGGCCTCCTTATCCACAGAGAGGGATGTGATTCTGCACTGTAGTGTTCTTGTAGCTTCTTTGGTTAAGAGGGGATCCAGACCTCAGGAGGGCCCTGAAAGAGTTGATGAAACCGTATCATTCGAGTGATGAGTAAAAGTCACATCTCTTCCAGAAAGCATTCCTGACTAACCGCTCATCTCCCAACCCTACTCTCCCCCGTGTCTGCATCACGTATGCCCTTGGGTTTGTATCCCCTAAGCAATTTGAAACTCGTCCCACCCCGCTCTCCACCGTACTTAGGTACAGATTCTTATATTCTGCTGCTTCCCATATATGTAATCAATTTTATTGTCCGCCTACCCCAACTGGATTGTAATCTCCTCGAGGACTGGTATCATGTCTATTGACTCTATTGTATTCCCCCAAATGCTTAGTACAGTGCTCTGCAAAACAGTAAACACTCAATAAATACTACTGATGGGCTGCAGTCCTTACTTGGGTAGTCAACATTTCCTTGTACCTCATCAGTTTTGGCATCCCGCTCCTTATATTTGTTTTTTGGCTTGGTCAGCCTGGCCCAACACAGGTTTTCTGGCCTCCATTTTGTTATAACCCTGAGGACCTACCAGGATTGATGAATTTCAATCAGACGCACTTAGTGAGGGCCTACTTCACTAAGTGTTTCTGAGAGTATCAAAGAGTTGGCCTCAAGGATCTTCTTATCTTGTGAGGGAGACTGACACTTAAATGGATTACAATTAAGGGGAACATTTGAGTACCGATGATACATACCTAAGTGCTTTGGGGTTTTGTTTGGCGGCAAACAGCTGAAGTGGCAGTTGTGGGGATGTAAGGTGGCAAGATTAGGGACTAAATGGAGAGAACTTTGCTGAAAATGTAGTATCTGGTAAATTCCTGAGTTATTTTGATCTAACAATGGTTTGGGCAATCTCCTTGCCAAACCCACGGTCTTGGATGGCTTTCTGAGCAAGAGTTTTGGAGAGACTCCAACTAGAATGAGGGCAGGGCTCATATGTCCTATCTCTAGTGTATTCTCCCAAGTGTTTAACTCAGTACTCTGTAAAGACTAAGCACTCAGTAGATACTATTGATTGAGAAGGCGATAGGAGATGTTCTTGTCAGTATAGCTGGTGTTCCTTGTTCCAATGCTGTGATGGTGTCATGGAGCACCTTAGAGGTTTTATCCAGGAGCTCGATACTTAATCTTGAAAGCTTTAAATGTCACTTTCTGACATAGTAGTCAGATTTGGACCTGATGAGTTGACGATCATTTCGGCATTTGGCCCTCACATGACTGCAGTGAGCCAAATATCTTTGAGCAAAATTATGGAGCCTACGCAGCCCGGATGGTAAGAATAGTATGGCTAAAGGTTGTATGAAGTGCAGGCTTAACCTTTTGAGATTTTAATTAGACAAGGCTAACGTTTTCTTAGCAGAGTAATTTCTATTTGGCTTTAATCAATTTAATTTGACCAGTTTTATGATGTCCCAGTATAAAGTGAAGGAAAAGTAAGTGATTGGATTTTGGAATTATAAGATAATACAGATTTTGGAGTCCAAAATATATTTAAGAAAAACAAACCAGCTATTTAAGTTTCATAAAACAGATTCTTTATGCCTAGAGGAATTTTTTTTATAATTATAATTTAGAGGTTAAAATCACTTAAGTATGTATCTAAAATGTTCTGTGAAACAGGAAGTACTGCACTTAACCACTTTACAGCCTAGAGATTAATAGCATGGCCTAATAAAATAACTCTATTTTCAACTACTTTAAAAGATTTTACAGAATTTCCATCGACTTAAATGCATCTATTATACTTTTCTGTGCCTCTCTTTTGGTACTCCTAAAAACACACAAGGATTCAGTTACATGAGCAAAACCCTTTAAATACATATTTCTACTTTTAACCTAAATATCTCTCAATATTCCATAAACTGAGCTGTCCAAGGAGCATCAAACTGGGTTTTAAATTGAATGCAGGGGTAATTAGGCCTCTGTGGAAGCTTTGAAGGTCCTTGAGGTTGCACAATATGAAACTTTTATATTTTTGTTCTCTCAGTTGAGGAAAATAATAGTAAGAGTATTTATTAAGCATTTAACGTGTTCAGAGCACTGTAGTAAGCACTGGGAGAGAATACGCAGGTGGGAATTAGACATGGTACCTGTCCCTCAGAGGGCTCACAATCTCAGAGTATAGGTAAGGAGAAGGACCTGGAGACAGTCCCATCAGGAATGATGAAACAATAAAGGAAAACACAGACAAATACCCAAAATAGAACCAAGTCAGCAGGGTTCTGGGGCTAGTAGTGAAGAATTTGAGGCATCGCAAGGCTCAAAGTTGAAGGCCTATCCGTAGCCTCAACAGCCACCATCCTTCCTGGGCTTTTGTGGAGGCCTCATGCTGTAGGTGTATTTTTCTTTCTTATGGGGAGGGAAAGAAATACATATTGCCAACTGATGAAAAGAATGACTAAAGTTGCCATGATACACAAAACTAAAAGAAGCATGTATGTCCCTTATTAAATTCATATATTAGAAAGAGTAGGGAAAATTGGCCAATGAGGGAATATTTAAAATCCTGTCACATGTTCTTTAAATACTTCCTATGCATATAATGCATTTTAGCTTTAATGGAAAGCAATTCTAGGGAAATGTCTTTACTTTTCCATATGGACTGAAAGTATTCAAGGGGTCAAGAGGGCAGTTCTCTGGGTAGATCTGATAGTTTCTTTTGCTATTAGGACAGACAGCCTTTTCAAAGAATTAAGTGTTTTGTTTTCAGATTTTTTCCCTGTTGAGTCTTTTGACAATTCCAGGTCAGCCCAGCCATTATCCTAATTGCATATTTCCCCTTAACTTCGCAGAGTTTTGAGACCTTGAAGTCCATCTCAGGAATAAACCGATTGAGTGTAACATGTGAATGAATCCCTTTGAAGACTATCGGAAGAAAAGTAGGACTAGGATAAAAGCAGCTCAAGATGCACCATTTTATCCCTAGCAGGGAAGCCTGTAGGGCACATTGAGCAAACGCCCTCTTGTTTGGCATACTCCTTTTTAGACGAGAGAGATCTGGTTGGAGGGACCCAGCAACTGAGTTAGGTATCCTACTTATGGAGGAAGGGCAAGCTCAACCCTTACAAAAGAACATTAGTATCCTTCACCACTTGGGTGTAAAAAGAAACAAACAAACACAAAACAAACCCAAAGTACCTTTACTAAAACACAGGAGTGTTTACTTCAGGATTTAAGATTGATTAATGAGATGGTGGCAAGGAGTTAGCTCTAGGTTTATTTGAGGCCCTTTGCCTTCCACTGCTGGGATATATTCAGGTTTAATGTGCATCCTCTGAAGGAAGGAGAACAAGAAGGAAAAGAAGCCGGGAGATGTAGGGGAAGGGGGGACAGATACAGAAAGAGAAATCCATATAGGCAGGTCAGTTAGCCAGATTTCTTCCTCCTCCCTCCCGGGTATGTTGTAATTTCATTTTGATGGAACGAAACCTCACTATAGCTGATTGGGAAGCAATGTAGTCTAATGGAAAGAGCACGGACCTGGGAGTTAGAGGACCTGAGTTGTGATCCTGCTCAAATACTCGTCTCCTATAGTGACCTTGGGTAAATCCCTTAACTTCTCCATATGCTTAGTACAGTATTCTGCACAGAGTAAGCTCTCAATTAATACGATTGATTCTCTGTGCCTCAGTTACTTCATCTCTTAAAATAGGGATTAAATCTACCTTTCTCCAATTTAGACTATAAGCCCAGGGTGGAACAGGGACTGTGTCCAATGTGATCCTCTTGTTTCTACCCCAGCACTTGGTACAGCTACTTGTTTGCTGTGACCTTGGCTAAGTCACTTCACTTCTCTGTGCCTCAGTTACCTCATCTGTAAAATGGAAATTGAGACTATAAGCCCCACATGGGACAGGGATGATGTCCAACCTATTTGCTTATATCCACCCCAGTGCTTTGTAGAGTGCTTGGCACATAGTAAGTGCTTAACAAATACTACAATTATTATTATAATTCTAGTGCTCAATACGTAGTAAGTGCTTAACCCTCAATTGTGTATTTTGAGTGCCTACTGCTTACAGGGCTCGAGAGAGTGCAGTAGAATTAGTGGGCATGATCTCTGCCCTTGTAATCTAGGGGACCATCATGATTTTGCGATTCTAAGATGTGTGTTTCACTGTAGAAGAATCCACTGTGAGGAAGGGGACAAATTATGGAATTGAAAAATTCCTAGAAATATGTTAAAAAAAAAAAAAAGCCTAAAAATGTTAATGGTATCAGTTCATTCATTGCCTTGTGGACCTCTATTTGTTGTTGTTATGATGACGAACTCCAAAAAACCCAGGAGCTATGTATTTCATACTTCTGTTTCCCCATACTTAAACTCCTAAAATTACTCCATCTTTTGGAAATTTCAAGTAAGAGAAAGCATGATCTGGGCTAGGGCACGATGAAAATAAATGCTTTGTGTTTGCAACCGTTCAAAGACACAAACAAGTCTTGTGTTTGGGCCCAGTGTGTATGTGTATTATGGAACCTAGAAAATAATGCTGAAATGTGTACATGATAGCAGACCCATGTATTTTAACTCCTTCTTGGAGAATTAGTGTAAAGAAACCAATGAAAAAGGAGTCAAGTTTAAATAAAAATGAAAGCTATCACATGAACTTCAGGTCATAGAATTCTTAAAGCAGTGATTCCTGAAGATTTAATTACATTTAATTTTTATCAGGTTTCTAAATGTATAAACATTTCCCTAATCATTTGCTTTCAACTTACTGGGGAAGTGGAGTGAGGGGAGGGAGGAGGAAGAGAAGAAATGATTTTTTCCACATAATTGGATTGCTCCTTTGAATATCATGAATAGGAAATGAAAGGTTGTCTGAGATTAAGGAAAATAAATTTTCATCATACCTTTCTTCAGTCTTTATAAGAAAATATTTCACCTCGTGGAGTCAGCTCTGCTACTGTTTATGTAAAGTGTTGTATGGAAAATTGCATATCTCATTTGTGTCAGTAATTTAATTTCATAAGTCATAAAAGCTTGTTTATTTTAGTTCAGCTAATGATAGATTTTTAGCTTTACCATAAATCAGAGTTAAAGAAATTTGGGGAATAACGTGTTCACATAATTTCAAACTCTATTCATCTGTGGCAGACTCCGGAGATATGCTTCCCAAGTGAACTAAACGCATGGTAATCATATCCATTAGAAAAAGCATCATCTCTTTTCTGCTAAATAAAATTAGAAGCCTAGGAGATGAGATACCAGTCACATTGACGGTAGATTTCATGTTAACATGAAAATGTTCCTCATTCTGCATACCAAGATCATCAAGAACTGTGTAGGGAGATTTAATATACATTTGAATATCTTCCTAAATGGTGATGCTTCAGTTACTAAAAGGCTTCTGTCTAAAAGACAATTTAAGAAAACTGGGAGTAAGATAAGGTGGGAATGTTGTATAAGGTAATATAAGAAAGGAGGATTGTTAAGCAATACACCCTAAAAAGAGCCTAGCTTTTATGTGAGGCAAATGTCGAGCAAAGATATAGGAAATATTTAATAGAGCTCTTTTATCAGATCACCAGAACAAATGTCACACCAAAGGGTTATCGAAGTATTTGTTAGGTACTTATTTGTTAGGCACTGCATAGATAGGTTGGACACAGTCCCTGTCCCAAATGGGATTCACAGTCTAAGTAGGAGGGAGAACAGGTATTAAATCTTTATTTTACAGATGAGGAAATTGAGACACAGAGAAGTTGAGTGATTTGTCCAAGGTCATCCAGCAGGCAAGTGGTGGTTTGGGGATTAGAATCCAGGTCCTCTTACTACCAAGTCCATGCATGCTGTTAGACCATGCTGCTTATCAAAGAAAATATCAGGGAGTCAATGTTTACTCTCCGCTATTCTTTAGTCTCAAATATCCTTCTGTCTCTGGGACATTCTATCCTCTTTGCCAGTGCCACTGCTCTTCCTCTCTCTTTCACCACTGTTAACGTTAATACCTTGAAAGCATTTAGCACTTTGATTTTTCCAGAACACTTCACCATCCCCAACCATAACATCTAATCAGTCAGTGCTATTTTTTGAGCCCTCACCATGTGCAGAACCCTGATCTCAGTGCTTAGGAGAGTATCATAAAGTTGATAGACAGGATCCCTGCCCTCCAGAAGTTGACAATCTAGAAAGGGAGTAAGGCAGTAAAATATGATTAGGGGAAGCAGCAAAGTATAAGATATGTGCATAAGTGCTTTGGGGCTGGAGTGGGGTTAGTTTCAAAGGGCTGTAGACCCAAGTGGTACAGCAGGGAGAGTGAATCGGTTGAGGAAAGGAGAAGTTAGGGAAGCCTTTTGGGAGGAGAAATGATTTTAGATGGGCTTCGAAGATGGGGAAAGTGGTAGTCTGTTGGACTTCACGGAGGAGGGAGTTCCATGCAGGAGGAAGAGTGTAAGCAAAGGGTCAAGGGTGAGAGATGAGTGGGAGGTATAGTGAGTAGGTTGGTATTTGAGGAGTGAAACAAGTTGGGGATGAGGGAGATCAGGTAGGAGAGATGTGCTTGACCTGTCCTAGCTCTGTGACTACAGGAGTGGGGAATGGGTGGAAATGGATTCCCTAAATTTGGAATTCTCCTGGTATATCTTATAGCAAGTGAACAAACAAGAATCAGCATGATGTAATGGATAGAGCACGGGTCTGGGAGTCAGAAGGTCATAAGTTCTAATTCCAGCTCCACCACATGTTTACTGTGTGACTCTGAGCAAGTCACTTCACTTCTCTGTGCCTCAGTTGTCTCTACTGTAAAATGGGTATTGAGACTGTGAGCCCCATGTGGGATGGGGACCGTGTTCAATCCGATTTGCTTGTATTCACCCCAGAGCTTAGTACAGTGCATGGCACATAATAAGTGCTTAACAAATACCACTAAGGCCTTGTGAGGTGAGGAGACTATTGTCTTCCCTGGGACAGGCATGGTTGGGGCAAACTGAATGCGGGTCCTCAGATTTTTTGGCTCAGGTGGACATTTAATAGCCAGCCCACTCCTTAGACCCCACTAAGAGCCGTTTACTGGTTACTGTCAGTTTGCGGGGCAGTAGTGAAAATGAGACTCTCAAGTAGATGAAAGACCCTCAGAAGCACAAACAGAAATGGGACTTTGGCTAAAGCTTGCACATGCTTTTTGTTTTGAAACCCATGCCGGAGCCAGTTTGAGCTTTTATTGTCTCTGAGACATGAGGCCAGAGAAGACACCTGGGTTTCTTCAGGTACAAGCAATCTACAACTTAAAAAGCTTCAAGTACTGATGAGCAGTACTTAAAACATTTCCAAATAGAACACTGTTTTGACTTTCCAGCAAGTCGATTCTGACTTTACAACCTTAGCTTCATTTATTAATCAATGGCATTTATTGAGTACTTACTATATTAAGCTCTTAGCACTCTATGGAAGCGGACGGGGAGGCCAGGAAATGCAAAGGAATGAAGACACTATTTTTAAAGCCTTAATAGGGAGCAGAAAAGGGAACTAAATATAAAAGAGTGGGAGAGGTTGGAAAGTTTGCTGATTTCCAGGCAGAGTCCATTTTACTTTCGCCGTAGGACAGGTTGGCTTCCCTACCTTGTAACATCTTTGATTCAGTTTGAGGCACTAATATAATTATATTACTCATCTCTGATTCTGTAAACCAGGCCTGGGAGTCAGGATATGTGAGTCCTAATCCCTTCTCGGTTTCATGCGTCCTCTGTGACTGTTAGCAGGTCACTTAGCTTCTCTGTGCCTCAATCACCTCAGTGGTAAAATGGAATTAAACACCTGTTTTCCTTCCATCTCAGACTGTGATTTCTCTGTAGGACCGGGACTGGCTCTGAAATGATTATCTTGTATCCACCCCTGGGCTTTAGTACAGGTCTTGGCACATAGTAAGAGCTTTATACATCTCATCAACATCATCGCTGCTATTTTGGAAAAAATGAGAAATCCTGTTTTGGGTCAGGAACCAATCATCTAGTTATGTTGTTGTTAAGAGAAAATGGGTTCTGAGGTACAACTTTGCAATTTAGGATGGCTTCTAACTAAAATTTGGCTGTCCTGGTAGCTTACTGACTGTAAGCTGCAAGCTTGTTGTGGGCATACAATGTCACTGTTTGTTGTGGTATTGTACTTTCCCAAATGCTTAGAACAGTGCCCTGCACCCAATAAGTGCTCAATAAATACGATTAAAAGAAGTACAATTGACAAATGAATTGACATCTTGAAATAAATTGACTGAGCATTTCAAATATGTGGAAGGGTTGGAAGGTGGGTCTTGTCAATTATTTTCTCATCACTGCTGGAGTAATAAATACTAAGTCCAGTCTTATTTGATACCTTCCTCCCTCCCTTCATCCCCTCTCCCCCACCGCCCCCCATTTAGACTATGAGCTCTTCAATAATAATAATGCTAATGACAGTTGTGATATTTAAGTGCTTACTATATACCAGTCACTATTCTAAGCACAGGGGTGGTTACAAGCAAGTTGGGTTGAACCCAGCCCCTATCCCACATGGGCCTCATAATCTTAATCCCCATTTTACAGATGCGGTAACAGACACAGAGAAGTTAAATGATTTGCCCAAGGCCACACAGCAGACACATGATGGAGCTGGGATTAGAACCCAGATCCTTCTGATTTCCAGGTCCACATTGCTCCTTGTTTAGCAGGCAATTCTACTAACTTTCCTACATTGTTCTTATCCAAACACCTAATGCAGTGCTTGACACGCACTTAAGAACTCATAAAATACCATTGATGAGACCTATTCTATGAGGGCCCCCCCCCACCCCTTGAGAATGTAACAAAGGTGTTACAGTTTCATCGGTGCCACCTATATATCTAACACTTGATGGCAAGACAGGTTACAAGCATTGAGGTCTCGGAATGTAGTCAGACCACATGAGAGAACACTTTCCTGTGGTAGTTGAATAAGAATGATTTGAAGTGGTCACTTCATAGTTCTGTGCATAAAAGAGTGAGCTTTAGCCTCATAAAAAATAAAGCATCAAACATTCCTGGTTTGAAGAATTTGGATCCAACGATTGTTGAGTCTAAAATTAAATAGAAAGTATATTTGCAATAGGGGGCCCATGTCAGTTTTCTCCAACTACATTTCTTGCATTTTCCTGAAACGGTCTGGATTTAAAGGAATTGGTTTGTTCCCCCTAGAGAAAGACCGTTCTATTTGAAGACCCATGGGCCACTCTGATAGATGTTTCCAAAATGGTTGATGGATGGTTTTTAATCTAATTGTACCCTCAGTCAGGAAAATTCATTTTCCATTTTCCATTCTCTTATTTCATTTCACTTCACATATCCAAATCCCTGTAAAGGTGGATAATATTTCTCCATTCTGGGTATTTATGTATTTGTAAGATTCATGTCGTGTGTCCTCCTTTTTATTTCATGCATATTTTGGGGAGTCTTCAGTCATGCCTTAAGGGCCAGGCCCTCCCCACCCTCCCATCCCTTCGGCCTTTTCATCATTCTTGCCGTTTTCTGAACTCTCTCCAGTATATCTGAACTCTCCGGCTCTGGTAGTTTTTCATTCCTCCATTTTCTCCCTAATGAAGTGTCTGGAACCACATGCTTTGTTCCAGGGGTGAGCTCATCAGTCGCCTACAGAGGAGGGCTATCTCCTCACTCATCATGAAGTGATTGGTGGGCAGAGGGGTTGGGGGGAGCTTGTGTGTGTGTGTGCATCTGTGTGCTTATGTGCGTATCCTAGGATTTTATAAGACTTTTCTGCTTTTTCTGCCTCTGTGTCTCTACCATTGTATCGATCGAAGCTTTTTATTGAGTGCTCTGTGCAGACCACTGTACTAAGTGTTTGGGAAAGTACAATTACAAAACATTCCCCACTTTCAAAGAGCTTCCATTGCATTGCTGAATTTTAACATTATGGTGTTTTAATTTCCCAGAGGTAAGAGCTGGCTTTTTCAGGAAGAAAATTAGTCACATCTTTCATTGCCTGTATTTTTCTAGACCCAATAAAATATATGTGATTGTTGTCACCACTCTGAACAATTATAGCCATGTTACTTGTGAATTTTCACATAATCTTTGGACCACACCACAGTTTAGTAAATTTATGTTAGACACTTTGGGGCACGCTTGAATAATTATTATATCAAAAATGGATTCATTCTGCTATGGTGTATTTTTGGATTAAGGTTGATTTTAAAAAACCAAAAAAACCCCATCAACAAATACTTTGTTAGCATCATCACCTTCTTTGGAATCTCTGTGTTGATTTAAATGGTTGAAAAGAATTCATAAAGCCAAATATCCCACCGAGTGACTACTGAAATAAAATGGTGATTTCATTTATTGCTTCCTGTTAAATAGAAAGAAGCCCTGTTTGCAGTAATTTAGATAAAGCTAGGGGTATACTTAATTATAATTAACTGTAAGCATTCAATCAAATAGCAGGGCCTAATTATTAAAGGATGACATCAACCCTTCATCTTTATGTACTAAATGTTAATTAACACCTATTCTCCTAACTAGAATGGTAAAAAGTGTAGTTCCAATTGGCACGATAATAATAAAAAAAAAATCTGTTCTGTGATGAGGCCCTATTTTCTTTTACCTTGAACTAAATAATTAATTGAAGAGAATGTTTTGAGGAGAAAGAACATATTTAACTAACATACACCTCATTCGCCTATTAATTAAAGTCAGCATCTTTCTTGGATACTTTCTTTGTATCAGTGCTATTCTTTTGGAACTATGGTAAGCTAATAAATGTTGAAAGAAAGCCTGTGAAAAAGAGGTATGTGCCTGGTTTATTACCTCACTGTACTTTAGATAGGAGGAAAAGTAAATAATCCTCTTTGTAAATTGAAGTTTGTAGTCAAATTTACTGGGCTGGGAACAGTTAGAGGGAGAGATTAGGTAAACTTGAGCATTAGGTCATCGACTTCCAAAGTATTTCCTGGAGGAAATATTTTTCTTAAAATCGATGGTTGGTTGTGTTTTCGTACCACTACAGTTTTGTTGTTCAGTGTTAAATGTTTTATATCCTGTCATGAATTCAGGATTTTTTTTTATAATAGTTGTGTTTCAGTGTGTGTTAGCTAAAATTCAATATTGAGTAAAGCCTCGATTTTCACCAGATTGGAGATAGAACAAATCTCTCATTCCCAGTCCACCAAAATTCTCGGTGACTGAAAGGTCCTCAAGGGCAGGGATCATCATGTCTTCTAATTAGTTTTTGTACGCTCCCAAACCCTCGGCCAGTGTTCTATGCTCAGTGGATGCTGTTGTTGATCATGAATGTTGAATCTTTGATGATAAGCACCAAATTAGTCTGTTAGTGTCTAGGCTGGACCATCGTGAAAGTTCAGAAATATGTCCACTGTCAAAATACTGCTGAAATTTTGATTTCCTCAGTGTTTTGGGGGTTTTTTTTGGAGGTGGGGGGGGGGTGGGTGTGTTTTCCCCTGTTCTTATCTCTTTCATAGCTGCTGGATTTTCCTTGGCTATGAATGTATTTCAGTGTGGATCCTGGTTTAATTTGTCCTGACTCTGTCATGGAGAAAAACTTGAGATCCCCGGCTACCTATTATTATGAAAATACCTGGAACTTTGTGGGTCCCCAAAGAGCTTGGGATTTTGCCCCAGGGTCAATTATCTTGGTCACAGATAGGCCCTGAAGGAACACGAATTGACAAATTCCAGCCACATTTGAAGCTGAAATTGTTGCTTTATGCTCAGTGTATTTACTGGCAGAGATTAAATGCAGTGCCACATCAGTCCTTAAACTTCTCATTTTCCTATTACTTTATTCCCAAGTTGATTGCCATAAGGATTACTCCTTGGGACATATGTTCATTTATATTGCATTGAAAATAAGAGAATGCCTTCAAAAGGAAGAGTTATGCAAAATAGAATATGCTCATAAAATCTAAGTCTCTTTTAATTGGACTCTTATCCCTTGGCCCCACAGAATGATAAACATTTTTAGTGTTGTGGCAAGCATAGTTGGCAGTCGGAGCACATACTAGATATTCTTCTTTTCTGATAGTAATCCAGGAGTAATTATATATTTGACAAGTGAAAACAGCCAGTGGAGCCTGAAACTGCTCAGTAATGTATTTTCTTTCGTGTCTATCATTTGTAATGGTCTGAGCTACCCAAGGGAGCAGGCACTATAATATATTTTGAATGCAGAGTTCTTGAGTTCATGTCTCGCTCATTTCTTTTCCTATAGTGTTCTTCTTTGACATGGAACTACTACTTGGAGGATTCTCTTGCTCTGAAGAAGGGAAGATGGACAGGAAATTGAGGTAGTTTTTGATATTAACTGGATAATGCAGAAGTACTCCCACTGTTGATCAAAGAATGTGTTGTTTCATATTCTCTTTCTTGAGCTTTACCAGTGTATGTTGATGTCTTCGCTTTATATCACAAAAAAGTCTCCATAAGAATAAGCAGTTTTGAAACCTTTACATTTTAGATTAGCTCAGACGAAAGGAATTCTTCACTAGTCTGGGTAATCAGAGCAGATTGATAATTGATTTAAAGGGAAGGTTGCTTTGAAGATCATTTCAGAAAGTGCTTTTCCATTGGAAGGAACCTGGCTTGAATTGCAAATTTCCTTTAAAAAAAGAAAAGGGGGTGGATTATGGGATTTTGGTAAGGGTTTTTTTTATTTTATTTTTTTAGTTTCACCCTTTCTCCTCATTTCTTCCCTTCTCTGCCCCAACCACTGCACACATCCTTCAAGCCCATTCCTGTATTAAAGAAAGAGAAATAATAGGAAGAATCTGGAGCCCCTTTCCTATGATCCAGACCATTGAATAGAACAACTCTCTTAATCTTCATTTCCTCTACTCTTCCTTGCAAGGGGAATATTATTCTTCCTGTTCATCTCCCAAGCATTCAAATCTAATTTAGGTTCACGCATTACTTCAAGCAATTGCATAGGTAGGTTACTGGTATTTTCACAGTAAATGAGATGAGAAAAAAAGATTGTACTACTCACACTTTGTTAATCCTTGAATTAGAAAGGAGCAAAAATGGAAGAAGTAGAGGAAGTGAATGGAATTTTTACACATTCGATTGAACATCCTCTATCTCATAATTTAACCCAATTTGCTACCAAGGAGAAACATGGCTAGGTGAAGCTACTATGAACTTCATCACCTTATCCCCTGCCTGGCATTTCAATTAAAATAATTAGAAAGGTGGAGGATGATTGAGTGACTTTGCATATTAAGTATTCCTTTAAACTCACATCATTTCTTGGCTCGTGTGCGAGAGAGAATGCAGGATTTTAACTGTGCACCCCACGCTACCTGGTTTACTGCCAAACTCAGATGGGTTTGCTGGGATTTCAAACTTAACTGCCCTACTCTGCCTGGAAATTAAACCCTAAAAATCAATAATTGAGCTGCAATATGAAGTTGTAAATGGTATTTTCATTGTGGTTTTATTGGATCAGTAAAATACCCAACTGTGGCATAGCATCACAAGGAACAAATTTGAGTAAAGAACTCCGAAGGCTTCTCCTGAGTAAGAGCAGAGAGTTTGGGGATTTTAATGGATAGATAGGACTTAACCCAGAACCCTCTTCTATTTATTTTGTGTTTATAGAGGTTTTGGTGCTTGAAAGAGGTTTGAAATGATAGAAACTGAAATTTAATATTGTATGCTATCTATTTTCCTCAGAAGTTTAAGTGACCAACTGTTTGCTTTTAAGATTATTAGGGAAATGCAGGTCAGACAGAGCAAGATCAGCTTCTACTTTAAAGAGCCGAGGATTCTTTTTTTTTTTTTTCGAACCACTATAAAAATGAGGATAGTTCAACAAAACTACAGTTCCTTATATTTGAGACGATTTGGGAATAATACTCTGACAAAAATGCTAAGACCTTTATTCAAAAGCAGAAGTATAAAGTTGGATTAAAAAAAATCACTCTGAATCTAAGTCTATCTTTTAGTTCCTATCTCCACATTCAAAGTTGAGAATGTGTGCCCTGGATCTGGATATCATAATTACATTCTCTCCCTCTTCTAGAGGAGACAAAGAATACACAGTTGAGCTTATGAGTCTAGTTTACCCACTAAACAACTAGAAAGTCACACAGTGCTCATCATTACAAGCTGTCTGATTTTCTGGGTTAAAAAAAAAAATTGCTCTTCAGTACAGAGTGCAAAACCTTTCAAGGAGCCCTTTTTGTGTTAAGCAAAATCTCTGTAATAATTACAGGAAGTCTGAAGCAGCGTGGCCTGGGAGTGCGTGGGCCTGGGAGTCAGAAGGACCTGAATTCTAATTCCAGTTGCACCGCTTGTCTGCTCTGTGGCCTTGGGCAACTCACTTCAATTATCTGGGCCTATGTTGCCTCCATCTGTAAAATGAGATTGAGACTGTGAGCCCCACATGGGGCAACCTGATCACCTTGATTCTAGTACAGTGCTTGGCGCTTAATAGGCGCTTAGCAGATATCATGATGATGATGATCTGTAAAATGGAGAATAAGACTGTGATTCCTTCATGGGACAGGGACTTGTTCAACACAGTTTGCTTGTATCCTTGCCAGTGCTTAGAACAGTGCCTAGCAAAGAGTGAGTGCCTAAGAGATACCACAAACATTATTAAGTTCAGATGAATTTCTATCTTGTTTGAGCTATAAAACTTACTGTTTTTGACTTTACAGCACTAGCCTCTTGAAGGCAATAATGTCAGGGTTTAAGAAGCCAAAGGAAACACTGGGAAATGGGGAAACGACATTGAAAGCTGCAATGTGGAGAAAAAATGGCAGAAGGCATTAGAGGGATGGTGAGGATTGGGGCGAGTGGGAGAGACTGGTTGGGAGTTGCGGGCATCACCAGGGAGATCATCAAGACCATTTTACTTCTGATGGACCAAGTCAACTCCCCTGTTATGGAACCTCCCTGATGCAAAATACATTAGTATTTCTGTATTGCTCATTTATAATCATTCTGGAAAACTTTCATAAAAATAGGATATCCAACTTAGTTGCATGAAACAATCCCTTGTTTATAACATCATTTCTTAGAAAACAGATTCCAAATTGCAAATTTGAAATTTGAGGTGCAGTTTTCAAGAATGTTATCATAAATCCACAGGTTGACTACCTCTTGCTTCAGTGCATTCAGTCGATAGGTAGTATTTATTGAGCATGTACTTTTGGCACATACTGATTCTTAGTACAGTACCTGGCACATAGTAAGCGCTTAACAAATACCTCAATTATCATTGTTAATTATTATGAAGTGCTTGGGCAAGTACAGGAGTATGATCTTGTCTATGACAGTACATCTAACTAACCTGTTCCTATCCTTGCTTTGCTCTGTTTCCTCTCCTTATGTGACCAGCAGAAAATGCTAGACAGAGATTTTGCATAGTTTGAAAGAGGAGAGCTAGACCTCATAATCAGATAATGGGGTGGGACAAGGGTTAGCTCACTGCCTCACTTCCTCTGTGTGATGTTGGTATTTGTTAAGCGCTTACTATGTTCAGAGCACTGTTCTAAGCGCTGGGGTAGACACAGGGGAATCAGGTTGTCCCACGTGGGGCTCACAGTCTTCATCCTCATTTTACAGATGAGGTAACTGAGGCCCAGAGAAGTTAAGTGACTTGCCCACAGTCACACAGCTGACAAGTGGCAGAGCTGGGATTCGAACCCATGACCTCCGACTCCAAAGCCCAGGCTCTTTCCACTGAGCCACGCTGCTTCTGTGTGGTGAATTAGGAAGTCCGGGATGATGGATCAATCAATCAGTGGTATTGGACTGAGCGCTTACTGTTTGTGGAGCACTGTACTCAGTGTTTGAGAGAGTACAGTATCACAGAGTTGGTAGACATGAGCCCTGCCCACAGTCTAGAGGAGGAAGAAGTCATTAAAATAAATTACAGATGGGGAAAATGTATTAATTGTGTATGACTGAATCAGAACCACCTCATTTGATCTCTTCATTGCTAATTAGTGGAGTTTGAGTATGTCATGGGTAGGAAGGATCGCCTTTGCAGGAAAAGTGGTGACTGTGCATCGGATCTAGCATCACTTGTTCAGGATTAGCTGAATTTTTGTCCTGGAGGGCTAAAATGAGGGAGACGAGGAGCAACGTTTCTCTGGCCCCAGCTGGAAGGTTGGAAGAACTGAAAACAGAAAGACAATATGTGAATTACTGGGATCCTAAAGAATGTAAAATCTGGCCAGGAACTTATCAACTTCCAAATGTAGTAAATTAAATCAAACCAGAGGCTACTGCAGAGAGAGACGGTGGTGAAACTGATATGGCTTGGTCTGCTGAGAGAGACAGCAGCCTGAACTATCCTGCACATTCAGTTCTCCTGACATTCATGCCTAATCCTATGTTAAGAAAAACTTGTGTTAAAGTGCACGCGCTTTGAGGACTACACCAATGCAAAAAGTCACTTCTTCAAGATCATAAGATTATGGGCTTTTTAAGTGGTTACTATGTGCCGTGGATCGTACCAAGTGTTAGGGTAGACTACATTTCCAGCGTGGCTCAGTAGAAAGAGCCCGGCCTTGGGAGCCAGAGGTCATGGGATCGAATGCCTACTCTGCCACTTGTCAGCTGTGTGACTGAGGGCAAGTCACTTCACTTCTCTGTGCCTCAGTGACCTCATCTGTAAAATGGGGATCAACTGTGAGCCTCACGTGGAACAACCTGATTACCCTGTGTCTACCCCAGTGCTTAGAACAGTGCTCTGCACATAGTAAGCACTTAACAAATACCAACATAATTATCCAAGATAATCGGAAAGGACCTTGACCCACATCAGGCACACAGTCTAAGTAGGAGGGAAAAATGAATATTGAATCCCCATTTTATGAGTGAGGAAACCAAGGCATAGAGAAGTTAATTGACCTACCCAAGGTAACACAACAGGCAAGTGGCAGAGCCGACACAGTAGCCAGGTCCTCTGACTTCCACTCCTCGCTCTTTCGCAAGGCCACACTGTTTGTCTTCCATCAACACATCCCATTCTGTACAGGGAGACACTGTTGTCAGAAGGACCCTCCCTAACTCCCAGTGGCTTTTCTATCCAAGGTGCATTATGAAAACTGTCACAGAAAAACCGAGAGTACCTGCAAATGTCCCGTAAGTTTTGAAAGCTGATGGCTCCTCAAACGCATGGCATGGTCTTAACTGATAGAATGTACTACTGTAGCCCCAGTATTTAAGGTGTGGAGAAGACGACCACTCCATCCCAACCCTTTGCCCTGCGAAAGGAGTAATGGTGATCTAATGGTCTTATGGAAATATGGGAGCTAAGAAGGCTGGATTTAAAATTAACTGGCTTGTTGCTGCTGTGGCCTAGCACACGTCAGCCAGGTTTCAGCTCCTCAGCCTCAATTTCTCCTTCAGACAAGAAACAGTGACTCAATTGAAGGTTGCTTTGGTTGGAATGATGCAAACTGTGCAGAGGGTTTTTTTTTTTCCCCTTAGATCCATGCTACCGTTAACTGAGCCCGTGTCCCAGACTTTGGAAAGGAGGAAAGATGCAAAAGACAAAGAAAATGATGAGTCGTACATTAGTAGGGAACTTGAGTTTGTACAGTCTGTTTAGAAGGAAAATGGAAGGTGGGAGATTAAAGCAAAAATTAAGAGCTATCCATAATTGCTATTGAGTGTTTACTATGTGCACATCACTATACCAAGCACTTGCATGAATACGATACGGTGAGTAGCCGTGGCCCAAGATGGTAGCAGTCTGCTTCTGACCTTTCTCCAGTACAGATCAACCTTTACCAGGGAAAGTCGTCTTTCTCCGGCAACATTCTGGTTACATCACTCCCCTGAACAGGCTCCCAGTACTGGTAGTTCACACCAAAACTCCTGACTGGCAGCTTTTAAAGTCTTGCTCAATTGGTCTTTCTCAGCCTTCATCTCCAACTCTTGCTACACTCCTGCTCAGACTCCTGCCAAGCCAACCCACTCTGACTCATCCCTTGAGAGCTCTCACCTGGCTGGGCCAGCTCAGCTCCTCCCCCCTGCCCTCGGAGCCATGCCTGGAGCACTCCATCCCTGCCCCCCAATTATCCCCCCCCTTCCCTTTGGAGGCACAGTCTGCAGACTCTGGTGAAGCAAAAAGAGGGAAGGAGGTATGACTCAGCTTGAGGGGGTCCCAAACAATATGTCCTGGGGGTTATTCCAGAGAAAAGATCCAAAGAAATGGGCTAGTGAATAGAGCATGGGCTTGGGAATCAAAAGGATCTGGGTTCTCATTCCAGCTCTGCCACTTGTCTGCTGTGTGACCCTAGACAAGTCACTTCACCTACCTCAGTCACCTCATTTGTAGACTGTGAGATCCATGTGGAATAGGAACTGTGTCCAACCTGATTATGTTCTATCTCCCCCGGCGCTTAGAAGCACTTAACAAATACCAGAAATGAAATGAATGTGTCTCTGACAAAAAAAAAAAATAAAATTCCTTTAGCCTGAAATATCCTCTCCCCATATCTGACTCCATCTTTTTTTGCATTGTTCTATGACAGGCTTCCCAGATTAGCACCTTCTGACTCTAGCAACTCCAGCTCCTAGTCACTCTCAACACTAAGTCTCTCAGTACTAAATTTTTGGGGGTTGGTCATCTTGGTTCCTTTTTCTTTGTGCCTGTCTCATATTTTCACATTCATGCAGGTGTGTCCTCCCCATTAGAATGGAAGATCCTTTATATCTTTGGATACTGACTTCTGTACCAAGAGCTGTCTGCATATGGTGTGCACGTTTGGGAAGATAGGTTTTCAGAAGAAACATTCATGTTTAGCCTGAATTTGCCTAGGATGAACGTAATAATGATGCTAGTAATTGTTTTTGTTGAATGCTTGCTTTGTGCTAAGTGCTGAGGTGGATATGATAGAGTTAGATCAGATACTGTCCCTGTCCGACATGGGGCTCATAGCTTAAGGAGAAAGGAAAACAGGTGTTGAATCCCTTTTTTTTACATATGTGGAAACTTTGACACATACGAGTCAAATGACTTGCCCAGAGTGACTCAGCCAGCATGTGATGGAGTTGGGTTTAGAACCCAGATCTCTAAACTCCCAGGTTGTGCTTTTAACCCTAGGTCAAGCTGCTTCCTGCAACATTAACAGGGCACTAAGCACTACATTTAAGTTAGCAGGCATTGCTCTGTCAGTGACTGTTGGGAATTCCTAGTTGTTGCATAAAACCCATCCCAGAAACCTTGACAGCAGAGTGCTTACTGCCTGGTTTTCTGCTCCTTCAGTACTCACAGCTCGGCAGGCCCGAGGGGTTAGCAGCAGTGTGAGCATCCCATCTCTGGGGGCTAGCTCTGACTGGCAGCAGCAAGCAGTGGTGCCTGAGGATGTGTTCTGGTGGCCAAGTGATGGGGTCTATCAGTTTCATCATTTCTGTGCTAAATTGCTAGCAAGTGAGGTCTCCTTAGCTCTCATGAAGGTCCAGTTTGGAGTGGCTGGAGTCCAGAGGGGGAAATCAGCTGAGAAGATTTTCATTAGACAAGGTGGAGGAAGGATGAGGACCAGATCTCCGGAGCTGAAAGGAGGTTATTTAAGGTACAGGAATGCTCTGTGCAAAGTACAAAGGGTGGGAATGTTGAAGATTTGGGCCATAGATGAGGATGGCTGAGCAAAAGTGTGAGTTTAGGTGAATTGGGGTCAGGAGAAGAAGGGTGAGGGG
The DNA here is from genome assembly GCF_004115215.2 of Ornithorhynchus anatinus. Lineage (NCBI taxonomy): Eukaryota > Metazoa > Chordata > Mammalia > Monotremata > Ornithorhynchidae > Ornithorhynchus > Ornithorhynchus anatinus. Next base: position 21,350,705 of record NC_041742.1, on the reverse strand, counting down.
CCTACTGAAACGCACTGTAGAAGCCCACAGTGAAATGTTTTTTCTCTTGCTTGGAGGGATGCTACCATGGTTCCCCTCCTTGATGCTCTTCGTAATGGCTAGGGACATATTTCCCTCACTGAGATCCTAGGTCCATACCACCTGCTTCCTGGTCTTGGACCTTTCCGGCCCATAGGAGCAATGTCCAACAGGACAGAAGGATGACCTGCCAGCCTTTAGAACCCTACTGCCGAGGGGCTTCAAGATGGTGGAGTAGATCAACTTTCTATATTGGAGAGGCAAGCAGCCTCCTGCCAGGTCAGAAGATTAGCTGTGCTACCCTCTGTACCCCCCTCACTCTCACAGGGAATGTTGGGAGAATAAGTCCCCTTGCAAGTCAAGTGTGAGAGGCAGTGACTCTCTGGGGTGGAGGAGGGGGTTGGAAATGAATGAAAACTATGAGGTAAAGACCTAAAAGTCAGGTTTTTGCATATACTCGCAGGCCTCCCACCCCCCACATCATTGCCGTGTCACTGTTTACGATTGAAAAAGTTGAAGTTTTGGTGGACTGATCATTCCTTTAACCTGACAAACAATTTCATTGTCATCTCCCTTATAAATGATATCTCTTCTACATGGAAACAAATGTTTTATGAGCTTTTGGAGAAAAATACTCTTCTAGCCTCAAGAGACAAGTTGATCTTGTTCTGGGTATTTCAGCTGTTTACAATTTAGAGTCCTTTTCGTATGATGTGAAAATATTCAAATGAAATGTTCTGGCTGGAACAAGCTATTTAGGTTGGAAACAATTGCATTTTGAGCTTCCTAGACATTTAGATTTAACTCTTAGCCCAAAATATCTCAGCAGTGTTTCAGATTGCAGACCCCTATCCTGTGGCCTGTGCCAGAGGACTAACCTGTAAAAAAAAAATCCATTAGTATCAGCATTGAATACTTGGTAAAATACAAGGAAGGTGTCCCTAGATAGATAGGGAACTAGATAGGGAACAAAATCTTTAAATTTGCCTCAAAAATTTCTGTTTCTTTCCTGTGGTACTATTACATCAGGGACACACCCCTCTAAAGTAATTGGTTATATAAGTCACCAATAGTGCAAGTTGGATCAGTCCTCAAGAAAAGCAGCATGGCCTAGTGGATACAGCACGGCCGTGGGAGTCAGAAGGATCTGGGTACTAGTCCCTGCTCTGCCACCTGTCGTGTGACTTTGGGCAAGTCTCTTCCCTTCTATGTGACTGTTACCTCACCTGTAAAATGGGGATGAAAACTGTGAGCCCCATGTAGGACAGGGACTGTGTCCAACCTGACACTCTGTATCTACATCAGCGCTCCGAACAGCGCCTGGCACATAGTAAGCTCTTAAAAGATAACCTTAAAAAATAACCAGGGTGTTTTTAAATGCTAAGTGCTGAGGTAGATACAAGAGAATTGACTCAGACCCACACCTTCTGCCATATGGGGCTAACCGCCTAAGGGATAGGGAAACTAGAGGTTGAATCCCTATTTTACAGATGAGGAAAGTGAGGCACAGAGAAGTTAAGTGAATGGTCACAAGGCAAGAGCAAGCAAGCGGCAGAGCAAAGATCAGATCGCAGGTCTTGAAATTCCCAGACCTTTCCACTAGTCCGTGCTCCACAAAAGTTAGGATTGAATGTCACCATTTCTTAGAAACAGTTAAACCATTCCCTTCTCCTGCAGCTGAATTCCATATACCAACCATCTTGACTCGCACCAGGATAGCCTCTGAGAGGGTACAAGGTATTACCTCACTTGCTGTCAAAGTCTGTGCCCCACGAAAGGTGATGCTTGTAGCTTTCAGGATGGTGTCCCTGAGGGATAGTTTACATGATTGTATATTCCTCTTAATCCTGAGGGGTTGATACTGGTCTGTAGATGTGGGCTCAAGGTGGAAATCAGTTATATTAGAGCAATCAAGACCTTCCTTAGGATCCTCAGTTGCTCCTGTTGTTCATTTTGGTCATCTAACCCCGATCAGTGAACGTACTGGATCGAGAACCTTGTTGCCTGCAATGGCACCGAAGACAAGGCTTGAATGGAGTATGCGATATAGGCCAGTAAAATCATGCTGGTATCTTTTGTGGGGAGCTATATACTGTTCAGGCTTGATCCAAAGGGAAAATTGACAGAGAAAGACTGGATCACTTGGTTTTCTCATTCTTTCACCTCTTGCCTTGCCTTGAGAGCTCTTCAGAGATCAGGTACAGGAACATGGCTGTTCCTTTCCCTCTTGCAGACTCCCACCTAATGAGAAGTAGTGTGGCCTAGTGGAAAGAACTGAGGCCTGGGAATCAGAAGGACCTGGGTTCTAATTCTGGTTTCGCCTCTTGTCTGCTGTGTGACCTTGGACCATAGGCTTCACTGATCTGTGCCTCTTAGTTCATCTATAAAATGGGATTAAGACTGTGAGCCCCATGTGGGTCGTGGGCTGTGTCCGACCCCATTGTCTTGCATCTCCCCAGTGTTTAGTACAGTACCCGGCACACAGTAAACACTTAGAAAATACCATAAAGACAAATGGAAAAACATTACTGTAGGATTCACAGTGTTCAATGCCACGCTTTGTATACATCTGCTGACACCGTACACTCTGTATTCAAACAAGCTCTCATCATTGGACCCAACTCCCTCACTCTACAACTATGTTCTAAGCAAAATGTATAATGAGAACACATGTTAAGGCAGAACCAACTGTAAAGAGGTGAGGTACTTGTTCCAGCTCTGGGATTATTTGCAATTAAGAGACAGTAGAGAATCCAGGAAGCAGGCTGTGCCTTTCTGTAAAAGCAGCAGTAGGAGCAGAGGAAATGCAAAGCAGACTCTTGTCATCAGTTTTCCCCTATGGCAAAGAATCCAGAATAATCTTGAATTTTTTTTTTTTAATCCAGGGGTGGGTAATCCTTTTAAGATAGGAGGAAAAGGAAGGGAATCCTGAATGGAAGTAGAGAATTACATATTGTCATAGGTCAATCACCACAAACCTTATACTAGGATATAAACAAAGTCGCCTATAAGAACAACACTAAAAAAATTAAAAATAATAATAATAATGTTGGGATTTGTTAAGCGCTTACTATGTGCCGAGCACTGTTCTAAGCGCTGGGGTAGACACAGGGGAATTGGGTTGTCCCACGTGGGGCTCACAGTCTTCATCCCCATTTTACAGATGAGGGAACTGAGGCCCAGAGAAGTGAAGTGACCTGCCCACAGTCATACAGCTGACAAGTGGCAGAGCTGGGATTCGAACTCATGACCTCTGACTCCCAAGCCCGGGCTCTTTCCACTGAGCCACGCTGCTTCTCTGTCACTAAGTGATCCAGAATAATTGACTGCGCATGGCTCAGTGGAAAGAGCATGGGCTTTGGAGTCAGAGGTCATGAGTTCGAATCCCAGATCTGCCACTTGTCAGCTGTGTGACCATGGGCAAGTCACTTAACTTCTCTGTGCCTCAGTGACCTCATCTGTAAAATGGGGATTGACTGTGAGCCCCACGTGGGACATCCCGATTCCCCTGTGTCTACCCCAGCGCTTAGAACAGTGCTCAGCACATAGTAAGCGCTTAAATACCAACATTATTATTATTATTATTATTAATTTTTTTTACAGGAAAAAGCCATTAAAGCCAAACGTGATTGAACAATAATAATGTTAGTATTTTTTAAGCGCTTACTATGTGCAGAGCACTGTTCTAAGCGCTGGGGTAGATACAGGGTAATCAGGTTGTCCCACGTGAGGCTCACAGTTAATCCCCATTTTACAGATGAGGTAACTGAGGCACAGAGAGGTGAAGTGAATTGTCCACAGTCACACAGCTGACAAGTGGCAGAGCTGGGATTCGAACCCATGACCTCGGACTCCCAAGCCCGGGCTCTTTCCACTGAGTCAAGCTGCTGTATCTCCCCCAGTGCTTAGAACAGTACTCTGCACATAGTAAGCACTTAACAAATACATTATTATTAAAATGGGGATAAAGACTGAGCTTCACGTGGGACAACCTGATGACCCTGCGTCTACCCCAGCGCTTAGAGCAGTGCTCTGCACATAGCAAGCGCTTAATACCAACATTATTATTAAAATGGAGATGAAGACTGAGAGCCTCACTTGGGACAACCTGATTATCCTGTATCTCCCCCAGTGTCTTGGAGATTACTCCAACAGTAGTTAAAACACAAGTAACCTCTACTAAATTTAAAGAAACACAAACTGATTATTCCTAAATCCGTCTCATTTGAGAAGAGCGAGGCACCCCCACAACCTTCCCCCTCTGCTGAGTCTTGGTTGTCACCGTAGTAAATACTCAGCTAGTTAAATAACCTGTATTCCAGTGTGAGTTTCACCTGAGTTTCCGAGTTTCACCTCTGGGCTAGAGAGTCCCTGGAGTTTTGCTTCAGGGGCTATTCTAGATAGCCAAGGTTTTAATTAGGTATCCTTCAAGGTCCTCACTCCCTGTCTCCCTAATCTTCTTTCCCCTACTGAGAGCATTGCAGGCTGGTTAGGAAAGGGGAAAGGCAGTTAGTTAGTGGGTACATGGGGCCACTCCTGACTGAATGGAAAGTTAGATTTTTATTTTTTTTTTTTTAACTATAGGACTGAAATTTGTTACAAGTCCTGTTCTAAAATCAATTTGGGAGTTTCTACTTCAGTGGCAGTCGTAACATTTGATTCTGGGTAATACTTCAAAGACAGATTGCTTAACTAACTACATTTGTGTGAGTTTACCTGCCCCAGGAATTATGCGCATCAGCAGTTATTTGACTTCTATATAAATGACCAACTAATGCACAAGGGAAATTTTTCCAGTATGAAAATAACATGGGCAAGGTCATTAATTCGGATCTCTAGAGTTTTCACCCTCTTGACATTCGAATCCCCCCTCTTTCTCATTATTCCTTAAACCTATTTCCTAAGTTTGTAGCAGAGATAATGGCATCTCCCCCCACCCTCCTTACTTTGTAGGCATTATAATCTGAGGAATTTTGAGCTTCATAATACAAGGTACTGTTATAAAGAAGTATTTTACAAGACATTTTTTACCTTCCAGTTTTCCACTGCTTCAAATAGAATTGAGAACATATCTCGTCCTTAGGTAAGGGATAAGCAAACAGAGGTTGAGGTTGTTGGGTTATTTCTGTACAGCTCTTGGTTGTTCATTGCAATGTGGAGCCTTTGATCATAGATCACATATGGGTTGCCTGTTCATTTCATCTGTCACTTCTGGTAAATCCCTTTGCCAGGCTGAGTGTTTTACAGCCTGGCCAGAGCAATTCACATCTCGAGGTACAGGCGGGGATTAACCTGGTAAATGAAAAGAGTAAGTTCAGACTTTTAAAGAGATCTGAACAGCAAATAGTAATCCAGTGATTTCCTAGTCAAGCTTAGCAGGAGCTCACAAACCTGTCATGAGGGAAGTCAGTTGTAATCCTTTCCAGGTAACTCTTCCAGTAGCAGATAGGAGTTGAAAATGGCTTTTAGCACCTGCTGAATTATTTAAATGGTTTCAGGGCTTGGATGAACCCTGAAGTAGGCCCAAAAGACGCACAGTTGAAATTTTCTCATTAGGGCAAATCACACAGAAACCTTTCAACCTCCTTTAGGAATCCGCTGCAAAACTCAGCAATTAGGTTTTATTGAGCACTCGCTCTGTGCAGAGCACTGTACCAAGTGCTCGGGAGAGCATAATAAATAGGGTTATGGGAGAACTTATCCCTGCCCAAGGCACACCGCCTCCAAGTTAAAACGTCATATGTCAGAACCAGTTTTCCCATAGTAATGATGTTATGGCATTCATTTGCCTGGTTCAAAAACCAAGGAACGCGGATGATAAAACATGAATCTTGGCGGATACGGGGTAATCATATTAGACACAGACAGTATACCACATAGGGCTCACAGTCTAAGGGAGAAAAACAGATATCTTATCTTGATTTTCCAGGTGAAAAAATTGAATCACAGAGAAGTTAAAGGACTTGCCCCCAGTCATATGGAAGGCAAGTGGCAGAGCTCGGGTTAGAACCCATTTCTCTAAACTCCCACCCCTGTCACGGTCCCACTGGCCTCTCTGTCCTGAGCAATGTTCATAAGACTCCACCCTGAGCAATATTCGACTGAAAGAGAGAAACTGTAAGCATCGTAGAGGTGGTCATATGAAGTAGGGCAAGAAATGAATCTCTGTGACCAAATGGATGCAAATGCAGTGTAGTCGAGAGAATGGTAGCTTCTTGCGGTTATTACTGATTGCCCGGTTCAGCTATTTGGAAAGTGATTCCAGTATGTTAGTAAAACACCCTGGCTGTAAATGACAACCCCAATACTCCAACTCATCAGTAGGGTGAGGTAACCTGTACACTAGTGATATTTATTGAGAAGCAGCGTGGACTAGTGGATAGAGTACAGGCCTGGGAGTTAGAAGGACCTGGGCTCTGGTCCTGGCTCCACCACTTGTCTGCTGTGTGACCTTGGGCAAGTCAATTCACTTCTCTGTGCCTCAATTACCATCTGTAAAATGGGAGTTAAGACTGTGAGTCCCATGTGGGACAGAGACTGTCCATCCTGATCACCTTGTATTTACCCCAGCTCTTAGAACAGTACCTGGCACATAATAAGCGCTTAACAAATAGCATTGAAAATAAGTGCTTACTATGTGCCAAGCACTTTATTAAGACAGACATATTCAGTCACAGTCCCTAATCCACACAGGATTCCTAGACTCAGAGAAAGAGCAGGTATCGTAGTCCCATATTCCACATGAGGAAAATTTGAGCTCCTGGGATTATCTGTGTCTTGTCTAAGACAGTACAGCAATCCACAGGTGTTTTTTGTCCATTTTGATGTATGATTCTGCATTGTGAATCTTGGGTGGAGAATGATTCCCATTGAACTCCTACAGAATTGTCATCCAAAGAGATTTCTGAGAAAGATCTCAGACGTGTATGCTAGAGCAGGAACCAAACAAGAGACTAACAGTGCTGGGCATTTTGTGGGGTTCTATAAATGTTGATGACCAGCGAAAAGAAAAGGGTAGCATGCCTCGATTATTCTCTAGAGGAATAGATGATGGATAATGTGAGCCCTGGGGCTTCAGCATGTGTGTCAATTTGTATCTTAAACAACTTCAAATATTGTGGTGACTTGTGCAGTAGGGATGGCCTAAAAACTCATAAACCTGAAATAAAAAGCACTTGGCAGAAAGGCATGTAACTGGAAGAAGGATAATGCCTAGTAGAAACCTGCCTGAAACACAGCAAGCCGAACAGGGACTTTGAAGCTCAGCCACTAATGGTGACTAATTGAATCCACAAACAGTCCTGTGGGTGCATGTCTCTGCATATAAATCCTCTAATGCTGAAAAATGCTACATCTTCTAGAATTGCCCTGAAAGTGTAACTGTAGAAGACTTTGAAGATTTTACTAATGTGGCTGCATATCTTTGGGAAATGAAATCGGGTGTCCAAATTCTCCATTTTGAGTGGGGGGCTACTGTTAAAGAATTAGCCTGTGAATCGCATGTGAATTTCAAAGGAACTCTTTTGGTATGGAAACACACAGATTTTCTCAATGATATGGTCACCAAGATTGTACAGCCAGTCCTGCCTGACTCCAGTGAGCTGTGGATTTACCACGGTACTGACTGAGTGTTCTTTAATATCTTGGTAATTGCTGGACAAAATTCCAGTGCTGTACGTCCTCCTGTAAAGGACCCTGTCGGGTTTTCTTCATTTCTTTATCTAAACTTTGCCCCCTGGAGCAGTGCCCATGAATTTTAGCTCAAGTAAACCAATAAATAGCCAAAGGGCAACTTTTATAACATCTTTTTTCTAAAGCCAGACAGGGGAAATGTAAAGCCAAGCTTTCACGAAGTTAAGTAGTTTACAGATCCAGATTTAATAGTGTAGTTTTAATCCTGCCACACGGAAGAAAAGCAATCCTTTGTTTAATGGTTACCAAATTTTGGCAGATAACACTTTTTAAACTGCTCTGGGGCTAAGATTAATATCTGGAGAGGCTGATTACCAATCATTTGGATACGAGATAGTGCTGCTCCTATCAGCTTCATTGTCTGATTTTAAATAGTGATTATATTCTTATTGCACCAGGTATGCTTAGTTGAGTCTTGTGATTTGTGCTAAATGCCAATAAAATAAGGAAATGTATTTAAATCTTTCTCAAGGGACTTGGTTACCTAGAGGGAAACCTAGTGATGTTCTCAGCATTCAGGAGTGTGAAACCTCCTTAAAACAGTAAGCAAAAAAATACTGTTTCCTCATTATGGATGCATATTATTTTTAAATCTTTAAGACAAGCTAAGGTAAACACATGGAAATGGGAGGCTTAGCAAATGAATTGGAAATGTTTGAGCAGAGCAGGAGCTGTATTGTGAACTCATCTGAATCTTTCTTTGGCCTCGATGGGAACTTTAGTAGATGAAATTGATTATTTTTCAAGTTGAGTGAAGGTAGAGGTCCCCAGGTAATGGAAGCGGACCTAATAAAAGCCCAGGGCATTAAAAGTAGAAAGGTGATATTTGGAAAAAAAAAAGACCATGATTTGTACTACCGAGTGAATCCTAGTTACCAATTGTAACAGAAATTGGGCATCCTGGCATCAAAGTTGTCCACAGAGTGAAGTGAAAGCCTTCATTTGGCTCTTGGCTGGGAATGGGATCAGTTGGAGAGAGAACCAAGATTTTTTTTCACATTGCCTTTAATAATAATAATGTTGGTATTTGTTAAGCGCTTACTATGTGCAGAGCACTGTTCTAAGCGCTGGGGTAGATACAGGGTACTCAGATTGTCCCACGTGAGGCTCACGATCTTAATCCCCATTTTACAGATGGAGTAACTGAGGTCCAGAGAAGTGAAGTGACTTACCCACAGTCACACAGCTGACAAGTGGCAGAGCTGGGATTCGAACCCATGACTGCTGACTGTCAAGCCCGAGCTCTTTCCACTGAGCCACGCTGCTTCAGTTCAGTCCATTGTTTACATTTATTGAGTGCCTATATGCACAGCACTGTACTAAGCACTGGAGAAAGTGTAGTCATTCAACAGTATTGAGAGCTTGCACACTAAGAGTTGGGAGTTTTCCATCCATAATATGTGTTGAGCACCTACTCTGAAAAGAGCACTGTACAATTGGTATACATGTTTACTGCCCTTGAAGAGTTTACAGTGTAGTAGAGGAGAAATTATAATGATGGTAGTAATCATTGTTAAGCGTTTACAGTGTGGCAAGCCCTGAACCAATAGCTGGCGTTGCAATGCTATCCGAGCCCCTATTCCACTCCGACGCCAAGCGGTAGGGAGAACAGATATTTAATCCTCATTTTACAGGTGGAAAAAACTGAAGCCCAGCTAAATTGAGTGACTTGCCTGAGGTCACACAGCAGGCATGTGTAAGAGCTGGAATTAAAGCCCAGGTCCTCTGAGCCCCAGGACCGTGCTCTTTTCACTAGACCACAGTGCTTCTCAAGAAATGAAGACACAGCCCCTGCCCTAAAGAGGCTTACAGTCTAGTAGTGGACAAATACACAGAACTGGAAGGAGGCAAAACGGAATAGAAATCTGGCTATGTGGATGAGTAAGTGTCCTGTACGAGTAAATTATAGAAGTCTATATGTACCGAACATCTACCAATGTTGTGCTGGGATAGATTGATTTTTCTTCTCTCCATATCTTGTCCTCCCAAGTACTAATAGTTTAGCTAAAGTATCAGGGAAAAGTAGCATGGCCTAGTGGAAAGAGCATGGGCCTGGGTGTCAGAGGACCTGAGTTGTAATCCCAGCTCTACCAATTGCCTGCTGTGACCTATTTTTTTTTTCATGTTATTTGTGAAGCGCTTACTATGTGCTAGGCACTGAACTAAGTGCTGGGGTAGAAATTTGCTAATCAAGTTGGACACAGTCCCTGTCCCATATGGGGCTCAAGGTTTTAGTCCCCATTTTACAGATGTGATAACTGAGGCACAGAGAGGGTAAGTGACTTGCCCAAGGTCACACAGCAGATGAGTGGCAAGTTAAGTTGCCTTATCTGTAAAATGGGATCAAAGTCCAAGTCTCCCAGCTACTTAGACTGTGAACCCCATGAGGGACTGTCAGACCTGCTTAATTTATACCTATCCCAGTGCTTAGAACTGTGCTCTACACATAGGAAGCACCTAACAAACGCCATTGTTATTATAAAGGTTGATTCCCATTTTCACTCCTAGGACCCTAACTAGGATCCTCCTCTCCACATTTCTTTTCTAAAGAAATATTCCATGTCACTCTTCTTCATTAAAAAAGACATCAAGCAGTTTAAGTCTGTAAACAACCCACAATACAAACAAATGTTCTCATTCAATTTGGGGAAATACTCGGGCTTCAGTTTATGGCTAGGGTAGTGGTGTTATAAACAGGGAGAGAAAAAAAATCGAGGAGTAGAAAGTTGGCTTGAAAGCATCATCTTTAAACAATTTACTGAAGATTCCCCCCGTTACTCCAAAGCTGTAAGAAGCTAATTAGTCTTCAGAGGATTTACCCGGCTTTGGGTGGTCTCATGTATTATGTACTAGTGTGGGGAATACTGGGTGTTTTAAATTATCCTGAAGGTTTTCATTGGGAAGGAACTTCTAAACTAATAGAAGGTACTGTACAGACTGGTTTATTCTTTGCTTCGGCCAAGTGAAGTGGCAAGGAATTAGTGTTTATTTAGCCTAGAAACAAAAACTGTAGAAAATCAGTCATTTATTGGCCACTTACTGAAGGCAAACCACTGCACTAAGTGCTTGGTACTATAGACTGTAGGCCTTTGGGCAACAGGTCTACCAAGTCTATTGTATTGTACTTTCCAAAGCGTGTAGTACAGTGCTCTGCACTCAATTAGCTGTCAATAAATACCACTGATTGAAAGAATCCAGTACAGTGCAGAAGCGGTGTGGGCTATTGGATAGACTTGGGCCCTGGGATTCAGAAGAACCTGCTACTTGTCTGCTGTGTGACCTTAGTCAAGTCGTCTCACTTCTCTGTGCCGCAATTCCCTCATCTGTGAAAAGGGGTTTAATCCTGTGAGCCCTATGTGGGACAGGGACTGTGTCCAACCTGCTTATCTTGTCCCTACCCCAGTACTTAGAACAGTGCTTGGCACATAGAAAGTGCTTAACAAATACTATTATTATTATTACATTAGAGTTTGTGGACACAATCCCTGCCCGTTTTTGTGGTATTTAAGTGCTTATATGTGCCAGGCCTAAGATGGTAGCGCTTGTGTTCTGATCATCCATACCTTCCACCCCTTCCAGGAGACAAGCCCTAATTAATTTCTACCACCCCAGTTGTCCTTCCAATGTCCATCCTTAGCAGATATACACACTATATATATATAGTGTGAATATATATATAAACCAGTTTTGACTTTACACTATCTTCTTCACTGTCTTGTTAGTAAAATAAATCATGGCCCCTCCCAGAACCACCATTCTAGACCACCATCTTTCTTTGTGCCACACAGGTACATTCATGAGAATGTGATTTCAACATAAGAGCGGGGGAGCAGACATTTATTGACATATGTACCATAGTTAAGAGTAAGATGATAACTACAGATTATAGTCACAGGTGAATAAATGACAAGCAAATCCTTCAGTGTTGAGGTAGTTGAATTGGTGGAATAATTGGGAAGATAAGGCATTAATTAAGAAATGCCTTTTGGAAGAGGTGCTTCAAGGAGGAAAAAAACCAGTGGTTTTAACACAGCTTCAACTGTTCACTTCATAAAGAAGGCTGAAATGGCATTCCTTTTACACTTTAGCATTTCCACTAAGAAGGAATTGAGGAAATAAATATTTTTCACCTAGCTGAGAGGTGGAAAAATTAGAGTTTTATGACAAATTAAAGTATTGTATCTGAGTTAACATGGTTTAGTAACCCCAGGTTGAAAGTTGACTTGTGAAATTGTTGCGTATTTTAGATTTCACATATGTCAGGTTGCTTGTTGCAGTTGCTGTTTTAGCAAGATTCTGAATGCAGTAGCATGGGATTTGACAGTCTTTAAGAACAAATCCAGCCAGCTCAAGTCAATGGGAGAGCAGGTGCCTGCCTCCATTTGCTCCCTTGTCCCTGGAAGCCTTTCCTGAGGTCCCCTTGGGTTGATTGTCATGGATCCCACCCTTCTCTTCACGAGCAGCAGAGCCATCCTAATTAAGAAGAAATCAGGCATTGTGAAACCAGTAGATCGTGGGCTTAGTGTGAACGGACATAGTTCAAGGAACAGAATTATTGATACGCTTTATATTTATCTCAAGCATTTATTCATAGGCAGCCAGTGTGGCCCTGTATAAAAAACAGGGGCCTGGGAGTCAGAGGACCTGAGTTCTAACCCCAGCTCTGCCCCTTGCCTGCTTTGTTCCCTGTGGAGAATCACTTAACTTCTCTGCACCTCAGTTTCCCCATCTCTAATAAATGGGGACTAAATACCGGTTCTTCCCCTGACTTGATTATCTTGTATCTACCCCAGTGGTTAGAACAGGGCTTGGCAATTAGTAAACATGTAACAAATGCCCCAATTACAATAGTTATTATCATTATGGTTAACAGAGCTATAAAATTATAAGAGAATCACAGTGTTTAGCAGGATCAAAATTCAGAAATGCTTTTATCACTTGGGCCTTGTTAGTAAAATCTCTTCTTTGGGGAACCAGTATATAGGAGAAGGATTTTCAATTCTGAGAGAATGCAATGAAAAGACATCTGACATCTAGGCCAGTAAAGTTTTGATTTCATTTTCTCTATATGGAGCATGTGGAAGTTCCTATCACAAGTTTTTCTTTTCATCCCTCATTGCTTCCCATTATTATAGAGAGTTTATATTTTGGATGTACAGTGTTGGATGGGAACATTAAACAAAGAAACTAAGTCATAGCTGGGTCAAGGGATTGGAGGCTGCTAGTGTTCGTGTGAGTTCAGTTTGCTGAACTGATTTAAGGGAAGGCTCTTGGCTCAAATTACAGGTATTGTGAAATGACTGAATTCACAAAAGTGGATCTTTAGAGGTATTTTAAGAAAACAATGGCTCACATCCAATTTGTGCTTAAAATTTCACCGTGACCTTAACATCAATCGTGACCAAGCTATCCTCCAGGAAAAGTCTCTCTTCTATTAACGCTGCAATAATGCTTCCATATCCGTGAGTGAACCCAACAAGAACAGATGTCATGGTCGTTGACAGCCCCTTAGTAAATGCAGAAGTGGAAGGTTGTAAAAACACGATTGCCCTAATGCCAGAAGGAAGAAAATGAGATGTGAGCGACATGCTAAGTGAACTGGGTCCAGTGCTGGAAATCAGCAGACCCGAGTTTTCGTCCCAACTCTGAAAGTTAGGGGAATGCCTCCTGGGCTAGGCCATCAGCGGGCGAGGTTTCTGACTTTAGGACCACCAAGGGAATTTCTCAGGGTGTTAATAGTAATAATGGTACCATTTCATAAGTGCTTACTGTGTGGCAACTGCTGGGGTAGGAAGAGGACACTCGGACCAGTCACGGTCCCTGCCCCATTCAGCTTTAAGCCCATGATATTCACCCCGCTCAGCCCCTCAGCATGTATTTCTTTATTTAGATGTCTGTCTCCCACTCCAGACTGCCATCTCCGAGTGTGCAGGGAAGGTATCTACAAATTGGATTGTATTGTACTCTCCCAAGCACTTAATATGGTACCCTGCATACAGTAAGCGCTTAGTAACAGATCGATGGATTGGTTCACGGCCAAAGGGGCAATCTACTGTGGAGAGGCCCAGCAAGAATCCTGAAACAGGTCAGTAATGTGATTGGCACTCAGTCAGTCAGTAGTCTTTGAGTGCCTTCTCTGTGTAGAGCCCTGAATTGAGGCCTTGGGAAAGGAGAACTGAAACAGTAAGACATGATCCCTACCTCAAGAATCTTAACTATGCCAGGGTGCGGTATCTCAGAATCCCTTTGAGTAATGCTTTCCACCCTGAAGTTAAATCTACTTGGAATCACCGCCAATTAGCCGAGATCGTAGGCAAGCGGGCTAGAAATAGCCATTTCCTTTTTAAGATAGCAAGATGAACCATCTGAAAGTTCCTGCTGTCAAATTATATTTGAATGTTTGTTAAATGATTTGGTATGCTTGGCCTCTATGGGTGATAACATACCAATAATGACCTCCCTGAGGGCAGGGATTCTGTCTTTATTTTATCTCTGATCTATTCCACCAAGCTCTTCAATGCAGTGCCATGCTCACATTAAAGTACCCAATAAATACTACTGATTGAAAAGAAACCGGATGTCCTTTCTGGGCTGGAAAGGTGTCTCAGGCTCTGCTTGACGATGAAGAGGTGGTGCAACTGAGATCCACTCTGAGATTGGGATCAGGGCATGAGGTCTCTTTCACTCAATAATATAGTAGTAATAGTGGTATTGGTTAAGCAGTAATACTGTTTCAAGCACTATACTAAGCGCTAGGGTAGATATAAGTTAATCAAGTTGAACGTAGTCCCTATCCCACATGGAGCTCAATAGTATTTTATTGAACACCTATGGTGTGTTAAGCATGGGAGAGAATTAAGCACTCTCCCTGGCCCCTGATGGGATCCCAATCTAAGAGTCAGGTGGAGTGGTGGAGGACTGGTGTCAGGTACATAAGGAAAGATGAAGTAAAGAAAATCAGAAATAACCCGAATGACAAGGCCATGATGAGTACAGAAAGAACACTAAGGTACCATGAATAGAGGGGCACAGTTTCAGGAGCTTTGTATCTCAGAGTTTAACAATCACAGTAATGGCAGCCCTCAGGTAACAATAAATAAATAATAATGGTACTTGTGGTAAATGTTAAGCACTTGCTATGTGCGACACACTTAACTAAGCACCGGGACAGGTGTCAGATGATCAAAATGGTTTTAGTCCTCCTCCCACATGGGGTTCAGAGTCTAATAGGAGGGAGAACAGGTTTTGAATCCTCATTATGCAGAGGAGGGAATTGAAACATGGACAACTGCAGTGACCTGACCAAGGTCAAATGGCAGGGAAGAGGCAGCCATACACCAACACTACTTGTCTTTCTTGGCCCACTGGTGCAGGGCAGGCCAGGAGTGGGGTCCTAAGATGGCAGAGAGAGAGAGCAGAGCAGGGTTATTGGGGATGTAGCTCAGAAGTTCAGTGTGTTGAAAGATGAAAACCATGTGCTGCTGCTGCTCCTGTGATATTTGGCCTTTGGCAGCCATTTGAGAGTTTTGGTGAGGACAAAAAGATGTAGGGTGGAAGGATGGAGAGACTTGTCCCTCACCAGAATGGTACTGGGGACCACTGCCCAAGGACACGACTTGTCAGTCTCCTATTGGGGCCTCCTCCCCCAAACATCCCCTTCGATCCACCCTGTAGCCCAACCTACAATCCCCAAAATACCATCGTCCAACAGCTCAAGTAAGAGTGTCTGCTGAACGTTTGTGATTGCTTGCTTTGCATATCAACTAACTTCTGGATATGGGTTAAGAAATTTAAATTTTCTCCATTGCAGAATATGGGCATGCGTGTGGGGTTGACCTGTAACACGTTTCATTGAAGTCTTGCATTTGGTCATAAACTAGAGCTCTGCTAGCTTACCCTTGTTTCATTTTGGCAATGCCTGCACAATCGAAAGCTCGCCAGCTAACTCCCACTTTCAGAAAAGCTGAAAATATATTCTCCATAGTTATTAAAACATGCACTTCTACTTTCTGTGACTGCCTAAAAGTAGCAGCTCTAAAGGGTATTTGGATACTCCAAAGGATTAGTCATTTGCCATGAAAATTCAATTTGCTTCTGCATTCACTACATTACCAGGAAAGCTGGAAATGAAAAAAGAATGTGGTAGAATTCTCCACAGTCAAAAAAGATTCACCACAGCCTTGGACAGTTAAACTGATGAAAGGGCCGTCAGAAACAAATCTTGCCAGCTCAGCAAATATTTCAACATGTCTTCCAAATCCAGAGGAACAAATCTGGATTTTGTTTTAATGTTTGGATATCACATTGCACTTGAGATTAGCCATGATGTATTGTCAGTTAAAGCAAACAAAAATGTCCCTATCAAGCAGAAGGTATGGGTGGGGGTCCTGGCTTCCTTGGCAGTGAAGAAAGATCGCAATTCTTCAATAATGGAAAATTTTCAGTGATCTGAAGAAATCCCCAGATCCAGGAGTAGTCAGTTTACCTATCAATCCTTCCTCTGTTTCTTCCTACAAATCTCCAATCTTCTGGATATGTCTAGTAGAAGCTTTAGTTGACTCTTGTATTTCTCTGAGTTACATGTTGAGATCTGCACTCCCTTCCCTCCAATCAATTGTAATTGTGCTTTCCCTAATCATCTCTTTTAATCACCTCCTTGATCACATCACCATACCGCCCTTTAAGATTCTAAGTGGAGTTGCTCCTTATTCTCGATTAGAACACCCTCGCCCATCTCTCCGATTAACCAGTGTTGATTTCCTCTCATTTTCTTTGGCTCTCAGCTCTGCCCACAGTGCCTTTCTCCGTAACCTCATTAGGATGTCTCTCCCTCTCAAGCATGCTGCCTTTACACTCCTTATCTCTCAAATTTGAAAGTTTTCACATGGCCAAGCCAACTTTTAAGACCCATCTTTTCGCTGAAGTCAGGCATGGCTTAGCTAAGAAACAACCAGATAACTCACTTTCTCCTACTTCTGTATACCAACTAATAAATAATAATTGAATAAAGAGATTTAGGGTAGAAATGTATCCAGAATAATCAGACAGCCTTGCAAACAGAAGACCCTGATGACTTGAGAAGTTGGGGTATTTGTAGCTGACATATTTAGGGTACTTTTAAGCTGGCATTTTGGGTGTAAGAAGAACCGTGGGTTGCAAGTGGGTTTCCTGTCCGTGTCCTGTTTTAGAAGTTCCCTGTTGGGGTCTTAGGTTTCAATTTTGGCTTGAAATAATCCACTGTAGATTTTTTGAATTTTTAAAATAGCTGGCTTCTCTAAAAGCTGGCTTTGAAACTCTTAGCTCTTCAAGGAAGGACTTTTCTCAATTTGCAGATTTGTTTTAGAAGAGATTGGCTCAGTTCATTTTTCCAGTCAAACTGCAGTTGCAGACGTGCGTGAGGTATTTCACTGGTTTAGGCTTGGGCATTACACATAGTCTCATTTCATTGACTCTCATTATTTTGGGGCTACATGGTATTAGAGGCCTTTAATCCTTCCCTTGTGTTTGTTTGCAGCTTTGGATTTCTCAATCCCACTGAGGCAATATGAGCTTGATGGGTGGTTGCTGGGTCATTGTGAGTCTTATTCTGATGGGTCTGATATAGTTTCAGACAGTTTGGAAGGTTTTGGGGTTTTTTTTAAAAATTTTTTTGTCTGGTTGTTTTTTGGTCTTCTATCCCTTTAGGGCTCCTTCTGATGACTAGTTGTGCTCATGTTGTTAAGTGCTCAGTTTTTGGTCACATTGTATACTTTTAAAACATTAGTTTTCCACAAAGATAAGACATTCTTACGGAATTGTCTCCTCTTAAATCAACTTTGTTCTCTGCCAATTTGAGCACTGCCTTAAAGAACTACAGCTGGGTTTGTCCCAAAACTGTAGGCTATATTTTATCAGTTAATTTTGACAAAGCAACAGGTGACTGTACCAAAACTATTGTCTTCTGGAACTATACTCTTCTTTCTAAGACCCTTTCAAAAATTTTTTTTCACTAATTCAAGCATATTTATTGAGATCTTATTGTGTGCAGAGCACTGTACTAAGCACTTGGAAAGTACAATGCAGTAATAGAGACAATCCCTGCCGACACCATGCTTACAGTCTAGACCCTCTTTCCTGTCATTCCAGATAGTATCCTAGGAGGTGGTGTTAAATCTGAAGTATCTTTGACGTTTTCTTTTTGTTGAGCTTGAAATATTTCCGCATGTGACACTGTTTACCCAGGCTTTTCAATTGAGGATTCGTGACATGTCAGCCACTGATCTCTGGATAAGCCTTCTCCTCTTCCTTTTCATCCCCTCCTCCTCCAACCTTTTATTCCCTACTCTTCCTTTCCACACCTCTTCATCTGTCCTTCCTTCAATCTGTCAGTGATTTTTTTTTTTCAGTGCTTGAGAGAATCAAATATTCTTTGTCACCTCTTCTTTCTCTGTCCATCCCCACTTTCTCTTTTCACACCCACTTTCCCCTCTTTCTATCTCTCTTCTTCATATGTCCTTCACTCCCTCTTCTCTTCCCTCTTGGTCTTCTTTAATGATGATGATGATTGCGGTATTTGTTAAGCACTGACTGTGTGCCAAGCACTGTGTTACGTATTGCAGTCATCCCTCCATTACAAGCGAATTGGGTTGGACAGTCTCAAGCCCCATTTTACAGACTTATCCAAGGTCACATAGCAGACATGTGGCAGAGCAGAGATTAGAACCCCACGACCTTCTATCTCCCAGGCCCATGTTTTATCCACCACGCCATGCTGCTGCTTTAGATTGTGAGGCCTCCATGTGATAGGCACTGTGTCTAATTCCCATCTGTGTGTAATTTTCCAATGCATAGTACAGGGTTTTGCACACACTAAGTGCTTAATTCTGTGAATATTACTTATGCCCTTAATACTGCTTCTGCTACTGCTCTCTCCTCCCCCCCCCCCCCGCTCCCTCTCTTCTTTTCAGCATCCTTGTTCCTTTCTCTTTCCATCTTTTCCCTCTTTTCTGCAGTCCTTAATCCATTGTTTCCTTGCTAGCTGACCAGATACTAATAAGATTAAGTTACTTGAGCATACCAGACTTTTGAATGGGTTGCAGGTACTTGAAATTTGAGATTATAGAATATATATCATTGTTATGCTTTTAACCACTCATCGGTGAAGTCAATGGGAAAAAAAACCACCAAAGAATGTTAGCTGTATTCTATATGCCCTAAACATTTTTTCCTACCCTTTACTTCCAAGAATTTTTATTTACTCTTCCTACACAATGTATGGCTTGTATTTGTGGGGTCAGAAAGGAGTTAGGAAACGAGCCATTCTGAAAATGAGGTATTAACACAGTAGAGTGCTGTTTCGTTCCTTGCTCCATGTATTGATGTCTTTGATTAAACACAGCTCTGTACCCATTAATGAGTCAATATGAGTCAATTTTGCAGAGAAACCTTTTTATATGTAGAATTACACATACAGTTTTGCAGCCAACCCACTTCAATATAATTCTTCTTGGAATGCAGAGTCACATCTTCTGTGAGCCTGAATCTGCCCCCTGCTTAGAGGATGAGGACGCAACTATAAATCTGTCAATTGATGAGGCATGACTTTGCCTCTCAGGTTTGTGAGAAGCTGTGTCGTGGGAATCAGGAGGCAAAACTATGGGAATTAGCTCACTGTGGGCAAGAAATGTGTCTACCAATTCTGTTGGGTTGTATTCTCCCAAGCACTTAGTACAGTGCCCTGCACTTAGTAAGTGCCCAATAAATATGATTGTTTGATTGGAGGACAAGAGAGGTGGGCTAAGGCTTCCACAATTAAGTGCCCAGTGGGTAAAACACGAACAGTAGTGGCTGTGTAGAGTCCCGAAGGGAAATAAAAGGCAGGTCTCTCTCCTGCAGATGCTCTTGGAATAATCGAAAGCAGGTTCCTGAACCCCAGTTATTTTAATTAGAAATTGTGCGATTCACTTTGGAGATACATATGGAGGGATCTCTGTTTACAAATCTGCCACTATTCACAAACTATAGAAAGTAATTTCTTCATGAGACTATAGAAAGTCTCATTTTCCAGTTGCGAATGACATCTTCGTAAGTAATCGGGTAGGAGTGTCCAGGGACACCTCAGTGTACGGATGCCACTAAGCTTTTCCCAGAGATGAAATGACAGGAAGGCATGGATGAGATATCGGGAGGCTGCCAAATTGAGTGAGTGGGCTGAAAAATGGCTGGTGAACATCCATGTGACCTAGTGCCAGATGATGGGCAGATAACCTAAATTAAAACACAGGCTGGTGGGCTCAGAGCAACCCATCACGAATCGGGCAAGAGAGCTTGGAATTTTTTAAAAAATTCTAAGTCCAGTGTGTGGTAGCAACCCAAAAGACCAACTGAATGCTGGGTGCATTCAGGAAGGACATAGAAAGTGGAACAGAAGTCATAGTTCTGTCATGCTATAAAACCTGGGCACATCAGCACCTAGAATACCGTATGAAGTTCACCTACTAAAAAGGATGGGATATAAACGGAGAAAACACGGAAAAGGGAAACCAAAATGGCCTAGGGAGTGGGAATTTTCCTTATGAGCATAGACTGAAAGAGTTAGGACTACAACTTTGGAAAAGTACAGTTTGAGAGGGGACAGGATTGAAGTCTACAAAATCATGTAAGTGTGGGAAAGGACAAACACAAGGTTGTTATTCACCAAATCCCACAATAAGCAGACCGAGAGGACACTCATCGGAGATTGATGGGGGTGGGTTGAATACAAAAGCAAACACTTCATAATGCAAGTGGTGAGCATATGGAAATGGTTACCGTGGGAAGTTGTGCAAGCCAGAAATGTCAGCAGGTTCAATATGGATTCAAAAAAAATTCACCAGCGAGAGGTCCATAGTGGCTTCCTATAGGGGAAGTTAAGGCAGTTGGATGGAAGCTTCCCGAGCATTACGGTGGGTGCCAGGGAAGAGAACTGTGCCACAGTTCCTCCATACATCCTGGTTCTACTTTTGGAGACAGAACTTTGGCTGGATGGACCATTGGTCTGACCTGGCTATGGCATAGCTGATTTTCTTAGGGTTTTGTTCTCTTTTCCGTCTGTTGCTCCCTCTCTGCCAGAACAATCTTATTGTTATGCAAACAGTTGGAATTTGATAGCATGGTAAACTGCTTTTTCTTTCTCAAATGGAATTGGTATAAATGCATGATTTAGTTCATGAAACTAAATCTGTGGAATGCCTAAGGTGGTGACCAAACTCACTAATGCCAAGAATCCAGAGTCAGATAGTCTGTTCTCCTTTCATGTTGTGCCTTGTTTTTTCATGAATGGTGTGAATTGGATTGAATGTTGGAGGTGTTAACTTGGAATCTAGCAGCTTGTCAGTTGGCATAACATTGTTGTTCGGAATGGTAAAGTGCATATTGTGTTCTTTAGGTTGAATAGACTTCAAATGTTGGTTTGTCTGAATGAAACATAATTGGGCCAGTTCCACCCATTTGTTTACTGTAACAAACCTGCATCGACTCAACTGTGAGGGTTGCAGAAAGTTAAATACATGATGCCGATGGATTGTCCTCTGATTTGCTTTATGCCTTAAAAGACAACCAAAAAAGGAAAACCTGAATGTACTAGTCGAAGGTGGCCAGGTCCTCTAGTTGAATTTGGCAAGTAAACAGGGCAAGACCTTGGCCTGAAGAGTTGTGATTACTCTCAAAGTCCTAACCCGAGCTTGAGTTGAGCAAGATCTAAAAGGACTTCAGATCTGGCTTTGTTGATATTTTGCTTCCTGATTCTTGGCTGTCACCAAATTTTAGGATATCAAGTTTTTTGTGGTCCTTTACGGCAGCATGACTTAGTGGAGAGGGCTCAAGACTGTAAATTCGGAGACAGGGGTCCTAATCCCAATTTTGCCACTTGCCTGCTGTGAGACCTTAGGCAAGTCACTTAACCTTTCCAGGCCTCAATTTCCTCCCCTGCAAAATGGGGATAAAATAGTTTGCTGTACTGAGCTGGATTTTTCTGAATCCTAGAAAAAGGCAGGATAACAGTGTGTGACGCACAGTAAGCACCTACCAAATGCCATCATCATCATTATTGTTATATCTACCTGGAAGTACTTCATCATCAATGGCATCCCCTCCCACTGCACTGCCCTATTTCCCTTCTCAGATTTGCAACTCCTGCTAAATTCTGATCTTAGCAGAACAGAATTTCTCCCTTTCTTCTCTCCTTTTCCCCTTCCTTATTTCCCCACCCTCTCCCCCACCAAATCAACCATATAACTTGATGACAGTCCAGGGATTCAATCTAGAGAAAGCAGTGTTGTTGGTCTGCTTGTAATTGAATGGTATTTTCAAATAACTTGTGCTTACATCCATAACTCAAATATTTTGGAAAGGCAGACCTACCAAAGTGCCCACTGAAACTTTTTAAATCTTTTGTTATTTTATTTTGGTTGTCACTGCGTTGTTTTTTTTTTCCTGTTTAGAACATGTTTGTATACATTTCCAGGGATGATCTCAATTCTGGGCACAGAGTAGAGTCGTGTGAACAATATTAAACCCAGATGGGCATCTTCTCCCCAACTCTTCTATCAATGCCAGGTTCCCAGTGAAGGATTTCATTCACCACACTGCCTATTTTTGCCTGGTAAATTGATTTCTCCAAGATGAGGGACTGAGTTTACACAGCAAGGTTACAGAGCTCAGATAAATAACTGTGATATTTGTTAAGGACTTACTATGTACCAAGGACTATGCTAAACTCTGGAGTAGATAAAATTTAGTCAGATCAGACACAATCCCTGTCCCATTGGGCCTTCCACTCTAAGGGAAGGGAGAGCAGGTGTTTTATTCACATTTTACAAATGAGAAAACTAAGGCAATGAAGTTTAAGTGACTTGGTCAAGGTAACACAGCAGCAGCAAGTGGTGGATTGGAATTATTTGAGCATTAGTACAGGTAGTTCTCTTGGTCAAATTAAAGAGACTACAGTGTTTGCCCTATTTGAATTGGGGCTTCCCAGATTATGATTTCGCTTTGTCTATGAGAAGCTGTTTTTCTTTAAATTCAGTTGAATATTCTTTTCTTTTTTTAAAATGTCATATGACACAAGTGAGTGAGAAATTGGGAAAATGGTGGTTGTATTCCCTGAAGCAAATGTAATCTAAGTGAATTACTATTTCAGTTCACACTGTGACAAAATTAATTGGGAATTTCCAGACACACTCTGAGTAAAAAATGCCAGTTCTGTTTGACTCCAAGTCAAAGTAAAATACAGTTGAAGATGGAAATGAGATTGAGTCCTAGCCTGATTTTGTTTGGCATGTGCTGTAAAATCTCAATTTCGTGTAAATTAAACTAAATGTTCCCCATTTCATGGGGCTGCCATGGAACTACTGGAACAATAAGCCCAAGGCTCAGGGTTTTCCATTATTCTTTGTTTTCGCTTTTGTCATTTTGTGGTTAGGTAGCCTTGTTTCATTCATTTGCAGTGAGGGAATTCTAACATCCTATTTTTATACAAATAGGATCCCATAGGCAATGAGGCTCACTGGTTTGCCTTGGAAACCAATTTTGCCCATAAGCCAGTTATATCCAGATAGTATGATCGAGGAGAGAAAATTGATCAGCTAAATATGCTGTCCATATTTTTTGTTGTTGAAAATTTAGACATTGAGACACTATCCCAAGTCATTCATTCAGTAGTAGTTATTGAGCGTTTACTATGTGCAGAGCACTGTACTAAGTGTTTGGAATGGACAATTTGGCAACAGATAGAGACCATCCCTGCCCCATGATGGGCTCACAGTCTAATCGGGGGAGACAAATGGACAAAAACAAGACAAGTTGAACAACTTCTCTTTTCTTTCTTGGCAAACAATAGGAGGGAAGGGAAATGAGAAGATAAAATCTTAGGTATCTGTGATTGACAATCCCAGAATCCTTTGGAAGGTTGTCTTGCTAGACTGTAAACTCACTGAGGGCAGGAAATGTCTACCAACTCTGCCATATTGTTACGTTGTACTCTCCCAAGCCCTTAGTACAGTGCTCTGCAAACAATAAGTGCTCAATAAATATGATTGATTGACCTAATCTGAGCAAATACTAAGCTTGCTTGGGCTCAGATCCACAGGCCAGGTACTAGTAATAAAAGTATTAAGCACTTTTTGCAGAGCACTGTTATAAGTACTTAAAGTGAGCAAAGACAACTGAAAGTTGGGCAAAGATGATTGAGTAATTTAGCTAGGGACAGTCCCATTTTCAGAAAGAAGTGAATTTTTTTTATAAAATCTCAAATAACATTCAGAAATCCATTACTTTCCTAGCTAAATCAGGTTGCATGAGTAGACCTCAGATGTTACTGAATAGATAGGGACTGAACAGAACCGAAGGTTTTCGTCCATCATTTTAAAATGGTGGATTATTCATCCCTCTGTCTCTTACAACCATGGGAGAGAGAGCCGAGTAGGCAAATTGACCACCTTGAGGCAACTATAGACGGAAAAAGGGGGCCCTAGGACTTAAGAGAAAGAGAACAATTTCTACTGTTTCCATCCTACTGTTCTCCCCCCACCACCACCCATACACACACACACTTTCCTCTCAGAATTTCTGCTTTTCACTTCCTGAGCTGTCAACCTTCCCATTATTCCCTGCTCAGACCAAAATAGTAGTCCCGCCGCAACCAGCCCCCCTGAAATCCTCCCCACCCAGAACCAAATCATGCCCTGAATGAATCAAAAGCCAATGCCTATTTTCTGGAGCCCTGAGGTTTCTTGTTGGAAAGACTATTTCTGCACAGCCTGATAAACTTTTTCATTGGTCTCAAAACATACCTGCAGAACAGTTCTCCTTTGGACAAACCAAGGAGAATATTGTGTAATCATTAGTCAACTCAAGCCAACTGGGCAATTTTCAATGTGAAGAGGGAAGCCTCTTTAGTAAATACTATTCAATGCATTGCCCAGTATACTAATGGACAGGGGAGTGTGATAAATGCTTGAGGAAAACAGGGAAAGGTTGTCTTTCACAGAAGTACTTTCACAGAAGGAAAGTTTTCATGGGGTTATAGAGGCAGCAATGTGAACTAAATCCAAACTCACCATTATATCAGGTTGGGATTATAATACTACCCACAAAGGCTGGCCCTTAGTAGAAATTCAGTGGACTCCTGATTCCCTTTCCGTAATCTCCCTTGGTATTACCCACCATTGTTGCATTATTTCTTTTCCTTGGACAGATTGGAATGTTGACACTCTCCTTACAAAGGACCTTGCAACAAAGGCTCTTCAGTGACTTCAGTAACACTAATTCACTAATCCTCAATTATCAGGGTGTAGACATCATGGGCACTTTACACATGGAGCATTTAAGAAACTAAGAGCTAGGTGGCTAGCCCAAGGTCTCCCAGTGAGTCAGAGCTGGGGCTGAGAATGGTCTAGACTTCTGACTTGGGTCCCAACCCATTAATCAAGAGACAGCATTTCTACTCGGCTCAGCATTTCCCCTCCCCTCTCCATCCCTGAAAACATTTTGAGCTGATACTCTAGTGATCATCTGCCCCAAGTGGTTTCAGGATTCACTTGCCCAGAGGCAAGTGCAGATGACCTCTTGTGTGTCTCCCAACACTTTTGATGGAGTAATTCTAGGTTTTAGCCTTCAGGATGGAGGAGCTCTTTGAAAAGTAATTTTACTAACATTCACATAAATGACAGAGCACAAGGAGGTTGTGTCAAGGACCCCAAACCCAGAGGTACACCTTGAGAGGGATTCACCTCTTCTTCTCTGGAGCATTTTGTTTTTCATGAATATTCAGTAATAGATCTGTATTTGGAAACAACCCACATGAGGTCAGGGGTGCTGGGCGTATCATCTGAATTTGGCGTGGTATTAAAACGTATCCAAGTCAAGGGGCGGAATTTATGCAACTCTGCTGCAATTAAACTTCACATTGGAATGAGCTCATTGCACAAATGCTATCACTTCGTTAGCCCTCAGCCCTGCTCATATCCCACCCATTTAAGTAATCCTGCCGTATTTATCACCGTATTCCTCAATGTAACTACCTTTGGGCTTCCAGAGAAACCTATGTATTTCCAGATTGTCTGCATCTCTCTATTACTTCACATTTCTTCCAGATTGTCTGCATCTCTCTATTACTTCACATTTCTATCAGCCCTTCCCGACCCGCTCTAACTGCCGATGAGACCAAGCTATGGTCTGTCTTTACAAGTGATACTCAGGACAGGAAGGCAAGTGAAAGAACTGGCATTGACTCAACTGGGAGCAGAAAAACAAAAAGAAACGTCGAAGGGGAAAGTTATTGGCCGAGTCAGACAGACCACCACTCTCCCCATCTTCAAAGCCCTACTAAAATTCTGGCTCCTCCAGGAAGTCTTCCCTGACTACTAATCTCTTACTAACCTACCTAAGTCTGACCATCCAAGAGGGAGGGAGAACTAGTATTGAGTCCCCATTTCCCAGGTGAGGAAACTAAGGTACAGAGAAGTTAAGTGACTTGCCCTAGGTTACAGAGCAGGGGTTCGAACACAAGTCCTCCAAAGTTCGGTCCTGTGCTCTTTTCTCTGGACCTCACTGCTGCACAAGATCCAAAGGCTTTCCTCTGCCACACCTTCCCAAGCACAGGGTCTGACTGACCTGCTCTGTTGTAGCCCTGGCTGAGAGGGCTGGAGGGAAAACAGTAGGGATTGTAGCAGATTGAGGCCAAGCATAAGAAGAAAGTTCTCGGGTTAGCTTGGCAAGCACTAGCGTTGGCTCCCGAAAGAGATCGTGGAATCTTTTCTCTGGGGACCTTGAAGATTTAGATCTTGCAGACAGTAACCTCCTTATGGGCAGGAACATGTCCACCAACTGTCTTGTACCATACCCTCCCAAGTGCAGCACTCCGCCCACAGTAAATGCTCAGTAAATACCACACAGTGTTTTAAGCATTCTGTCTCCTGCAGCACTCTAGTTCACATCTTCCTTCCTCTGTCACCCAGGCATTAACTCATGTACTTATTCTCTTTACCTTCTTCCTCCCACATTAGATGACGGTGGAATCTTGAGGGTGGAAGTCATGTTCAGTAATTCTATTGTGCTTCCAAACACTTTGATCAGTGTTCTGCATACAGTAATGCTCAGTCCAAAACTATTGATTGCTATCCAGTGGCCCAGACGGTATAGGGGAAACCAGTCAGGGAGCAGAGAGCCGGGGCTAGTTGTGCCTTGGAGGCTACTGCCTGTCCCGGTTGTCAAAAATCATTTCTTCTGTTCATTTCTCTACACTTGGTTGCCAGAAACAGAAGTTAAGAAGAGAAGCCGATGGTAAAGTTGACTGCAAAGGGAAACGTCGTACCTCTCGGTAAAACGTGAGCTAATGGAAATAGTGCAAGACTTGGGGAGCCTGAGACCTGCCTTCTAATCCTGGGTTCCGCCACTTGGGCATGTCACTTAACTTCTCTGGGCCTCAGTCTCCTCATCTGTAAATTGGGGTTAAATACGCTGTTCTCCTACCCCTTAGACTGTGAGCCTCATGTGGGATGGGAAGGTGTCCGACCGATTTAATGGTAATGAAGCTGCCCTATTGCTAAGTATAGCACTTGGCACGTAGTATGTACTTAGCACAGTAGACCAAAGTTTTTCTGACTTTTGGGCAGAAGAATACTCTGGTATGCGTGGTGGGCATACTTTTTATGATCATTTTGGTGGGCCCTAATACTCCCACTTGGCATTGTTTTTAAACCGTTTCAGATCATGCTTCTTTTTCTGAAGAGGTGCTTTACTGGTACAGCAAACAGGGACCATGGCATCTATTGAATTTTTGGTATACAAGGATTGCTTTCAAACCTTTTGTCCACTCTGATTTGTTTAGGAACTCTATTAGATGGTTTTATCATCCAGTCATGTGTTGTGGGTTACTCTGGCTATAAACGGCAGCTGCAGGACAGAATGTATACCGTACCAGGAACACTTTAAACTTTCTAAAGTCTTCCACATGGCATATAAACTAAGCCATCCTACTGTGGTCCATGTTCGCCACAGTGGCAGGTGAGGTTGGCTCCGATGACCGCATTTGTTTCTTAGGGTAGCTGCCTGCCGAGCCTCGTTTGAAACCATCCACAGTGCGGTAAATCCAGCGACGCTTTCACGCTCGAAAATGCAGGTGACGATAGGCTCGCACAGAGAGAGGCAAAGAAGGAAGAGAAGCAGTGCAGCAGCACTTAGTCCTTTCTCTCCAATGCCGGTTACACACGAGGGATGGAGAGGGTACACATAACGCCTTGGCTGCTTCCAAATCGAGGACCATGGGGAATCTGAAAAATGGCTTCCACAAAAGAGATACTTGGGTCTTAGATTTGCTGAACTGTGGCCTCAAATCCACCTTCAGGAGTGAGACCTTGGAAAGAAGAGGTTTATTAAAATGAACAGTGACTTCTTAAAAAAAAAATAGTGTCAGGAAAATAGTTTTGTTGGGGTAAAAATTGTGCTCTCCATGAGACTTTTCCTTTCACTAATTTTAATAATAATAATGATGGTATTTGTTTACTGTGTGCCAAGTGTTCTAAGCACTGGGGTAGATACAAGGTAATCAGGTTGTCATGTGTGGGTCTCACAGTCTAAAGACCCATTTTACAGTTGAGATCACTGAGGCACAAAGAAGTTAAGTGACTTGCCCTAAATCACACAGCTGATACGTGGTGGAGCTGGGA
Source organism: Ornithorhynchus anatinus (assembly GCF_004115215.2). Classification (NCBI taxonomy): domain Eukaryota; kingdom Metazoa; phylum Chordata; class Mammalia; order Monotremata; family Ornithorhynchidae; genus Ornithorhynchus; species Ornithorhynchus anatinus. The sequence goes on along the minus strand of NC_041742.1, from coordinate 21,322,311 downwards.
AACCCACTAGCTAAGTTGACTCCCTTATTAAGACTAAGACCCTTGTAATGAGATATATATATACACACACACACATACGTATACACACACACATTATGATATATATTCTGTGTCTAATTGACTTTCCTATACAGGGTCAGTTGTTTAGGGAGGAGCATTAACTATTTCAGGTCACTTGGCCGCAATTACATACATCATGGAGAGAGGTAGTTATTTAGAGGGAAGCTATGAAAGTAATTAAAGAAATAATAATTCACATAAGCCAATTCACCCAAGAATTAGAAAAAAATAAATCTGTCAATAGACGTCAATGTTTAGGTGAAAAAAATCTGTGCTGAAATTTCTGGCTGATCAGGGATGGAGTTCTTAGTCACTCCACTGTGACATGGTTTCTGGGATCGGTCCATCTGTTTTTGAGGAACGTCGGGTGGAGAGGTTTTGGTAAGAGAGAAATCTCTGGGTACGAGACATATTATTTCGATAATTATAGGATATAAGAGATGGCAGCTTTGGAGCATCTGTGAAAATCTTCTGGCTCTTTTCTGCTGATGACAGAATCTGTTAGGCATGCTTAGGCATCCCAGATCTAATCACTGAGTGATCCTTTAAATATCGGTCCTCATCTATTGTATCATGTTGGGAGAGGGATTAAAAATGTCTGAAAACTCATTCATTGCACACAGTACATTTAAAAGCAAACAAGAAGTTGAATTACTGCACTGAATACCTTCTAGATGAAAACTATATACAGTCATAGTCCCAGTGATTTTCTCCAGAGGCATTTTATCTCTTTAGTGGCTATGAAATTTTGCTTACTTTCAGTTTAAGCAGTCTGCATTTACTTAAACAAACAGGAACTGCATTTGGCTGGTACAATATGGTAACACTTTATCTGATTCCAGGTTAAGGATAACAAACTCTAAAGTGTTTTTTTTCTTTTATGTATCTAGATAGCTTTGTGTTACCTGTGTCGGTGTGTCTGTGATATAAACGTACAAAAACACACAAGCTATGTGATTTTTAAAAAAATTAAGATGTTACGTTTTATTCTCTTAATCTACCACATCGGGCCTTGACAGGTTCATTCAAGAATAAGGAAACTAATAGGTTAAATTGTCGGCATTCCTCAGTGAGGACTGAGTTGATGGTATAAATTCAGCACTTACTGAATTGATAAGCATTGAATTCGTGACAACAGACAGGCCTCTCTGCTGACATACTTAGAAAAGAGGTAATCAACAGAAGGAGAAATGGAGACCATACACTCTCTTCTCAGCCTTTGATATAGAGTGAAACCACCTGGCAGAGTTGTCTGGTCTTCCAGCGGAATCACACTTGGGTACGGATGTGAACCCACTTGGAGAACGAGATGCCTGAAGTCGTGATTTCTTTTTTTCAGGTAGAATGCCATAGGATTTCCTATTTCATGTGTAAGTTTTTCATTTGAGAACTACTGCCCTAGTATGAAAGCCCAAAGATAGAAATTGGGGAGTTATACAGGGCCCTAGAATAGGAGTCAGGATTCCCCTTTACCCTCTTCCTTCCTCATGCCCCTCAGTTTGGTGACTTTCATGACTGGGGTTCTCAGTGTGGCCAAGGGGAAAAAATACAAACCTGGGAGTTAGAGGACCCGGGTTGTAATTCTGGCTCTGCCTGCTGTTTGACATTAGGCAAGTCATTTAACTTCTCTGTGCCTCAATTTCTTCAACTGTAAAGTGGGGATTGAATTACTTACTCTGTGAATCCCATGTGGGAAGGGGACTGTGTCTGACGTGATTTGGTATCTTTCCCAGGGCTTGGCACATAGCAAGAGCCTAGAAAATACCACTTTATTATTATTATTATTTTTGCATGTAGATAACAACACAAGATGCAGCTTCATTGTCCCTAGTCCAACCTAAAATGGTCGATAATCCCATCCCCAATAACCCAATGTTCCACTCTGCTGGAATTCCCTACAGGGGACTCCTAAATGACAAAACTGTGCTGGGAGCGCTCATCAATATCATGGATAGAGAAGGCCAGGACTTCCATGTTCCCCCACCCCCATCTTCTAGTGGACAGCTGGAGGCCCCCACCCACTAGGACCCTAGTCACTTCCTTGAGATTGGAAGACATGACCTGCCCTTGACCTCTTGGATGGGGTAAGGATTTGACTCTATTAAAAAAATAAATAAATAAAAGCTTAGGTGAGGCATGTCATGCCCTTCATTTTGGGTTGGGTGGGGTGCTCACTTTTTTTTGGCCTATAATTATTAGCAGACGTATAATTTTCTTATTGGAATAGGAAGCATCAGTTGATTTGATTCAGAAATTACTCACTGGGAATGCTAGCCATTTTCAATAGGTGGCATATATACTGAGGAGGAGGATTTCCAGTTCTAGACTGAGAAACACGAGTCATTGCAGGAATTAAGTAGCTAAATCACAGACTGGAAAAATGGCATCAGGACAAATTCATTAGTTTGAGGAAAACTTTCCTCTGTGTTAAGGAGGCAGCAGAAGGAAGAATAGTCTCGTGCAAAGAGAATGGTATTGGGAGTCAGGAGTCACTGACCTGTGTGACCTTGGACAAGTCACGCCATCTCTCTGGGCCTCAGTTTCCTTGCCAGTAAAGTAGGCATAAAATAGATTGTGAGCCCTGTTTGCAACAAGGACTGTGTCCAATTTGACAGTCTTGGTATCTACCCCAAGGCTGAGTGTGTGTGTGCGCCCACACACACACACACACCATGTAATATATTAACACAGGATTTAACACAAGCAGACATATAATTATCCTACATATTTGAAGAAGACATCACAGACTACAAAATTCACTCATGAGTGCACGCGTGTGCAGCCAAAAAGTCCGACGGACCTACAGTTTCAGCCACGTTGTGCGAACATAAAGTCTGTCCCTTGTGTGGCTGTGTTTGTTGTCCACACCTGGCACTGTTTTTGCTTTCTGTCTTTTTGTCTCTTGTCTCTCACAAAGCTTTTGCTCTAAATGGGCCACTTCTACTTGGATGGTAGTGGGCCCATTCAACCTATCTTTGACAATGACTCCATATTCAGCTGGAATTCAGCGTATCTGGGCCTTTGTTTCTACGGTTTCCTCATTTCTTATATAGTAAATGCTTAATAAATACCCAAATTATTCTTATTAATTGTCATTGATCTGACCAGAGTCTTTCCTTCAGGATTGCCTAACTTCCATTAGTCCTGTTGATCCAAGAAGTAACATCTGGAATTTAGATATCTGCAGTCCTTCTTGCTGAATTATTTAGAAATTTGTTGTCATTGCCACAGTGGAGTGAATCTGTGTAAAAGCAATATAGAACAGCCTCCTGAAAAAACAAAAGCCTTGTGGAAAATTCATTCTTCTGAACATAATGTTTTCATCACTTGGCTATTTAAAAGGAGGAAGCATTAAAAAAAAAAAATACCAAGACTGAAATGCCTGGAAACATAGATCAGTGGTTTAATATAAAAGGCACACTCTTTGGATAGGGGAAATGTAAATTTCTTCACTCTGCATAGCAGACCTCACTTTTAACTGAAGGCAGAAAATAAGAGTTAGAACAATAGGGCTAAGCTGGGTGAAGGGGATGTCTACCCATAAAGCAGGAAGTCGTGCAAGTTATACGTCATTTCCCCAGTCTTTAGAAAAAGAGATGGAGACGGACAACTAGTATTCCCAATATCTGACTTCCTCTTAAATCCTCCATTATCCCCCCACCTCCTTGCATATCTCTGATGACGTTGCCAACTGCTTCATTGACAAAAAATCAAAACCATCAGATTTGAGCTTCCCCAGATCTCCCCTTCACCCACCAGCCCCTTCTCTACCCCAACTACTGTCATGCTTCTCTACGCACTCCCAAGAGGAAGTTTCCCCCCTTCTTCCAAAATTGAGTCCCTTGACCTATATCTCTGACCCAATCTCTTCTCACCTTCTACAGAGTCCTGTGTTGTGTCTATTCTTCTTCCCTCCCTGATTGCTACCTACAACCGTTTACTCTCGGATCGCTCCTTCCATTTTGCTTTCAGACATACTTGTTTCTCCCTTATCCATCAAAATGAAACCAAAACCTAACTCCTATGGATGAGACTGGACCATCCATGGCCCTCCTCACATTCCTCTCCAAACTCCCTACAAGGGTTGTTTGCACCTTCATTTGCTCTCTTCCAGGACCCCTTCTTCTGGAAATTCTATCTAATCTTGTTTTTTCGGACACAGTTCTGTCCTGGTTCCTCTCCTACCCTTTTGGCCAATCCCTCTTGGTTTCTTTCTCTCTCTCTCTCTCTCTCTCTCTCTCTCTCTCTCTCTCTCTCCCCCCCCTATGCCTGGAAATCCCTTCCCGTTCACATGTGACAGACCACTGCTCTCTCCATTTTCAGAGCCCATCTGAGAGCATATCTCCTCCAGGAGGTTACTGCCTAGTAATCACTGATCTCTCAACTGCCCACTTCAGCCCTTCTTTGCCACTCAACCTGTTAAATCACCCCAGCCTCCTTAGCCTTTATGTACATAATTTATTTTACTGCAGTTACTCTGCCTATCTGTAGTTTAGATCGAAAACTCTTTGAGGGCAGAGATGACATGAGTTATTTTGCACATTTCCAAGTGTGCAAGGCATTGCTGGGAATATGATTGGCACTTAAATGCTTTTGGTGGTGATGATCATGAGACAGGCAGGGAAAGGAAAAGGGAGAATCGGGTAGAAGAAAAGAGGACAAGTGTTAGGACAAACAGAGAGAGAGAACAAGAAGAGGTAAAGAAAGGAAAAAGGAGGAGGTCTTGGAGCACAGGTGATGACTAAGTGGGAATTTTCTGGTACAATCCATAAATTGGTGTCTAAGTGTATAATTTTGTTCTGGCTTTAAAACAGTGTTTTTTTGTGAGTCTTTATGTGTGTTAGTGTCTGGAAAAGAGAGCTAGAGATAGGTGTCATTTTCAAGGATGACATTACCTATTCATGCGTGCAAGTGTGATTGCAAAGACCAAACCATGACCGACACTCCCTCCTATACTGTCTGCTCATAAAGACCTAATTGTTATTACACCGCAAGATTAAAGTTCACCAGGTGCGGCCGCATTATTTTAAATCCGCCTCCTGGCCCTGCCTGAGTCCTCTCGTCCCCGGGATCCGGGCTCATCACGCAGCAGGGAGAGTCGAATGAGGAGGAGGGCAGAGGAAAGGCAACAGGGCAGCCTTCGAGGTCTCCCTGCCTCAGCCACAGGCCTCCCTCTTCAACAAGGAGGACTTAAGGGATCCAGGTTTTATGGAATCTTTTTTTTTTGGGTGGTGGAAGGTTCTGGGGGTAGTATATAAGTGCTTAGTATTTGCTAGGCACTGCATTAACCACTGGGGTAGATTAAAGATAATCAGGTTGAACACAGTCTGTGTCCCACAAGGGGCTCAAAGTCTTAACCCCTATTTTATAGATGAGGTAACTGAGGCACAGAGAAGTGAAGTGATTTGCCCAAGGTCACATAACAGACAAGTGGCCGAGCTGGGTTTAGAACCCGGGTCCTCTGACTCCCAGGTTTGTGCTCTTTCCGCTAGTCATGCTACTTCATTTCTATTGAAGATGAAGATTGAAAGGAAATGAAATTCTCTTGAAATAAACATGGGGCTTGTTTTGGAATCCATCAGTCAAGAATCCATGGCTGATCAGTGAAGTAGGATTTTTTCCATGAGTGGAAGAAGCGAGGCCTAAAAATAACAACAGTGCATATGGTATTTAAGTGCTTACTATGTGCTGAGCAGTGGGGTAGGTTCAGAATAATCAGATTCGATACAGTCCCCATCCTGCATGGCACTCACAGTCCAAGAGGGAGGTTTAATCCCTGTTTTACAGATGAGGAAACTGAAGCACAGAGAAGCTGAGTGTCTTTCACAAGGTCACACAGTAGGCAAGTGGCAGAGCCAGAATTGGAAACCAGGCCTTCTGACTTCCAGGCCTATTCTTGTTCCACTGGGCCATGCAACTTCTCACCGTGGTGGGGAATTGCTGGAGTGTTTTTGTTTTTTTCCCCACTATTAAATCCCTGACTCTTATGGCATTACTGGGTACATCCTATAAAAGTCAGAGTGTTGCAAACCTGCTTCCCAGGGCTCCTCCAGGCTTAGTCATATGGACCCAGACACATCGTGACACCGAGAACAGGATTTCAACATCATCCACCATGATGCACCACCATGAATGCCATTGGTAGGTCCTGCTGCAAAATCATTCGCTCGTCTCCAGGTCAGAAGAGTGAGTAGAAGACACAGGTCCATACAAACCGTTGATCAAACATTTAGCATTTGACTGTTCTTAAGGAATATACAGGATCTATACATATATATTTGAAGCAAACATTCATGTGTCTTTGGGACACAGCCTGGCCTCCATGAAAGAGCAGAGGCCTGGGAGTCAGGAGACGAGGACCCTGGTGCCTTATTTCACTTTATTGTCCAGTTTCCTCTAAACCTGAGCAGGAGATGACCCAAAGCTGTCAGATGCTTCAGTGACACAAGCCCTTTGTTTTGGGGGGGGGGATTGAGGTGGAAGATGGGTTCATTCTGAAGCTGATTTCCCTTAGTTTCAGAAGTGAAAATTGGCAGAGTGTATGTTCCCTGAAATAACAAAGAGCAGAATTAATGTTTTTAAAATGTCCAAGTCTTCATTGTCCTTCAGTGGCAACAACTGATGCCTATAGGAACAGTAGACGGCTGCCTTCACTGACGGTCACATCTCACCATATGATTTAGGGGTAGACCTTCAAGCATCCCAAACTTTTCCTTCCAGTAACCTTTTGTGGATTCCAATCCACACAAATACACACTGCTTAAATCTATAGACATTTTCTGCCTGCACAGCTTGCTGTAGTAACCAATTCCATATGTTTACCACCCTCTGAACATAAAGATATATTTCCTATTCTTTGTTTTGTTTTGAATCCAGTGCCTTCAAGCTTCAGTGGATAGCAGTATTGTAGGATTTGGTGAACATCATTTCTGTGTTCTCCCTCACTGTACCATTCACGATTTTGAGGACTCCAATTATTCTCCTGAGCCTTCATCTTTCCAAACTCATGCATTCATTCTATCATTTTTCAGTAGTTGCATCTTTCTGATCAACCTAGCTGCTTCTCTACAGCATTTCCAGCCCTATTAAATCCTTCAAAAATGTGTTTTTAATAATTATTCTCAATCTATTTTATAGGTGTAGACTTTTTTGATGGTATTTGTTAAGTGCTTACTGTGTGCCAGGCAATGTAGAAAACCCTGGGATAGATGCAAGGTAATTAGGTTGGACACAGTCCACGTCCCACATGGAGGCATGGGAGAAGATAAGTGACTTGCCCAAGGTCACAGAGCAGACAAGTGGTGGAGCCTTGATTAGATCCCAGGTCCTTCTGACTCCCAGGTTTATGCTCATTCCACTAGGCCGTACTGCTTCTCACAGCAATGATGTACCATGGTTTCATATATTGAAAGAACTATGCATTTTATTTTGGGTGGTTTTTTTTTTACTTTTTAAACCATCATTTCCTTCATCGCTATAATTTGTTAGTGGTCTTAAGCAATAATTCTAATTAACAAAGCCCAAATCCTAATTTCTTATTTGATTGCCAAACCTACAATTTTAACTTTTAACACCCCAGTTACATTTTCTTCCATTAAAATAATATAGATTGATTTTTTTTAACCTTTGGATAAGGCTGATATTTCAGGTAGTCTGATGTGTATGGTCATTTCAGAGCACTTGATCCTTTTAGTGTAAATACTGATTTTCTTCCTTTTTTTGTTTGAGCATCTTTATTTCAGTCACTAGATGAGATTTTCCAAGGCAAACTGATTATGTCTGGGATGCAAATGAAAGCTAAGAATCCAGGGTAGACCAAGGCCAAACGTGTTCATTCATAAACCCCACAGTATCTGCATTTTGTTGACAGAGATGTTATGCAGAAAACTCTTAATAACTGGAGTTTTTTTTAAAAGAAGGACCCAAGATATTTCACAAATGTGGCTTTCTTCATTTCCAAATGACTTTATTTTCGTTCTTTATTTCCTGCTGGAGTGAATGATTAACGGCCCTAATTGTGGACTCATTCACTGCCTTTTTTCTTGGCAAGATTTGAGGAGATTCTCTGTATGTTTTTATTTCCGGACCCTCTCCAAGATGCCTCTAGCGATTGCTAAAGCTATTCCAAGTTGATTTCTGAGAGCATCGCACATGCGGTGTGAGTGCAAGGATTCTGTGGCTGCAGGAGCAGTATCTATGCAAGAAAAATTTATTTCTCTGCATCTAAAATTTCCTTTTCCCCCTCCATTCACCTACAACCCAGGGTAATTCCTGTCATATAGCATTATGGGAATATTAGAATCTGCCTTTTGGACCTGTCCATCAGAGTTAGAGATGAAAGCATTTCTCTCATGACCTCATTTGTTCAGTATCCTGCCAGTGGAAATTGTTCCTGTTCACACCCCAGGTCTAGATGTTACTGTCAGATTTTTACTGAGATGGTCTGTGACCTTGAGGCGCTTATGTGAGATCAGATGGGCTAGCTGATGCACACCCGTCACAACTACTGGGGCTGTAGAAAGAAACACCCAACTGCTTTGCAACAAAGACACGTGTCTGAGGCTGTTGACAGATCAAGAAGTTCTTTTGGTCAGAGATGGAGCCTGAACAACAGGGAAATTTCTGCTCTGTGACTGTCACTAGTGATAACTATTGAGCCACTTAGCCTCAACTGTAGCAACCATTTTAGCAGACTAGAGTGGTAGATTGTCTATGCCATATGAGAAATCCCTGTCAATCAGGCAGCAAGGCAGACGATCTGATGTTCAGCCACCGACAGTCCAATCGGAACCTAACCCAGATTCTAACCAATCATTCAATGAGTGGTATTCATTGAGCTCTTACTGTGTGGAGAGCACTGTGCTAAGTGCTTGGGAGAGTACAGTGATAGTGGTATAAATATGGTATTTAAGTGCTTGCTTTGGCAATCACTGTTCTAAGCACTGGACTGGAGTAAAAAGCGTGACCCCTGATATCAGGGAGCTTGCTTTCCAGCAGAGGAGACAGGCATTAAAATCATTAAAAATTGGGAAGGCAAGTATAAAATATATGTGCTGTGGTATTTTATGCTTCCAAGCGCTTAACTACAGTTCTCTGTACACAGTAAGCACTTGATACGTACCATGGATGCTGATGATGTAGGAATGGGGAAGAAATGAAGACCCAAGTGCTTGGGGGGTATGGATACCGAAACCTGGGTGACACAATAGGGAAGGTAAACTGGATGGGGGAAAAGAGAGATTAGTCATAGACAGCTTCCAGGAGGAGATGTATCTACCCTACACCCAACCCCTCCCCAATAACTGGAACTCTAACTCCAATTCAAGCGTAATTCCTTAGCCCTACTTCACATTCACCTAAATCCAAATGAGTGGCAAGGAACATCTGTAGTGGTAACTCTCCTCTCAATCAATCCATCATATTTACTGAGAGCTTACTGTGTGCAGGGCACTATAGTAAGTGTATAGAAGAGGACAATACAAAAGGTAAATTCCAGTAAATTGTGAAATGGCTTCAGCAGTAGCATCGAAGGCCAGCCAAGCATTGTCCAGGGAAAACTCAAGGAAATGAGTTTATCCAACAGCTCTTTCCTCCCACCCAGCCTCTGGCTTGACCAGGAAGATAGACTGGGAGGGATGAGGTGGTGGCTTTTCTGGGGCACCCAGGCATCGCCCACCTGCCTTTTTCTCTCACCCGCACCCAACCCCTTCCTGGTCTGTCGAAAGACCAGAGGGTTGGGTGACCCCCTCCCCCGCCCTCCTCCAGCTTCCCCGAGGTGTAGGGATCGACTGGCTGCGGGTTCCCAAGGAGGTAATCCCACACAGGAAACTATTTACTGTGGGGATTTAGGTCCTTAGGGTTAGCTCTTAGGCAAACAAACATCTCCAGGATAAACCGAAGGGATGCTGTTTTTCAGGAATTATTGCATTTGCGAATCAGTGTTTCAAGAGATTTGGCTGTGAGATTTTTTGAGTCAATCAGGTGGCGAACTTTTAAGTAAAGCTTGATTTGGTGCATTTTTCATAGTTCCTAGAGCAGATGAAACAAATGAGGAGAGTAATGAAATTCAGATTTAGCTGTTTCATCTTAAAATAAACAAAACAGCTAATAATGGGTTTTTGGACTTGGCTTTTCCCAGAGAATATGTGTACTTTGCTCCATGACAGCTCAAGGCATCAGATCTCTAAGACATCCAAAGCGCAGTTGAGAAAATTGTCATTCTGTTTGGGTCTAATAATTTGTGGATTAAAATTGATTTTGCAAAAGTAGCACTTTGAAAAAGGTATTTCTTCCTCTTCTTTCCTTTTCTCACACTGTCTTCACCCTCATGCTCTGACTGACAGTTGTGATATTCCACCGTGGAGCTCTGTCAGGCAGGTACAAAATGATCTTCATTTCAGAAGCTAAGCGGAAGATGGGATGAGGCTAAAGAGGCAGGAAAGGAAGACAAAGGGTTAAAGGAAGGTAAAGGTGGAATGGTTACAAAAGAGGCAACCTTATATTGAGACGAAGATGGATAGAGACCACAAGAAGCCAAATAACACATAGACGCACACTTGGCGGGAGAGGAGATGAGACACAAGGAACAGAGAAACTGAACTGTTCACACCCAAACTCACAAACACACATAAAATCATTCGATCACAACCTTAGCCTCAGGAGAGCTTGATGCAGCAGCAGTAGGCAAAACCAAGAGAGAAGCATTTAAGCAACCCCTCCCTTGAGAAGCAGCATGGCACTGTGGAAAGAGCAAAGGCCCGGAAGTCAGAGCACTTAGGTTCTAATCCCAGCTCTGCCACTTTCCTGCTGCGTGGCCCTAGTCAGATGACTCAACTTCTCTGAGCCTCTGTTTCCTCATCTGTAAAATAGAAATTCAATACCTGTTTTCCCTCCAGGTTAGACTGTGAACTGTGAGTGGGACAGGGACTATGTCCAAGTTGTTTATCATATATCTTCCCCAGCACTTAGCACAGTGCATTGCACAAAGTACTTAAATCCTATTATTACAGTGCTTGGCACATAGTATGCACTTAACAAGTACCAATATTATTATTATTATGTTTTCCAAGATGTCCTACTTCAGGCAGGACAGCATCTCTCTTTTGTGATGTCATTGTGCCCCAAATCAGGACCCTTTAATAGGTCCCACTTTAGCCTTCCTGATGTCGGTCAAAGCAGAGCTGCTCAGCTGAAATGGCGATGTCAGGCAACATGACCGCCCACCATCACGTCTGTCTCTTCAACTGACCCGTATCTATTCTTCACTTAGCCACTCTTGCTGCCCTCCCCTGGCTTTCCATCTCCTCTGCCTCAATGGTCCTGGTGCCTCCCATCACACCTGCCAAAATAGAGACTTTCAGTAGTCTTGTGATCCGTTGGCAAAATAGGGGCTTAATCTGCTTCTCCCAAATTAGGCAGAAGTTCTGCCCACAAACAAAAATTGAGTGAGAATTATACTAAGAACATAAGAAATGTTATCACAGCTAATCCTCGGACATATGAAACACTTGGTCCCTGAAAACAGTTTCTTAAACTGAAATGTAAGCCTGGACCCATTTTTTCAAAGGAAACAATGTTATTGATGGGGGATTAATTCCTGAAATAAGGTGTGACAGACTTTTTGTTTTATCAAAATTACCCTGAATAGCATATTCCTTCCTGGATCGGTAACATAGCCGCAACAATTTCATGTTCACGATAGGCAGCTGACTCTGACTTCACTGGATGTAAAATGGAAGCGTCAACCCTTCCCAGTGATTACGCTTGACTAACAGGTCATCCCCACCTCCCTGGACCTCTGCAACCTCCCCTTCTCCGTTTAAATTTCCTCCCCCTGCTGCACCCCCAAGTTGCAGCTTTTAAAATGGCTTCCCCATTTTTCAACATCTCTTGCATGTCCTCTCCCCCTCTTCCCTTCTATCATATCCCGTGGCTCAGTGGAAAGAGCATGGGCTGGGGAGTCATAGGTCATGAGTTCAAATCCCTGCTCCACCGCTTGTCAGCTGTGTGACTTTGGGCAAATCACTTTACTTCTCTGTGCCTCAGTTACCTCATCTGTAAAATGGGGATTAAGACTGTGAGCCCCACGTGGGACAACCTGATCACCTTGTATTCTCTCCATGCTTAGAACAGTGCTTTGCACGTAGTAAGCGCTTAACAAACACCATCGTTATTATATCCCCCAAGCTAGTGCCAAAAAAGGAAGCTGTGTTGGGGTAGAAACTGATATGGTATGAAGCTAAAATGTGGTGTCCATTTAGAACCATTCTAAGGGCCCATTTGCCATGTGACTTAAGTGTTAAGATATGGTCCACCTGAATTGGGTTTGACCACTGTCCATCCAGCCTACCAGTCATCTACGCCCTTTACAAAGCTAGGAAATAGAGATGAGAAATTTCAATCTTGAGTTGAGTAGAGCAAAACATGGGAAAACAGGCAAAACATTTGAGCGGAGGAGGCTGTGCAGAGTTTTTTCTAACTTAAAATATTCATTTTCTTTGTTATTTGAGGATTTTTTTCCCATATAATTATTTATTAAATCTAACCCCCCCCCCCAAAACTTGACTATGTCATCCTTAAACACCTGCCTTACCAAATGAGAGGGGACAAGCTTTTTGGTGGTTTGGCTCCATTGGTGTATATTTAAACTCTGCAGTTTAACTACTTTTAATACTTTTCTGCAATAATAAATTTTAACTCTGACAGAAGCAGTTGCTATTTGTAAAATAATAAAAGGTATTGTTTAAAGGCTGTGCTGCATTTTCTTTCTTTGCTTTATGGATCATGGCTCTCTACAAAATGAAGTTGAAAAGGGCCCCCAAAAATCCCTCCCTTGGAAAAAAAATGTGTTGTTTGGTGCCAAAGCATACAGAAAGCTTATATGAAACTATGGAAAGGTGAGGGGAGCCGGGCTGTTTCTGAGGGAATAAAAGTTTCTTTTATTTCCTATTCTCTTTTACATTGGCTGCTAATAATTTAAACCGTCCTGGCATTTTGAGGCAATAAAAAGGGCAAGAATCCCCATCTTTTTTTTTTTTTTCCTTTTTCTGGTTAGCTCTGTAATTTTAGTCTTCTGTTTTTAAAGCAAACATTCCTGCTTTAGCAGGGTGCAACCACCTTCTCTTAAAGCGGTTGGCAGTTGGTTCCAAGGAATGAACATGCAGGTCACAGGCGTTACCCCGAAGGGTGAAGCTAAGCAGGCTCTGAGCTTTCCTTCCCTAGAAGGCCCCAAGCCCCATGGAAATCTGTTACCAGAAAGAGCCCCAAGAGTGAATGAAAAGAACCTGGGCATCCTATACTAAGGTCAGCATTTGGACAATAGATTGTTCCAGCCCGGGGAGCGCTTCACTACCCCCACTTCTGATGGCAAAGAAAGGCCTTCTAAAGATAAGTCTTTGTGCCTTCTTTTCTTTTGCTGTCCCTCTGTGGAATCTGCCTTGGTAAATAATGGAGACAGAAACATTTTATTATTGGAAGGAAAATACAATTGCATGCAGATGTTGTTCTGTGATTCATTGCTTTTGTGTTACATAAACCTTAAAGCAGGGGGGAGCTCCTCAGTCAGCAAATAAACTCTGTAGGCTTAGTACACATTTACTCCCCTCTTATTCTCCTGATTTGTGTTATCTAATCTCTTTTGTGAGTGTTTCCACTGACTCTGCCTCTAGGTCCTCTTTTGGCAGCCAGTTTCATTGTCCCATTCCTCTTCCTGTCAAGATTTTCTTCATACCCTATATAAACTTGCTTTACTTCAGTTCAAAGAGGGTTCTTCTTGTAACACATCCTTGATCAAACTCAAATAAAACTCTCACTACTTTTGCATTGCTTCTTTTCAAGTTTTTTCATTGTTGCCCCTTGGCTTTTATTTTTGGACAGCCCCAGCATTTCCTCGGGATCTGTCTCCTTTCCTTCCTTAGTCTCGTTTTGGAACGGGGGCCACCCCAAGCTATGGAGAATATTGTAAATGAACCTCATTAACAGTGCAAGTAAGGACACATGAGGTACCTGCAGAAGCTGGGTGATTATCATAGGGTGCCTATTCTGTCACACTGAAGCCCCTGCAAGAATGTTCCACTTCACAATTTACTGGGCCCTGGGGCAGTGGGGCTGGGGCCTGGCTTAGGGCCGACACAGACCTTGTTCTTCACGTGTCCCTACTAGATTCCAGGATGATGCTGTCTGTCGCCCAAGGATGAGGCTGGGCAGTCCTAAGAACTCGTGGCACTACCTGGCCCCAGGTCAGATTGTTCCAGGGCATCTCCAGGGACCCAGAACCCACCAGGATAGCAGGGCAGTTAGGGGAGGAGTTAGCCCCGAAAGCTGGTAAGGTCTGCATCCCTGATGAATTTGTCCCGGCTCTCCCCTAGCTCTCTGGTCTTCTGCAAGCCTACCCCAGGAGAGATCCAAACTCTTGGGTCATGCCCAGAAGCTTTTGTACTCTCTGGACAGGATTCAGCTCTTCTGGAGGAAATTCAGGCATTTATTTGCTGACTGGCTTCTAGGAAACTGTCAGTTAGTATCCTTCCATTCATTCCTATATTCCATTCACTAGGTGTCCTCTGGGAGAATAGGTGACCCAGGCCCAGCAAGCTCACCTTATTACTGTAAGAATTTTTTGTTTACCAGAATTTGATACTCTTCTCACAATTCCCAAAACTTCAACAGGCAATTGTGCCATAACGGTGCTGAGTAGGGTTCTCTTCCTCAATTCAGTGTAACCGATAATGCTTTCTACTTCTTTGCATGGCTATCACTTATAGGACTAAATTCAGCCTTGCAGCTTTTTGCTTTGAAGATCAGGAATTGGTCTTCACACAATCCATGTATTTCAACAGGATCTTCTATCTTTACTCTTTAATTTCCCTATCAAAATTGGAATAGTTGAATCCCTCCCATCTGTTTACTTCATTTGGGGGCATTCTCTCTGCACTCTCTCTGCTTTCCCCCTTTCAACTTTGCCAGAAGCCAGAAACCTTCACTGTTAATTCTTCCATTTTTAATTGTTTATTTTGGGATATCAGTTACTTTTGTCCCTCCAGTCCATTAACGATACCCTCTCCTCCTCCCCCCGCCCCACCCCCCGAAATGCTCTGTCTTGAAAAAGAAACCAACACAGCATAGACTCAATATGTGAAAACAAATCTTGAGGCCAAAGTAAAGACCTGTCAAAGTCGTCCTTATGAAAGAAAGTGCATTATTTTGCATTAAGTGCATCACCATATTGAAAAGATAAAAGATTCCTTCACCAGCAAAACCAACTTTGGTGGGAATAAGGTGCACAATAAAAGCTGCAGGATCATGATTATATGGAAACTGAAAGCTAATTCATCTAGTTATCCAGAGTATCAGTGAAAGCAATGTAGGGTAAAAACACTAATTCCAGTGAGGAGAAAAGTAATTGATTTTTAGATTAATCAGTTGGGCTTTAATTTGATGGAATAGGTGTGTGAATGCTCTGAGGTGGCAAACATTTATAATATTCTAAAATCAGATTTCATCATCCTTCATCCCCGGAGTCAGAAGGAATGCTACGTTTGGAATTCCACTTTTTGTTACTTCTGGAGAAGTTTTGAAAGAGGCCATTCGTAAAGGTAAGTAATACCTTCGTGAAAAGTGTTGAAGTGGTAATTCAACCAGTTTACATAATGCATTTCTCCCTCATGGTCTCGTAATATTTTTTTTTAATGCCTTTCGAAATTGAAGGAGCTGCCATTTTAACCTTGTTCTATTACTTAGCAGTGATTATGATTTAGTTTCTGAATTGTTGGTTTAGTAAATGCTACTACTAGCTGCGTTGTTTTTTGCTTAGTCTTCTCATTGTCCCTAGGGTTTAAGGCTGGCTAGTTCGTAGTTCCTAGCAGGGATACCTAATCGCACACTTTGCGCACTACCCCCTCCAAACCTCTCTGCCTTCACCCTCCCCTCCTTCTCCCACCATGTAGTGTGAAAAGGAATATGGATGACAGGAACTAGGGTACAATTGATCTCTGTAATTATCAATGAATGACCGGCATGTTTTATAACAACTGTAAATGAAATTCAAGAAAATTACTCATTTTAAAGACATTTAACTTTACTTAAGCAGGCAATATTCTCCACATAGAAAATATAAAAAGATGAATAAACTTTTATTAGAAGTAGTTCACTGGATAAGTCAATGGCTTTGGAGATTCTTCTTATAAAAACAAACAAACAAACAAAAACAGCCACCCTAGCAAACAGAATAGTGTTTAAACTGCCTAAAGTTATTGATTAAATGGGAAGGCCTTACTTTTATTTCACCAAACTAGGATGGGGGAAATGAGGGAGTGACAACCAACCTTTTAGCTATTTTTGTTATAAAACTAGCTTTGAACATGGAGTCAAGCCTGGCAAAATGCATTTTTGATAGTATCCATGTCACATAGATATGAGGTATATTTTTTGATTTTCAGTTTATACCATATTTCTACCATATTAGGGTTCAGACCATCATAGAAGCTATCAGGACGTATGCCAAGCAAGGTAGAATTGAAATAACTAAGAAGAAATATAGCGTCCTGAGACTCTGAAAACAGAATTGTATATGGTTTTTTCACTTAAAAATTCAAATGGCCTGGTACTCTCTTTGGGTTCTTATCTCTTCCTAAAAGCTTTTAGATGATGACAGCTTTATGTAATGTAAAAAATTCTCATTGTGGTCATAGCATTCCACTAAAACAGATATTTTACAGGTACCCAACTTTCAAACCATTTCCCCTAAAACTGATTTAATTCATTTTTTTTATTATGCCAAAATACTCCCTTGGCAGGTTGAATTCAAGGGAACTACTCCGGCATGTGTAGAGTTAACCAGGTTAAACGGATTCCCAGTTAGCTTCTTTCTCCAGGAATGCAATTCATGTTTACCTATATAAGGAAACCTGTTTGACTGAAATCAGTTTGGAGGATTTTTAAGCTGACACACACACACACACACATACAGAGGGAGAGAGAAAGAAAGAGAGAGAGAGAGACAGACATGTAAGCACACACCCAATAGAACGGGAGTGATCCGCAGGCTGGACAGAGCACTGCTTCCTGAATCTAAGCAACTGCAGTTCAGCTGGTCCTGAGAAAAAGCAGCACAATCCTTCCTTCTCCAAAAGCCCTCTCCTGCAGGAACTACCAACTTTTAAGACTGAGCCGTAGGAAAAGGAGGCAAAATGTCAGAAACAATGGAGAAGCTGGTAAGTTTCTAAAATAGACTTGATGTTTTAAAATAGACTTGATGTTTTAAAATGACTTGGCTCATCTGCTCCGATAGGGGAGTCGTATTTAAGTGCTGTTGCTAAACTATGTTCTTTAAAACAACAGCTCATTCCTCATCAATTTGACTACGGTCAAAATGCCTTCTGTTCACTTCACTTCGGTTTCACATGAGTAAGTGTTCGTGGACAATTATTTCAGTTCCTCAGACATTCCAGAGTGAATGCTTTTAACATGAAAGAGTTTTGTTGCAGAAATGAGCAAACTTTCTTACCTCTGATGTAAACTAAAACTGGATGTGGGACTAGGATGCTTTGATCAGTTAGGAACAAATCTATCTCTTAGGAACAAATCTATCCTAAATTGTCTGGCAGAATTATAATGTATTACTTTGTGAAAACCTAAACACTTTGAATTGTATTCATACAATTTCACGCTAAGCAGTTGAGCATTATATGCAACACAGGGCACCTCCTAGGATATTCTTTGTTCTGGTTAATGTTGAAGAAATGGGGGTTTGTATCTTGGTAAATTTGTATGTGTTCAGGCACGTGTTAAGCAAAGATGTTTAAAAGTTTTAAATTGCAAAAATTTTGCAGTAGACCGAGTTAACTTCAATCATTTAGTGCTAATTCTTTTCAGAGTTCTACTCCCAGAAGATAACTCTACACACTTCTCTCCCCTCTCACCCAAACCTCCCCCCACCCCCCCACACAAATTTTAATCTCAATAACTGAATACTGTATAATGGAAACCCAAAAGGGTCAGTCAAAATTATGTGGAGAACTTATTCAGAACTTCATGTAATAAGATACTATGGTGACTTCATTTAATAAGATACTGTGGTGCAGTTTGGGTGCATGTATGTCATGGATTATATTTATAAAGTCACATAAATGGTGTTGGGTATTTCAGAGTTGAATGTTATCAAACATTAGATTCAGGTTTTTCTAATGGAATTACTTTCATTTGAATTACCTTCAGTAATTGGAAAATTGCTTGACTCTTCATCTCTCAAAGAAACATTTTAGCTCTCTGGATTGTACACTACTTTAAGAGCTTGTTGAAGAGGATTGCGTTTCTCATTATAATAACATGTCACAGTGCCTCGATTTTATATTTCTTACTTAATCTACTTTCCTCAATTGTATTTAAGTGATGGTGAGATCCCCCAAAAAGTTTTACTTGAAAACTATTCATTTCCTGGACAGTTGAATCAGATTTTCAAATGGTATTCCCAGGCTGTAATATTAATTTAGCACACGGAGTTGGTGATTTTCCATTCATAGTCATATGGTTCATGTAGAAACTCTGGTATATTATCAGAAATGAGTTAAAGGAGTATGGAAGCAATAGTGTTTTTTAAATGTAACCTGCATATATCCCTGTGGATGGAAGATGTTTATAGCAGAGTTTAGGAATTGCTTCAGAAGGGTTGGGGACTTAACTTTTTTACACTTTTCAACTGTTGCTGAGCAAATGAGGCAACTTGGACAAAGGTTTGATCTAAATGGGAACCAGCAACGCTGAAGGAATGAAATGCTACTTATGATATTGAATTATGTTGCTGATTTAATTGTACCCTATGGAAACCACAATTTAGGTTTCCT
This sequence comes from Ornithorhynchus anatinus, assembly GCF_004115215.2. NCBI lineage: Eukaryota > Metazoa > Chordata > Mammalia > Monotremata > Ornithorhynchidae > Ornithorhynchus > Ornithorhynchus anatinus. Next base: position 21,303,415 of record NC_041742.1, on the reverse strand, counting down.
TTAAGAGGAATGAGGAGTTTTCTTTAAAAATGAAGTAGACTAACCCATCCCCAGAATACTCCCTGGGTTATGGAAATGAAGCCGTGTTAAAACTTCCAGGTCACTGGGGCACTAGTTCAGATTTGGAAGAAATAACTTATTGAATAATATCCCCATATTAATTGTCAGAAATACCCTCTCAGAAGCAGAGAGTATCTTGCAAAATGGAAGGATTTGCCTCAGAATGGTCAGCTATGGGATTTTTGTCCCTTTTGTGATGAAGGTGATGATGGAGTTTTCCCTCAGGAATAATGGATGAGCCTAGGTCCTCCTCATTGAAAAATATTGTGATGCTTTCATTGTGTGGCTAATGAGATAGAAAACAGTCTAGTTAGTTACCTGGCTGCTCCACAGTTACTCCCAGCAGATGGGTGTTTAGCCTCTAAGTATTTCCAGGGAAAAAAAAACTCCACGGACTTGCTTTATGGCTCTGTCAGCTTCACTGCACACTCTGCTGAGACCAAATAGCTGTGATCTTCTAGGCCACTCTCTGGCAGCTATGTGGCTGATGGTCTACTGTCACCAAGTAGCATGGTATGTACTTCATTAACGATATTACGACTTGGTGACACCCATGTAATACATTCTTTACTAGCTTAAATGCCTGTCACGATGGGTTGCAATTTGGTCTATAAAGTTTTCATTCTCATTTTCAAGTCTATTGGCAGTTTGAGTGCATTCTACTAGGTGCCTGCCAGATGCCGGATGATTCATTTGCTTTCCTTTTTGCGTGGATTTCTGCAATGGGTAGTTTTAGTTGTATATATGAAATGCTTACGTAGTTATGGAGCACTGAACTAAACACTGGGGAAAAAATACAGAAGTGTGGGTTAGACCTGTTCCATGGCTCTCCAGGGGATCATAACCTAAAAAGAAGATGGAGAAGAGTTTGGCATCAGACACCGTAGGAAAGGTAAAACACTACAAATGAAAAAGAACATCTTAAAAATAGTTCAAAGTCCAACAAGTCTAGAGGTTGAGAACCTGTAGGGGCTTTTCAGGGGGTTATCACCCAAGTCATTGAGAGTACAGTCACATCCAAAGCTTCCCAAACTTTGAAAATTTATAGGCTGTTGCTTAAATTCCCACGGCCCCACATGAGCAGAGCACATCAGGAACTGGAGCCCTTGGTTTACATGGAAAATATTCATTTTCTTGAGCATTTCTGATTTTGGGTGTTTTCTGAAATAGCTCTGTCTCATTCTCCAGTGGAAAATACGATTTTAATATTGAATGCTTGCGATGATCAGAGCTATCTTTGATACCATACATCAGTGAATTTCAGTCACCTCCTCTCAAGTGAGATGAGCCACTCCTATCTTTGAGGGCTCAACAGTTCCTACTGCAACATGCAGAGAAGGTGAATTTTCACAGGACACTCCTAAACCAATTATATTTACTAGTGGGTTTTAGAATTAAATCTGAGCCAGAAAGCTAATATTCACTCTTATAAAAAGGATAAAAGCAGCTGCCAATATTTTTCAGTCTGTACAAGAATAGGGCTTGTTGTAGGAGTATGATATTAGTAATTGGCTTGCACAGGAAAACTTTCCTAGTCTCTAGGGGACCAGTGGTACCAATGTCAAACATATCTGAATTTGAGAAAAGTTTCAGGATTAAGATAATCAAATTTATAGTCAAGATATTGCCATTTGGCTAAAAGTAGGAATATATGACTTGTTTTCAATGAACTGATTGTTATCACAGATAAAGGAAAATGTCTACCTGACAAGTTATTCAGGGAAATTTAAAGTGGTATTACAGGTTAAGTCCAAGGGAAATGAATGAAGCACTAGGATGTTCTGCTTGCTGAAATGTCAGTTTTGGAAATGATTTAGTAGTTGAATTGAAGCAGAGGTGTGCCACGCTAGGCTCACCAGGAGTACATAATAATAATGTTGGTATTTGTTAAGCGCTTACTATGTGCAGAGCACTTGTTATAAGTGCTGGGGTAGATACAGGGTAATCAGGTTGTCCCACTTGAGGCTTACAGTTAATCCCCATTTTGCAGATGAGATAACTGAGGCACAGAGAAGTTAAGTGACTTGCCCACAGTCACACAGCTGACAAGTGACAGAGCCAGGAGTCGAACCCCTGGCTGGTATCTGAACATGCATGTTTGCCCAGGCATCCAAACATGCTTAGAACTTGATCCTGAGTCACCTTAACATGAGACAGCATTGAAATTAAGCAGAGCCTCTTCAGTATGACAGTCTGAGTTTTAGCATATGACTGACTTGGAATTTTTTGTGGAGTGCCAAACCTGGTAAGCACTATAGCATTTCTAAGTGTTGTACTGTGACAAAGACAGGGTTCACTTAAACCAAAATAATTTCGCATAGCTAAGCATCCAATACTTCTGCTACTTATATCTGTAATGGCTCATTCATCATTTACTGCTCTAGCAAACACCGTGCAAACCATTTGATAGTGAACAGTAGGCCTTTCCTGCCTGATATGTTTCCCTTGCCCTCTGAAACCCGGATAGAATGTGGTACAAGGGTTTCCTTCACTGTCCATATGCACTCACGTACAGGCTGTGAGTAAGTAATACAGACTGGTTTCCCTTCTCCTTCTGGGGGGTTTTGGGGAGGCTCAAAAGGCCAAGTGTGAATTTTAAAAACATGTAAAAAATTCATTTACTCAATCGATTAGTACACCTCATCTTCCTAATAGTGAACTAACATCAATCTGATAATACTTAGGTTTGATGCATCATAAACAGTCCAAAGCAGTTGATGGGCAGAAGAAATAGTGACAAAATAAGGGGGAGGTCAGGCAGGGCAAAGTTGGCTGGCATGAAAAGGAGAGATGGAAGGAAGAAGTGTGAAATGGAAGAATGTAGTTCATATCGACATGGACAAGTTCAGCTAGAAATAATAAACAGAATGGGAAAAAACTTTTTTCCTCACTGTCTTCTAGGAGTGCAGGATTTGCTCCAGGGCTAGACCTCAGAGATTCCAATCTCTTCCCCTTCCCATCTCTTTTCAAAAATGAAACACTTTTCACATGGCACGGAGCACAGCGGGATGCCAGGGTAGAGGAACTCCTCTGGGTAGGTAAAGTTTGGGTTCTGCTGCAGAATGGACCTCACGTGGTGCTGATAAGAGACCGTAGTCTTGGCCCTACACTCACCTCCCTGACCCCCCCCCAGCTTGGGGAGCTTTTGGGAACCTGAGCAGCCCATAGCTTCCTCCTCTATCCTCTGACTCTGTTATGAAAATGCACCGTGGGGTTATTTCTTGGATCATTTGGAGTTTCTCATTTGGACTTTCTTACTGAACTTTCTTGAGCACCTTTCCTACCCTTTTAATGAGTATTAAGAGTGTTCTCAATGTGAGTGAGTAAAGATGACATACTTCCTTTTCCTTTCTGATTTCTTACCATTTGAAGGAGCCCTGTTATCCTTGTGAAAATGTACCAGAGAGCTTGCAGCAATAGATGAGCATTCTATACTAATTTCACGCTCCCTATAGGGTTTGTTAAAGGGTTTACCATTCCAGTAGGCTATCATTTTCGAGTGTGTGTATTTTATATATGACTTGTGTGATATTCCCCTGCCCTTAAATGATCTGAGTAAATTCCTACCTTCTCCCACAGCACATGCCTAATTGAAAAGAGCCATCAGTATGGCACAGTTGCATGAGACAGCTCCAGTAAAAACCATGGAGACAGGCGAATGTTAGAAAGGGTGAGCCTAGCCCTGGGTAATTCCAGTGGTAGCCTCTTCCTGAAGGCCTACCAGCTAAATTCCTAGGGGTTTTCATGATACCAAATACACATACGGAGGGAAATTAGAAAGCAGAAGAGGGCAGCATTGCCTGAACAAATTCTTTGTTTGAAGAGAGGAGTGTTCAGTTAACCCCTCACCCCGCCCTTTCCTGGGATGATCTCCCCCCACCCCCCGTCGTCATTCTTTAAATAATTTAGGTTCAGTAAAATGTGGCAGAGAGGGGAGTGGCTGATCCTGCCACTGGCCTCTCTTCCCCCAAGACCCAGCTCTGACACAAGGCGGAAGCTTCAGGCAGTGGCAGTAGTGTCGGGGATGGCGCCCAAGTGCTGATCGGGTTTTTGTTTGTTTTTATGATATTTAACTTTTTACTACGTGCCAGGCACTGTACTAAGCGCTAGGGTAGATACAAGCTTATCAAGTTTGACACAGTCCTTGTTCCACATAGAGCTCCCAGTCTTAATCTCAGTTTTACAGATGAGGTAATTGAGGCACAGAAAAGTGAAATGACTTGCCCAGAGCCATACAGCAGACAAGTGGTGGGGCCGGGATTAGAACCCTTGTCCTTCAGTCTTCCAGGCTCATGCTCTCTCCACTAGGCCATGCTGCTTCTGTTTAGACTCAGGGTTAACAGAGGGAGATAATGATGATGATGGTATTTAAGCACTTACCGTGTGCCAGGCACTGTACTAAGCACCGAGCGACTTCATTCGGACCCCTAAGATCCCCTATTATCCGATCAATCTGTGACTTTTCCTGTATTTTTTGTTCAGATTGTGGAAGGGGAAATAGATTTGAAGATGGAAGGGGATTTTAGAAGGTGAATAATATATTCCAGGGCAGCTGCTATTCTCATTTCATAAAGGGCACTTGGTGACAAAGTCTCTCAGTTGATAAGCAGCAGCTGTGAGGACCAGTGCCTGCCATTCCCATCTTAACCCAAAAGGCACACCACAGTCTGCTCTGGAGCCTCACTCTAGCACTTCCACCTCTAGCTGCTCCGAGCACTGGAGTCATGCAAATGGGTGGAGTGAAGCACTGGGCAGTGTTAAGTTTCTCTGACCATGCATGTCAGATGAAAGATGACGAATCAGCCGGCCAAGCTCTGAGGTAATGAGGTAGTGGTGGAAGTGTCCAGGCGGATGGGGGTTGAGACAGGCTGATGAAATGGAGATATATATATATATATATATATATATATATATATATATATATATATATATATGCCCCTCTCTGTAACTGATTGATATGTCGCCTATTCTCCCCATTCCCTGCCCCCTTGATCCTTCAGGCATTTTACCGAGCTGTGTAGGATGGCTGAGGGAACTCCGCGATCAGAGCAGCCTACAGAGCTCCCCCAGCCCAAGTCCTTCCTAGGCCACCCCATTACATGAAAGGGAAAAGAGCTGGCTCATGACAAGGGAAAAATAAGTCAAATACTTCTCTGAATAAATAGCTGGTGAGAACATTGGCTTCCAGAACCCTAAATAAAGCCTATACCGAGATAAAGATGTGAACTTTGAGTACTTCGAGACATTCTGGCTTGTTTTATCCTCCTTGGGAAGACTGAACATGAAATGTAGGGGAGTCTTTGCCAACAGACTGTGGATTGTAAATTAGTTCATAAAAGCTGTCCTGTGTTATCTCTGAAATTGTCTGTTTTATATGTACTTGTCCTTCTGATTTATTTTTCTGTTTTCATTCCAGTCCATTTTTCAGTAGCAATTGTCAAAATAGGGGAATAAAAATGTATACAAATTTAAATAAGAGCAAACTGCGTGGTTTCTGTTGAGAAAACATTTGTGTGTGTGTATACGTACATACGCATGCATGGGCCCTTATAGCATACCTGCCTGTATACCTACAGTCTTACTTTTCAACCACATAAGAGCAATAAGTAGGATTTGATAGTACAATCGGTGATTTAGAGGAAGTGCATCGATTCACCCTTTTCCTTGTAATACTTTGCATTTGACTATACGGTTCTGCTTAATCAGCACGTCGAGGACCATTTCAAACTTAGCATTTCGAATTCTCCATAAACAAGATCAATACTTTGTTGCTGGTATGACGGGTTCACATTTCACCTGTAGATTTAGATTTTGCATCAAAGGCAACCCAAGCATTTGTCAGAGATGTATACTGTTCTATTGAGAATTGTGGGGCCTTTTTGTCCACTCTTATTTAAAAGCCTTGTGGCATTAATGAGTGTAAAGAATGTTGAAGGGACACCTCCAGTTTCTAAAAGGAAATCTGGATTTGGCAGTTGCTTTCCTGGGGACATTTTGGGATCTAAAGAGAGTTTAAGAAGAGACAAAATGCCACCTTACCTCATCACTGAAAACCCATCTTGCCCTGAAAACACATCTTTTCTATTTTTCTGCATTAACGTTTCTTGTCATCTTATTTGCACTCTCTTTCTTACCTTCACAGAGTTTGCTGTTTTTCTCCTTTTTTTAAGGTATTTATTGAGCTGCTTAGTGTGTGCTGGGCAGTGTACTAAGCACGAAAGTAGATACAAATCACTCAGGTTGGACAGTCCCTGTCGCGCATAGGACTCAAACTCTTAATCCCCATTTTACAGATGAGATAATTGAGGTGCAGAGAAGTTAAGTGCCTTGCTTAAGGTCCCACAGCAGACAAGTGGCAAAGCGTAATTAGGACCCAGATTCTTCTGACTCCCAGACCTGAGCTCTATCCATTAGGCCACACCACTTCCTTTCTATTTATCTGATCTTGTCCACTGAGTCCTGTCAGGCTTTTCAACTTTGAATTTTTGTTTACTCCTGTAGCAGAAATCTCATTTCCCTCCAAACTCTTACCCTCATGATAACTTGCATGTGCATCTAAAAAAATCATGTATTACTAATTTAAGATATTCTTGTACAACGAGGACTATGGTTTTAAATAAAATTATAACCCGCGGATAGAGGATGACATTGAACCTGAGGAAACTCCCCTCTTTTTGAGTGGCAGAAACTGTTTTTCTGAGTTCTGCTCTCTTCTCCACTGTCTATAGTGTAGGGGCCTGGACAAGCGTATTTCCCCAACAGGTATCAGATAGGTCAGGGAGTTCTTCCCTATTGTCTGCCGGATTTTCCCGTACTAAAGGATGCCCATCAGGCCAGTGCTGTTTCACTGGGCAACCACAAGGCCCTGGAGTGTAATACTGAATTATGTCCCACCCAAGGGGGTGCCAGCTTCCTGGGATAAAAGGCCACCTCCATGGTGGACATGATGAGGAATGTGGAGTCAGAGCTACTGAGTTTGCCATCCCCCACACCCTGTGCCTGCTCACACCATTTTAGGCCAAGATGGACAGCTGGATCTAAGCCTTGTGGGCAGGGACAGTGTCTACCAGCTCTGGATTGTACTCTCCTAAGTGCTTAGTTCAGTTCTCTGCACACAGTAAGCACTCGATAAATACCACCGATTGAATGATTAATAGTAATTCTGGTAGTAATGTGGTAATTGCAGTATTGTCAAGCGCTGTAAGTGCTGGGTTAGATATAAGATAATCACATTGGGCATAGTCCCTGTCCCACCTGGGGCTATCAAGTCCATCAGTAGTATTTATTTTTTGCCGAGCTAGTTTGATTTTAATGTGATTTTGCTTGTAACAAACCCTGTCTTTCATTCAGAAACCTGGAGTCTTCTAAAAAGTCCCTTGTAGCCGTCGAGCTCCATTTCAGCAAGTTCATGTGCGTTATCATGATGGGAATTAATCGCTTTTACCTGCGTCCTGGAAATGTGCCACCGAGTGCTTTGGGATATCTTATCAGTTGTTGACTCCAAACTGTGCACTGTACTTGAAAGTCTAATGGGGAGATCTGAATATGTTGAATTTTGCCTTTGATACAGTGCCATACCACCTCCATTAGTGCAGGGCTAAGACGGCAAACATCTGCTTGCTTTTATTGCACACATGTTATTTTGGATGTCCAGCTTCTTCATGACGTAAATCATTGGCATGACATGTCCAATTCGTTTGTTATAAAACACCACCAAATTCCTCTAGTGGCCCAGTAAAATGGCTATTGTTTGGGATTGTGTATTTCCATAATTCAGTAGTCAGTGGTTCTGTAGGTGTATGAAAATGAATTAGTTCACACAGTTTGATTTTTCCAAGTGTTTTCCTCGGTGATAGCCATGAGTGAGTATTTTTGTAAAGAGCGTGTAACCTGGGTAGAGTGTAGCCATGAGCAGATATGCACTGGGGAGCGTCGTTCATGCAGCTGGTCAGCAAACATACTGGGAGGTCCGATGGCAGCCATGGGACAGGGTCATTAAGCCATCAGCACTGCTGAGAAGCAGCTGTCAAGCAAACTGGTCCCCCCCACTGAATCATGGGCGGACCCCATCTCTGTGGTCTCAACTGCCTTTTGGTTGGTCTGTATAGATTATGACAAAACAAGTGGCAAATCACTTTCCTGATGGAAAACAAAGCCCTGGACATTTGTAGCACTAAGAATCGTAAATTGTGACTTTTTTGTTCAAACGAATATTAGCTTCAACCGAACACTGGAATTGTTGAGCAAAATATACATCTCTTGGGGAATGCAGTGTTAACCAGATTGCAGATAAATCACCTCTTCTGAATGATTTTTAATAGCTATCTGTATTTTGCCCTAGAGATCTTGTTAAAAAAAAACAAAAAACATTGTAGCTGCAGAGGGATCTTCTCTTCCTACTCCTAGTGGATAATGGGTTGGGTGAATATAAAGGAAATGGGACTGCTGCAAGGTGAAAACTGTAGCATCAGCTCACCAATACTCATTTGAATCCGGAGGGTAGGAGAGAAGGGTGGGGGAGGAGGATCGGGGTAAAGAGTAGGGAGAGGAAGGATATAGGGAGGTAAAGACTTGTTTATAAGTCACCTATCATCTATGTGAAAAATCTCATCTCTCGTATCAACCAATTAATCAGTCTTATTTATTGAGCACTTATTGTGTGCAGGGCACTGTACTAAGTGCCCAGAGAGTACATCACAATGCTATGACAGATATGTTCCCTGCCCACAGCGAGCTTACAGTCTAGAGGGGGAGGCAGATGTTAATATTAATAAATAAATTACAGATATGTACTTAAGTGCTGTAGGGCGGGGAATTGAATAAAGGGAGCAAGTCAGGGTGACGCAGAAGGGGGTGGTGAGAGAGGAAATGAAGTCTTAGTCAGGGAAGGCCTCTTGGAGGAGATGTGCCTTCAAAAAGGCTTTGGAGGAAGGGAGAGTAATTGTCCGATATGAAAAGGGAGGTCATTCCAGGCCAGAGGCGGGGTGTTGGTAAGAGGTCAGCAGCAAGATAGATGAGCTGGTGGTACAGTGAGTAGGTTGGTGTCTTCCTCCTTCTTGTTTGACAATCCCAGGCATCAATCAGTGGTGTGGTTTTTTTTTTATAGTATTGGTTCAGCATTTACTATGTGCCAGGCACTGTACTAAGCATTGGGTAAGATTCAAGATATCTGGGTTGGACACAGTCCCTATCCCACATCGGGTTTGTGGTCCCAATTCTCATTTTACAGATGGAGGGAACTGAGGCACAGGGAAGTTAAGTGACTTGCCCAAGGTTACCCAGCAGACAACTGGTATTCAAGTGCTTACTGTGGGCAGGGTATGTAGTAAGCACTTGGAACAATGTAATAATAATACTACCGGTATTGGAGTGTTTACTGTGTGGATAACCCTCAACTAAGTGCTGGAGTAGATACAAGAAAATCAGGCTGAACAGAGTCCATGTCCCACTTGAGGCTCACAGTCTAAGGGACAAAGAGAACAATTATTGAATCCCCATTGAACTCATGAGGAAATTGAGAGCCGAATAAGCGTGATGGATGCCATTTATAATGTGGCTGAACTGAAAGAGGTAACACGATGCCATTTCAGTCTTTTCTTTTGAAAAAAATACCTCAAACCGAGTTGAATGTGAACTCTAAAAAGCTGTGGGATACTTCTCATCTGCTAAAAATTATCTTGGGAAAACCTGGTCTCCCCAGAATCAGTAAAGAAGATAATGCTGATCATTAAATAGTAAACTCAGTGATGGCAGGGATCGTGTCTACCTACTCTGCGGTACTCTCCCAAGCATTTAGTTGTGTGCTGTGCACACGGTAAGCTCTCAGTGAATGCCATCAGTTGAGTGATTGATTCACTGGGAAGAAGAAATACAACAGGGCAAGACATTTCAGTTCTCTGTGCCTCAGTTTCCTAATCTGTCAAAAGGGCATTAAAGAACTGTTCTCCCTTCTACTTAGACTGTGAGCCCCACATGGGACTGTGTCTGACCTGATTGTCTTGCATTTGTCCCAGTACTTCGCACGGAACTTGTCACATAGTGAGCGCTTAACACCACCCTGCTATTCATTATTAACGGCTTTCCCTCTGAAACATGCTTTGGCTTTCGCTTGTTACGGTGTCCACCGGTGGCTCTGACGTAGGAGGTGACAGTGCTTTGCACACATTAACCACACGATAAATGCGATCGAATGAACGAAATGAGTAGTTCTTCTGTAAAGACCACTAATAGGAACAATATGGCTTGGGAACAGTGCGGTAATTATCAAATTCAAGTTCCTACCAATTCATTATCAAGGGTTCATTTTTGCGGAACATTGCCCATTTGGGCCAGCATAGTTTGCTTTGTGTATTTAGAATTATTTCAATTTGTACTCTCCTTTAAACTGGGCTGAAACTCTCAATGTAAAAAATACTTTCGAAATATAAATCGAACCATGCTACTAAAAAAATTCAGTAATTACAGGCAACCGTTGTTCCATATGTCTGCTCAGAGCCAGCTTTTAAGATTTTTGCCTAGAGACAAATTCCCTGTAAAATGCTTGGACATGTTAAACCAAGAGCTAAAATTTGTTTGGAATATGACGTTTTACCAAGCCTGGTTTTGTATTTCTCTTAGATCAGAAACATGTCAGTAATTTTAGAAACATATTTCTACCGAAGACAGATGTCAACGAAAAAAATGAATAAACAAGAAAATCCCTGGCCTTGCCTGGAAATTTGCAAATGTGGCTATAATGTTCAGCAAAAAGGCATAAATAACTATTGTTATTTCAGCAAGCTCTAAGAGCCTTCTACCCTCAACACTCCCTTAGTTGATTTCAGCTGAAAATAGAGATGACATCCCTAAGGTTCAGCTATGTGCCTGGCCCAGTTAGACTATACTTTATCGGGGATTTTCTAGTCGTTACACCGATGGAGGTTTCGTGTGCTCGATGGAGCAGGGTTTCTGAAATTCGAGTCAACTCATTTCCATATTCTACACTTCCCGATCTCAGTCTTCTTCCCGTCATTTGGGTTTTTCCCCTACTTGGCCTCTTGCAGGTGGCTGGAAAACCCAAGACCCTTAGTAGGTTTTGCTTCCTGATGCCATTCTGGAGAACACATAGGTCCACCCTTCCTTAAGAGACCACATTTGACTGACTGGAGGGGAGCTGCCTGCGTGCCCTTAAAGTCATTGTCCCAGCTGTCCTCCCTCTGGTTCTCTCATTGTGAGGTTTGACGCATCGGGATCTGCTCCGTGCACCTGTCTGAAGGGAGCTCGGGACCTGAGATTCCGGGAGCACAGCTCAGTCAGGGAGGATGGGCAAGTCGCATAGCCTCACTCTGCACCTCAGTTTCACAGTCTGTCAAATGGGAAGAGGGAGAAGATGATAGTCCTTTTTTCTACTACAGAAAGGGACTGCATCCCATTGTGTGCATGCTGTTTTATACAGTTTTTGAAGGCGGTAACTCCAGTCATTTTGTACCTGACGGTTTTCATCTAGCAGAACTAGGATTGTGCCCCCTGTAAGGTAAATTGGCCCGCCGGGTCCCATTGAGCGCTTGGGATGTCTCAGAAGAGTGGGGTTTTAGTCTGAGCATGTTTCTCAGCAAACTTGGCTTCAGAGGACCGTGGCCTTTTACGTCCAGAGCTAGAAGCCATCGTCTACTGGCCGATCGGTAGTAAAGGACTTTGGCTTTATATGACTCGGGAGAATCAAGGCTGCATACTGCGTAGGGGGAGCGACAAGGGGAACTACGTTTTGTGAGTTGGATGCGTTTTTTTAATCTGTAAAATGGATCTAGTCTCTTCCCTCTGGATTATTCTGGCTACATCTTCCCCTTTTGTATGGCTGCCCTCTCTTCAGAGTACCTTAAACATATTCCAGGGTGCAGCTTCATTGCTCAAGGCACTCCACCTTTCCAGCGTGGAATGGTAGGATTCCCTGAAAGAGGCCTGCAGGCTGCAGAGGGAAAAGGTTCTAAAGCCAGAGACCCAGGATGGACCCAGTTCCTTTCACACCCAGTCTAAGTAAGGGGGAGAACAGGTATTGAATTCCCATTTTACAGATGAGGAAACGGAGACCCAGAGAAGTCAAGCGATGTTTAGAATGTTAATGAGTCTATGCTATGAGACTCTTATATGTCACTGCTAAGGATCAACTGCCTAGATGAATGCCCGGCCACATTTCATTGTCAAAGGGAGTCCAGTGTACTCCTAATTTCAGGCAGTCGTGACATCTTTTGAGCCCCTTTTATCCAAGTAAGCTCTGTAACTGTATCCGGAAACTAGCTTGCAGAGGCCACAGTCTCGGAGCCCAGAAACCCAGGCTTTATTCCTGGCTCTCCCACTTACAAGCTGCGTCACCTTGGCCAAGTTATATAACACCTCTGTGCCTCCACTTTCTACTCTCTAGAATGGGGTTAAGATACCTGTTCTTTCTCCCTCTTAGCCTGTGAGCTTTTTGTGGGATGAGGATGGGTCTGAGAAGCAGCATGGCTTAGCAGATAGAGCATGGGCCTTGGAGTCAGGAGGACCTAGATTTGAATCCACACTCCACTTGTCTGCTTTGTGTCTTTGGCTAAGTCCCTTCACTTCTCTGTGGCTCAGTTACTTAATTTGTAAAATGGAGATTAAGATTGTGAGCCCCCTCTGGGACAGGGACTATGTCCAACCACTGCTACCTCATTGGTCACCAGCAGCTACAGCCCTGCCTCTCTGGGCAGCATACTCTATGTGCAGAGCACTCAATTCCAAGCACCCTCTTGCCTCTGGGGTCCCGGGGTAGGGGTGATGAGGATTCTGTTGATGACAGTCCAGTTAAAATCTGGTTTTTACTTTCAGCACTGTAAACACCCATTTATCTGAGCTGATTTGGGGATAAAACTGCTAGAAGACCAAGACTAGGCTTCTGTCCAGATTAGAGCTATCCATGTAATGTGTTCCATGAGTCTTATGATGTTAACAGTCCAGTTTCATGCATTTTTTCCAACTCCATGCTGAGCAAATGAGATTTATTTATTTATTTTTTTTTTTACACTTTCCTCTCCTCACAGTTCCTTAATAAGTATTTTAACCCAGTGGCTACAGGGGAATGTTACAATAGAGTTGTGGTTTCCATCTCAGACAAACTTTGAATCCTCTCTGTCCTTGAAATGTTGTGTTCGGTGGAATGGGGTTTTTTTTCCCATAAAGGCAGATCTTGACCACCACCTAATACTTCACAGGGGTTAGAAAATTTACAAATTGGGCTTCTGTGTTTGTGAGACCAGGGAGAAAGTGGTCCAGTCTTGCATGGCAGTCATTTTGTTGTGGGCCAAAGACAATCTGGTTTGTGACAGTTTGTTACCAAACAATAAGATGGTGAAGGAAAACAAAGCTTTGCAGCACTGTGCCTTAAGACTATGTGCTATATTTTGGCTAGTTGCTTATGAACCGTAAAGTAATAATGGGATAATGGTTTGGAGAGAGAATTTTTAATCGGCTCTTATCTGTAGAATGAAATACTACTCTGTGAAATTCCACAACGGCAAATTTCATGAAAATCTCAGAGGAGTGCTTTTTTTCAAGCCTGTGACAGTTTTACACTAGATGATTGATCTAGATTTATGGATGATTTTTCTCTTTCCTCCCTTCCCAACTACCTGGCTTTTTAGTTAACCTGTCTTACAGCTGCATTCCAGTTTAAGAAACAATCTGTGGGGTTTATGTGACAGCCTGTAAGGATCAATCAATCAGTCATATTTATTGAGCACTTACTAGGTGCAGAGCACTGCTAGAAGCGCTTGGGAAAGTACAACAGAATTAGAAGACGCATTCCCTGCCCATAAAGAGCTTAGAGTCTAGAAGGGGAGACAGACATTAATATGAATAAGTACAAATAAGTAATCTGTAATAAAATTTAAAGATATGCACAGAAGGGCTGTGGGATAATGGGAGGAGTGAATATCAAATGTCCAGAGGTCACACAGCCAAGTGGAGAGGAGTAATTCGACCCGAGAGGAGTAAACTTTAGATAAGCAGTTTTATGGGTGGGCCCTTATATAATGGGAATATTTGCTCTAGGTTTATAACCAAGACAGTGGAAAAAAAACTGTTGGTCGACAGTTTTCTGCAGGGTTGCTCTAGAGATTGTTGGCTGATTTTGTAGCTTTCTTGGGGTAATGAACCTTTTTTTTCCCCAAATTTGCAAGGCAGGTCCCACTAATGTTTCAGTTCTTTGAATGTGTCTCATGACTTGCTTTCATCGAAACTTAATCAATGGGAGTAAATATCCATCATTTTCAGGCAAAAAAAATGAGAAGGGATATTTTCGAGCGAGGCCACTCCTCCTCCCCTTTTTACTGTTATGCTAATAGATAGCTGAGTTGGAGTTGATTTTTCAGAATTTCAGGAGTGCCCTCACATCATCTGAACTGATTGTTTGGTGAAAGGGTCCAAAAATTTATTTTAGAGATCTTCTGTTCTGTGAGCAGTTTGTCCAAACAGCTTTTTGCTATTAGAATAATGCTCAAGAAACCCTGCCAGCAGTTCTTTTAGAGGAGAGCACATTCTTGTGGTATTTCAACAGGAAATGTCTAACTTGGGTCAGATAAAATGATAGTGTCCAGAAAAAGAAAAGTACTGATTTTTTTTTTTTAAAGGAGTCTCAGATGGTGGTAGCTGGTTTTTAGATTTCACAGGTGTCTAGAACCTGTATGGATTACACTGATTATCCCCACAACAGTTTTGTAAGAAAACTTTTTCATTGGATACATTTTTGGGTATTATGTGATGAATCCAGGAACTGAATTTGCCTGTGATAATTCCTTAAGGGATAGACCGATTGTCATTTCTTGAGAAAAGGGAAAAAAATCACTATTTTCTCCACATTACTTTTCCTAATGTTAATTCAAAGAGAATTGGTCAACATGTATTGAAGCGCTGCCTTATTGTTAATTTGTGTGAATTAGAAAAGAAAGTTAATCCTGGTTTTGAGGGCCAAATTTGCAGTCTTTTGTTTGTGGTTTCCCCAAAATGAACACATATGCTGTGAAGTATAGGATCTTGGCATGATGAACTGGCACAATCTGTCCTCTATCCTCAGTGATTGACAGGTTGTCTAACCTGGAGTCAACCGTTGAAAGTTACCCAGAAGTATATTTCCGATACTGTTTCTCCATGCCTGCTGCTCTTGAATTGGAAGCATCTGGTTTCCTTTAAAAGCCTGTGTATACATTTGCTGCACTACTATGACAGTGTGTTCACACCAATATAATTATGGCTGCATTAGCACTTCCATTGTAAACCCTATTATTCACGGGTTTATGAGAAAGCAATAAAATAATCTCTTCAGGCTGAAACTTGTCATCCCCCCCTCACAAGTTTCCAGGCCAAGACAATTAAAAAAAAGTGTGCTTATACTTGGCCTTTTAAAATTCGTATTTGTCATAAGATCAAATTTATTGCCTTAGAATCAGCTTTCTCACCAACAGAAGCAGCACAGACTAGTGGAAAGAGCACGGGCCTGGGAATCAGAAGACCTGGATTCTGACCCTGTCTCTGCCAATTGCTTGCTGTGTGACTTTGGGCAAGTCAGTTAACTTCTCTGTGCCTCAGTTTCCTCAATTATATAATGGGGGTTAATTACCTGTTCTCTCTCCTACTTAGACTGTGAGCCCCTTGAGGGACAAGAACAGTGTCTGAACTAATTAATAACGTTGGTGTTTGTTAAGCGCTTACTATGTGCAGAGCACTGTTCTAAGTGCTGGGGTAGATACAGGATAATCAAGTTGGCATACGTGAGGCTCACAGTCTTAATCCCCATTGTACAGATGAGGTAACTGAGGCACAGAGAAGTTAAGTGACTTGCCCACAGTCACACAGCTGACACTTGTGCCTACCCTAGCACTCAGAACAGTGCCTAACAAATGCCATTTAAAAAAAAAACAACAAAACTGAAGTTACTAAAGAATTCCATTTCCAAGTGACTTTTATCAGAGTCCAGCAATTGACCCAATATAGAATGTTGTTCTGCCTCTTTTGAAATTCGTCTGGGGTTCTCAAGAACAAAACTTGTATGTAAATGGCCCTGTTTCATTCCACATTTGTGAGCTAATCACACACTTTGAAAAAATGGCATGAAAAGTCATACAGAGCAGTAGGGCTGAGATATGTTAGGTATTCACATACAACTGTTTCTAAATTAATTTAAATTTGTCTTTTGTTCTTCAATTTTAGTGGGTTTACCTGCCCAGTAGCTCTCCAGAATACAGGACATTTTTTGTTTGTTATTTATGAAGTTCTTACTATATGTCAGGCATGTACTAAGTGCTGGGGTAATCAGGTTGGACACAGTCTCTGTCCCACATGGGACTCACTGTCTTAATCCCCATTTTAGATGAGGTAACTGAGGCACAGAGAAAGTGAAGTGACTGGTCCAAGTTCACACAGCAAACAAGAGTTGGGATTAGAACCCAGGTCCTTCTGACGAGTTGACATTGTGTGTGCCAGTTTGTGGAAGTGCCTCAAATTCATCTAAACGTAGAGTGTTTCTCTGGACTCCCAACACTTGGCTGTAGACCCTCCTCTGATCTCCCTGCAGGTCTCAGGAAAAGGGCTATGTTTCCCTGATGAATCCTATTGGCAAGGGCCGAGGTGGAGGGAGGCTGGATGTTTTAAAGAAAAATATCAGACATAGAAGCAGCCAGGGCAGGGGGCAGGTCAGCTGAAAACCGGACTGACCTGTATAAAACCGGATGGTTGGCCACCTTACGAACCGATGGCTCTGAGCTGTCTGCCTTCATTTCTGATGAGACAGAGGAAGCTGCTGCTGACTAAAATGAATGAGCGATCTGAGCCACCCTTCCAGTTTTGGAAAAACGTCCGTTGACGTCAATCAGAATTCATGGGATTCCTACACGTGGTGTTTAAGAGATGCCATATTAATAGAAGCGTTCGGAATTTATTTTCAAGAGCTTTGAAGTTTAATGTAGGAACATATTTCTCCCATACTTGAATGGCCTCTTTGGTCACGTCTTACTGTTGTTGTTGTTATGATTGTCAGTATAATTATCATGATGATGATCTTCATTAAGTGCTTCCTCTGTATCAAGCCCTGTTCTAAGTGCCGGAGTAGGCATAAATTAATCAGATTGAACCCGGCCTCTGTCCCATACGGGACTCAGAGTCTAAGTATATAAGATTGCTTGAGGCCCAGATATTGGAATCACAGACAATGCCATTCTTCTACTCCAGTTTGCAACAACTTAGCTCCATGTAATTCTGTGTCTGGATTGATATGCACTTAGAAATATGGGTTAATTGATCATTAATCCCCCAAACATCCAAGAGTCGCACTGTAAGCATTCTTCTGCCCTTTTTCCCATGGTGGCATCAAGTTAAATGACTCGACCCATCAGTATATGAGTTTTGCTTGAAAACACAATTGTGGAAAGTAGCACAGAACTCCCACAACCACAGTTACAGTGGGGTGAAGAGAATCATTCAAGGACTAACAACTTGATGTAGCAGGACAGCCTCGAGAATGAATGGGAGTCAGCAGACAAGAGCTATACATGTAGCAATTCCCGCAACAGCGTGGACCCTATAAACAATAATTTTGATTTATGACATTCGAGACTACGTGGTAGCAGAGTATTTTAGGAAAACAAATATTCGTCATAATCTTCAGGCTGAGGTCTGTCTCCAAGGTAATATATGTACTGATTGTTCAGAGGCCATCCGTTATAGCAAGATGGATTTCCAACAGGTGTCGTGTAAATTTGGGAGTGGATGAAATTAAAACCTTCTTTTATTATTCAAGACATTTGAAACCTATTCACTGAACATAGCAATGAATTTAGATTTGAAACCCAAGGTAGAAGTATAAGAACAGTTTGTAGTTTGCAGCACAGAAAAAGATTTGAGGTATGATCAGAAGGTATTATCACCTTGTTGGGGTATCATGCACCTGACCATCTCCTCTCTCTCTCTCTCTCCCCTCTGTCTTTATTGATTCATATCTATATGTGTGAATATGCCCAAATGTGCGTATACATCTATATATTCATTCATTCATTCAATAGTATTTATTGAGCGCTTACTATGTGCAGAGCACTGTACTAAGCGCTTGGGATGAACAAGTCAGCAACAGATAGAGACAGATCCACATATATATAATATATACAAATATGTGTATGGGGGTGAGAAATTTAGAATGTAGTTTTCAATTCCTTTTACTTAATTGTTTAGCTTGAGTCCATTTATTTAATCATATTTTTTGAGTACTTACTGTGAGCAAAGCACTCAATGAAGCACTTGGTAGAATACAATCAAGTTAGTAGACACAGTTGCCGCCCTTAAGGAGCTTGCAGTTCAACAGAGGAGAAATGTAAAATTGAGCTGCTCCATAGTATTTTTTTAGAATGAACAATCTCATTGGAGAAATTGCCTTTCAAGTGACTACGTGATCTAGAAGACTGATGACTCGAAACCAGGGTTATAATTGATTCTGAGCAGAGCCACTGACTTCTCTGTGACTTGTGACACATAGCTTGACCTTGGTGCGCCTCGTCCGACTCAGCTGGAAAAGTGGGTAAATGGGAAATGAATGTGACTAAAATAACTGGTTTTGACCAGAGCGACGCGAGATGATTGGGTGGGGACCGAGAGGAGGGGAATACTAACTAAAACATCACGTGAAGTGTTCTCTTGGTGATGTGAGCTTAAGAAAGAATGTTTGCGTGCACAGATACTGCCCTGGTGATAGGAAAAGCATTTCCTTTGACACAGGTTAATTACTTAAAACCTCCTGGCCTTGGAAATTGATAGCTTTCTAAAGACCTCGCCATAGGGATTTCGTTGGGTGCCTTTCTTCAAGTTAAATTCCAGTCAGATTCCAAATGTACCAAAGCTTAGAGAACAAACTATGCCATTACTCCAGGGCTGCACTCCCCCTAGTTCTTCTAGTTAAATCTCCAACCCTAGAGATGCGACGGAGATTCAGTAGTACTGGGGCCAGAGTATCGGGGAAGGAGGCATTGAAGAGGTGGAAGAAAATTGAGCCTAGCAATCCAAGTGATCCCTGTGACAGGCAGTGCCCCATTCTTGAAGCAAGGCCCAACTCCACTTTCTGGGTAATCAGTTAACCAGTAATATTTATCGAGCATTTACAGGGCCCCATACGAAGCTCTTGGAAGAATACAATACGGTAGAGCTGGTGGGCACAATCCCTGCCCGCAAGGAGCTCGCAGTCTGCCGTCGTAAAGAGCAGATGAGCCTCGGTCCAGTCGTGAAGATTTGGGCACCAAGAATCTGGGGGTTGAAATCCAAGTGGTTTCTGCAAGTCCACTTGCACTAACTCATCCCTATCAGCCATGCTCCTATTGGGCAAGCCGACACAACAAGCAAGGAAGCAGGCAGGGCTGCAGCACGGGGTGATGTGCTCATCTGTATTCTACTTAGAAAATCTATTTTCTCTCAAGTGACCCGCAGGCTATAAGCTCCATAGAGGCAGCTATCATGGCCACCTTCTCTATGGTACTGTCCTTTCCTAAGAGCTTAGTACAATATACTCCGTACACAGCGCTCGATAAATACCACGGATTGAGCTATCAATTGAAGTGGCTTCAGCCCAGTGCCGATACTGTGCCGCAGCTTCAGAAAGCCAGAGGTGGGTTGCCACAGTCGTTTCTGCTGCCACACTTCAGGCAGCTGTTCTCGGGCAGTCAAGTGGTGACAGGATGATGCCCCAACATTTCAGGGGTCCAGGCCTCATGAGACTTCTGGAAGAGGAAGCTGCCGGCGTCACCCTTGCTGCTCCGATGTCTTCTTCCAGTAGTTCCCAGGACTGGCAAGGCTTCCCTCCCCAGGAACTGTCTGGCTAATGTGGGAGGGTTCTGCTCCCCAGGCGGACCACACCTAGGACCACTGACTGGCGATAACAACTGACTCAGGCCCTCGAATTCCGTCAATCCACGAGCTAACACCCAGTTCATGATCCAAACTGATCTGGCCACCTTGTGTAATTCTTCCATCTCTCTGAAGACAAGGCCTATTTATGATGCTCCTTATTTTCAGCCCTGCACCGTTTTATTTGGAGCCTGTAAAATTGAAGTTGTACCTATTTTATTTCTAAATTTAATAAAAACCAGCCATATGAGACAAGTTTATGCAAGTTCCCTTCTCTGATGATGATTCCTGAAATGCTCAAAACTAGACAACCAAATGTAAGTCATCTTACCAGGAATTGCATCTCTTAAAAAACAGTTTTTAAAAATTGTTAAAAATCTCTGTCAGATTTAGTGGATCTGGAGATGTCTCTTACTGGTTGAGAAGGAGAAAAACATCCATCTTCTTTATTTCATTCTTAGAACATGACAGATGCTTATTTAGACAATTAACTTCTCTTGTGCCTGTTGTTTAATGCCAGTTACATTCCGAGTTGTGCGGTCATACTTCACTCAAATTAATGCTCAGAACCGGGCATTGTCTACCCTTGGCAGAGATTAGCACAGACAGCCACGCTGTATGCATTAGACACTTGAAACCCGTCTAAACTTGTGAAGTGCTGAACTCTACTGCAGTTGGGTAGAAGAAAAAATATCTAATGTGTAAGCGGAATTGGCACTGATGTTGCAGGCTGAAATTTCAGGGTGGCCCCTGAAACCTCTCATACAAACTTACCGGTCAGTCAATCAGTGGTGTTTATTGAGTGCTTGCTTTGTGCTGAACACTGTGCGAGGCACTTGGGAGGGAACAATACAATACAGTTGGTAGGCACGATCCCTGCCCTCAAGTAAGCTTTTACCTTGGTTTTGCTTCCTCTCGCTGAAAATCTCACCAGCACCAGGTTCCCCTTCAAGTTGCTCATGTGAGGAAACGTGAATGAAGCAAGGACACTGAGCTCCATCCCTCCTTCCTGTGCTGAGAAGTAGCCAGTGGGTCTAGAGTCTCAAACTGTGGCACCTCTCTAGGGTCAAATCCTTAATAGAGTCACTTTCCACCCCGGTTGGCATTCTAAATTGGGTCCTTGAAAGTGAAGCATTAACTAAAAGAGAATTAAACAAATTATAGTTTCCCGTAACAGGTACGCATCGTTGCCGGAGAAGCAATGTGGCCTAGTGGAACGAACACAGCACTGAGAGTCAGGAGACTTCAAATCCCATCTCTGCTACTTGCCTGTTTTGTAACCTTGGACAAGTCACTTAACTTCAGTGCCTCTGTTTCCTCACCTATAAAGTGGGGAATAAAAATCTGTTCTCTCTCCCGCAGCCCTTAAACTGTGAGCCTCATGTGAGGCAAGGACTGTGTCTGAACTGTTAATGCTTGGCAGGTATTAAGCACTTCACAGATACTATTATCACTATTATTAATAATTTCCAAAATAATTGACCAAAAGAATGGAAATATGTTGTAAAGGGATGAAAGAACACAATTATAATTGCATGAATAGTAAATATACATCCCAAAATTAAAGATTTTTGGATTATAATTTTGTAATTACATTTGTAATTAAGTTATTTAATTTTCAAAATTTTGTATTCAGTTCTAGGGCAAGTCTTGGGCCAACACACTAAAAATATGGTATTAACTAGAATGAATATATCTGTCAATAGCTAATACTAAATAGAAATGAACTTTAATCACCCTATTCAAGTCAGGAAAATAATTTGAATAACAGTAGTAATTCCTTAATTTTGGTTAGTACTTGTATTTTTTGGAGCACTTTGACAGATTTTTTTTTTCTCACATCATTCCAGTGAGTTAGAGATAGATGAGTATTATCCCATTTTAAAGATGAGGAAACTGAAGCTCAGAGAGGTTAGGGAACATACCATAGTAACACAGCCAACAAATGGCAGAACGAGGGCTTTCAATCAGTAGTGTTTTTTGAGCTGTTAGTACTGTGCAAAGCACTGTACTAAGCACTTGGGAGAATACAATATAACTGACACATTCCACGCCCACAGTGAGCTTAGTCTCCATGCTCTTCCCCACTTGACCATGCTGCTTCTCCTTGTTTGATATATGCTGGTTGAGAACCGGGGGTTTAAACCTTCTGTAGAAACCGTACCCATGTATTCTGATGAAGTACCTTCTGCCCCTCCAGGGCATCCAGCGAGGCCCAGTGGGAGGAACATCAGCCTGGGAGTCAGAGAATGTGAGTTCTTATCCCAGCTCTGTCAATTGCTTGCTGTGTGAGTTTAGGCAAGTGACTTAACTCCTCTGTGTCTGTTTCCTTATCTGTAAAATGGGAATTAGATACCCCTTTCCCCTCCTTTAAACTGTGAACCCCATGTGGGACTGGGATTGTGTCGTATCTAATTATCTTGTACCTTCCCCAGCCTTAGTACAGTGTTAGGCACAGAGCAAGCACGTAATGAATGCCAAATTGATGATAATATTAATTAGTAGTATTGTAGTAATTAACTAATGGGCATATTTCAGAGGAAGCAGAGGTGGTTTACCTCTGGGTGAGATTAAAGAGTTCCAAATGTCCTATTGAAATTTGAGCCCTGGGCAACCTTGGCTAATTGTAGGAAACCTTTTGTGAATGTTGTTTGAACTGAGAGGTAAATGAATCTAGTCTCTCCCTCTCTCGGTTATATCTGAATTCCTCTCTAGCCACTGCTGGGTATTATTGGCAATAGAACCTTTTCCCAGCCCGCTTCCTTCATTGCTAATTGTAGGATTCCAAAATGTCACGAGGATTATAGCAGTTTCATTGTGGTGAGGAATCTTAATATGTGGGGTTTTGCCCAGCACAGACCAACAAAGAAATCCTTGAACCAAGTCAGTTGATCATCACTGAAGCAATGCATTTTTCATCCCAGGTCCACTGGATGTGTTGTGTGGAGAATGGAAAGCAGTAGGACAGTGCAATAGCTGCTGAATCCCGAGCTCGAGTAGGTTAAAAGGGATGGGAGAAGCGATACTTTAATGACCCAATCAAGCACAGCCTCAGTCAAGGAGGTGGATACATGTCTACTTTTAGGAGGTGACAGGGGTAGAAAACCTGTCTGACATGGAGCAATCCAGGGTGACTTGTCCTGCCAGCCTTCAACTAGGCTGTGAGTCAGAGAGGTAGAGTTGAAAGTGACATCAGTAACTCTGACAGCTACAGCCACGAACCAAAGGTCAGTGTTTACTTGGACATCATTTGGGGAAAATAATTTGTTTTTCCAGTGGATTTTTAAGCTAGACCTATGCACATGGACACAGATTCACCAACAGGGCTGTCATCTTCGGTCTGAAAGGCAAATATACATGTGTATCGAACACACACATACACGCACAGCATGGCCTAGTGGGTAGAGCACGGTCCTGAGAGAAGGATCTAGGTTCCATTCCTGGCTCTGCCACTTGTCCGCCACTTGGTTAAGTCACTCAACTTCCCCGTACCTCAGATCCCTCATCTGTAAAATGGGGATTAAGACTGTGAGCCCTATGTGGGACAGGAACTGTGTCCAAACTGATGAACTTGGTTCTACCCTAACGCTTAGAATAATGCCTGCCACATAGTAAGTACTTAATAAATACCACAATTGTTATTATATTACTACACACACACACACACACACACACACACACACGTATGTCAGTATCCATCAATTTCCCCCTAAAACTAGTATTTGTATTATCCATTTCAAATCTTAATTTACTTTTTAATGCCAAATATTTGTGAATTCACAAGAGGATCAGCTGTTTAAGATAAAAAGATTGGAGACTTTGCTCATCAGGAGAATGAGTTTCAAAATGAGTGGGATTGTGGGTGAAACTTGAACTCGCCAATAAATTTTAGCTGCTTGAATCATGAATGGGTGTTTCCTAGAGAATTGTTTTTGCTGAATATATTTTGGCATTTAGCTAAAGCAACCTGATGCCCACAAAGGATTGTATGCACACACAGGATAGCAGTCAGTGCAAGCACACACTGTATCACAAGCTTTCCTTGTTGCAGGCTGCTTTTGGAACAAACCCCCCTGCTATAGGAGGATTCCATGCATTTCAAAATTTGATGAGAAATTGTGTTCCACACATATCCCAAGGAAAATTAAATGCTATTTTTAAATTCTTAACAAATTCAAAAATCCAAGGCCTCATTTAGGAGCCTCATTTAGGTTTTCCAATTAGATTTCTACGTTCCTTCTGAAGAGTTATGTACAAATAAGTACATACACACACTCTCTCTCTCTCTCTCTTTCTCTCCCTCTCTCTCCTCTTTCTCTTCCCCCTTCCACCAGGGAAACATTCAAGGTCACTGAAGTTTGGGTCACCCGATAGCAAGGACAAGGTCTCCTTTTCTCAGCTTAACGGATCCCTGAAGGAATATTGATAATTGATTCCATACTGTGTTTACATAGCAAGTGAGTGAATGTGAATGCCCTACTCAGAATTAAGTTATTTATGCAACTGACCTCTTGACTCAACATGTTATTAATTATGGGTCTAATTCAATAAAAATGAAATACAGGATGGAAAAAAAAAGTCCAAGCTTCTGAAATTTTAGCAATACTCTGTTAAAAAAAAAAACTTTCAAAAAATTTTGAAGGCACTCTTTAAGGACTTGGAAGTTTTTATGATTTTCAGATAGTTATATTTGGGGAAATATGTGTGTATGTTGTATGGTCTTGGCATTTGAGGGGTCTGCTTACAGGGAAAAATGGTGTTCTAGAGATGCATTATTCAGTATTTATTTTTTGAAAATCAATCTCAGATTATCAGTAATTTGGTATGTTT
The DNA here is from genome assembly GCF_004115215.2 of Ornithorhynchus anatinus. Lineage (NCBI taxonomy): Eukaryota > Metazoa > Chordata > Mammalia > Monotremata > Ornithorhynchidae > Ornithorhynchus > Ornithorhynchus anatinus. Next base: position 21,278,653 of record NC_041742.1, on the reverse strand, counting down.
GAAAGTCCTCAGCCTCTTTTCATTATTTTGCTAATGAATCAGGTCATCTTAGTCCCATTAAGAAAGAATAGGGAGGGTGAGGCTTGAAAGGGTATTTGTGAAGTTCTTTCAACCTGTGGTCAGGTGTGTCCTATGCAAACAGAAGCACTGTGGAGAGTGACCTCGGAGAACCCAAGAGACCTCTCTCTTCCTATTAGGCTGAACTGAATCATGAATGAGTGGCAGGAAGCAAAGACCTCTGGCCTTATGGAAGTACACACACCCCCCATAATGCTTTCTGGCAGAAAGAGCCTTGGTGAAAGGATCTGAAGTTTGGGAACCTTTATAGAAACAGCTGATGATGGTTTTTCCTCCGCAGAGTTGGTCTATGTTTCCTGGCGTCCTGTCCTTTTTTCTCATCCCCCCGCAATTGTCTGAATGACTGCCGTAGAAAAGGCCATCCAGAGAAATGCCACCCTTATTACTCACTCCCTTTCCCAATCAGAGGCTTAGAAAGACCAGGCTGCTTCTTCGAGTTTTATGGATGGTGGTTACTTCTTGTGATAAATCATTTTTTAAAAAATGTTTTTTGCTCTCCTTGCATGACTGAGCTGTTCAATCAAAAGGCAAACATTTAGACTCTCTAATAAATTGGTGGTAGGGAATATTATTCTAAAGAATTTAGGGCTCCCTTCTTTGATAAAGATGCTGTTGGTATTAGCAGTTGATACTCTCCAGGCAGATGAAACGTTTTGTCATAAAATGCAGAGGAGAGTGTACTTGGATTTAATTCTTTTCTTGTTCACCAAGAGTAAACTTGATATAAAATAGGAACCTTGCAAATTATTTTTCAGCTCCACTGCAATTGTATTTTGGAAAGAGTATGATCCCACCGCTCTGGCCGGGAGCCAGATTACCACTGCACATTTGTCACCCTTAAGATACGGGGGAGAGTTATTGACTCAGAGATTCAGAAAGGAACAGCCTATGATGAAAGTTTCAAGGAAATTGGAATTTCCAACTTAGAGGAGAGAGAAGTCCCGATGACAGTTTAAAAGATTGGGAAGGCTATTGGAGGGAAGGTTTGCAATCAGCCATTCTGTATTTTCATTGAGGATGGAAAAATGAGAAATGGTGGTAGTAGCAAGCATTTAGGTGAATGGGAGAGATGACCTGCCCACCAGTAGTGATTTTTAGCCCCTGGGATGAATGGGGCCAGGGGAAGTGGAATGAAATCTGGTTTCTCAGAGAAAAGATAGCCATCTGTCTGGAAGGGCTTAGACAGGAGGATAAACCACATGATGCTCTGAGCTCCCTCCCAAAGAACAGAAGGTGTTCTGGATGCCTCTTCCTCACGCATAAATTGTCCTAATGATATTCAGTAATGATAATCAACAAGTTCCCATTCCGTGCTACACAACCGATTTGAATTCTGCTAGCATCTGTTCCACTGTAAAGGGTGACTCTCATAAAGTTTAATTTTCTCAGATAACCAGGAATGTCTCCCAGAGCAGCCTTTTCTATAATGACAGATCATGCAGTAAGAGGAGGGTGGAGGGAGGGAGAGAGAGTGTGTGTGTACGTGTGTGTGTACAAGAGCCACCCGCGTACCAGATAGGTCCTTTGTGGCCTGAGAAAAGAGAGATAACTGACAGAGGGGTCCCACCATTTAGCATGAATGACTGACCTGCCCCCTGCAAAAAATGTTGGATAATAAAGCAAATGAGCAGTATTAAAGCATTTGCAAAGGCAGCATGCACAGTACAAAACAGGGGAATCCAGTTAAAGAAAGCTTGCGGAGGAGGTGGTCGGGGACTGATCTAAGCGGTTGCCATAGTAGTGGCATTTCAGTTTATTACAAGTTGCTCTCCTCATTGGTTTTGTTAATTTCATTTTGAGGCCGCTAAAATGAAACGTTCATAAAAATGACCGCGGGTCATGTCAGATGATCTGTGTGTGGTTTCCAGTCATGCCAAAAACGTTCATTTATTCCTAAAAATGATAGATGTCTGTCATGCAAATGAAAAGAATGTCAAACCCTCATTCATGTCAACGTAGTTTGGGGTTTACATAAAGATAGACTTGGTAAAATGAGAAGGACGTGTCATATTGGTTCCTTAACAAATTGAAACATAGAGACAGTAACCGTTAACAAATGGAGTGTTTCATATAGAAATGGTAACTCAATTATATCTGGCTTCCATCTCTCCCGGCTTTATGTGCTCTAATGCAAGATTCTAAGTTTTGGTGCATTTTCTTGGCCTATTTGACTATGTGTTTGGTTAATCTCTTTATCAAAATGAAGGGTGGGGGATCGACGAATGAGAGCACTGGGTGCTTAGTCTCGGCCCAAGTTCCAGGATTCGGAATGTGCAAGCGGGTGGCCACTTGTGCCTACTGTAGTCGTTTGTTGACAGGAAATAGGCTTGGTCCAAATGCGATTGAAATGATGAACAGTTATGGATTATTGAATAATCCGCTTGATGATTTTCTCCTTTCCAAGAGAAATGTCTGGTTATTCTAAAAAGCCGAGGATTTTTTCTCTTTTTCGTCAAGTTCTTTATTCGCGGTCGTCAGCAGAGAGGTTGGGCAAACAATATTGGTATTTAGCCAGGAGATGGTGCTGTTTGAGTTAGTGCTAAATGTAGCTGTGTCTTCAATCCTTGCCAAAAGGAAGTGGGTCAACAGGAAACTCTTAGCGAAACGGTCGGTGGGCGAGCATGAGTGAACACTATTAGCTGACCTAAAAATATCTGGTAAACTGAATGGCATTCCTCTGGAAGGAGAAATGAAGAAAAGTTGTTGAAGAAAGTTCTAATTGAGTGTTGAGTAGTTACTGATGTCCATGGGATGCTTTGAAATCCAGTTCCAGAAATAGTCTCAAAAATCCATCCCTCATAGAAACGCCAGTTGGTCCCCACTTTTTTTAACCAGCTTTGCTCATATCCCTGGCCTAGCTAATAGGGAGTGGCTCTTCAAAAATAGTGATAACAATAATGGTCACTATCATTATTGTTCTCATGATTATCATCAGTGTGGCCTTTGTTATGCAGTTATTATGTGTCAAGCACATTGTGGGCCGGGAATGTGTCTATCAATTCTCTCCCAAGTGCTTAGAACAGTATTCTGCAAACAGTGAATGCTCCATAAATATCACTGATGATGCCATACTAAGCACTAGGGTAGATATAAGATTATCAGGTCCCCCATGGAGCTCAGAGTCTGTAAGAGGGAGTAGGATTTAATCCTCAATTTGCAGATGAGGAAACTGAAGCACAGAGAAGTGAAGTGACTTGCCCAAGGGCACAAAGCAGACAAGTGGTGGAGCTGGGATGAGCACCCTGGTCCTCTGACTTCCAGGCCTGTGCTCCTTCCACTAGGCCATGCTACTTCGCAGCCCCTCCTACAGTTCCAACAAGTAGTCATTGAGAAAGAATTTGTACTTGTGTGCGTGTGCGTGTGTGTGTATGTGTGTGTGTGTGTGTGTGCAAAGGCTTCAGGATTGAAGATGACACTATTGAACAGATTGCATCTCAGTGTCAGTGAGAACCAACCTCTTTCATTCTGGGACCATGAAAATAGAATCAACATCTCTCTTGGCCCCCTTGCAGTTAACCTGAGCACTTGGTGAATCAGGGCCAGGAAGGTCAGGAAAAGACATCAGTTTCTCATGTGTCTGTTCAGGTGCTGAATGGAATTAAAGTCTTTCTGTCTCACACTCTGTTTTCCGGCCACAGGAAGTCCAAGGAGCTCACTTGGCTTGGAAGAAACAGTTGTAGGGGCCAGAGCAGAGCAGTTATGATCTGATCAGACGCTTTAAAGGTTACTTAAAAATATTTTTTACCCTGGGAAGTTTTCCATTACTCTAAGGTGATTAGGGAAATCTGCTTTAATGAATGCAGGGTGTTTTTTTTTTCCTGCTTGATTTCAGAAACTGAAGTTACATTCCTCCCAATTACTCAAAGAAACCCAAGTACACACTTTCAGGTACTGATTAAATCATCAGCCAAGGCAGGATGCTTCTTTGTGAAGTCCCTAGACCTTTAAGAAAATGAACATGTGATTATCTGTATTACTAAATACTTGACAGACATTTTCTAGCCTTCTGTTTCCACAAACCTTTTAGGAAATTATCACACTATAGACAACGGAATGCATAATGTTTCACTTAATTGGTGCAGGGAGAAGAAGAGAAGGGATTGTTATTACTGACTGAGCTCACTGTAAGCTCATTGTCAGCAGCGAATGTGTCTATTTATTGTTTTATTGTACTCTCCCTAGTGCTTAGTACAGTACTGTGCACACAGTAAGCTCTCAATAAATACGATTGACTGACAGTTAAAGGGGATTTCTGACTCGCTGTACCTCCTGTCTTTTCTCCTTTTCTCTCGCTTCACCCCTGAGGCTAAGAAAGAGGAAGCCATCACCCTGTTGTTTTCCTCATGTCCTGAAACAAACTTACACTGCTCTAACCACCATTTTCTATTTTACACCTGAACCCTTCTCTCCAGAAGTTAAAAGAAAAACCTACCAACATATTTCAGTAATCAATCAATTACACTTATTGAGCATTTCGTGTGTGCAAAGCACTGTACTGAGTCCTTGGGAGAGTAACTGAGTTGGTAGAAATGATTTTAAGGATTTGAGGTTTTCAAAAGAGCACCAGGCTGAGAGTCAGGTTACCAGTTCAATTCCCGGCCCCTCTACTTGCCTGCTGGGTGTCTTGGACAAAGCACTTGGTTACTCAGTGTCTCAGTTTCTCTTTCTGTATAATGAGGATTTACAGATTTACCCATGGTCCTTCCCCCTTAGGATGGGGCAGGGACGGGGCAGGGTCTGATCTGCTTCTATTCCATCTACCTCAGTGCTCAACACAGAGCTTTGCTCATATTAATTGCCTAACAAATACTGTCGTGAAGAGGAGGAAATACAGGGGGTAACAAGGATCTAAAGCATAATGGATATTTATGGTACTAAAAAGGTGTAAACACCTCTGAGCTTTATGCAGGGTGGTAGCGCTGTGTCAGAGGGATCTTTTAGGCTTAATACATTCAGTAAACCAGGCCATGGATGTCTACCCCAAGCCTCTAAAAGGCCAAGATCATCCCAAATTGCTGTGGAGTTTGAGGTTCTAGACTTTGCAAAGTGCCCCGGGGGAATAAATAAATAAGGTAGAGATGGCACAGAGGCAGTGTGGACATTGGGATTGGTGTCCACCCCAGAATGTTGTGGCGTATCATCAGGGACTTAGAAAGTTGGGCTTGCTCTGTGCAGTAAACCCATGAAGGAAGGAGCCTGACATACAGATCGGCAGGGCATCATCCTCCATTCCACCCAGCTCCGTGAGCTTTCACCCGACACAGGGAAAACAGGGCTCGTTGTCCTTTATGCTTGCAACTGTTGCAATATGGAGAGTTGGATCTGGAGCTCTGAAGAAATGCCAACTGCCTCATATAGCTTAAGAACTGTGAGTCAGTCAGTCAATGGTATTTACTGAGTGCTTCCTGAGTGCAGGGCACTGTACTAAGCGCTTGGAAGAGTGCAGTATAACAAAATACACACAAATTCCCTACCCATACAGTCTAGAGGGAATGTGAGATCAGATAGTACAAGTACATGAGTTGACTCTAAGTTCTTTTGTCCACAAGGATGCCTAACAACTCTTGAAATAGCAGTTCAGCTGAAAAGATGAATACACCTTTTGATAGGAAAAATAAATCCCATACTATAATCAGCCCAGTATATGAGCTAATTGCTTAGCAAGGCATCACGATAAGATAATGGTTTCCTGCTGTTCCACCCTACTTATGCAGCTATTAATAGAAAAGTAAAGGGAAGGTGAACTAAGTAACGTTCCATTCAGAGCACTTATCTGAGGTAATGTTAGACTGATTTCGGTTGCACCGAAGAGTAGGAGAATGCAAGTCAGGGATAGGGAATTAAGAGGAGCCAAAGAAGTTCTATAAATGCAAGAAACATTTCTTGCAAGGATATTCCAGGTCTATGGAGATTAGTAGATTGTTTGACAAGGCAAGAGATTGATACATTCTTCTAAATGCACCAGACGGGGTGGATGTGTGTCGCTTTAATGACAACTTCTCAAAGAGAGCCCAAGATCATGTCTTAATGACGATATTTATTAAGATCTCACCCTGTGCGTCGTACCGGGAGAGATACAAGATAGATTGGACAAGGTTCCTGTCCCTGGTGGGCCACACATCTAAGGAGGGAGGAAATGTAGCTTATCCTCATTTTACAGATGAGTAAACTGAGAAACAGAGCAGCCAAGTGACTTACTCAGGGTCACCCAGCAGGCAAAATGTTGGAACTGGGACTAGAACTCCAGTTCCTGACTCCACTCCCAGGCTCTTTCCACTAGGATGTGTTCCCTCCCTGTAATTATCTGTAGTATACACAATAGAGCAGGAGATAGAAAGACAAGTCTTGCTTGACAATTCTTAGAAATCTTACATTTTCTTGACTCATAGGAACAAACAAGAATTACATTTTTTGTTATTGAACATCTGCTTTTAATCTAGAGCACCCTTGGGAACTTCCTTTATGAAGTAATTCTTTGTTGGAATAACTGAAAAAAATAGCAACTATTTACTCTGTTCTGGGGTAGTTAAACTATAACCAGATCAGATATAGTATCTGACCCTAATGGGAAGGGAGAACAGATATTTACTTCCCATTTTACCGGAAACCGAAGCACAGCAAAGTTGAATGACATGCTCAAGGTCACATAGCAAGCAAGTAACGGAGTTAGGATTTGAATCTGTGCCTCGTGACTCCCAGGCATGTGCTCTTTCCACTAGGCCACACTGCATCTCCTGTGGATGTAGTATGATTATAGTTTTACAATAGAGTGCAGGATGTAGTATGATTATAGTTTTACAGTAGAGTGCAATTTGAGTTTTTTTTTGCTGACTGGGATCTTTTTTCTAGAAATTCCACTTGGGATTAATACAATCACTTTTATGTGATCGGCGGTACATTACAGAGTAGCGTTAGTGGTCGTAATAGTATTTATTAACTGCTTATGGTGTGCAGAGCAGTGTACCAAGTGCTCGGAGAGAAGAAGCAGATGGAACCTTATTGACTTTATTCATTCTGTTCGAGGATGTGCATTTCAGAAGCCAAATATTATTATGATTGAGACCGATGGATTTGTGGTATCTTAAACTGAGACCCTTGAGAAGAGGGATCATGTCCATTCTACTCTATTTTTTTTCTATTGTTCTCTCCTGAGGGCTTGGTACAGTGTTCTGCATTCATTGAATGCCTGGGTGCAAAGCACCGTACTAAGTTAATAAATGAACAATTGTATTTGTTGAGTGCTTACTGTGTAAAGAGCACTGTACCTAATGGTTTTGCAATGCATAATCCATGCAACTGCTTCAGGGTAAAGTCCATCTTGGGAATGCTTTTTTGGATTGTTTTAAGTGGGGCAGACTCATCCAGGGAATACCGTGTCTAGACTCTGGAGATTTGGGACTACCCAATCCAAAATTGACACAGTGGAATGGGGAGAGGTACATTCTGGTTGGAGTGCTAGATCCTCAGGTTTCTCATGTTCTTTTGTGAACACATAATGTGTTTCATGACCTGCGTAATGGTACACTGTAGGGCCCAAATTGAATTCCTGAATCAGTCCATTCATATGTTCAATCAAAATTGCCAGCTTGTCAAAATTTCTTAATTTGTATAAGTATACCATTATTATTATTATAGAACTGGATGGGGAAGGGGCAGAGATCTTGGGCAGCCTTTTCACATGGCCCTGATTCTCTGCTAACCTCCATCCAAGACCCTGGGCCAAGTGGAGAGGCTGGGCTTCGAGTCCACTTTTGGGGTGCAGCCAAAACCCTTCTCAATATTTTTTTAATTTTTAAATTCAGTTTAATTATGCAGCTGGGAAATGTTTAATTGGAGGTGCCATCTGTTCCAAAAGAATTAAACACAACTTGGTGGCTGAAAGGTCCTATGAGGGATGAGTGGCTAAGTAGGTTTGAAGGTGATGACTGGGAGAAAAAAGGTGAATGAAAGAAAGCTGAGCAAAACACTGAGGTTGCCCTGATCGAATGGGAGCTCTTGTTGAGCTGGGGTTGTGACTGGACAGTGAAGAAATGGAACTTGAAATCAGAAAAGGAAGAGGTGTCTGACTGCCAATCTGATGGGACATGAACATCTTCCATGCATTTTCACTGTTTAGGCATACTCCAGGTTACGTCACTAATGTCCACCTTGACTCTGTGGGTGAACTGTGCAAGTTGTATTGTAGGGCAACTTTCCCCATAGACTTATGGGTAATTAGGTTCCATTACAGGAGCAGCCCCGACTAGGGGCCCCAACTTTACAGATGATTAAAAATTAGGTCGCAGACCCCTTCCCGTCACCCTCTCAACAGCCCTTCCCATCCACTCTTCCTGGACCTTTTTTGAACCTCAAATATGGCACTTCTGCCTTATGCCCTCAGCCCTCCTCCTCCCCACCTGGTATTTTTTGGGGTGAGAAGGGGGCGTAAACCAGGAGTTCACATGGTCCCTGCTCAAACAATGTGAGACACCCCCTTCTAGCAGGGATGGGGCACGGTAACATTATCGCATGTCAGTCAGCATCCCATAGCCACATATCTGAGTCCTGGCCTCCATGAAACAAGAGGCAGGGAGCCAGTTTGATTTGACCAAACCACAGACCTCAGTGCCTCTCTTTCTGTCTCCTCCAAGTTCATTCCAGCTTGCATCTCTAGCTGTCTCTCAATGTTTGTCACCATGGAGACCAGGCATTGCTTCAATCTGCAGGCATTCCCAGCTGGAGAAGGAGCTGTGAACTAAGCACAGGGACCATGAGGTCCCCTCCCGGTCCACCTGGCCGTGGTTAATGAATGGGAATTGGGAGAGGTGGGAGTAACTGAATAGGGTTTTGGCTGCACCCCAAACGTGGTCTCGAAGCCCAGCCTCTCCACTTGGACCAGGGTCTTGTTTGGAGGATAGCAGAGAATCAGGGCCATGTGAAAAGGCTGCCCAAGATCTCTGCCCCATCCAGTTCTACAATAGTAATAATTATGGTATTTGTTTAGCACTTAGTACATGCCAAGCGCTGTTTTAAGTGCTGGGGTAGATACAGGGTAATCGCGTTGGACACAGTCTCTGTCCCACATCAGGCTCAAAGTCTTAATCGCCATTGTACATATGAGGTAACTGAGACATAGAGAAGTTAAGTGACTTGTCCAAGATCACACAGCAGACAAGTGGTGGAGGCGGAATTGGAACTCATATCCTCTGACTCTGACTCCCAAGCCCATGCTCTTGCCATTAGGCCATGCTACCCCACAACCTCCCGAGAAGCTGAGAATCAAGGCTGGGCTGGATAGAGGGCGGGTGAGAGGAGGGAATCGAATTCCCTGCCATGTGATGGGATGGAACATTGGATGGGGTTTACAGATGCTGCCCTATGACAGCAACTAGTGCATGTTGCGTATCCAGGACTTATGTACCATTCACTTTCAGAAGCTGGAGTATACTTTGAGAAGCAGCATGGCCTAGTGGAAAGAGTGTGTCTTTGGGAATCAGAGGACTTGGGTTCTAGTCCCAGCTCTGCCAGTTAGGTGCAGTATAACCTTGCACAAGTCACTTCACTTCTCTCTGCCTTAGTTCCCTCATCCCCAAAATGGAAATTCACTATCTATTCTCCCTATGAGCCTATGATATAGTCCTAAATATATGACTATGACTATATATATAATATATATGACTATATATGACTATGATATAGTCATAGTCCTAAAGGTCTATGAGACCTTTGTGGGACTGCCCCAGCACTTGGTACAGTGCTTGGCACATAATAAGCGCTTAGCAGGGACCTCAGTTATTCATTTTTAAAAGCCATCTTAGGTAGTGAATTTGGGACCAAATGCCCAACTAAAAACTCTGAAAGAAAATTCTTAAAGGAATTCATTTTTTTCATCAAGTGCAAGTGTTATGCATCGATTTGGCTATACATCATTTAATCAAATATTAAACCATCTCATACCAAAATTAATTTGTTTTGGGTGTGTTTGAATGCAGAAATGGTCGTGCTTTGGAATCCATTTTCTACAGACAGTATACTTCCTGAATATCCAATCACATTCCCCAGAAGTATCATTATTTTGTAATTCTTAGGTGAGCCAAATTTCTAATAAAAATATTATGTATGCAAATGGCATGTTGTTCTGGAGAGATCTTCACTATTCTTGAATCTGTACACAACAGAGAGTGAAAGTAAGGGCTTTACAGAGTGAATTCTGTATGCAAAATGGAAAAAGGTTCCATTTGGGGAACATCTGTAATCATTTGACTGCCAGCAAAAAAGTTAATTAGCTGTGTATGGATTTTAAGCAGTTCACTCCAGCTGCTTATTCTACATTTGGAGGGGTTTTTTCATTCTTGAAATCCTTATCATTTTCTCTGAGGCTTAATTCCATTTAGTGGTTTGTAACAAATAAGTGTGCTTATTCAAAAGTTTTCTAAAGGGGCATATTAACATAGCTGGCTCAGTCATAGACGTGATTAAATTATTATAATTTGGGCAGACTTGCAAATAGGATCAGTGAGCGATTGTATTGTTTAGCAGGTGAATTTGGGTGCATTGCATTGCTTCTAAGGTCGTGAAGAATTGTTTTTGTGAAGAATACGTTTATTAAGAGGACTTGAAAGGCCATAGATAAGTAAATATTTGGTACATTCAAAAATTTGTCCTCTTCAATGAGTAGTAAAATTTTGGGTGATCTACAGAAATTGCTGCTGCTGAGTCATTCTTTTTCCTTCATTTAACATATTAGTTTCTTAAGTTAACTATTAGAGTAATATGTCAGCTAACCTGCTTGCTCAAAAAAAAAAATGGGGAAGGGGTTAGTTTCAATGATCAAATCATTTTCAAATTTATCAAGATTTATGTGGTATTTTCCTATATTAAAACACCCAAATGAATGCAAGCCCAGAGGTTCACACAAGCCAGTAACTGTAATTCTATAATTTTCCTTTTTTAAAAAGTGGGAATGATCTCTTTAAAAAGAAACTGAAGTTATGGTCAGGGACAGATGAAAAAAATAATTTCTATTTAGAAACTTGTAACTGTCGAAAACTTCACAGTGCTTAACTCCTTGGACCAAAAGTAAAATTCACGAGGTAAAAATTAGTTTTTGAGAGCTAAAAAAAGTTGTGAATTTTATGTGATGAAATGGCTGCTTTTAAACATGCATATCTTCTTTTGTCTTGTAAGTGCATATTATCAGCTCATTAGCAGGGCTTATTGGAACAATTCTCAATTGTTAGAGCAGAAACCCTACCTTCATTTTCTACCCCAAAATGTGTGCTTTCACTTGACAGCAACAAGAGTGGTCCTATTCTGCAATATGTTTACTTATCTTTTCTTCCAGTATATACTTTATTGTATTAATTAAATGTTACCCTACCTTCATATCCGATGTAAAATTTCCCATCTGGTTTTAAAGACTCTCTGTGGATTTGCTCCAATATGTTTCACACCAACTTTAGTCTAGTCTAAGTCATTGTGTTTGATTTGATGCCGTAGAATGGGGCATTGTATATGATCACATTCCCTAAAAGCCTTTATGGAGACTTTCTTCAAAAAAAGGGTGTTTTACCCAGAAACTGCTGTCTACATATGTCATCAGAGGAAAGTCCCCTTATCAGCTAACCATTAAGGTAATCATTGGTATTTGAGCACTTACATTGTTCAGAGCACTCTACTAAGCTCTTGGAAGAGTAAAGTAGATTTAGTAGACACAATCCCTACCTTCAAGAATTTTACAATCTAGTAAATAAGCATAGGTGGTGTTAAAGGGTTGTAAGAAAGTCATTCCCCTTTAGTGCAAGAAACAGGATGAGGTTTAACCAAAAGAGATATTGATTGTATTAGAGTACAGGAGGGGGATTCAGGAAACCTGGGTTTTAATCCTGGCTCTGCCACTTGCCTCCTGGGCAAATCGCTTCATTTCTCTGTGCTGCCCTTTCCTCATCTGTAAAATGGGAATTAAATAGCCGTTCTCGCTCTCCTTAGACTATGAGCCTTATGTGGAATGGGAACTGTGTCTAACATGATGAGCGTTTATGTCTCCGAGTGCTTGGCAGATATCACGATTACTAATAATGTTAGTAATTAATGTAAGGTTATGCAAGTAATCTAAAATTTGCATGCTGTGCATCATCAGTACTTGTGGAAACTCAGGTTTTTTTCTGTCTGCAAAAATGTGTACAATGTAGTTTGCACTGAGATACTAAAGACACAAATTCAGAATATGCCTTACGTCCCATCTGCTAGTAAATTACTGACATTCCTCATGTCTGAACTCTGCTCCCTCATCCTTTGTTAGTTCATCTGGAGTTGCATCTCTACCACCTGAGTTTAACTCCTGTCCCGATAAGGGTTTGTGACTCGGGATTTTCCAAGCATTTCACTTAAAAGGCACAGTGCCATCTGGGTTAAGCAAGAAGGTATTCCCCATGAGACAGGATTTAGTATCTTCTTAATTTTTCACAGTGTTCATTAGAAGCTAAAGGATTTCCCTCTTGGAAAGGACAATCTCTGAAATTTAATATGTTGTTTCTTAAATTTCAGAGATGTGGGGACCCATGGCCTCTGAAGTGTACTTTTATTAATTATTTCAGCTTTTTTTTTTAACTCATTCAAGAAGTTGCCTCCTATGGATAGATTTCAGAGTCCATCATTTCTTCGCTTTTAGTTTACCATTTCAATGTTAGAAGTGGATTTTTCTCCTTGAATTCTTTTTACTGTCCAGCTAATCAATTAATAGTCAAATTCTGATTTTTGTAGGGTCTTTTTAATTAAAACCACAAAGAGGTTATTTTTCTATTTATTTTTAATTATTTATAATTCATTTTTAATTAATCCCTACAACTGGTTAAATATTTGTAAGCAGTGAGTTAGTGCTCTTGAACATGCATTGCATAAATTTCATACTACAGAGTTGAATTGTACTGCTTTTTCAGTGTAAAGTAGTCTCTAGTAACAATCACACAGCTTAAAATTAAGTTTATAGTATTTATACTACATACTGTTTGTATAATAAAAGGCCTCAAAAATGTGCAAGTATCACTTGCCTACTTTGTGAATTCTAAGGTATAGTGAAAAGGGAACAATAACAAAGTGTAAGTTTTATAGACTCTGCATAGGAGAACTTTGATTAGGATAATGTGAACTCTGAAGGAAAATGTTCTCTGGAATCTAGACAGACTGTGGAGATTAGGTGTACTCAATACAAAATAGTCTTTTATTCCCTTGGGCCAGTACTAATTACGTCGGCTGTGTGCTATGCATCTCTTATAAAGAAATGGAATTAAGAAGTGGGTAATAAAGAAATGGGGAGTTTATTTATCTTTGCTTCAGAATGGATTTTTAGAAGACCTGTCCCATTGTTGCAAAAGAACTCATCAAATAATAATTCACTCCCTGAATTATTTCTCTGAGTTGCAAGTTACAAAATATCATTATTTCAACTATAATTCATCCACAACGCTTTTGGTAATAAACCTGAAAAATAAAGCTGTTCAGGAGGGCTTTTAACCTGAGTTCAGCTGTTCATTGAAAGATTGGTGGTTTGAGCCTACCCAAATGCTGTGCTTAACTACTTTCCATCAGAGTATAGACTCCTTAAGGAGATAATCTGTACCTTGGCTTCTGTTATACTCTTGAGATTCTTAACGCGTACATTGCCGTGCCTACAGTGAGTGCCCAATAGCCACGACTGATCGATGGATCTTTCCATTTAGACATCTTAAAAAAAAAGCTTTCATTTCTGTCAAAACATGAAAACTCAGTATGAAGGCATGCTAGAGAACATATTTTTAAAAATTTGTTCCATTTCAGATCCTTGAGCCATTGAGTTCAAAATACTTTTTCATAGATGATCTGCATTGCCTTTACAAGAACAACAGAAAGGTCTCACTACCAAAAACTTACTTTTGCCTTCCAACAGGTGCTGACCTTTAAATTCTTTGCAAAGCTTTCCATGTGCAGTCTATCAAATTAAGATCAAAGATATGCCAGTTGGGCATTATTTTGAACGATTTGTAACCTATCTGGAAAGAACTTAATTAGGTACTTAGACTGTAGGTTACAGGGCAAATATAGTGTTCAAGTAATGTGGTTTAGTGTAATGTGTTTTGAATCCTCAAAGAGTTTCTTGGCTTGGTCAACATTACTTAAGTACCTTTTTTTCTTGTAATTGGGAGTCTAAAAGATTAAGAAAGCTCTTTTGTTAAAGTTTTCAGTATCAGATTTTGCCACATGCCTCTATAAAACCAGAAGTAGGCATTTATTATATGGATATACAATAAAACCAATTTATAAAGCAATTTTAAAAACTGTCATGAGGATATTTTGAGTTAAATCAGACCTATAACATCAGCAGAATCGAAATATACATTTTGAGTGTGGATTGTTAAAGCACTTCCATCTATTGCAAGTATCAAGCTGCTGTAAATTGACTAGTTTTAGGAAGATGAGGAGCATATGTGTGAGGAGGAAAGAACCCGGGTTTGGGAATCAGAGGACTTTGGTTCTAATCCCATCTCCTCCATGTGCTTGCTGTGTGACCTAGGGCAAGTCACTTAACTCCTCTGTGCATCAGTTCCCTCATCTGTAAAATGGAGATTCAATATACATTCCCCCTCCTCCTTATATTGGGCATGTGTGGGGCAGGATTTGTGGAAGTTTACCCTATAAATTGATTTGGCCTTTTTTGAGCAGAAGAAAAGCTATTATATCTAAACGAGTGTTTCATGACTTTTTGTGTTGCTTTATTTTTCAAACCAGCCGTAATTATGTGAGATTGGTTTAAAAGTCAACAAGTTATGCTTTGGATATTTATTATGAAAAACTTTTCAAGTCAGAGTTGATTTATAAACTAAGTTTTGTTTCATGTCTTGCTTTGGATTTTGTTCTTCCTCAGGGTCTCTATTTAAAAACAATTAATGCAATATGGAGTTATGCATTTGCAATGGGACAAGTATTTGCTACTAATTTTTTTTTTCCAATGGAAATTTCATAAGGATTTTTGGCATGTGGTCACAGCTTGCTTTTATGGAAACTGGATTAATATGGTTGACCACAGTGGCTCCAAAGGAATTGTTGTAGTTTGTACTCAGTAATCTGCTTACTCAGAAAAAGGAGCCTACCCGGCACATAGCAAAGTGTGCTTTTCAAGTCAGGCGATTTGATCCTGCCAACCATACAGTCACGGCTGCCCCACTGGAATCCCAAGGGGAAGAATGAAGAGTTGTATTTTAGTGGATTCACCCTCATTTTGTCATTTTAGGGGAAATGGCACTCAGGATCTGTTTTGGAGGCTAGTTGGTGAGAGAAGCAGTCTGGCATTATAAGCAGTAAAGTGCCAGGGGCAACATTGGCACCTTGATTATCTTATGCTTGGCACATAGCACTTAACAAATACCATTATTATATTATTAGTAGTAGTATATCACAATATATATCATTGCATAGTACATTATATCATTTAGTACTGTCTGGCACATACTAAGCTCTTAATAAATATCATAATTATTATTATATAGCACATAATAATTAAAGAGACTACATATGATCTTCCTCCAGCTTCAGGCCTTGTCCTAATAATAATAATGTTGGTATTTGTTAAGCACTTACTATGTGCCGAGCACTGTTCTAAGCGCTGGGGTAGACACAAGGGAATCAGGTTGTCCCACGTGGGGCTCACAGTCTTAATCCCCATTTTACAGATGAGGTAACTGAGGCACCGAGAAGTTAAGTGACTTGCCCAAAGTCACATAGCTGACAAGTGGCAGAGCTGGGATTCGAACCCATGATCTCTGACTCCAAAGCCTGTGCTCTTTCCACTGAGCCACGCTGCTTCTCTGGTCCTGTTCTCAGTTCATTCCTCCTGATGCTTACTATCCTCTGCCTCCTGGCTTTTACCCCCTTCCATTACACACATGCCATGTAGGAGCTGAAGAGATAAATGGCTTTTCAGCCACTGGAGGTTTTGCCCATCCACCAGTAATTGTGATGCCAAGGGTGCAGAGGCCCCCTTACCACAGTATTTGCTTTTTTTGTCTCTGGTAAAGATTCAAAGATACGCAAGAACCCACATTCCATCTGTGAGATTTAATAACTTCTGCTAGATAAATTCCAGTTTTATTGTCATCCTTGTCATCTTCATGATTGAGCACCTCTGTGGGTTTAATTCTGTGTTCAGTGCCAGACAAAGCAGGTGTGATATGGTGTTTCCCTTTCCACAGTTGACAGTTGAAGATGGGACAGCATTGTCATGGCTGGGAGATATTAAGACTCTAGGGACGAGTAAGCAAACGTTTAACAGGTACATATAGTAACTGCTATTTTAATAAATGCCCAGTAGTGAAGTGGTTGCTTTTTAAGAGTAAAGTTTTGGTCCCCAGTTGAGCACATCAAATTCCACATCTCTCCTTATTGTTGGTGCACTAGGCATCACATTTGCCAGGCATGGCAGTCCCAAGATACTCCTAGTGCCATGGAGTTTGGGACCTCTGGTTATGGAGTCTAGCAACATGATTTATTGCCATTGTTCTCGTCTGTCCGTCTCCCCCGATTAGACTGTAAGCCCGTCAAATGGCAGGGACTGTCTCTATCTGTTGCTGACTTGTTCATTCCAAGCGCTTAGTACAGTGCTCTGCACATAGTAAGCGCTCAATAAATACTATTGAATTAATGAATGAATCCTAAATTGACAAGTAATAGGAGGATGGCAGATTGAGGAATCTTAACTGTGGCACCTCCATCTTCCCAGAGCTGGGTAAGAATAGTATTCCCTATTCTAAGAGAAGCAGCATGGCTTAGTGGAAAGAGGGTGGGCTTGGGAGTCTGATTGTGGCTTCTAATCCCTGCTCTGCCACTGATCAGCTGTGTGACTTGGGGCAAGTCATTTGACTTCTCTGTGCCTGTTATCTCATCTGTAAAAATGGGAATTACGACTGTGAGTCCCACGTGGGACAACCTGATTACCTTGTATCCACCCCAGCGCTTAGAGCAGTGCTCAGACATACTAAGCACTTAACAATTGCCATCATTGTCATTATTATTACTGTAGAGAGCAATCAGTCAATCAGTGGTACTTGCTTAATGTCACTTGAGGGCCCCCGCACTAATCTAAGCACTTGAAATAGTACAACATAAGCAAAACACCTGTACCCTGTCCTAAAGAGTTTACAACCTAGATTGTAATCAGTAGTCAGGTCCCCTCAGGATCCACAGCCACCCAAAGCTGACTGTAATCCTGGTTTAGGGATGGAGGGGAAGCTGTTGGGACAACTCAGTGCTGAGTTTGTCTTCTGAAAGCTCCCACTGTGGCTTGGGAATTTCCTGGACTGCCCAGGACTCCGCATTATTAATAATAATCATATTTTGAGCTCTTACTGTGTGCAACGCAGTGTACTAAGTGCTTGGGAGAGTACAGGATAACATCAAACACGTTCCCTGCCCACAACGAGCTCACAGTCTAGAGGGGGAGAGAGACATTAATATAAATAGATAAATTACAGATATATACATATGTGCCATAAGAAAGGTAGAGAGGATGAATGAAGGTACAAGTATGAGTGGCACAGAAGAGAATGAGAGGAGAGGAGGGCTCAGGCAGGGAAGGCTCCCTGGAGCAGATGTGCATGTGGCACTAGAGGAACAAAGTGTGCGGGCTGGGTTGTAGTAGGAGAGAGGTGAGGTGAGGTAGGAAGGGGCAAGGTGGTTAAGTGCTTTAAAGCCAAAGACTCATCCAGGCCAAAGACACCTTTGGGAGTTCTGGCTGGACTCTGGCTCCTAGTTTGGAGACCCCCTAATCCTGTGCCCAGCTGACATTCCATGGGACTCGAGAGGCTCCTAGGGCCAGAGACTGGTCATTTGGACCCTTGGGCACCTTCCTAAGTCTGTCAGAAGAAGGCACCTGAAGGAATCCCCGAATAGAGATCTCAAACAGGTTCTCCCTGGAATACCCTGTCTGGAGTAGGTCCTTCAAACTTTCTAAAAGCCCCATTGTGGAATACCCCAAGCCATCCTGGGTTTGGAGTTGCCTAATGGCTGTCTTGATCCCAGCTTACCCTTGGTTACCCCTAACTCAGTTGTTGACATTTCACTCTGCAGTGTGAGTCTGCCCACATAACTTCTTGCCAACCTGCTCCACCTGCATATCCAAATAGAACTCATATAGATTGCCTAGAACTCCAGTGTTCCAAAATATACTTTGCCTCAGCCCTTTTTTTTTCTGCCCTCTTAAATCTTCACTTACCAGGCTTCCCTCAGTTTCACAATAATGATTCCTGCTGAGTTGGTAGGCAGAGATAGCACTGAAAATTTCATCACAGTCCATTGACACTTATGGCCATCATTATGGGATAGCATGTGTTCATTTGCAGAAGATAGTGTGTTCCCTAGCAACCAACCATCTCTTTCTCTCTCTCTTTCTCCCCCCTCCCCCTTTTTTTTCATTTGAAATCTCTTCCTCTGATCTCTAGAAGGTCAATTTTCTGAGAACTTGAGCCTACCTCTGCAAATTTCAAAATGACAAAAAGCAGAAAATGGACAGTTTTTTTAAAGGATGATAATCACAATGAAAATAAAGCACTTCTCAGTGACTAGTCATAGATTGAACCACTGTATTACAGTCAGTGTCAAAGAAAATGCATCTCTAACATACGGGCAATTGTTTTTCCAGGCACCTTTTAGTGTCGCTTTCAGAGACACAATTCTGGGCTGGATGGACCTTAGGAATAACTCAGGGCAGAATCCTTTATGGCCTTACAAGTGCTTAGTACAGTTTTCTGCACACTATAAACCCTTAATAGATACAACTGAATGAATTTATTGTGAGAGTTTATGCATGAAAATTAATCAGTGCCAGTAATCTGTCTACCAACTCTATTAAATTGTACTCTCATTCATTATTCATTCATTCACTTGTATTTATTAAGTGCTTAGTGTGTGCAGAGCACTGTACTAAGCGCTAGGGAAAGTACAATACAACAATAAAGAGTGATAGTCCCTGCCCACAGGCAGCTGAGTGCAGTACTCAGCACCCAGTTAGTATTCAATAAATTCAGTCGCTTGCATGTTTGATAATCAAGCACACACTTTTTTCTGGCAGCCCCAAATGTTAAAGATACTTTTTTTGCAAGATTCTTTGAATTGGATTGTATTTGGTCATGGATGTTTAGACTTTTAGAGAATTTACCCTCAGGCTGACTTTGAACATAAGGAAATGGGTTGGGGCAACTGGCTAATCTCCTGCCTATTCTTGACCTGTCAATGCATGAACCTTGTAGTCCCCAACCTTATCCTCCTCTATGCTATTAAAAGCTATAAAAAACACCAATGAAGAATTTCTTCTGTAAAATAGTTAAGAGCCTTGATTTGACTGAGTTTAATTTGAATTCTGTAATGTTACTTTTAATGTTACTTTTCTTCCCTCTGAATGGTGACGTCCTTTGACGTCCTTTTTCTTTGATTAGTGGACTTCTTTTCCTAAAATCATTTAGCTCCTTTTTCTGTCCGATATACTGCACTCTTCAGGTCTTTTAATGTAATTCCTATAATTTTAGAGAGCTGTGAAACGGTATATTAACTATACTCTGCAACAAAGAAAAAATTGCCCCTGTTCCATACAGTTGAGCTACTGCAATGAATCATATTCCATCTAAGCCACAGTGGTATGCTTATGTCTAGACAGAGTCTACTATCCAGAACATATGATTGTAACTGAATATGTCAGAATGCAGTGAAGATTTGTTTCTAATAAGCTTTTAATACAAAGCAAGACAATTTAGAAAACGTGAAGCTGAGATGGTGTGGAAGAAGTCCTTTCAAAGGAATCCCTTGGCTTATCTCTTCGGGGCTAAGGTGGACTCCAAAGTCAAATCATCCCATTTTTTAAATTTGTCCCACTGGTTAGCCGTAACCTCCAAATTCACATTCATTCAGCTGGTCTGACAGAGTAGAGTCAGCTCTGCTCAAACTAAGAGTTTGACAGTACTAAGAATGTTCTGACAGTTGGAAGCTTTAGCGAAAGCAGGGCTCAGTATTTTGGGGACAAAAGAGATGGATGAGGTTTCTCTTTGTGAATAGAATACTCTTTACTTTTCCCAAGCAAATTTCTAAAAGAAAAATAAGCATGGATCTGGTCTATCCTCTTCTTTTACAACACCTTAGAAGCCCATTAAGAAAATATTCAAAGAGTAATAAGAGCCACAGTTATAATAGGATTAACCAAGAGGTTGACAACCAAGTTCCCCTTCTCTGTTGGTAATTGAGAAAATTGGAAGGTGAATCACTGCAATGTCCTTTGGTAAGGCAAGTTGTGTCCTTACATATTGCACGGAGTTTCCATTGGTGTCAGCAAAGGCTTTGGGCATTCATCTGAAGTTGCAGAATTTGAGTCTCTGTTTTCTTATTCCCTGTAGCATGAGCCTGTCTAGTTAACCTTTCTTCTGAACGGAGAGCACAGTTCGTTAGTTTGCCTTTGACCTTGGATGGAGAACATTCATTCCAACTCAAGTTGTTCTGTAGCAGTGAGACTTATTCTTACATTCCAATTGTACGTCTCTTCTTACACGGCATTCCGAATGTGTCCAACATTATTTCTCCTTTACAAGTTCTCTTTTCTTTCCACTCCGTGGTCATGCTTTCATTTAGTGTATGGGTGAGAGATTTTTCTTTCCTTATAGGGACAGATATGGTGGAGTGATCTCTTTTGTGGAATTTTCCGCTCCTCTTAATTGATGAACTTGTCCCTTTCCCCAGGTAGTGTATGGGCCACGACCCAGAGCAATAAATGTTGAAAAAACAAAGAAAGGTATGTCTTGAGTCTCATGTCAAACCTGCTGTCTCTGACACTAATTTTAGAGTTACCTTTGCTCCTATGCCACAGCCTTGATTTTAACTTCCCCCCTGCCCCCATGCCTGGTGTACAAGTTTATCACCACTTGCAAAAGCATTCCCCTATTGCATTCTTACTGGAACCTTATTCCCATCAATTTTCGTTACATCAAGCAATTTCCAAATATGATTCTTGTTTCCAGTTAAATTGAACTTGCATGAGGTGGAGTATGTCCTAACTCACCTAGCTTAAAAAGTTGGTTATCACCTGGTTCCAGAAATTTGGATATGGTTCAACCCCAAAGATAACTTTTATTTTCATTCCAGGGTCTCCTTCCCTGAGGTTTGCTTCATTGTACACACTGATTCACAGAAATAGTTTATGGCACTCAATTTATCTTCTTCACACAGATAAAGGCTCCACTCATAGTGAGCAGAGGTATCTAAAGCAGATGTTTAAGCTTCCAAACCATCCCCTTAGGCTAATTCCTAAACTCTAAAGTCTAGGGTCCAGGATGTTGTGGCTACATGGGAAAAATAGGATCTGCATTATAGGGAGCAGACACACATTACACTAATCTCCTGCTGACGTCCATCCAATTTAGACCTTTTCAGCTGTGCAGGTTTTCTGCCTGCCATTTTGACTTGACTGTTTACTCTAATTCTTGTCTTAACTTTCCTTTCTACTCTTTCTTTTTACAACTTCTGTCTTGCATCTCTAGACTCTAAATTTTACTTAGCTGATTATGGGTTTCAGAATCAGGGGGTCCAGTTAATCCTGTGAACCCATGAGAGCAGTGGACAAGAACCTCTCTAGGAGACGTGCAGGACTGCAGGACTATCTTAGGGAGAGAGAAGGGAAGTCAGAGTGGAATTTGTGCTTTCATTCCCTTTCCTTTATCTCATGACTAATTAGCCAGGACTACTTTTCTCCTTACTCCCTAGCCGCCAGTTCTTAGTACATGGGGCTTCAGGCTGCCATGGAAAAGGGGTGGAAGGAGTCAAATAGTTAAGTAACATAGGCGACTCCTCCCCATCTAATCTCCACTTCCCTGGGGCATTTGCATAAACCCTGAATTTCTGATTCCAACAGCTTCCACTCCTACCTGTGGGTGACCTCAGAACACTGATACAGGTGCCTTGGGCACAAGTTTTCCTTAGCCTCCTAACAGTGTTTGTTTTGTTTTGTTTTTCTGCTAAGGTGACTCACTTGAGCAGGAGAGTCAGTGCTTAGCATGCATTAGTTGCTCAGTAAATACCATGGGTTGATTGATGGTTGGCATATGTCAGATTCATGTTTTAGACAATTTTCTAAGAAGACGCCCTAGACTTCCACCTCTGATCCCTTTCACCATCTTCTTTGGCCTCAAAATAGAATGAATAGGGAGCCAGGAAAAGACAGTAATAATGATGATGATTAAGTGCTTACTGTTTTAAGGACTTAATATAGGATAATTAATAAGGGTAATTATTAATATAGGAGAATTAATAAGGATAATATAGCACCTTCATTCATTCAATTGTATTTATTGAGCACCATACTAAGTGCTTGGAAAGTACAATTTGGCAACAGATAGATACAATCCCTACCCAACAACAGATTCGCAGTCTAGAAGGGGGGAGACATAGATATTCTTTCCAGGCAAAGGGTCTCTGTCAACCCATCTCTAAGTGTGGTTTGAGATGGAGGATTGCACTGAAGAGCAGGATCTCACACATGTCCAAGAGCTGAGTTAATCTTGACATTATCACCACCAGTATGTCCTTTGTGTAAATGTGCTCACCAAATACTGTCTGACCAAATCAATATTAAAATACCCACAAATGCATTCACTGACCTTTATCTCAGAGTAGACACTAATATATTTTAGATGTTTTATCTGTTACCAAAAATAGGCCATGTCTCTGTTCCCAGGGAATAAAAACAGACACCAAAAGAGATTTTAAGGTTTTCTTAGAACAGTGAAACAATAATTCATATATCAAAAAACCAAAAATATATATTTTTTTGTAATTCAGTCCTAAATGACTACTGGGCATTATAGGCTGAATACCTAGGTTGGTCTTTAACCAAGAGCAAAAAAATGGTTTGTCTGTAAGATGGAAGAGATTCTTCATTGTTGGAAAAGGCCAACTCCTGACAGCTGTTAGGAAAGTAGATTTCAGGAAATCAGTTCATTTAAACCCCCAGAGCTCCAAACTTAACTGTGATAATTCCAACTCTGATACCCTATCCATTTTGGTGTCTGGCTCTGTTTTCACAAACCACATAGAGATGATCTGGGTTTAGAAAAATCCTTTCATAATCTGAGGAACAAAGAGCAGAATTTTCAATGCTTTCCTACCAATTTCCACTCTGCACCCTAAGCTGGCTCCCACTGTTTCTTTTTGTCTAATGAAAGCGTTTCCTTTTCTCTCTCTCACACATTCAAGCGTTCTTTTGCTTTTAAGTAAGAAAGACTAGATTCAACTCATTGGTGAAAAATGTCAGTTCAGCAGTTGGCTTTAGCCTGTCTGTATTTACACTGACCACTTAGTGGTGCAGATTCATATCATCCTGAACTCTGTAGCTCAACTGGTGTACAACTTACATTTCCCAGAGAAAAGCAGGGCTGGTTAATGAAATGATGCTTTACGTCAAAAGGGCAGAGCAGCACAGCTGGGTTATGTGAATGTGGTTTGTCCGAAAACACCATCTCAGCGGCATGTTCAGAGGCTGATCTCGGACTCACAGATGCTGTGTGAGTGGTTTGCCTCTCGTGCATACATACACACCCTCTTACTCAGTGATTGGTATTCACTTTTATCTGATTCCTTGTTCCTCAAGTCAGAGAGGCTTACATCCACATTCTGAGGCTCCGTAGGTCACCTTCTGTCATGTTTGCCTTTCCACGCCTGCCATCCGTCAGAGTGACATTCGCGGAAAAGGTGCGACATACCAGACATGCCCAATTTAGCTGCCAAATCCAAAGGAGTCAAAGCTACAGGGTAACAAGTAGTTTTTAATGGCACCTAAGCATCGATAGTGTTTCCTTTGCAAATGCCCTTGATCTGAAACTTTTTCTAGTGTCAGCAGTGCCCATAAGGAACAGAAGTGTATCTCTGAGGACTAGAGAGGTACAAAACTTTATTTGATAGCATGGTTCTGTCGAAAGCAGGCTTTAGCTAGGATCACTTCCGGATTCATTTATTCAATAGTATTTATTGAGCACTTACTATGTGCAGAGCACTGTACTAAGCTCTTGGAATGTACAAGTCGGTAACTATCCGACAGTCCCTTCTCCTTGATGGGCTCTGAAAAGTTCTTCATAACTAGAATCCTGAAGATCTTTTTCAGGGTTGTACAACTACAGAGTGTGTCTTTGAAGGATTTCTAAGGGTGGTACTGCCATACGTTCTCAAATGATGTAGGAGGATGATTTAACACCCTCCCCCCGCACCCACCCTGTTCCTCATTTGAATGTCATCAATTCTAGGATGTGATGCAGCAAATGTATATGTTTATCTGTTGATCAATCATATTCATTGAGAGCTTCCTGTGGGCAGAGCCCCCTATTAAGTGCTTGGGAGAGTACAGTATAATGGAGTTGGTAGACCTGTCCCTTGCCCAAGAGCTTACATTCTAGAAGGGGAGACAGCTATTAATATAAACAAGTAAATTACAAATAGGTACAGAAGTGCTGTGGGACTGAGGGAGGGTGAATAAAGGGTGCAGATCGAAGTGCAAAGCAACACAGAAGGGATTGAGAAAAGAGTGAGTGACCTGATTGTAGAAAATCAGGAAGGTAAGATAGGAGGGGACAAGGTGATTGAGTAAGTTTAGAGTCTATGGTAAGGAGTTTCTGTTTGATGCCAAGGTGGGTGTATGTGTATATGTATGCGTATAAATACACATTTTTTATAAGTAGTCTGTTACACACTGATTTTATGTGGAGACAAAGAATGTTAAGGCAGTTGGCAGAAACCGTCAGATTCTGTACCATACCAAATTTGGATTTTGAATAGAAGTATCTAGTTTCCTCTTTTATTTAACACTATAAAAGTGTGACTACCAGGTTCAAATTTGAATAGGTTTTAAAGAACATCATCTATTAAAAAAAGACTTCTTAAATATCTTTTCCAGAACAGTCTTTTGATGAGCTAATGGCAAAAGCGAAGCATCATGGTCTTATGGAAACAGTACAGGCCTGTAAATCAGAGAACCTGGGTTCTAATCCCAGCTCTGCCTATAGCTTGCTGTGGTATCTCGGGCAAGTCGCTTAGCTTCTCTGTGCCTCAGTTTCTTCAACTGTAAAATGAGGATTAAATAGCCGTTCTCCCTCCTACTTAGACTGTGAGCTCCATATGGGACAGGGACTGTGTCCTACCTGATTATTTTTAATCTACCCCAGCATTTAAGACAGTGCCTCACACATAGCAAAGCACTTAATAAATGCCATTTAAAAATGAGTCAGAGTTATGCATTATATGTCCCTTTACATATTCTTAGATTTCAAAGTTCAGTAGAAAAAGTGTTTGGTAAAATTATACCTAGACTTTCAGCAAAATCCAAATGTCTGAAAATTACTTCAATAGGTTTTGTTGACTAATGAACACTGAAATGATTTTCCATCCTTTCAAGACTCTACAAACGATCCCCCCAAGCAGCAGGGGATTTGGTTGGCATTATGGTAATAGTGAGAACAATGTTTAGGATGAACATGTGTGAGTAGCTTTGTTATGCTCAGCCATAAGTTGGTTTATTTTAAGGGTGTCGGAGAACCTATGCATAATTTACTCAAATGACTGTCATATATGTGTTCTGATATCTCAAAAGATTATTTTTGAAAGAAGCCAAGAAGCTAGATGAAAAACCAAAATAGGAACTCTATATGCTGTGGGCTTTTTTGCTCTTATATGAAGACGATTATAAAAACTCATTAACAGATGGTTCAGTGGTGCTGTAATAAATACCATGGCTAAAATCATCTGCTTGAATTTATTGCCTGGCTTCACATTAGTCGAAATCCTAAGAAGATTGTTAGCCCTATCACTCTTGAGGTGACCTCTGCATCCATCTCAGATTTAAGAAATCTGGCATCTGACAGTGCCCTATCGGATTATTATCTTGTATCTACCTCAGTGCTTAAATTAGTGCTTGACACACAGTGAGTGCTTAACAAATGTTTCAATTTTATTTATTCATGCTGGTAGAGCTTTTTTTTGTTCCCTCTGTAAGTCACCTGGCAGTCCTTTTGGGTTAAGCTATTTGGAAGGAAAAAAATAAAATCCTTTATGGAATTCCCATACTTTGGGGGAGTAGTCTACAAATTCCCATTAATTCAGTTGAGAAAACTGTGGTACTTAAACCGAATCCTTAGGCTGCATTGTAATTATGAAACACCGCTCCAGTGTGTGAAGGGTTTGAGTTTCAAAATCCCTATTGTATTTGAGAAACTCTGAAATAGGTTGGAGGTATGGAATGCAAAACAGAAGTAGCCATTGTTAGCTGTTGACCTATGAGCCTGATAGGCTGAGCCTGCATAAATTGGGAATCACTGACAGGCCATTGCTAGGAGGAGCAGGCAGCTGTTTCTCACACTGAAGCAACAAGAGGAAGAACTGAGAGTTCAAGAATCTCAGAAATATGTAAAAATTTAAAGGGAAAAGTAAACAATTAGAATATTTTAAACACAAGCCAAATGACTTTTTAAATCAGCTTTCACAGATTCTGTGGGGTTGGAAATGAATATATTTTATCTCTACACCAGTTGCCCTTTGGCATCATATAAACAAAAGTAATTTTCATCTTGTATGAATTACAAAGCTGCCTTTATTAAAAGGACAGTAAAGAAAATGATTCCCTCCCAGAAGAGCTTGAAGCTGTTTTCATCCTAGTCTTGTATTTTTTTTCTCTCAATTTTTCTGGTACTTTTCATTCTTTTTCCAATGCCCCCAACTGCTGGCTGCTCTAGGTGTCTTAAAGTACAATGTTTGCTTTGGGAATTTTAGCACTTACCTGAAATATGCAAAAGGAAGAAAGCACTACTCCTTATTGATAATGTCCAAAAAAAGAGTCAGAAATATGAGGGATTTTTCAAACCCTAAAGAGAAGTGATATGAGCAATTATTATTTTAGAAGAGATAGAAGAGAAGAGAATTTGTTAATGTTTTATAGAAGAGATAATATTTTATAGAAGTGGAATGATCTTTCTGATGATGGTATAACTCAGAGATGTTCAGCAGGTTTTCTGCTTCAGCTTGACGCTTTCTGTTAGAATTAATACCACCTAAGATAGAGTTAGGTGTGAAAGAGGTATTGAACAGAGTAATGGACTCTGGAATTATTCAACACTGGTCTTTACCAACAAAAATATTGAAAACTAATGAAGTCAAAGGAGAAATGTCAAAGAGCATATTGTCTGTAATACATTCAACCCAAACTTACCCGACCAGCTTAAATAACTAGGGCTGCTTGTTCCACTAACCAATAAGTTTTGTGTCTAGGGGCTATTTTTCTTCACTGATTATTGTTGATTAATAGCAACTATGTGGTTAGCTATTTTCCAGGCACATTCAGCTCCCAGGGTCAAGACAACTTGAAGATTTCTGCATTTATTGTTGAATGTTTACACAGAAAAACACTTGTGGGTCATCACTGGTCATTTTGACCGGAAAGGTTAACATTTATGTGGGTGTGAAATTCTGAAATTTTCTAGGCAACTGTAATTTGGCCAGACTCTAATTTTACTTGCTGATGGAAACTGGCTATTTACAAGAAAAAGAGGTTCTGAAAGACTTCCTATTGTAGGATGTCATTTCCTTTGTTTAAAAAAAAATCCGAAAACAGAAAAAGTCCAGTTTAGAGATTTTAGAGACTTCTTCTGTTGTAAATTTTTAAATGGTACTCTTCCTTAAACCCAAACAGAAGTTAATTAGTACCTAAAAAGTCATAGTTGCTTTTCTGAATTATGAAGTTTTGGGAAGTAGGGCCCTGACTATTACATATGCGATATCGTATGGTTTTCAGATTTCCTTGAGTTTTTTTAGAAAAGCCCAACTTGAACACAGCAGTGTTTGGGATCTCAATCTTTCAGGCCTTAAGTATTTTCAAAAGTACTAAGGCAACATTATGTATACATACAAAACTCAGAAGATCAGGTATCAAAATTATCTCTTGTACATAATTAATGCTTGCAGGTACTATTGAAGCTGCTTTTATTCCAAAGTGTAGAAGTGTAGAAAATAGGATTTTGGAAAGCTTCCATTTAGAATCTATGATTAGACATCTTGGATATAAGGTAAACCATCAAATTAAAAACGCCACTGGTATTTTTAACTTTTGTGCTGTTTCTTTTTAAAGGGGAAAATTTATCGCCGTTATTTCACTTTAAAATGCTCAGATGAAATTAAGAACTCACTGTGCTGAGACTCAGAAAGAGGGACCATTCTTCTGTAGACAGCAGGAAATAGACTTTTGAAAGATTAGAATGGAAGCCACATCTGCTCCTCAGATTTTGTTGTTTGGTGTGCATTTCCTAATAGAAATACAGAAACTAGATTTTTAAATTTGGAACATGCATATGTCCACAAGAAAGCTTAAACAGAATGATGGATTCCATTTGCAACAGTTTTTCTCATCACCACTTAACTCATGTAGTCTTGTTTTCAACAGTAGGTAAAACTTGATAGTGGGAGATATAAAATTGCATCCTCGATTTCCTCGGAGGTGGTTGGAAATGAACTAGGTCTGTCTCTGGGATTGCAGGACAGAGGGATGAAGGATCTTTGTGAGAACAGTGTTTGCTGGGGAGAAATGTAGTTTTCCTTTATGCAGCAGTTCCAGGATTGCACGGGTACAAAGCAAGTAAAGAAGCTGCTTCAGGGCTATTGTACAGAATAGAAGGGGACAGCACTTTTTTTTTCTTGTCTCAGGAAGTTAGAGGGGAACAGCTTTGGAACTGAACGAGGTAGGTCTGTTGTACCACAGCACGCGTGGACACCAAAGCAAGCTGTAGAAATTCAGTAAACTCTTGATATCACATGACCTTTTGGACATCCTACTGTGTTGTAAGTTCCTTGAGATCAAGAATCGTGTCCATCTACTATTTTATGTACTCTTCTAAGTTCTTACTACAGTGGTCTGCCCACAGTAATTGCTCAATAAATAATCTTGATTAACTGATAGATTGCCGGGGGTAGAAGGAAAGATCCAGTAAATACAGTAGAAATACTTGATCCCCTACGGTATTGGAGAGTAGATTTGTTGAGTTACTGTAAGCATTCTGAGTTCATTCCATATCTGAAAAAAGGCTGGATTGAGACTTCATCATCAGGGTCTTGGTCCGACTGGAAGAAGTGGTCAGCTCCTTGCAGCTCAGGACTTGAATTCCGAATAAGAGTTGGTTGTCATGGCTTCTGCATGAGGACTCTTTCTTGTCTTGTTTTCTCCTTGAAAGTTACCTTTTTTTTTTTTTTTTTTTTACTTTGAGGGGCCAGACAAAATATGAGCATGAGCTTTCTGAATTTCCTCCAAAAACCTTTCCAACAAATGTCAGTTCTGATGTTAAGAAAACATTTTGTCCTCATTTTTTGGCTTGGCCTCTCTTGATATAAATCTATTCCATATTGTTGGCAAATTAATTTGGTAGATTTTTCACTGAAACAAATTAGCCTATTTAACTAATGGGATCTGAAGTAATAATTACTGTTTTTTCTTGCTATCATACTCCCAAAGGAATCTAGGTAAAACGTAATGAGTACCATTGCAAAATTTAACCGAATAATGCACCTCGTATATTTAACTATTCAGTATGTCTGCATTTGAAAAAAAATGAAATTTAAAAAATTCTCCCTTAAAAAGACCATAAGCAGAAGAAAGAAGTTTTGATTGAGTAGAAATATTCCATCCACAAGCATATGAATAGACTTTGAGGCAGAAAAGGAATTTCTTAAAAAGAGGACCTTCTTTAAGCCCTCAGAAAAATTGGGTACTCTAGATCACTATGTAATGTAAGCTTTGCACTGCACCTAGAGGACCATTAACCATGAAAGCAATTTATTAAGACATACTTACATATTCAGTCTCTAAAGGTTGCGTCCATAGTTAGACTTGAATAGCTGACCACATTTAAGCCTATGATTTTGAAAGATTTTAGTAGGGCTTTAAGGTGAGGACAGTGGTGGTCTGTCAGATATGAATGAGGAGGGTGTTTGAATTGGCTCAGGGCCAGTTCTACAGTACTAGAACCCAAGACTGGAGGAACTCAAGAGACCTGAAATTTCAGGTCCTAGGCTTTAAAAGCACACATTTGAAGGAAGGGAAAAACAAGACCCAGATCCAGAGTTGGGCATGTCATTTAGTGGGCGAGCCAACAGAAATCTGAAAATGGAGTGAAACACTATGAAGAGTAAGATATCTATTTGTATCATGGTGTGAATTTATTTTTCTGTTTTTGGGCTGACTGGGGCAAGTGGGCCATCTAAGCTTATGTCAAGCAATGCAAATTCAGCATGCCTTTCTGAGGTTTCTTAAATGATCATATTTTCTTGCATAAATTCAAAACCACAGTTCTGAATCAGAACTGGAGTTCTGTTCTGTTAAAATAGCATCATTTTTATGCAGATGTTGGGGAGATGGTCGAGGGAAAGGGGCAGCGGGTGGAGTTGTGGCCCAGGGAAGGAGGCAGTCTGTAACCACTTGAGTCCTGCAGAGCTCTGAAAAAGGTCAGAAAAAGAATACCAAGGACTCCAGTGGCCAGCACCATCATTTTTAGATCATCCGCAAAGATGATGGTTGTTATTGTTGGATCTTTACCATAAGTAGAGGAAGTTGCTTGGTTTCCTTATTGCAATTCTCTCTCCAGCTACTTCCTTTATGAATAAACAAGCAAAGAATTCTACCACCCTTCAGAATTATTAGAGAGTGAATGTAAGATCCATATTGTATTTTACTAATCAAACAACTGTTTTTAATGTATCTCCATCTATATGTTTCAGTTGCTCTGTATCTTTCCTTCACTGGAAATATCCACATCATATAAAGTCTAAGGTCTCTCGACATTTGGATATGAAACAGTGAATTTAGCATCGTACTAAGTAATAATGGTGCGGTATCTGGGTCTGTGAGTTGCTGTTTAAAAAGTTTGATAGGAAATAGGGTTGGAGGTGGGTGAAAGTGAAGGCTGAGGAAGCAGATATTTCCTAAAATAAGATGATTGCTTTGTAGTACTGACCATAGTGTGCCACTCCACCTTTGTTGAAATTCCCAGGACCAGTTAATCGGGGAGAAGAATGCTTTTGCTTTGTATTTTATGATTTGGGGCTTTGGGTTAGTTATATTCTTCTGTGGAATGTGAAAATATCAACTTGGTAGAAATAATTGGGATTCAAATTCGGTACTTCAGTGCTGTAACTGTGAAGTAGACAACATTCAAATGTAGTGGAGGAAATTTTAATTAATATAGAAAAGAAGAAGCAGTCTGGTCTGAACTGTGGTTCAGTTACTGTTTTGATTTCTTTGACCTAATAAGCTCTTCATTTTCCAAATATAGTCTCTCCTCATGCAACCCAGTGCCGATACTGATTAACATGTAAAGATTGTTGAAATAAGGGTATGGTTTTTGAGAAAATAATATTAAACCTCTTTCATTTTAAAATGACAAACATTTGTGTATTGAATCCTATTTTCTCTTATTTGGTTTTATGTGATTCTCACCGTAAGGTAAACATTTCCATGCCACATTCAAGTCAATGAGGACTTGATTTTCATGCCACATCTTGGAAAACATTATATAATGGTAACTTATTTACAATGAGAGGGATTTTCCTGATTCTCCCCCACCTCCTGTATCCCTTTCATGTACAGAGGTCTCTTTGAAGTCAGCTGTGCACTGCACATGGGAATTCACAGAGAAGTAATGATCTGGCCCTCTTTCTATTAGAAATCAAAGTGCAGGCTGATAACTGGTTTCATTTGTTTAGCTTCTGAAAAGAACCTCTAAGTGGGACAGTCTGCTGCCCGAATATATGAGAGTATCATTGGTGTCATCTTTGAAATGAACAGACAATGGCTTTGTGAAGGAAATCTGGCCAAAGTTGTCAGGCTGACCCCTTCTGAGCATCTTGATTTTTAAAGCTGCCTCAAGATAGCAAGCAAGCTAGAAGAGATAATGTTTTACAGTAATTTCCCGATTCTCCAAGCTTTTTAGAGAGGAGGGCTTGTGTAAGGAAAAAGCCACTCAATCTGTACTTTGAATGGGGAAAATACTGCTAACTGATGAAGGAAAACCTTAAAGCTACTTGGATGGTGAATTTGTTTTTCATATTTCATACTTCTCTGGATCCAGAGACTGTACACATAACCAACCAGTGAGTAGGCCAGGGGAATGATAAGTGTGAGCTGGGGTGTAAGTGGGAGAACACAGTGGGTAGGTAGCTAGTTTAAATGTCTTCTCAAGCTAATATGGTGGGCCTCTGGTCTAAATGGGCATAAAACCTAGATCTCCTGACTTTTGTCCCTTACTTTTTCCACTAGGCTACACTGACTCCCATCTTCATCCCATCCCATCTGAACAATTAAGAATACTTTATCATGGTATTTGTTAAGCACTTATTATCTGTCAAGCACTGTTCGAAGTGCTGGCGTAGATACAAGATAATTAAGTTGGACACAACCCCTATAAATTGGAGGGAGGAGGATTTAATCCCTGTTTTACAGATGAGGTAACTGAGGCACTGAGAAATGAAGTGACTTGCCCAAGGTCACATGGAAAACAGGTGGCAGAGCTTGGATTACAATCCAGGTCCTCTCACTCCCAGGTGAGTGATCTTCCCACTAGGCTATGCTGCTCTGTCAGCAGAATACTGTCAGGGGAACACAATTTTGCATGTCATTGAAGCGATACTGAAGTCTCCCATGCTCATGGTCATGAGGGATTTAAACACCCAGATAGATAGTGATGCCAGAACAAAGAAAAATTTCACTGGACCACAAGGGATTATTAGAAGGCTAAATAGAAATGATGTATTTTCGCCCAATGAGTTTGTCAAACATCAGCTCATAATTAGCAACCCCTTCTTCCACATGAAATAGAAGGAAGACATCAAGGAGCTCCTCAGGAACTAAACTCTTGCATCTCTATTGTTTTTAGTCTCCATCTGGCAGTGCTATTTGAAAAGTGCTGAGTGCTAGACTGAGCATGACCTGAAATGTGTCAAACTAGCACTGTCAAAACACTGTCTAATGTATGGTAAAAACAACATCCAAACCATCAAGACAGCTTAACATCAACTTCTTGAAAAATGCAGACACTTTCCAGGAGCTCCATGTTAATATCACAGGAGCTCTGAGGAGACAAAAACCCTAGCTACAAGTACCAGTGCGGAGAGTGAATGGATAGTTCTCAAATGTCATTATTACCAACAGCATTTCCTTGAGCTCCCACTGGGTACAGAAAATGGGGTGGGATGGGGGGAGAATTTAGGAACATAAAGTAAGAAATGTGATCCAAAAGGAAGTAGTGTGGCCTAGTGGAAAGAGATTGGGCCTGGTAATAATCTTGGATTTGTTAAGCGCTTACTATGTGCCGAGCACTGTTCTAAGCGCTGGGGTAGACATAGGGGAATCAGGTTGTCCCACGTGGGGCTCACAGTCTTAATCCCCATTTTGCAGATGTGGTAACAGAGGTACAGAGAAGTAAAGTGACTTGCCCACAGTCCCCCAGCTGAGAAGTGGCAGAGCTGGGATTCGAACCCATGACCTCTGACTCCAAATCCCGTGCTCTTTCCACTGTACCACTCTGCTTCTGCCTGGTAGTCACAGGACCTGGGTTCTACTTCAGGCCCTTGTCTGCTGTGTGACTGTGGGCAACTCATCCTCTGTGCCTCGGTTTCCTCAAATGTAAAATGGCGATCCAGTACCTGTTCTCCCTCCTACTTAGATTGAGAGTCCCATGTGGGATAGGGACTGTGACTGACCTGACTGACTTTCATCTATCTCTGTGCTTAGAACAGTGCTTGACACATGGTGAGTGCTTAACAAATGCAATCCTAAAGACCATTATTATTCCTTAGCCCTCAGGTATATATGTCCACTTGATTATGACAGTGCTATAAATATGTATATGATTGTGTTAATGGGTAAATTCCTTGTGGGCAAGGACTGTGTCATTCTCTTATTTGGACCTCAATGCCTCAAACAGTGCCCCAAATCAGGTGGGCACTTCAATTAATTTTTTTTTTCTTCTGCTACTAGTACCACCACTCTGATGAATCCTGCATACCAAGCAGTCATCAAGCTATGGGTATGGAAAGGCAGCCTCATCAAAATTGGATTAATGACTCAGTTTTAAAATGTGAAACGATGATTTCCATCAGAATGGCCAGAGCTGCTCCACTCGGCGTCTCACAAGCCTAAAGGAGGCATCATGGGAAACTATGGAACACCCTGATGGCTGGAGAATGATTCTCTTATTAGAACCAGGCTTATCCCCACTTCCAGTAAAGATTGGTGACAGAGAAAAACTATTTTACCTTCTCTGTGGCTGAAGGTACAATGAAGTATATTTGGATTTAGGACTCTGGCTGTTTGCCACTGCTCTGCCAGGTTTTAAAATCCCAATATAATGTTGGAAAATCAAAGATTTGGCATAAGGTAACTGGATTTATTTCACATTTCAGCTGAGCACCCTTTTACATGGTCAGTGCTCACCAGTAGCACGTGTTTTTTTATCTATTATTCAGATACTCTAATCCATTGTGGGTTTTTGCATCCTGGAAAATTTTATCCCTGAAAACCCCAAATGAGGTAGGAGAGAGCCAAGTTTCAGGGCTTCAAGCTACAATTTTGGGGTCAGTTAAGTAAAAGATTTTGATGAGTTTGGTTCTGTGAGAAGCATGGCCTAATGGGTAGAGTTACAGGCCTGGGAGTCAGAAGGACCTCAGTCATTCATCCAGTTGTTTTCATTGAGCACTTAGTGTGTGCAGAGCACTGTACTAAGTTCTTGGAAAGTACAATTCAGTAATAAAATCGTACTTTCCAAGTGCTTAGTACAGTTCTCTGCACACAGTAAGAACCTGGGTTCTTATCCTGACTCTGCCAGTTGTATGCCTAGTGACCTTAGCCAAGTCACTTCACGTGTCTGGGCTTCATTTCATTGAGGATTGAGATTGGGAGTCCTGTGTGGGACAAGGACTGTGTCCAACCTGATTATCTTGTGTCTACCCCAGCATTTAGTACAGTGCCTGGCACATAGTGAGCACTTAAGAAATACCACAATCATTATTATTATTAA
Source organism: Ornithorhynchus anatinus (assembly GCF_004115215.2). Lineage (NCBI taxonomy): Eukaryota > Metazoa > Chordata > Mammalia > Monotremata > Ornithorhynchidae > Ornithorhynchus > Ornithorhynchus anatinus. The sequence goes on along the minus strand of NC_041742.1, from coordinate 21,243,500 downwards.
TACGTTGGTGAAAGCCTCACTCCTCTGCCATGCCTCATCCACGGCTGCTGCAATAGCCGGAAGTTCTCGGCCGCCTGTGCTGTGTGATATGTATTCTTCCCCTTTGAGAAGGGCACTCGTTGGTCCCTGTGAGGACTGATGAAATGGGGGAATGGAACCGCCTAAGTTTGGTTGGATCTTCTTCAAGACATTTTTGAAAATATTTGGCACGCCATACTCCTTGGGCAGAGCCTCTCTTGTTGTCTCGTTATAGAATTTACCCAGTCCCAGGAACCCCACGTTTCCCATGGGAAGGACAGAGGCTTCAACCTCAAGACCCCCATCAATAGTATTGATATAGAGACAAGTGGTCTAAGGAGCCAAAGGCTTTTTTTCATAAGGTTCTTTAACAGGCTAGTAAATAAACTGGGACATTGACGACGGTGAGAAAAGATCTCTATATCTTGGCCTTTATTGAAGAGACCTAATCACGGAGGGACCTTTGGCATTGTGGGAATGGAAATCCAGCTGGGGCTGTAGGCACTAAACTCTGTTCCCACTGGGGCAGCTCATGTGGTACTTTATGGCAGAGGTACGAGTGTGGAGTCGTGTCCTGGAACTTGCCTCTTTTGTCACAGAGCAAAGTCAAAAGATATTTTTGTTAGTTCCAGTTCACGATGTTTCTCAGCAATGCAAATTTAATATTGAGTATTCATCTCATTTCGTTGAGAAAGACATAGAAGCAGCATGGCCTTAGTGGAAAGAGCATGGGGCTTGGGAATCAGAGATCATGGGTTCCAATCCTGACTCTGTGACTTGTCTGCTGTGTCACCTTGAGCAAGTCACTTCACTTCTCTCTGCCCTACCTCATCTGTCAAATGGCAATTAAAGCTGTAAGCCTCATGTCGGACATGGACTGTGTTCAACCTCATTATCTTGTGTCTATCCCAGCACTTGCTACAGTGCCTGGCACATAGCAAGCACTTAACAAATGCCATAAAAAGAAAAAAAAACAGATGGGGAAGAGAGTGTGTTGAGGAAAATGAGCAGGTTTATCCGAGCCATTTCAGTTAATTTTTGATCCTGGGTGAAACCCACTGAACACTGGTATTATCCATATGTTAATACAAACGTATATGAGGCCAACACCCACAGTGTGATCTGTGCCTTTTCCCTTTCCATATATCCTCTTGACAGAGTCATCAACATTTGGTAGAGCAGAATTGTCAAGAAGCCAAATGGTGAGAAGTAGGTTTTTTGGGTTTTTTTAAAGCATAAACCAAAAAAAGCCTTTCCTGACTAATAAACTAGAACCTTCAGGTAGAATTAAAGGATTGCACCCAGCAGAGGTGGTGACCAGCAGGTCCCATTATTATTAGTGTATTTGAATTTCAGAAAACTAGAAAGCAGAAGAATTTCAGGGGAAATCTCCCTGATGATTCTGAACAATACTGAGAAACAGTGTGGCCTAGTGGAACGAGCATGGGGCTGGGAGTCAGGAGAACTGGGTTCTAATCCTGATGCTTCCACCTACCTGCTGTGTGACCTCAGGTAAGTCTGAACCTCAGTTGTCCTATCTGTAAACTGGAGAGTAAATACCTGTTCTCTCCCCCCTTTAGACTGGGAGCACCACAAGGCGCAGGGACTTTGTTGTGATTGTATTGAATCTACCCAGTCCAAAATACAGTGTTTGGCACCATCTAAGCACATAGCAGAATCATTATCATTATAATTTTACTATCATCTTTCTTGGTTTCTTACAGACCCCACTCATTATTTTGAATGGTCGGTGCAATAAATCCACTTTGTGAAAGAGTGCAAAATGTCAGGAATGGGTTTTACTGTGAAGTCACATTTTGTATATTCAGCAGATTTGAATAACCTGCAGAAAAACTCCTCCAATTTCTAAGATATTTCCTTTTTGATATTATTTTCCCCCTATCATTCAGCCAATTCCAAACTCCCATCTGTCTGCTCCAAAATGCATTTTAATAATAAAAATATATCCTGATCAGCCTTCATGACAGTCCCCAGAAACTCCCTTCAACATTTCAGTTTTCAGCCTGTTCTACTTGGATTCAGCAGTACACTGAGTTGAAAAAATCCAATTTTCCTCAGGAGCCAAGATTCCTTTTTCCCCTCTGGAATTGTATCCTTTTTAACCCACTGTCTGTGTCATATTCCTCTTCGTGCCTCCTCATTTCAGTTTGACGACTTTCTCTCTTGGAACAAAAGGTAGAACTGAAAATAGTCATCCAAACCAACTCTTGCCTTGGAGAGGAAACCGGGGGGAAGGAGGAGAAGAAAGAAACCTGCAAGCTACTTATTTTTTAGGAGTAGAGGCTTGGTTCGGAAACAAGAAATATTTGGGTATCTCTTCAAGGTGGGGAGGAAAATACATTTTTGGAAAGCAGATCGGTACCTGATATTTCATTCATATGATTTCCTTTATCCCTTAATGTCCCATTACTTTTCCTTCACTTCCTGACCTTGATGATAGAATTGCCCGGCTAACACATGGCTTCCATTGTCGGACCCTGAATACCTGAGGTGAAGTCAGTAGAGCATAGAACTAAAGACCAGCCACATGGTGTTCAAATTGAACTGAAACCAAACCAGAAAAACCTACTTTCTGGAAATGTGGGCTTTTCCAGATAGGGAGAAAATAATTGGATCCAAACTAGATGGAGGGTTTCTAAGCCTTTGCCATTTTTAGGCAAAGGATGAAAGATGGCTGGTTTTATGTTCCATTGTCAACTCAAAAATCAAGCGAATTTCATGTGGTTTGGGTTTTCGCAACCAAGTTTACTGAACTTCTGAGGATTTTCTATTAAAAAAAAAAATGCTGAAAGCATCACCCATGGTAGTGGCCAGGTCTGCTGTTTGCCAGGAGAGGGCAATATTATGCCTACAGTCTGTTATACACTGAAATGTGCTGAAAGCACATGTACTAGCTGTGAAGAAACTAGCAGGAAACCTGACTTTTTCGAGTGATAAAGTCCCCCGAGAAGAAAATGACATTCAACAATCCCAGACAATTTTCAACATTGTGTGTATGCCTTTATTCATCTAATTAAGGCACTTAAAGTTCCTGAGAAGTAGGGCAAAATCAACTCCTCCCCTGTGCCTCTCAGCTGACCCTGGAGAGATTGGATAAGTCCTTTCTCATAGTAGAGAAGCAGCGTGGCTTAGAGGAAGGAGCTTGGGCTTGGGAGTCAGAGGACCTGGGTTCTAATCCCTGCTCCTCCGCTTGTCCTGCTGTGTGACCTTGGGCAAACCACTTAACTTCTCTGTGCCTCATCTATAAATTGGGAATTAAGATGGTGAGCTCCATGTGGAACAACCTGATTACCTTGCATCTACCCTGGTGCTTAGAACAGTGCTTGGCATATAGTAAACGCTTAATAAATTCCATGATTAGTATTATTGTTAGTTGCACACTAGTCTCATCCTGCAAGATTCCTTTGATCATGGGACCAAATTCTCTTGTCACAGTTCAAGGTGGGTGCAATCACAATGCTCTGCCACTTGCTTGCCTTGTGACCTTGAGCAAGCCTCTTAACTGCTCTGTGCCTCAGTTTCCTCAAATGTAAGATGAGCATTCAATACCTGTTCTCCGTCCTACTTAGACTGTGAGCCCCATGAGGGACAGGGACTGTATCTGACTTAATTAGCTTGTACCTACCCCAGTGCTTAGAACATTGTTTGATGCATAGTAAACACTTAAATACCATAAAAGAATGCTATATGTTGTAGATTGAGAAAGAATAACTCTTTGCTGATGAGTGCCCTCTGAGTATTTTGTATGTATTCATTGGACACCAACTTTGAAGAGATCACTCTTCTTGGCACTTGGCCATATAGAAAAATGATTTAAATGGAAGACAATTCCTGATTGCAAGGAGATTACACCTGAGTAGGATTGACAGAGGGAGGAGGCAACAAACTGAAAAGCAGCTAAACATTTCAACATCAAGGGTAAGAGATGGGATCCTTCCCTCAGCCCTAGGTTGGTAAAGAAAAACTCCCCAGCTTTCTCAAGATTTACTAGGTGGCACCCCTGGGAGAGCAGGGGGGATCTGTGTGGTCTTGAACCCCTAGTTGGCTTGGCATGATGACAGAATGTAAAATCTTCATCTCAGCCCAGGTCGACTGGAAATTACAAGGCGACCCATGGCAGGCCACCGATCTCCCAGCCCAACCCCTCCTTGGCCTAGATCGGGGCTATCTGCTTCATGTCCGAGGATGATAATTGTGGTATTGTTAAGCACTCACTATGCCAAGCACTGAGCTACAAGTGGGGTAGAGAGGAGATAACCATGTCAGGCCTGCACAGACTCTGTCCCACAGTGGGCTCACAGCCTTAAGTGGGAGGGAGAACAGGTGAGGAAACCGGGGTTCAGAGAAGCTCAGCGATTTGCCCTAGTTCACACAACAGGCAAGTTGCACAGCCAACATTAGAACCTAGATCCTCCAACTCCCAGGTGTGTGTTCTTTCCATTAGGTCTCTCTGCTTCCCACACTGGTCTATTGAACCTCTGGAACTGAGGTATATTGGGTAGGAGAGGCCCAGGAGTTGTGGAAGAAACCAGGCTCCACTTTCCCTTTCCCCAAGGTCCTCACCAGTTAATGGGATGTCTCCTCCTCCCATTTTCCCCAAGTGAAACTGACCCCCACCAAGAAAAGGGTGAACTCTCTGAGGTCACCTTGGGACTGATCTAAGAAGTTCTTGAGTCCCCAGAGCTGCCACAGATATTTAGAGACCCCCTGAAACTTGGTAACCTTTAACAAGCCTATTTATTAACAGTGAGTCCCTGACAGTTTCAGCAAGCATGTTTTTGATGAAGTGACAGTTCTTTTAGTCCAGTATAAAAGCATTGATCAGCCTTTGACATTTCCGTGAACTGCAAGACTGCAGGCTCTTCATTTTATTTCTTATACTCCAGAATCATGATTTAAATGAATTATATGTATGGGGGTTCAACTAGTGTCATATTTTGGGGATGTTTTTGTGTCTTTCCAAAAATCCTTTACAGTGTGAGGAGCGGTTTTGGGTTTTTTTTTTCTTTCCATAATTGGAACTTTCTAGTCTCCTCTCATCATTGGTCTCTCCATTAGCTTGAAATATTGCAAAGGTGACACTCAGTGCGTAGGAATAATTGCTTCAATTATTCCTTAAACACACTTCCTACTTCCTAAGACAAAGGGGTGATCTATTGAAAGGAAAAAATGTCATATAACATCAAAGCAATGAGGAAATAAAACATTTCTGTGTCACCAACAATACTGTGAAATACTCCTGTCTATTAAATGAATATTAAAAAAAATAATGCTACAAATGAAATGGATGTGCTGAGGATTTTTTTTTAAATAGACACTGAAATATCAATCCTAGGACCAATTAGTATATAAATGTTTGGATGAAAATTTGTAATCAAATGCTTACTGGTAACTTTTTAAGTATCATTAAGACATCATCCATTTCACCATAATATTTGGCCTGGAACTTGAATGACTAAATATTTATACATGACACTAATGATTCCTTTCCTTTGCTTTCACTGGGCCATGCTTGAGCTATGGTTACACATGAATATTGATTTGTCAACTGAATAATTCAATATATATATGAAACATAAATCATAGCAAAGTACTACATAGTCATTTGCCAAAATATTTATCACCTGATTTTTGATGTGCAGAGTTATTTGAACAGTGTAGATTTGACTTAACAGAAACAAATTCCAAGTATCCTATTTGTTAAATATTTAGGTTACACAGGGGAAAATGAAAACACTCGAGCGCTGTAATTTACTCAGTGGCAGCTCAACAAGCTTCCAAAGGCTCAGCTGGCATATGTCCTAGGGAAACTTTCCGAACTAAAATTCTTTCTGCTCTCTCCCATGTAATTTTAACCCTGAGTCGGTGTTTTACCCAAAACCACCAGGAAGACAGAGGTCTTCTCTAGGAATAAATATATGCACATAGCACTCTGCACGCGCACATACACACACACATTTTATATGTATATATATGAGGAAAGAGAGAGACAGGGTGCACAGAGACCCAAGCAGATGACATGCAAATGACCTTGCTCTGATGTTTCATTGTTTGGATTCCCAAGACCTGACACAGTGGGCTTTTGCCTTGATTTTTTTTTTTCAAAACTCTTAGAGAAATCAAAAAGGATAGTATCTTATGCTGGGGAAAGTAAGTAAGAGCTGTACACTCAAGGGAGTGGAATTCACAGTGCTGTGGAGAACTTGAGAGGAATGGACAGGTTGAGTAGTATTGTTCTGTTTTTCTTTCTTACCCTTTCCAACCCCTTCTTATATGTTATGGAAATGTAAACATATGTGATTAAGTGTAAAAGAATCTGTGGGAGGTGTGGGGTGAGAGCAGAAGGAGAAATAGCGTCCCCGTTGACTGGTTGTCAGAAATGACCGACGATGCTACAGTGGTAGCCAAAGTGTAAGTGGGATAAAAACACCCGGGGAAAATTGACTCAACTTTGGAGTGGTAAGCTTACCACTAACAGCTGTATTAATGGAGGACTTCCTCTGGGCAGAGGAAAAGAGACTCCCACCTTAGAAAAAAAGGTTTTACACTTTAAAACCCCTAGCTCAATGCTCTGCACACAGTAAGTGCTCATTAACACTGATTGATCAAAGTTCGATAGGATATCCAATCCACAAGACTGTAAGCTCCTTGAGGGAAGGGATCATATCTTCCAACTCTGATTGTAATATATTCTCTCGAGCGGTTAGTACAGTGCTGTGAATACAGTAAGCACTCAATAAATACCAAAGAAACATTCTGCTTTTGAGGGAATATTAAATGGGGCTATGGAAATGGGTTACATTGTGAGCTTCCATGAGTTTATTTAACCTATTTGAGGATTGGAGCATATTTTTCATGGTGTCTGCTTCTCCCAATCAACTTTTCTTCCCACCTGACTGTGAGTCTTATCAGCCTTGATTGACCCAGGTTACATTTGATTTAAGAGGTGCACAAGTCTTCCAACTTATTTGGAAGAATACAGTTTTAGGATTGGTGAATATAATGGAGGACTCTTCACAGTCATCTTATTTCACACTTCTTTCCAGCACTAAAGTTAGTACCAAATACACGTTTCCTGGCAGTCCTTGAGGAGATCATGGGAATTTGTTAGCACAGAATGGGAAATGAACCCTTTCAAACTGGAATTGTGTGGTTATTCTTTCTGTAGAGTGTTTCTCCCTTCTCACCTACTCTGCTCCCTCCAGAGCTACTGTTTTAAACAGAACTTTGGGAATGATGCCAGGAAGCACATATCTGATCTCCTTTAAGTTGGTTTTCGAATGAAGGAGTTCATAACTGAAAGTCAGCCTTTTGAAGGGTTTCCTAGAATTATTCTCTTTGTAAGAGGTATTTGAATATCAATTTAAGTAAGCCTTAGTGGAGATTGATTAATGCACAGTAAGTTCATTTTAGTTGACCATATTGGTAAGGAAATGATGGGAATATGTCAGTCTTTCCATTTCATGCTTTACTATGAAGGGCTAATTTCATTGTCCCTTAATATGTGTACTCGGGGCATTGTACATCTCCTTACCAAGTATACCACACTCCTCTTTCCAGCTGAATAAGGAAATAAAAGAACTAGGATGGAAAACACATTCCAAATAAAATGCAGCAGCAAAATGCTAACCATTTTATTAAGGAATAGAGTGTGGCAGCTTCTAGATAACGTAAATCTAAGTAAGTCTGTGAGTGATCTAGTGGCATTTGGGATGTCTTTTTTTAATTTAATAAATCTTGATTTCTTAGATCTCGCTTAACTTTGGCAATCAAATATTGGAAAGCTTTCTTCTTTTGAACAGAAATTGAGTGTTACTCTGTGAAGTCAGAGGCTTTCATTAATTGGAAGATCATATTTGCTTTTCCACCTGCCAAAATTTAGGAAACAGTTGTTAAAGAGCTCATATTGCATTGTTGACAAGAAAACTATTTTTAATTTGGTATTTATTGAACTTCATAAATCATTCCATTTCTTACTCAAGAAAATGGTAATCAATTGGGTTTTAGAAAATGCTGCAAATTAGAAATGAGGTGACATTTTAGTTTAAAACATGTATTCTGTTCCATATTCTAATGAAATACTTTGAGTGGCTGCCAAACCACCCAATGAATACTGACTTAATATGCTATTTTGATTTTAAGATTTTATTTTCAGTATGTAATTTTAGTCCACTCTATCATATTTTCCAAATATTTTCATTCTAAAAATAGAAACCCTACATATATTTTAATGTGTGCATAGCTGCCATGAAATAATCAGGTCCAAAAGTGACAATATGAAAAATAAAACAAATGCCTTTTTATTGAGAGAGAAGCTACGCAGGTCAGTCCCTATCAGGCTCTTCCCAACTCAGCCACCAATAATGGCTCGAGCTTTAGCTACAGAAGTTCAGTTCTCTGCTTTCACCCCCGCAAAATCAATCAGCCAGTGATATTTATTGAGCGCTTACTGTTTGCAGAGCACTAAGCAAAGCATCTGGGGAAGTAAAGAACAATAGAGAAGTTCCTTGCCCAACCGATTGTATACACTTTCTCTTCTCCCAACAGGCTCTTAGCTCACTCTCAGTATCTACGGAACATTCAGTTCCAGCAAAGTGACTAAAATAAGAATAAGAATATTGTCCACCACTAGTCTGCTGTGTGACCTTGGGCAACACACTAACTTCTCTGTGCCTCAGTTACCTCAACTGAAAAATGAGAATTAATACTGTGAGCTCTGCGTGGGACAGGAACTGTGTCCAACCCGATTTGCTTGCCTCTACCCCAGCACTTAGTACAGTGCTTGACACATAGTAAGCGCTTAACAAATTCCACAATTATTATTAATAATTATAATCTGGCACCTTTCTCTATGGTTTTCTTTAAAGAGAGCTAAACTTTTCTAGTCAGTGTGTCTAGTTCATTCTAGTTACTTTTAGCATTTTATTTTTTACTTCAGATTGTTTATGGGCAAATATATTAAGAAATTTAACAGAAGTGGAATTTTTAAAAAGGTACATACCCTGACTCTAAAACAGTAACACAGTTGAGACTGATGGGGAGGGGAAGGGGGTCGGGGGAGAAGGAGGTGGGGAGGGCAGGGAGGGGGGCGGGCAGTGGAGCTCACACAATAAAGTAAGACTGCAGGCAGTTATCTATCCACACAAAAACTAAAAACAAATTATTTTATATTAAATTATTTATGTGTAAATACAGTTGCCCTGTGTTTTCAAAGAAAACCTGACTGATAGTGAGTTTCATCTCCAGTTAAATTACTACCATGTAAATCACCTTCAAAAGATACGCTATTTTCCAAGTTTTTGCCCAAAGGACTACGGCACTGATCGTAGCTGCTATGAAACTACATCCTTTCCTGTCCAGTTATTTTTTTCTTGCCCTTGAAAAAGAAACCAGCCAGTTACCTGTGATAGCACTTTCTGAGCATGAGGCCAAATTGAAAAGAAAACTCTAGATGCTCAGCTGCCTCTGACACTGTCGACTTGCCCCTTCTCACACAAACAGTATCCAACCTTGGCTTCACTGACACCAGCTTCTTCTGGATCTCATCCTGTCTCTTTCACGGGCTTCTCCTCTGCCTCACCCCGACCCCACCCCAACTGTGGGAGACCCTCAAGGCTCAGTTTTGGATGCCCTTCTATCCTCCATCTACATCCATTCCTTTGGAGAACTCATTCCACTTCCATGGCTTCAACTACCATCTCTACGTGGATGGTTCCCAACGCTACCTCTCCGGCCCTGACCGCTCACCTTTTCTGCAGCCTCGCATTTCTTCCTACCTTCAAGTCATCTCTACTCGTATGTCCTGCCAACACCTCAAACTGAGCATGTCCAAAACAGAATTCCTGTTGGGGCAACTAGCAAGCCCCCCTACACAGTGAGTGGCTTCCTCTAGGCCATGTCGATGCCCCTTGCTGAGCAGTGAGTTTCCGCTAAGAAAACATAAGAACATAAACATAAGAAAACATAGGTAAATTTGAGTGCCCTCACTGCTGAAGCAGACTAAATGAAAATAAAAGTATTTTGTTAAGGCTAGCTTTCCCCTTACTAAGTGTCTTCTTGGAGTTACCCTTAACAGACAGACTAGCTGCATACAGTATTTTTCAGTAACCATGTTCTCCCACCTAATAATAATTTGGGTATTTGCTAGGTGCTATGTGCCAAACACTATTCTAAATGCTGGGCTAGATACAAGATAATTAGATTCCAGATTGAGTCCCTGCCTGCCATGAGACTTGGTCTAATGGGGAATGAGAACAGTTATTTAATCCCCATTATACACATGAGAAAACTGAAGCACAGAGTAGTGAAACGACTTGCCAAAGGACTCGCAGGAGGCAGGTGTCGGAGCTGGGGTTAGGGCCCTGGCCTTTTAAATCCCAATCCTCTCCACTAGAGCGAACTCCTTCTTTCTATTCTCCCAATATTGCTAGAGTGCTGAGATATGATTCAGTTTTGCTTTAGAGTTAATGGATAGTGGTCTTGGATCCCAGGATCGCCTTGGTTTTCTTACCCATTCTATCAGTTTATCATTCTCTAATCCTCTCCCTAGAATGAGAGTGAATTGACTTTTTAATGGCAGTAATCTCTTTTGAAGTTATAGGTTTCTTTAGCTAATTTGGATGTGGGTTTAAACTATTCATTTTCAAGGTTATTGCGTTTAAAAAAAATCATCTGATTCTCATTTGCTCCATCCCACAGTCTCTTCTCCTCAAGATAAAATAAAAATTCCAGAGCATAAAAGTGAGGTAAGAGAGGGACCCCAAATGATTTTATTTAAATGCTATCTTTGGAATACTGGTTTAAATGAATGTGTTTTAGAAAAACAATAAAAAGTTATTGAGTAAATAAAATGACCAAAAAATTCCCCCAGAATGTATTGATTTATGCCCATTTCCATTTTCCTGTGGAAAGATCATTACCTTGAAGGAAACATTCCCATGACTATAGCAATGATCTGGGGTTCTTTCTGCCACTCTTGACTTGAGGTATATAAATAATATATAAAAGCCTCATTAATTTCCCTAAGGGAATATTAAATGCTAAATAGTTTCAGAGTGGAGATACTCCAATTGCTGTCTCGTGTTTTAATATTTTCAGAAATCATGATCTGTTTGGCTCTAGATTCTCTTTAATGAGTCGTATATGGGAAGCAAAGTGAAATGCCACAGTGTAGCTTTGGGGAGATACATTTTGCATTTTATAACACAAATCATTCTCCATAATGAATGATGGTAGATTTATCCATATTGCGATGGCTTTATCATAGAGCTGGAACACAGTGCTTCAAATAATGTACTTTATTTTAGAATGGAGTCTAAATCTTAATGTCTAGAATTTGCATATATTGGTTTTCAGAGACACTCAAAGTGCATCATCTCTATGACATAGCTAGGGGAATGACCTGCAATAGTAATTTAATAAGTGAAAGAGCTAAAACACTAAGAGCACCACTACCTTTCCGATATCTAGGAATCCTCATTCTATCTTCTCACCCCAGATCCTAAAAGCATAGAGAGTCTACCAGAAGGTGGCATGGAAGCTAATCATTGGGATTATCCATTTGACCCCTTTGCTGGGCCTTCATCCCATCTCCTCCTCTTCCCCCATAGTTAACCCCTGCTTCTGGAACTACCTCCCATCCATCCAGGCAGTTGTGAATGAGGGCGTTGATGCACCTTATGTGTTCTAGACGTTTCTTCACTTGAAAAGTTGGTTGGCAGTGGTATGGTAGTGAGACGGGAACTGTCTCCAGCACTTCCTGCTTTACCTGCTGGTGTTCCTGACTCTTAGCAGGCCAGTGGTGGCTGCTGAGGGCACCTAAGCAGTGGAGGAGTTGCATGTGGCCACAACACTGTCTTCTGGAACATTTTCCTCTATTAAAGGCATTGGGGTCCAGTGGAAGGAGCATGTGTATGGGAATCAGGAGACCTGGGTTCAATCCCACTTTTGCCCCTGTCCTGCTCTGTGACCTTGGACCTGTCACCTCCCCACTCGGGGCCTCAATTTCATCCTCTGTAAAATGGGGATAAAATGCCAGCTCCCCCTCCCTCTTAGATTGGGAGTCTTATGTGGAACATCATTTGTGTCCTCAGCATTTAGCTGGTCTTGTCTCATCTTAGGCTATCGAGTCATCTCTGACCCAGAGTGACTCCATGCACACATCTCTCCTCACTTCCATCTGCATTCACTCTGGTAGTGTTATCCATAGAGTTTTCTTGGTAAAAATCCAGAAGTGGTCATTTCCTCTTTCCGCACAGTCAACTTGAGTCTTCACCCTTGACTCTGTCTAGTATCGCTGCTACCCAGCACGGGTGAGTTTTGACTTGTAGCAGGTCACCTTCCACTCACTAGCCACTGCTCAAGCTAAGAATGGAATGGATATGCCTCTGCTTGACTCTTCCTATAGTTGAGACTGGTAGAGAACTGGAAACTCTCCAGATGCGACCCTGAAAGGGGAATTTAGCAGATAGGGCTTATTAAATTCCAGTACTAATCTCCTTCAACTGGACCCGATTGATTCCTGAAATGCTGTTTTCTTTTAATAATCAGGAAAGCAAAGTCAATAGTAATATACTAAACTAGACAGAAGGCAACTGACCTAGCAGGATGTGGCCTGTAGTTTCTGAAAGACTTCAGGGGAAGGAAAGAAATAGCTTTTTTCAAATTTGAGGGTAGACTTAGCCATAAGTTGGACTGAACAAGTGGAAGATTTCTCAAAGAAACTCCCTTGGGTATCCTGGAAGATTTAGCTCTTTGTATTTCAAAGTTGTTAGGCGTTTTCAATAAAATTAGCTCAGGACTTGAATATTTTTTTCAAGCAAGCGTCATACTGAAATTTGATTTCTCTCCTTTTCTTCTTGCCAGGATATTTGTGAATAGGAACAGCTCTAGTGCTTCTAAACTTTTAATATTAACCTCAAAAGGTAAACCAGAAGACTTTTTATGCTATTGGTTAACCTTTTCTGACTTAAAGAAAAATCAGCGACATTTAAAACAGTCCTGGGACCCATGAAGACTAGGGAATGCTTTAGTAACTCTCCTGGGAAGATGCCATCTTGAATGTTTAAATTCTCTTTGACGTCTTAGCAACCACCCCACCATATTCAGTAGTTATTCAAAGACCCCTGGGTTCTCTTTAGATTTTGGGTTGCCAGTATAAAAAGTCAAATTAAAGCATTGGACTTCATTTGGACTTCATAAATAAAACTTAAATAGTAATGTTGGTATTTAAGCGCTTACTATCTGCAGAGCACTATTCTAAGCACTGGGGTAGATACAAGGTAATCAGGTTGTCCCCCGTAAGGCTCATAGTCAATCTCCATTTTACACATGAGGTAACTGAGGCACAGAGAAGTTAAGTGACTTGCCCACAGTCACACAGCTGACAAGTGGCAGATCTGGGATTCGAACCCGTGACCTCTGACTCCCAAGCCTGGGCTCTTTCCACTGAGCCACGCTGAACATAAATGTAGTTCTGTTATCTCTATAGTGCCATGGAAATCAGGAGTAAGGTGGAAGGCATACTTTCTGTGGGTTTGTTTGTTCTTAAATAAAGGCTTCAGCATGCCTTTTGTCCTTAAAACTGTTCAAAACACTGAAAGGTATGTTATTGGGTTCCACTACACAGTTCGTCCTGCTATTAGGAAAAGCTACAGAACCATGATAAGGTATCGCTGGCTGACAACATGTGGATACCTTGTTTTCTGCACTACCCTAGTTTTTAAGCTTTTCACTTATATAATTCAGATATGCCCTAACTATTTAAAAAAGAAATTTGATATATGTAAAGTGGCAAGGTTGATGAGAGTACAAACTGGCAAATGACGCTGCATTTAATAGTTCTTAACTTTTCATTAGTGAGCTTTTTCATAGCTTAATTATGAAAAAAAGCATTGTTTTCTGTATACTGATATGAACGAGATTAATGATTAATGCTGATTCCTGGTTTTAGATTAATAATGCTAAGGAATAGAAAGTTAATCGTAAGGATGAAAATCAATGCTTTTATTTTTCCACAAATAAAATGCGACCCCTGTGGATATAGTATTCTTTTAGAAAAGGAATATTCTAGAGCATATAGGAAGCATGACAGAAGAGTAGTGGTTCACTTCAAGTAGCTTAAGGTTTAAATATATTTTATTTCCTTCAAAAACCGTGGAGAAAATGATTTCTTAATGAAATATATCACTTCTCATCTCTTGCCCACATTTTTTGAGCACCTCCTGTGTGCTTATCTCACTCCCTCTTGTCAGGAAATCCTAAGCCGGCACCTACCGAGAAATGTTCTGAGGCAGAAAAATGTAGCATTCATTGGACGGTTCCCTTGTTGGCAGACTTCCTATGAACTGAGGATCTAAAGTCAGAAGGACTGCAGAGAGATTCAGTTACAGGGTCTCCTCCATGATCCCTGCTGCCATGGCAGAAACTAGAGCTAGAGAAGTCTTTGAAAGGCCTGCTGTGAAAATGTTGCAAATTAAGTGCCTGCTCTGTGCCAAACTCTACTACGTATGGGAGTAGTCAGATAGAATCAGATCAGACACAGTCCTTGTCCTACACGGAGCTCACAGTCTAACAAGAGGGGAAACAGGTGTTGTATCCCCATTTCTCAGATGAAGAAAGGAAGGCTCGGAAAAGTTAAGTGACTTGCCCAAGGTCTCCTGCAAGGCTAATGTTAGAGTTTGAAGTAGAATCCGGATCTACTGATTCAGCCCCCAGCTCATTCCTCTGTGCCACACTGCCACTGCAGTGCACACAGTAGTTAGCTCCCTTGGAAGGAGTGGGCCGCACAGTTTTCTTCTCTCTGCCTGCTATGGGCTAAACAAGGTCACACAGTGGTGGAAAGAATACACTGTCCTAGATTTTGTTTTTGGTTACTTAGAGCTCTGAATTCCCGAAGCAAGCTGTTAAACTTTGCAGGAAAGGAATGAATTATTCCAGTCTTAATGGAAGATTGCATAAGGATTTGTATTTCTGTAGCTGGAAAGTATAATCTTAGAAATCTGGGAAAGTTGTTTGCCCCTGCCCCCGCAATAGCACTAAATGAATTTTCAATATTTTGGTGGATCAGTCGTAGGCACTTTAGGTGCCATTCAAAATTGAAGTGAATCTCTTCGCATCTGGAATTGAGGTTGTGAGTGTTAGTCATCCCAAATTGGTTCCAAAATTGTAAGAACATTTATATCTCAATATCAGTTTTGGGAGAAATCTTGTTTGAGCGCCTAGAACAAACAATCTATTATAATTTGGCCGTTTTGCTTAGGTCTGTGTAAAAAGCTAGGAAATTGAATGATATTTTTTGGCATGAGGAAAGAAAGATATGTTGGGATGTGTATGATAGTATTCATTTGGATTTGGTTGTGTTCAGTAAATCAATTTGTAATTTTTTTTTTGAATAACTTACTGTGTGCAGAGCTCTGTTCTCTGTTAGAGAAGCAGCGTGGCTCAGTGGAAAGAGCCTGGGCTTTGGAGTCAGAGGTCATGAGTTCGAATCCCGACTCTGCCACTTGTCAGCTGTGTGACTGTGGGCAAGTCACTTAACTTCTCTGTGCCTCAGTTCCCTTATCTGTAAAATGGGGAAGAGGACTGTGAGCCCCACGTGGGACAACCTGATTCCCTTGTGTCTCCCCCAGCGCTTAGAACAGTGCTCTGCATATAGTAAGCGCTTAACAAATACCAACATTATTATAAGCACTAGGGAGAGTACAGTACAACAGAATTGGTAGACCCATTTCCTGCCCACAGTGAGCTTGCAGTCTAGAGGGGAGTATAGTTTAATAATGTGATTGTGTCCCCAATTTATTATGCCAAATTTCACTTAGACTGGTCTCCCTGTCTGTTAAAGGGTATTAAACATTGCATCCTAACAATTGAGAAGTATGTGCTGCTATTATACTTATTTTATCAGTTGGTATTTCATTTTTTTGTGGTAGATTTACTGTTGCTTAGTATATTTTTAACATGGTAGAATTTCAGGCATTTAGTTGCATGTGATTGGAAAGCATTTTTATAAATTGGTTTAGTAAAATTCTTTAGAAGCGTAATTTACTTGTGAAATTCCTCTTGGCCTTGTTATTTATTAAATTCTGGAATAGATACTTAATGCATGATCCAGGAAACTACCTGCTACCATAAATTTCAGATCCAGATTTATGAAATGTTTAAATTTTATTGTTCCTGAATTGCTGGAAAGGGTAAGATGTTGAATGGAATTTTTCTAAAGTACCAACAAACTTTCCCAATAGGAACATAAATGTTTAAGTGATTATATTAATGAAGAATAGATTATTACAGATGTTGAATTTACCCTTACAAAGTTATAGGAAATACTATAGTCATTCATTCAATAGTATTTATTGAGCGCTTACTATGTGCAGAGCACTGTACTAAGCGCTTGGAATGAACAAGTCGGCAACATATAGAGAGAGTCCCTGCCATTTGATGGGCTTACAGTCTAATCGGGGGAGACGGACAGACGAGAACAATGGCAATAAATAGAGTCAAGGGGAAGAACATCTCGTAAAAACACTGGCAACTAAATAGAATCAAGGCAATGTACATTTCATTAACAAAATAAATAGGGTAATGAAAATATATACAGTTGAGCGGACGAGTACAGTGCTGAGGGGATGGGAAGGGAGAGGGGGAGGAGCAGAGGGAAATGGGGGGAAAAGAGGGTTAAGCTGCGGAGAGGTGAAGGGGGGGGGTGGTAGAGGGAGAAGAGCTCAGTCTGGGAAGGCCTCTTGGAGGAGGTGAGTTTTAAGTAGGGTTTTGAAGAGGGGAAGAGAATCAGTTTGGCGGAGGTGAGGAGGGAGGGCGTTCCAGGACCGCGGGAGGACGTGGCCCAGGGGTCGACGGCGGGATGGGCGAGACCGAGGGACGGTGAGGAGGTGGGCGGCAGAGGAGCGGAGCGTGCTGGGTGGGCGGTAGAAAGAGAGAAGGGAGGAGAGGTAGGAAGGGGCAAGGTGATGTAGAGCCTTGAAGCCTTGATACTTGTTATAATATTCTGCGATAATCTTATATTTTTTAATCAAATCAAATCAATTTAAAGGAACCACTTAATATCATAATAGATATAGACTGTTAAGTCATAAAAGAAGACTTTATCCTGAGGTCATCTTCAGGGTGAAGAAGAGATAATATCAGTATTCAGGATGAGGGAGCCTCATTTTCCAAGCTGGAGCTCCATGATTTTGGAAGACATATTATAATAAACATCCTTGCCATAGAAACAATTTCAACCTAGAATGCTTGACAGCTTCATTTTCAGTACAGTCAGCTTTAATGTAAACTGATCCGAACTGGCGAAATAGTTCACTTGCTGTAATTAAAATAAGAGACATTTCTAAATGTGGTCTTTTTCAGTTCTAATGTGAATAACTGAATGTTATTTCCAGGGGATTCTTTCCCCCCCTTTCTAGGAAAGCTTTGCTTCCTTGGATCTACCGGAAATAGGTTTGCTTTATGTTTCGGAGATGCAGGCCCTATATGCTAGATACCTAAAAGTGTAACCTTTGCATATTTTAAATGCAACTTCAGTCTAATTGTTCCTAATGCTATAGTTTATGCTTTGGTTAAAAATCAAGTCATGACTTCTGCAAATTTCTGGCATGGAGCCTTATTGATTTATGCAGTTGGAAAATTGTGTACTTTCCATGTTGCATAGACATGTCTTATACTAAAATCAGATTTTGGCTACTAAGGATATCTAACTTCAATTTGCATCTCATTCAAACCCCATGAATAGCAAAATGTAGCCCAGGAGAAACGACCCACAGCTCCTAGCATATTAGAAAGCATAATGTTAACATCTAGGATTAACGTGCCTGATTGAGGATTAATAGAATTACGGATTCCTAGAAGCTGTAATTGGCATGCAACTTTCATTTGAAGGCAAAATTGAAGTTAGCATACTTTGAGCCTGGACAAATAAGTGCACCATAGCTTCCAGATGTCTTAAATTTATAGCCACATTTTGAAAAAGAAAAAACAAAAACTTGGACTTCCACCAGCAACAGTATCTTTCGGATGAATTGTGTCTGAAACCAGTTTTTGTGCACTCCACTTTAAAACAGCCTTTCCATTTGGTGTGCTTCCACCCCAGCTCAGTCACCAATTTACAGAGGTGGGTTAGGTAATTATTAGGTCTCCTCTTGCTACGGGGTGAGAATATGAAAACAATTGAGCACTAGTGGGATTCACACTCAGTTAGAAACCAGTGCCCTTACTTTAACCTCTGCTTGCATCACTAGAAACTGCTGTAAGAAAGAGTATTTGTTTTTTTCCGACTAGCATGGGAGGTTGTAGTATTCCTACTCCACTTAATCCTAGTACACCGTTGTCTTCCATAATCATTGGTGGTTTGTGTTTCATACCATTAATGGAAAAATTCACCTTTGGGTGTGTGTGTGAGATCTGTGGAGGAGGACCCACTATTTGTCACTGAACTGGGCACCCAAAAACACTGCCCCTTGTGCTGTTAGCTCTGTTGTTCATTGTATGCTTTCTTATATGAAGGAGTTTGTAGGCCTGATTTCATGGTGATACGGGTCATGTACACCGAGTAATTCTATGGTGATATTTGCTACCCTCACTAAAATTCATTTTCACTGTACCCTCAAATTGAGGTTTTAGGACACATTTCATTTCCATTATATTAATGTTATAATCTTGAGTTTGTTAAGGGTGCTGCAAAAATGTAGGCTAAGCAATCATTGCCTATCCACCAATAAATCAGTCAATCACTAGTATTTATTCAGAACTTTGTTCAGAGCACTAAACGGAGTGTTTGGGAGAGTGCAGAAGTTAGTAAACATGCCATCTGCCTTTAGGGGGTTTACAATCCTGCAGGGAAGACAGACCCTGAAATAAATTACAGGGAAAGGAAATAGGGCAAATAATATCCAGTAGACTTTAATGAATCTTCCACTTTTGAAGTTGCTATCCAGTAGTGTTATTTTCTATCACCCGGCTTTGGCCTGAGTATTAGTAAAACCTCCAATGGGATTATATTTAGAGATAGACATGTCATTGGCCTCGGTGCAGCACGTGGCAAATATTGCTATACTCACCTGGGAGATATCCCTTGGTGGATGAATAAAATCTAAGCTCCTTTTTGGGGTGCTTCGAGGAACCAAGTCCTGGTTATAAAACTCTAAATTATTTGGAGTTATTGCAACATATACACTTAAACCTCAGTAAAGAAGAATCCCAGAAGTCCAGCCTTCAAGGTCCCTCCTAGAAATAATACTTAGTGTAAAATGTGTGAGTAATAATAATTGTGCTGTGTGTAGAGTTTTGTTACAAATCAAGAACTGTCCTAAGCGTCGAAGGTACAAGGCATTCAGGTTGGACACGGTCTCTGTCCCGGGTGGGACTCACAGTGTTAGGTAGCGGGAGAACAGCTATGTAACCCTCATTTTACAGATGAATAAACTGAGGCACAAAGAAATTAAGTGACTTGACCAAAGTCACACAGCGGGCAGCTGGCAGAGGCAGAATGAGAACCCAAATCTCCTGGCTTTCCAGCCCACGTTCTTTCTATTAGCTCCCACTGCTTCCACAGAGGAAGGTTGCCTTTAATCAACCCCTGTCTTTATTTTGGAAATGGCAAAAGCTATGAAATAATTTTGGTCTATTCCAGACTAAATTCATCTTGATAAAAGCACCTTGAAATACAAGAGATTTCAATACAAACTTCCTTGCATTTCTAGGACGTGATCAGGTATTCTTGATAATCTGGAAAATGTGTCACCCAATAACTTTAACTCAGTTACATGAAAGTGCTGACCACTTTGGCCCACATAACCATTTTCTTCTCCCTCCCAACTGTATGTGAATCTGCACCACCACATAAATAAATTCCCTATGTACATGCACATGTGCTTTTTCAAACATGCACCCTATTCATTTTAATGTCTCATTAAGCTATCTTTTAAAACAATATAAGAGAACATAATTTTAAAATACCTTACATTTTTTAACTCAGTAGGGAAGAATAACCTATCAATGTTGTATGCATTCATGAGAATTTTTCATTTCTTTGTTTCTTCTGGGTAGTTCCAAGGGATAGGGTTTCACCACTTCAGAATGTAAACTTGTCATGAATTTATTGGCAATAAACAGGCACCTCATACTTCAGTCGCATTCTCAGAATGCCCGAGTGGTTTCAATTCCTATATGGTGAAAAAATTCCCAAACCTATTCACTGTGCTTTTAGGAAGGTAAGGAAGTCACCATCGGGGCACATAAGGTACTGCAAGTGAAAATTAGAAGATTTTGAAGACTGAAAAGGATAGGGTGCTTTGGACTGGAATGTTAAAGGTAAAGGGGGGTACTCTCTGAAGCCTACAAAATGATAAAGGTTTAGGACAAGGTGGCAGGTACCATCAAACATGTGCAAATCATATGGGAAGGAGTTTGTTCCCCATTGGTCTTTTCCATCCCTCTCATATGGACAGGAGCATCTCTGTTGTATTTATCCTCTCCCAGATGTTTAGTACAGGGTGGTCTGCACACAGTAAGTGCTCAGTAAGTACAATTGCTTGATAGAGTGGTTGGATCTCACTGTCTGAAGCATTATGGCGTGGCTTGTTGGAAAGACTTTGGGCCTGCAATGGGAGTTAGAGGCCCTGGGTTCTAATCCCAACTCTGCCACTTGTTTGCTAGGTGACCTGAGCAAGTCACTTAACTTCTATGTCCTTCAGATACCTCATCTGTAAAAAGGAGATAAAATACTTGTTCTCCCTCCCTTGTAGACTGCGAATCCAGGTGGGGTAGAGATTTCGTTCAAACTGCTTATATTATGTTTACCGTGGTGCTTAGTGCAGAGTAAATGCTTAACACATACTATTATCATTATTATTGAAAACAACAAAAAGTGCTACCTGATATAGCCTCAACTTTTCTCTAGCCTAACTCTTCCTCTAATACGCGTAAAGAAGTATTTGTCCGAACCCTTCTCGACCTCGTTGATATTTTCAACATCCAAAACTTCTGGGGTAGCAAATTTTATGTTTTTCTTTCACTGAGTTAAAAAGTGATTTCCTTTTATTTGTTTTGTATCAATTACCCTGCCCATATCACCGATGATGTCATAAACCTTAGTCGTGTCCCTTCTCGGGGACTATGTCTATATTTCACCAATTATTTTTTCCCTGCACTTGGTTAAGTGCTTAAGCTCCGAGGAATCACTTAATAAATAGTACTACTACTATTTGGCTTACTCTTTTCAGATCAAAGGTCTTTATATTGTTCAGTGTCAGAGTGGTTTAGAAAGAAAAGAACCATTAAATGCTTCTTATTGCCTCTGTTAAAGACAGAGTACCCTCAGTTCTCTTGTAGTGCTGAAGATGTATTTTCGATTCACTTTGAACTAAGGAAAATTGCATTAGAATACCCAGCTCTGGTCTGAAGCCTTGAGCATACAGAGAACCATTGCTTTATCACATCTTGGTCTGTCCAGATAGGCATGGGTTATGGGTTATGGTCGCCTAAATGTGTCAAAAATTCACAGTTAATGTTTTAGAGAAGAACTAAGTAAAATAGGCTTTTAGGACCAGGCTCTGATTCAATGAAAAGTTTTCTTATGATCTTAGGTAGGAAATATTGAAAATTTGCATACATGATTTTAAGCTGAATGTCTCAAGGATTCATAGTTATTCTGAGTTTTTCCCCAAGGTTACAGGGAATTTAGGTATGAGGCCTAAGGTGGCAAGAAGAAGAAAAGCTTTCATCTATATCCCTCACAGATTCTCCAAGGGCCTAGAGCTATCTGCCCCCAGGGATTGTTTCAAAGGCCAAAGAAAGAAAGCCCTTTCTTGGCTGTCTTAGCTGTAGTCCTGCCTGTAAAGATGAAAATCTAGAAGAGGGATCCATGAGAAATATGTTCTAGAATGTTCGACAATCTTGTCCAGAAATAGAAAAACCTACCCTTTAGAGCAGTTAGTTTTTGTTTGTTTGTTGTTTTTTAATTAGCTTTGTATGATTTATGCTCAGGGGTCTTAATATTGGTTTATGCGTGAAGGGATGGAACTAGAATGCACTTCTGACTAATAAGATGGAAGGTTATTCAAAGAATGACCTTTCTTTGTCAGAAAGGAGTCCATGCTATGCAAATCTGGTTTTCAGATAGAACTTGTAGACTAAGGATAATAGAGGATTTAATTGTGAACAAGTAAAGGGGAAATAATCAGAGATGAATAACTTAGCTTGCCAAAGTTTGCTGAAAGCTATTTTCTGTTCAACCATTTTGAATTAGCATGGAAATGGCATTCTTCAAATAGCACACAAAAGAGCCTTATAAGTCTGGGGTTAGTCATTTGCATTATTTTCCTTTATTAATTGGTGTGAAATCCAGTATATAATCATTGACTTTTCCTCAGCAAATGAGATTTCCACAAATACACTCGTACCAATCACTTCTAAAATCCATAGAGTTGTTTGTCCTGTTATCATACTTCCACCTTGGAGAAATCTGTTTTCAGGAAAGTTTGATATATTTGTGTAAATACCAAACTAAGGACAAGGAAACTGAAAATTCATGGACTAGGAAATGAGATTTTTGTTTTTCTTCAAATTTCATAGTTATCTAATGTTTAGGGATTTTGTTAATCTCTTGCTCTTTGCCGAGGACTGTACAAAATGCAGGGGTAGACACAAGATAATCAGGTCAGAAACAGTCCTTGCTCAACATGGGGCTCACAGTCTAAGGGGGAGGGAGAACTGGTTTGAAATCCCTGTTTTACAAATGAGGAAACTGAGGCCCAGCGAATAGAAGTGATTTGCCCAGAGTTAGACAGCAACCAATTGGCAGAGCCAGAATTAGAACCCAGATCCTCTTACTCCCAGCCCCGTGCTCTTTCCACTAGGATACACTGCTCCCCCCCAGACACATTCTGAGAGAAATCACTTCAAATCACATGTAATTACAAAGATGAAGGAGGGAGGGTTTGTAGACAAAAGCAGCACTGCAGGAATTTGATTTTCATGACTGCCATTGTCAGGAAAAAAACCTTTTTTTGCCAAAGCTGTCCCTTACGTCTCACAGAGGGAACCTGGACCCAAGGAGCTAGGAAAACAATTGCCACCCTACACTGAAAACAATCAGTATGGCTTCCCACCTAAGTTAGAGGCAGAGAAGCTTTCCTCCCACATCCTTATACATTAACTTGTACATTTAGAAAGTGTCATCGATACTAAAATGGTAGCCCTGTGCCAAGGGACAGGAATCAATCTGGGGTATTTACTGAGCCTTTACTATGTGCCGAATACTCATAAATTCAAGTGAAATTTCACTGTCTGTGAACAGGAACAAAAATACCAAAACAGAATTTACCTCCCAAAGTCAAATTTATGTGCCTGCTTTGTAAATGTTATTTAGTGATGTCAGCTGAATAATAATATATCTTTAAATAGAGCTTTTCTCTAAGAAGCTCATAACTTATTCAGTAATGGTAGGTCCTCTTTTAGTCTGTTCAGCATGTCAACAATCAGTTCATATATGGGGGTCTTGGGTTTGATTCCCTGAATTCATTGCACAGGAGAAATAGGACATGAACTCTGTAGAGTTAGCCTTTAACGTGGGATTGAACAAGGGGAAAGTTTGTTCCCAGTCCTGTTTCAGGTGTAGGGGCACTGAGTCCTGTTCCTACTCCCTTTGGGGTGGGATTGGGCCTGAGCTAATAACAATTATAATACTATATGATGTGGCACTTGGTAAGGACTGGACTAGATATCATACAGTGGTTCCAGCTCCCCGTGGTGCTCACTGTCTAAAGGGGAGGGAGAACAGGTTTTAAAACCCCATTGTACAGATTAGGAAACTGAAGCACAGAGAAGTCAAGTGACCTGCCCAAGGTGATAGAGCAGGTAGATGGCAGAGCTAGTACAGGTCTTCTGACTCCCAGGCCTGTGATCTTTCAATTAGGTCATGCTGCTTCATTTCATTGAAACAATGAAGGGAGCAAAATCATCATTTATTTTAAGAAGGTGAATTCCACCTCATTTTTACTCTGTTTGGCAAATAGTAAAGAGGAAACAGATACCAAGTAGCATGGTTTAGAGGCAAGAGCGCAGGCTTGGGAATCAGAGGTTGTAGGTTCTAATCCCACCTCTGCCACTTATCAGCTGTGTGACTTTGGGCCAGTCACTTAACTTTTCTGTGCCTTGGTTACCTCATCTGTAAAATGGGGATTAAGACTGTGAGCTCCAAGTGGGACAATCTGATTACCTTGTATCTACCCCAGCTCTTAGAACAGTGCTTGGCACATAGTAAGCACTTAACAAATACCATCATTATTATTATTTTACCAGTTTTTTACTTCATGTTGGCCATTGCACATTTGTGGATGGCCACAGTGAAAGGGTGAAAGTCAGAAATGGTTTTGAAGTATAATATTAGCCTAAATTCCTGGATAATAATCAGGTAGTCAACACAGTCCTCTTTAAGATCCTTTTATTCTCTTAGACTGTGAGCCCCATGTGGGACAGGTACTGTGTGTGTCCTGATGAATTTGTATTACCCCAGAGCTTAGAACAGCACTTGACATATAGTAAGCACTTAAGAAATACCATTAAAAAAACTAGAAATGTTTCACTTTAAAATTTCGCTAATCTGAGTAAAAGAGAAACTCACCAGCATTAATATATTTTCTTGCTCTTCTGGTTTTATCTTTAAAGACCCTTTGAAAAGTTTAATTCTCTAATTTCTCTGGTTAGCGTCTCTACTAAATTCCCTGCTTCCTCTGGCCCCACTTCCATAATGCTCCCTACCCCTTCCCCCCACCAGAAAAAACCCCTGAAAACCTTTTGAAATGCATAAAAGGAGGTTGTAGCTTTCACTATTTCTCTGGGTTCATTTCCATTGTTGAAATGGCTTTATACCGAGCAAAGGTCGTTTTTCTTCGCCAAGGATGAGCAGTTGTAGAGGGACAGATCTATGATGTCACAACCTGCATTGTCTCATGGGGACCTCATCCATCAAACCGTCAGTGCTGATTTTTGTTCAGGGTCACTGAGGAATGAAGTGGCAAGTCTCAGATTTGGCTATCTGAAGTTTTAGCTCCACTGGTAGTTTGAAGTCGCCTCGTTTTATGTACCAGGCCCAAAACAGCGTGCTACTGAGCAGAGAGGAGCAAGATCGGAAGCCTCTGTAGAAATAATTACCACCAGGCCAGCAGCCATCAGTTCCAAATACCCAGCTGCTTTTCTGCTTTTTGATTGGTTTCTTGTTTGAGGATTTCAATGATGTAGGAGAAAGGTAAGGACTCTTTTTAAAATTAGCAAAGAGCAGAGAATCAATTGTGATGTCATCATGTTTGTCCTAAAATATATAAGGGAGTTGGTGAAGCAATGTCTAATATGCATAAAATTTATAGATTTTTGGAAAATTCACATTTGCCATGTCGAGAGAAGGAAAATGATTATTTTGGCAACCTTGTAAATGAAGTCGTTCTGCTTCATTTTGAAGGAAAATATAGCAGGAATGGAGATTTCATTGGCTAAAGAAATGTTAGAGGTGTGTGCATCACGTATGTTTGGATATGGGTAGTGTTTCTAAGCTTTTTAACTTTTATTTTCCACTCTATTGATGAAGTAGCAGATCATGTAACAGCATTAGGAAATAACTGGCAGCTTTTGTTTCAAAATGCCTCACGGGTGGGGTGCACAAGAAATATGGACAATTCAATCAATCAGTGGTTCATATTGAGCACTTATTGCGTGCAGAGCACTGTACTAAGAAGTGTCAAGCTTCAGGCAGCAATTTATATTGGAAGAAGCTGAAAATGAGGGTATACGCTTATTTACGACTTGACATGAAGCACTAATTATACAGGGCATTGTGCTCAGATGTTTCAGTGGCCACAGTGTTCAGAAGAGTTTGTTTGGATGCTCTCTCTAAGGATTAGCATACGGTAATGGTTGAATGCCAGCAGACCCCTCCCCCTATCCCGTCCCCCCTCCACGCCCCAGGAGAAAGGCTTCTGCTGAAGTCATTTGGTGTGTGTTCCTTTTTCCTGTGAGAGGATTAAGGAACAGGAGAGTGGCTTTGTGAGAAGACTCGGGAGAGTGGGAGCTGAGAAGAAACTAAGCACAGCATAGGAAAGGCTCCAAGCCTTTCATAGTTACCTCAGTCAATTCATTCTAGGACCCCATTGCCTGTGGGATAGCAGCTGGGGTTTTGTTTTCTTTTCATCTACATACTGTAGAAGAAGCTGGTAAGGTCATTTTTCCGTTCTACTGCCCGTGATGCTACTGTAATTGCATTATTGAAGTGATTATGTCAGGAGGAAGGGAAGTGGGTAAATGATTCTGGGGACACCCTTCATTGTCTGTCTTTTGTTCAGCTGCTTAGTTTTCGCAGAGGCACTGTGTACAATAAAAGGGGACAGTTTCCCCAGAACAACTTGGCATTTCTCTAAAAATGACTTAGCCTCTCTCAAACATCCCAAAACTCCACAACATAAGCAAAATACTTTATTTTCTGGTATTCCTTTTTTTATTTTTTCTGGAGATTCATTTCAAAAGTTGTTTCATATAAACTCAACTGCTTTTGGAGAACCCGATTGTTGTCTGTTTCCTGAAAAGAAGTTCATTTTTTTTTACCACACTTTTTCACCTCTTTTACTAATATATCAGCTAGTACTTTGACCAAATGCTGTTGCCCAATTACCCCAAGTATTCCAAGATTTCAGAGAGTTTTAGATAAACTGGAAAAGACCCATTCAAAAAATGAGCTGAATGTTGAACTAGCTGTAGGATGATGATGGTAATATCTGACCTTCACTGTACTTATAAATTGAGAGGATGAATTAGGGCTTCACAGGAGAATCAAGTTCAGGTCTTTGTTGGTTAAAAAGACAGTGAGGCTTGGAAACCCACAACCTCACCTGTCCTTCTCTAATGTCTCCATGTTATTTTTAGAAGTGATGTTGATATTGGTCTGCAGTTTTTCATTTCCATCATTCCATTGGGGGAAACCTTAGTTGGAATAGTTTAGAAGTACATGAACTTAGTTTTGGGCAAACCAAGCCATAACTAAGATTTGAAATAGCATCCTGTGACTGTAATTTCACGCCTATCTGGCAGGCCCAAAGCTAATCTATTTTACTTGGTCAAACAGTAAATTTTTGTGTCCCATTCTCTATAATTTTTCAATTTAGGGCTGGAATCATCTTTAAAATATTGTTTTTGTTATTGCTTTCTATTTTCTGCCTGCTTTTTAGTTTTGTGTCCCATTGCAGTAAAACTGCCAGGTACACCTATCAAGGCATAGTTATTATAGATTTTTAAGATAATGCTCTCTGATTATTAAGAATATTTAACACTGTTCTGTTAGAGGCTGATTAGCCCATTCTGATGGCACTGATCTTGGAGAGTGAACGGTCATTACCTTATTACCAGTATCTCTGCTTTCCAGAAATGGAGAACTAGTATCACTTTTGGTTTTATGGGATATATCATTTAGGCCTCCACAAGGCTAGAATTCAGCTGAAATGCTATAAAGGGATCTTTTTTTTAATTCAGTTCCCTCCAGCTTTGTGTATAAATGTATGTACATGTATATATATCTGCATATCTAGATGTGCATATATGAAAGCATTTAAACACATTTTCTTGTTTTATAAAAGAGGGTCCCATGAATCTGAGAAACAAAATGCTCACATATGGTTTTGGGTTCAGAGCATAGGGGACTCCAAGCAAATTTTAAATTAGGAGATGAAGATCACACATTCTCAACATTCTCATTCTCTGCTTTGTCTCCTTTCTTCATCTAATACTGCTAATTTGACCAAATGGTAAAAGTTATGTCTCTTCTTATCAGGAATTATTTGCTGAAAGCTGACACTTCAGTTAGACTCCCAGCTGTGGAGTAACAGTTGTTCAACTATTGGTTTATATACCGTGAAGACACATAGATTGATTGTTTCCAAATCATAGTTGGTAATTTAAGCATTTGCATAAGTTATACCACCTGGTCATCTTAAGGAAAGAAAATGTGACTTGGCTTTTCTCCATGGCATGGCAGTCATGGACTGTTTAACTGGCCTTCAGTCCTGGCAGAGATCTTCAAAGCTGCAAAGTTCTTTAAACTCATCCCCAGGAGAGGAGTCAGTGTTATTCTCTGGACTTGTTCTTTGGTTGACTGTGGTAAAGAGAGATTGATGTAGAGCTTGTTGCCAAAGAAATGTGTTCATTTGTCCAGTGAGTTGCTACTTGAATGTAATTCAATAAGTAATAAAATGAGAATTTTATACAATCAAGGATATTTTGTTTTGTATGGCATTATATTTTTATGATGTCAATCAATTAGAAAACTATTTCATTACATTGCAAATATATCCATGTGTTTTGGACTCTAAAGACTCCAAATACATTGACACATAAATTTGATTGATTGCTATAATGCATATACAAGCAGTCCGTGGATTTAAGACAAGATTGATTCCATGAAACATTCACTGGAACAGATTTTTGGTAGGAAAAAAGCTAAAATTTTGCGATTCATTTGGGAACCAAGGTCAGATAGCCTAATTTTTTTTTTAACCAAAAATTGCCCTGAATTGTATTCAGTCCATTAAAGATAACTCATATAGCACAGGAATGTATTGAATTTAGTCTGACCAATTGGTTGTTTGTCTTCCCTTTATTGCCCTTTTGCTGTGAGTCCCATATGATCCAGTGAGTGTCTTTAACTTATAAATACTATTTCCTTTTTTATTTGAATTTGCTTTTGAATTTCCCTAAGTTAACACCAGTGATATCGTTTCATCCTCACAATATCCATGTGAGTTCGAAGGAGGGCGGGTATTATTATCTTAGTTTTACAGTGAGTCAACAGAGGTCCAGAGAGGTGAAGTGACTTACTCAACATCATACAGCAGGCTAGGGGCAGAGCTAGAACTAGAAACAGAGAAGCAGCCTGGTCTAGTGGAAAGAGCCTGGACCGGAGAGTCAGGGGACCTGGGTTCTAATCCCCTCTCTGTCACTTGTTTGCTGTTTAACCTTGGACAAGTCACTTAATTTCTCAGTGCCTCAGTTGCCTCATCTATAAAATGGGGAATGAGACCATGAACCCTATGTGGATATCTTATATCTTCCCCGGCACTTAGTACGGTCCTTGGCACGTGATAAGCACTTACCAAATGCCATTGAAAAAATAAATAAAAACAGATCATCTTGGCTTCGAGCCCCAGGTGCTTTCCATTAGACCATGCTTCCCCAGAGGTCAGGTCCTTGAATTTCTTGCCAGCACAGAGTACAGTACTTCCTACACCACAAATCCTAAATTAGTAGTATCAATTGACTCTGGGAGGTCAACATTGACGAAGGGAGATGTGGTGTAAAGGGAAGAGTACAGGACTGGGAATAAATAATAGTAGTAATAATAATTGTGGTATATCTTAAGTGCATACTATGTGCCAGGCCCTGTACTAATTCATTCAATAGTATTTATTGAGCGCTTACTATGTGCAGAGCACTATACTAAGCGCTTGGGATGAACAAGTCGGCAACAGATAGAGACAGTCCCTGCCGTTTGACGGGCTTACAGTCTAATCGGGGGAAGCGCTGGGGCAGATACAAGCGTATCGGGTAAAAGAGTCCTGGGGTTCTAGACCAAACTGTGATACTGGCCTGCTCTCTGACTTTGCCAAATCACTTAATTTCTCTGTGCCTCAGTTTCCTCATTTGCAAATTGGGAATATAGCTGTTCCCCTTCCCTCTTAGATTGTGAATCATCATGTGGGATGGGGACTGTACTGTAGTAGAGATTGTGTTTAATAAATTCCATAATTATTGATTGATCAGGTGATGTGGGCATTCACATTAGCGTATTGAAGAATTCTCAGTTGCTTTAAATATAATGCTAACAAAAGCCTTTGGCTGACTCTTTACAGCCTTGACCGGGCAGAAGACTGGTAATTCAGAGAAAAAAAATTCCACTTTTGCTTGATACTCCAGGTGAACTGACTCTTTTTTTGCTTTGTTGGCTGGTATACATGACTTTACAAGACTTAATTCTTCAAATAATCATCAGGGTTTGGCCAGCAATAATATTGCACCTCACAATCTTTTTGTATTAAACCATGAGCAGGCAAAATTTGATTAGTATCTACAGCTTGACTGACCATAGTACTGATAAAAATGTTTTGAGAAATGTCTTCCCCCAGGCTTAAATGAAACACTTTTTATATTTGGGGAAAGCTTTAATCATCCAGAAAGTGATTTCCTAGAACCCACACATTGATGTAGTTGCCCAGTTAGAATTATAACTCAGAGGTTTCAGGCCCAAGGTTTTAAAATGTAACCACTACATCATTCTTCCTCTCACAGTAAGTACTTCATAATATATACTTGCTGACAGGTGCCTTCGTGCATACGAAAAAGAAGTCATTTAGAATTTGGGTTAGTTATAATTTTTATTATAAGTATATACACATATAGCAATCATTCGGTTGTATTTATCGAGTGCTTACTGTGTGCAGAGTTTTGTACTAAGCAATACAACAATAAACAGACACATTTCCAGCCCACACTGAGTTTACATTTGCAGAGCACTGTACTAAGCTTTTGGGTGAGCACAAAAGAATTAGCAGCCATATTTCCTGCCCATAAGTATCTGTAATAATAATAATTATGGTATTTGTTGAGTGCTTACTATGTGCCAGGCACTGTACTAAGCACGGAGGTGGATCCAAGCCGATCGGATTGGAGACAGTCCCTGTCCCGTGATGGGTTCACAGTCTCGATCCCCATTTTACAGATGAGGTAACTGAGGCACAGAGAAGTCAAGTGATTTGCCCAGGGTTACACAGCAGACAAGTAGACGCGCCGGAATTAGAACTAGGGTCCTTTTGTCTCCCAGATACATATAGATACGTATATCTATACATAGATAAGTATAAGAGAAGCAGCGTGGCTCAGTGGAAAGAGCCCGGGCTTGGGAGTCGGAGGTCATGAGTTTAAATCCTGGCTCTGCCACTTGTCAGCTGTGTGACTGTGGGCAAGTCACTTCACTTCTCTGTGCCTCAGTTACCTCATCTGTAAAATGGGGATGAAGGCTGTGAGCCTCACATGGGACAACCTGATTCCCCTGTCTCTACCCCAGCACTTAGAACAGTGCTCTGCACATAGTAAGCGCGTTAACAAATAACATTATTATAAGTACATGTACATATATGTAGGTACATATATATCCAAAATGGAATGAACTAAATGCAGCTGCACAGAAACATTGACCACATCAACATTGGTTACCATCATCAACAACATAATGGTTTATTAAGCAGACTTGATTAAATATACTCAGCAGTCGGTATAAGGAAAATTGAAATGAAAATGAATAAATATCTTCTCTGCTCCCAAGGAGTTTTAAATTTAAAGTTGGAGGAAGACACACATATCTAAAATGTCCAATTCTCAAAACTGAGAAATGAACAAGAATAAGAAACTTCAAAGAACAGTTCAGTTATAGCAAAGCCAGCTGCCTATCTAGGCCTCAGAGGTTAATTATTCCCAGTACTTCATCCATCTTGACCATATTATTGGAGTTTTTTTGGTTTGTTCTTTTAAATAGTATTTAAGTGCTTCCTGTGTCCCAGGCACTGTGCCTAAATACTGGGGCAGATATGAGATATTCAGATTGGACACAGTTGATGTCCCACACAGGGCTCAGTCTTAATCCCCATTTTACAGATGAGGTAACTGAGGCCCAGAAAAGTTAAGTGACTTGCCTAAGGTCACCCAGCAGACAAGTGGTAGAGCTGGGATTCTTGTTACTGGGATCCTAAGCTCTGGGATTTCATCCCAAGCCTGAGTGTTTTCCTCTTCCTTCTCAGCGATGTTGAGAATAGGCAGGCGGGTGAGAATACAGGAAGTTTAGGGTTAAATTTACCAGACTTCTAGGCTGTTTGTGTTCTAAATCCCAAAGACCATGTCTTCCAGCTGTGGGAGTGCTGGACAAACCAGGATTATGGAAAGAGCACGGGCTTGGGAGTCAGAGGTCATGAGTTCGAATCCTGATCTGCCAACTTGTCAGTTGTGTGACTGTGGGCAAGTCACTTCATTTCTCTATGCCTCAGTTACCTCATCTGTAAAATGGGGATTAAGACTGCGAGCCTCACGTGGGACAACCTGATGACCCTGTATCTACCGCAGTGCTTAGAAGAGTGCTCTGCACATAGTAAGCGCTTAACAAATACCAACATTATTAATAGGAGCAGCTAGTCATTAGGCAAGGAAGATTTGCTAGTCCTAACTTGGAGCCAGTTTTATATTTTTCTCAACAGGATACTACAGTAACCATAGACTAGGAGATAGCGTCAGTCCAATTAAGGAACCGTCTTTATGTCCTGGTGAAGCTGTATCTAAGAAAGTGAATGAAGAAAATCATTTGTGTTTTGACATTTCTTTTATTATCTGTTATTCATGAGCATTAAAAGGAAAACATGGGCAAGTCATTTCCAACCATAAAGATATTCATTAAGAAATGGTTTTCTCCTCTGTAAAATAGATTTATAGGAAATGTACTTCCAAACACATCAATATTTTAGCAAATGGTGTAAGTGTTGCTTATTGTGTTTTTTTCTCTCTAAAAGTATCCCTATGAGTTGAAGTGATATCCAAAATAAATTTGGGTTATGTGACATAAATATTCATCAGTAAA
Source organism: Ornithorhynchus anatinus (assembly GCF_004115215.2). Taxonomy (NCBI): domain Eukaryota; kingdom Metazoa; phylum Chordata; class Mammalia; order Monotremata; family Ornithorhynchidae; genus Ornithorhynchus; species Ornithorhynchus anatinus. The sequence goes on along the minus strand of NC_041742.1, from coordinate 21,210,799 downwards.
TATGAATAATTTATGTTTATGTTTTAAAGTAAATTAAAGACTTAATGGTGGCCCCCAGGTCCTTAACAATTATGCAAAACAGCAATATTCTGAGCAGTCGATAATAAAACTCTGCCCCAAATCCTATCATGTTCTGCCTTTTGAAGTATAGCAGATTTGTGGAATACTGAAAGATCAGAGACCAAAGAAGATAATTTCCTTCCAAGGTGCAGGTGAACTTTTCAGCCCTGTCACTTCTCATATCATTTATTTAATGGAGGCTTCATTGTAGTTGCCTTAAAATATTGCACAGATGTATTTAGCGCTTATGAAGAAAAATTCTTGTTTAGCATAGCAACAATTCACGGTGCTGCTAAAAGCTCAATGGGATATTGCGGATCATTAACTAAACAATAAGGTATTGAGTAGTTCTTCATTGAAACTATGTGCCCTTCAGATATGTTGCTTTTATGAATGATTTTCCAATTCTGCTTCAGACTCCAGCAAATGATAAAAGGTAGGAGATTTCAGAAACAATTGTTAGTGTTAATATGGCAATAATAAAAATGATAGTAGGGTTTGAAAATATATATTTTGAAACCCAACTGGTATTTTTTTCAGACATGTATTCCCGTAATTAAACATTCTAAAATACAAATCCCATTATTATTTGTTATGTCTAGTCAGTAATTAGACCTCAGCTGGTAGGGCAATTTCAGAACAGAGTTTACCAATTTACATACTAATCCTGCAGAGTCTGGTGGAACATGATTAGCATAGCCTCCGTCAACATCTTAATTAGCCATAATCCCAGAATGCTGAAGGTGGTGCATATCCTTCCCCTCCTGAGAATATTTTGTTTTTGTTGTTTCCCCAAGCACATGCCCATTCCTCAATAGATGCTTTGGGGATCCGTATCTCAGATAAAACCTTGGTAAATTGTTGAATTAGGGAATTTAGTCAAACTACAATAATGCACCTTAGTGCAAGTTATAATGATGCTATCTTTTCAACACACTAATCACTGGGAACATGATACATGGAGACAAATAAATGATTAATGGGGTGAAATCAAGGCTAAACACAAGGGAAATTTTTATCATAGACTCTTAGCACTGGAAGTTCATCTCATCCATTCCCCTGACTCCAGACACTCACCCAGCTGACCCATCCCAACAAGAAGAAATGGTCTTTTGTGTTAAAGACCACCCGGGCAGGAAACAATCTCCGATAGAAAGGCATTGTAGGCTTTAGCAACTCTCACAGTAGGGGAATTCCCTGTATCTATCCTGAAACCCTCAGATTCAGTTTAAATTCATTTTTCTGAGTCTTTATTGGCTCTGACAAGATTGGTACGCTTGCAATTGAATCACCTATCCATCTTCTCTTCTAGCAAGGCAGAGGTAGGCCGGAATAAAAAAAAAAAGCCTTCAGATGGTTGGGATTATGGGGTTGGTTGGAGGATTGGGGTCTGCAGATGGTTGAAGACTTAGCCGGGAGGCAGGAGCTACAGTGACAGGTGGGGGAGAAGGGGCCAGGGACACCCCCAACCGCTTTGACCACCCACCATCTAGCTCCCTTTAGGGGTTTCCCTGACTCTGCAAGGTGATTTGCTAAGAACTTCTGTGCATGTGAGAAGTTTGCACAGAAGCAACGTGGCCTAGCAGAAAGAGCACAAGGCCTGGGAGTTAGAGACCTGAGTTCTAATCGTGATTCCGCCACTTCTCCACAGGGAGAGTCGCTTAACTTCTCTGGGCCTCAGTTACCCCTTCTGTTAAATGGGGATTAAACACCTGTTCTCCCCTCCCCTTAAACTGTGTGTCACGTATGAGACAGGTCTGTGTCTAATCTGCTTATGTGGTTATGTGCCCCAGTGCTTAATACAGGGCTTGGCACATAATAAGCACTTAATGATAGTGATAGTAATAATAATAATAATAATAATGGTATCTGTTAAGCACTTACTATGTGCCAAGCACCGTTCTAAGCGCTGGGGCAGATACAAGGTAACCAGCTCGTCCCACGTGGCGCTAACGGTCATAATCCCCATTTTACAAATGAGGTAACTGAGGCACAGAGAAGTGAAGTGACTTGCCCAAAATCACACAGCTGACAAGTGGTGGAGCTGGGATTAGAACCCACGACTTCTGACTCCCAAACCTGTGTGCTTTCCACTAAGCCCGAAGTCATCAGAGTCCCCACTGCTCAGGTAAATGGTCTTTAGTTTCTGCTATGCACTTTGTCATCTTCCTACCCTCAGCCTTGTTCTCACTCCCAAATCAGGAGCAGTGCAGGAAGAGGATCCAATTGTAAAATCTCTTCACCCAATATTTATGAGAGAGAGAGAGAGCGCGCGAGCAAGCGCTCATTTCAGTTTCTTTATTTTTCTCATTTCCCTCCTGTTTTCTTGTGAAGTTGAACTTTAGTTTCCTAGGAAAACTTTTCCCAAAGTTTCTACCATGATCAGATCCTGGTTTGAAGTTAAGAGGCCCAGTCCAAGAGCCCAAGCTAGTGAGCCAAATGAGGTGCGTTGCTGAGCACGATGGAAATCCAACATGATCAGTATTTGTCTCCGTGCTTTCCCTTGGGTGATTTCCGGTGGAAAAGGAGTTGTACATAAACACATGCTTGTTCCTTGGCTGTGAGCTGTACCTCCCTCTTTGGATAGAGTACAAAATCTATGATGTAAATCTGCACTCCTCCAGGCTTTCTAAGGAGATGGTCAGACGAAAATGAGTTCAAATCTTTAATTTTTGAAGTGAATCCTTTTATGCCGACAACTTCTGGGGTGGTGAGGAATCAATCATTTGCTACTAATTTAGACACCAACTTCTGATGAACCCTTGTCTTTAGTTGTACCCCCATTTCCCACTCTGAATTTCTATGCTGCAGGGAAAGCGACCTGATGTGTAAAATCAGAAGCAAAATTGAAGTCTAATTACACCAATTGGTTTGTATGGGTTGTAACTGTTTGATGAGTAATTAATGGCTGATGATTTGAGGCAGGATCACTGATCAGTACTCTTTCATGAATCTGATAAAGACCCTTTTCTGAATGAAAATATAATAGGACCATATTTTATAGATCCTGAATTAACACAAGCTCTTGCAACTAACCTTAGACACAATTTTGTGATAATAGTCATTCAACTTCTACTGAGAGAGTGAGGGTAGTCACTTTCTCAAGAATAAGTTGGTTTAAGTATTCTTTTATTTTGGTTTGTCACATGAAAAAGACATTTTCACAATGTTACAGTTCAAGAATAAATTGGCATAAGTATTCCTTTATATTGGTTTGAGTCACGTGAAAAAGACATTTTCACAGCAATGTAGTTCAACACTTAGAAAAATAAGACAGCCTTTACCCTTTTTATCTACTCTGATACATTGATCAAAGTTGTTGTGAATTTTAAAGGACTTTTCCTAAATTTTCTACGACATTATTGAACATAATTAAAATCACATTTAAGTCCAGAAAGCTAACTACAGGTTGGAATTTTAAGGGAAAAAAAATCCTTGTTTTTTATTAAATGATGTCCCTCTATTAGCTGGGAAGCTGCAATTTGACTGCATTTGGTGATTCTAGCATTCATTTCCAAATATAAGGATACTGAGCTGTAGAAAAGTGCTGCAAACGTTGTAGCCCACTTAACCTAGGATCAGTGTTTCATCCAAAATATATGCACATTTTACTTTCAGAACACCCTGGGGTCAATTTGTCAATGATCTCATTAAAATTTACCCTATATATTTTCATTCCCATGAGCAATAAATATCACATTATCTATTCTAAGTGAGCTGATGTCAGAGTGCAATGTGGTATAATAAATGCACATTTCTGCCTTACTTTATGTGAAATTAAGGACATTAGCAACAGGGAAAAAAAGAAGCCCCAAAAAGAAACGCATTGCAAAAACATTTTACAAACCACTCTTTTTGAATGATTCACCCATATTCACCGGTTGTTCGAAGGGGTGTTTATTCTACAAGATGAAGAACTCCCAGAAGTCGCTATAAAGGATGGCACATAACCCACAGGACTGAAGGCTCCCAGGAGAAATGCCTTCCCATGATGTACAAATGGCATATGTCAAAAGAAAAGAACAACATTGTGTTAAATAAGCAGTGACTGCTCTGAGCTCATTTTCTTTGTCTTCTGGTCATTTACATGACTTTAACCCAACAATGTGCTCCGGTAGTCAGTAAAACAGAACACTTTGCCATAGCAACTATAGCAGAATGTGGCATATGATCCGTGCTTTCCCCAGAATTAGGGAATTGCTGTAAAGAAAGACTCCTTATGAATGGACAAGACATTTCATTATTTCTCTGGTGCTTTTCGGGGTGCTGTTCTAAGGAGTGCTTTAGGGTTTGGGCGTATTTGCTTGGAAATGTGGTTTCAGGTTGATTCACCAGGAAAGCAGCCTGTTTATGAAAAAAGGTTTGGGAAATTCTTAAAAGTGGTTGGAAATGATGTTAGAGTTCAGACTGTTCAGAAAGCCCACAGAATCTTTTTTTTTTAATTTCTTTATTTCAAACTGTGTTATCATTTGCCCTTTGTGTAGTTTTAACTCTTTCAATCAGAATTTGACCAAATGAAGAATGTAAACCAATGGAATTTTGTCAAAGTGAAGGAAATAGATTTGGTTTACTGTGCTGGTCACCTAGGAGTTCTCTCTCACCTTGCTAAAGTCCTCTGCCGTTGCTTAAGCCACACTTTTTTCAGTTATTTAAAGAAGATTTTTTAAGCAAGATGAGCTAGAAAACTTCATATATTGCCCTTCTGTGCCATGCATGGTTAAAAGCAATCTTCATTCTCCTGGTAAAATTGCCATTAAGAAGTGACTTGCGGGAAAGGAAAAGCATTTTAAGGATGGAGAATAGCAGCTTAGTGTATTTTTTGATCAAAAATATACAGACTTTTTACCCAATAGGTGATAACTGGATAACAGATATATATATATTTATCATCTCAGTGGGCATCTATTAACTGGATGTGTGTGGAGATTTGGATGATGGTTTCTCCAAAGTCGCTAAAGATGCTACTTTTGCTCACATCATATCATTTATGTTTTCCTCATTAATTTCTAAATGGGACCTCCCCCTTCCAAAGAGAACTGTTGGTGGTGATAAATTGGATCCTGAATTGGTGCACCTGGCACCATGTGAGGTTATAAATTAGTTATGGCCGGGCGATATGAAGCCAAGATGTTACTATTTCTCACAGAGGAGAAGACCCCAGGGTTCATTCTGCATGCATAGTAAAAAGGGACTCACTATCAAGAACAAATTAATAATTTACACATATGTGTACAAATGACATCAAGATGATTTGAATCAGAAGGTCATTTGATGGGCTCCATTTGTTTGTGTGCCAGTCTCTGTTATTGCTAATATATAGGAAATGCAAAAAAAAGGGACACTAGCAGCTGAAGGTAATAGATGATAAAAGTTGAGACTTGTGTTTCTCAAAAATGACAGTGCACAAATTAGTGTCCAAAGAGGAGACAGTGACAGTCAGTGTTCTCATAGCAACCTATAGTATTCCCCCGCCTCCCTCCTCTACTCCCCTCCCACAAAAAAAAGTGAACGGCACAGGGGGATTTCCAGTAATGGTTTCTAATTCCCTTATTTCAACTCAGTGAAGGCCAATCAGTTTAACCAGGGCTGGGTAAAAGTGAAAAGAGGAAAAGGTTTCCAAGCAAGATTCCCACAGGAGAAGCTGTGGTGCACTTGAGGGTAGGGAGACTCACGCTTGATTTTCTCGTTCCCTCTGCCTTACTCAAAATGATCTAGCTAATCCAGCAGGCAGGTTACTTTTTCACCATGAAAGCTTCTGGATCCAAACAACATATAAATAAATTATAATTGTTATTTATAAACAAATATAATTATTAAATTATATAAAACAAATATAGTAATTATTTATAAGTGAATAAATTATTAATTGTATAAATTAAATTGGTTATTATTAAGGGAAAGTGAGTGGTGTATTTCATCCTCAAAAGACTGGTAATGCTTGATTTTTTAAAAAAAAGAATTGAGAAATAGGCACAGAAATAATGCTTATGTTTCATGTTGGTAATTTTAGAGGCTTTTCACAGTTGAAGAGCCACCTTTTGAATGTTGGGGATTTGGGGCCACTGCAGGACAATAGAGGAATTTTATTAGTCTGCTCAAAGGCCAATTTTGAAGCAATTCTAAGACATCCCAGTGTTTAGTAGGGAGAAGGATTTGATTTCCTATCGCGCCTTTCATGCTTGAAGTATCTCAGAACACTTGACACAGCAATAACTGATAGGCTGATGGGGAAGCAGTGGGGGCTGTGTTGGATGGTCAGAATTAGCCTTGGGAGATGTAAAACCTTTATTTTACACCCAGTGAAAGACTGTTCTCCAAAACCAACACAATTTTTCCTTCTTTCAATATTCAAGTGGCCCAGCCCCCTGGAACATTGATGAAGAGGCTTTCACTTTTCACATCTTCTCGAAAGGGATAGAGACTGAAAAGATGAATAATGTGTAATTCAAATACCAACCTTGGAAATTCTAATATACATAAGGACCGCACAAAGTTTAGGACCAATATATTGCATGGGCCGTCACTGAAATTCATGGGAAAGAATTTTCACATTGGATACAAATGCCGCATTGGAAAGAGCATGGGCCTAGGAGTCAGAGGACCTGGGTTTGAATCCCAGCTCTGCCACTTAACAGCTGTTTGTGACCTTAAGCAAGTCACTTAACTACTCTGTGCCTCAGTTTCCCCAACTACAAAAAATGGGGGTTCAGTACCTCTTCTCCCTCCTACTTAAGATGTGAGCACCATGACAGACTTGATTATCTTGCATTTACCCCAGTACTTAGTACAGTGGTTGGCACATAGTAAGTGCTCAACAAATGCCACAGTGATTATTAAATGCAAATCGTCTACCGTAAGTAAGAGCTTACACTTAAAAAAACACAGGGTAAAATTTCTCCAGTGCAGTTCAGCTATTGCAGCTACTCCTGGCCATTACGCTTTGTGGTGTCCTAAATATCACCCATTCTTTTCTTTTTGGGAGAATAAAATACTATTTCACCTTTCAAAAGTCTGGTTAAGGATTAGTGTGAGGCCAACACGATCCCATTCTGCCCATTAAACTTTGAAAACATCGTAATCTGACCGTGATTAGACGTCATCCTTTTGCCCCAACAAAGCATGAATTTACCTGGCCAAATTTGAAGTCAGCTACTACTGGTCCCAGAGAGAATCACATCCAACTCCAGAATGTAAATCAGAACTGCCCCTTTATCTTCTATCTTCTGCCCAGTTAGCAACGGAAAGCACTGTGAGCAACTTAGCTCTCCTCCTCCGTTTTACTTATTCATCTGTCCTACCACTTTTCTTCCTGTCACAAAGCTGGCTCCCATCCAGAAGTGTGAATCTGGACCGATGGATGGGCGTGTTAGGAGAGTTGATAGAAAGGAATGCGGGGAGTGGACAGTCACTCGGTATTGAATGTCTGTAAAGCTTAGAAGTCCTTGAGTGAGTACGGTTTGTTTTCAGAAATCCAGCTTCCAAATAATGGGTTCTTGACGTGGAGCTGGCAATAACCCGTCAAAACGAAAACAACCCAAGTCAAACACTCTAAAAAGTGCAATCCTCGAAGGCGCCAGAAATCAAAAGCCGTCTAATCAAAAAACCAGTTGTTCAAACAGTTGTCTTTTTGTGTTTTGAGCCAAGCTGCCAGCTTCTTGTAAAGTAGTTTCCATTTAACAAACACAAATCTACAATTCCTTGGGGGTTCTTTAAAATGAGGTTGCTGTGCCATGTCATATTATACAGTAACTGAAGTTTACTATCTATAGCTCGATGGTTTAGGATCCTCAGGATCGTTCCCCAAGAAAGTTTAAGATGTAGCTTTCCACCAACATAAAAAGAGCTATGCACTAAGTGCCTCAAACTACAGATTTCAATAGTTATGCATATACCACACCCTCACAGACATACATTCTTTTTGTGAAGTTTAAAGTTTTATATTTCCCAATTTATCATGTGTGATAGGTGATAGGTTTGTTTTTAAATAATGACAGACTCTATTTGCCCACCAGTTATTCTATAGTGTGGTTCAAGTGTTTCACAGAGTAGAAACACTTCCACTTCAGGCAAAATCAGGATGATCGGAGAGGGGACCGGGGGGGAAATATTTGATGGCTTTTTCCTCCTTATTCTAACTTTCCTTTTAGACTCTTACAGTATGGAACCTTCTTGCTTAAAATTTTTCATAAATGTCATGTCATCCTATCTGCTGTGATTTTGCAACCAGTTCACTTGCTGCTGCAATCATGTTTGAAGAGGTTTATATGCCCCAGAGAAGATGATATCAGTCAGTAGACCTGGATTCTCATCTTAGCTGCCAATGGCTTGCTGTGTAAGCTCTCAGGCAAGTCAACCTCAGTGCCTCAGGTTGGGGAGTATAAATAATTCCTGGCTCTTCCTCAGAAGTGTTGTGGATAAATTGACATCATTATTCATTCATTCATTCAATAGTATTTATTGAGCACTTACTATGTGCAGAGCACTGTACTAAGCGCTTGGGATGAACAAGTCGGCAACAGATAGAGACAGTCCCTGCCGTTTGACGGGCTTACAGTCTAATCGGGGGAGATGGACAGACAAGAACAATGGCAATAAACAGCGTCAAGGGGTAGAACATCTCGTAAAAACAATGGCAACTAAATAGAATCAAGGCGATGTACAATTCATTAACAAAATAAATAGGGTAACGAAAATATATACAGTTGAGCGGACGAGTACAGTGCTGTGGGGATGGGAAGGGAGAGGTGGAGGAGCAGAGGGAAAAGGGGAAAATGAGGCTTTAGCTGCGGAGAGGTAAAGGGGGGATGGCAGAGGGAGTAGAGGGGGAAGAGGAGCTCAGTCTGGGAACGCCTCTTGGAGGAGGTGATTTTTAAGTAGGGTTTTGAAGAGGGAAAGAGAATCAGTTTGGCGGAGGTGAGGAGGGAGGGCGTTCCGGGACCGCGGGAGGACGTGACCCAGGGGTCGACGGCGGGGTAGGCGAGACCGAGGGACGGTGAGGAGGTGGGCGGCAGAGGAGCGGAGCGTGCGGGGTGGGCGGTAGAAAGAGAGAAGGGAGGAGAGGTAGGAAGGGGCAAGGTGATGGAGAGCCTCGAAGCCTAGAGTGAGGAGTTTTTGTTTGGAGCGGAGGTCGATAGGCAACCACTGGAGTTGTTTAAGAAGGGGAGTGACATGCAGAAGAGCTTTGGAAAAGCTAAACCCACCCTACACATTCAAACTCCTATGATGTTGTTATGATTTTGTCCCTCTGTGTGTTACAGCAATCATTTCTTCTCCTCTGCAGCATGAGTTCTCTCATTGTACTTTAGTAATGATGATTGTGAGATATCTTCCTTCAACATCAACGGAATTTTACATGAAATCCTATAATGATGAGAGTTGTCTGTTTCCTTTTAGAAAGGTTGATCCAATTTTTAATCCTTCCTTCCTAACTGGCAGTGACTTGCAAAGCCCAGAGTGTTTTGGACAAGACATAATATTGTTGGGACAGAGCTAGCTAGGAAGAAAAATTATGTGGACTGCCTGTCGTGCTGATGAATAGCCTGCTAAATCTTGAATATGCCAGAGACTGGTTTTCACTTGCTTATTTATTTCAACATTGGTTTGACGTAGCATTTTGACTTTAAGTGCCTCAAGCAGAGCTGATGTTCCTCTCCAGCCTCTCAGATGCAGAGTGTGTTTAAATCTGTCCACTTTGAATTTACTTTAGCATTTAGCATAGGGTCTTGCACATTGTAAGCACTTAATAAATGCCATTCCTGTTACTCCTTCTACTATTAATTACTACTTTGTCTGTAATGGTCTTTCCTAGTCTTTTCCATGTCTCTATGGAAATTGTAGCCAACCTCAAATCCTGGGTGGGAGTGGCTTCATAACCAGCCTAGAATGGTTAAAGCTTCCGGGTTTACTTATCTTTCTGCTTTTAGGTAACTGTGTTCTTTTCTTCAGACATGCCTTTGAATATGGTTAGTACTGAACCTCATCGTGAAATGAATCCCAGGCATCAGAGGAAATAATCCCCATGCCCCAGTCATACATGGTTAGGTGTGGCGAGGAAACATATTTCCTTTTTACACCTCATTGCTGGGGTTAGTCAACTGAAACAGGAGAAATTCACGATTAAAAATCTGGCAGAAATGGTCTTTCTTCCCATTAGGGTACCTTCAGTGGTGCCTGGAAGGAACCAGCTGCAATTGGTTTGGATTTTAGCCATTTTCTGTTTTTCTGGGTATATTGCTGGAGCAGTGTTTCTCTACCTGGTTGTTTAAGAACCCTCTGATTTTGAACCCAACACATCCAGTCTGTCCTTTGCCTGTTTTGTGACTGTGGCATTTAAGTTCATCTCTTGGCACCTTCTCTTCCTGTAAAAGTGTATTAGCTTCCTTCTCTAACTGGAAAACCAGCCTTTTGTTTTTCCAAAGTAAAGTGTTGTTTTGACCTTTGGGCTTTCTGCTGTGAAGAGAAAACAAACAAATGAAAAAAATCGTAAACCAACACATGACAAAGGAGTTAACCATGAATGCTTACAGCATTTTAGATGTGGCATTTATGCTAGACAGGTAGTTTTGTTGCACCACACGACTGTGCTATCAGGAAAGGGTGTATTTGCTTGACTGGAAAACAACCCTGGGAAAACAATAGGATAGAGAGATGTTGCTCAACCTGTGGAATAGTGATAACTTAAGTCTCTAAACCTGAATGCACATGTTTGTTCTCATGTAATGTCCAAAGTAAACGTTTTTAATTCTTCAGAGGAATGTATTACATTTGTACATTACAGCATCCTTAGATGACCAGTCCTGAACAAATAAGCTCGATGCCTAATCTTCTGTGTAATCCAATATCTTTTATGATCAGTAACATTTATTGTGTGCTTATTGTGTGCCGAGCACTGTACTAATCACTTGGGTGAGTACGATAAGGTAGGCACGATCCCTGTCCTCCAGGAGTTCCCAAGTACTTGGGTACAGTGTTCTGCACATAACAGGAGCTCAATAAATAATATTTATTGATCATATCTTTTTCCTAATATACTTTTAAATTCACATTTCAGCCTATCATCTTGAGTAACAGCTGTCCACATGGACTCAATGATATCTAGTTTTTAGATTGAATTTTTCCCCCTCTCCTTCCCCTCCAACCCCCCGCTACCTTTAACTTTTAAAAATGTCAGAAAATCATGTAGAAAATTTAGAAGAGATGTAATGGTTAAGTAAAAATATCCAGCTTGGTGCCGAATTTCACCTAATGATCTAATTTGACTTTTCTTCTCTAGAAACCATAGATAATCTTCTAAGAGATTCTAAGAGAGTTCACCAGTGCACTGCCAAGATCTAATGATGATAATTTTGGTGTTTGTTCAGTGCTATCTGTATGCCAGGCACTGAGTGGATACAAGAAAATCAGGTTGGACACGATCCCTGTCCCACATGGAGCTCACCTTCTCAATCCCCATTTTATAGATGAGGTAACTGAGGCACAGAGAAGTGAAGTGACTTGCCCAAGGTCACACAGAAGAAAAGTGGCAGAGCGGGGATTAGAATCCATGACCTTCTGAATCTAGTCAACAGGAACTGTAAAATCATTTTCTACATTAGTTCATGTTTCGTGTTTGTAGGCTTCCCATATGTATTATTTAGATTGGCAAGACTTGACTTTTTGACCTGAAGATTGCAACTATTACCCTCAGTGTAGCCAAGATAAGATATGAGATTATAACCTCCCTGTGCAAAATGAAATGATTAAGGTCATCAGGCCCCAGAATTTACAACTACAGGTTTACCTCACAGTATGCATTTCTCTCATTAGTGGGTTTGCTTTTTTTGACACTTCCTTTTCTAGTAAATTTCCTGGTTCAAGACATCGTGTTTGACTTAATTATGGGTCTCACAAGGTGATTAATTTGGAACTTTAAGGCCAAGGAATAATAATGATAATATTTGAGGAATTTTAAAGCGTTATTTGCCAAGCATTATGCTAAGCACTGGGGTAGATACAGTACAATCAAATTGGACTGCCACAGACCGACACGGGGCTCCCATTCTGTAGTGGAAGGAGAGCAGGTATTTCATCCCCATTTTACAAATCAGGAAACTGAGGGACAGAAATTAAGTTACTTGCCCAAGGTAACACAGTAGAGGAGGGATTAGAACCCAAGTCTTCTGACCCCCAATCCTGTGCTGTTTCTACTAGACCACAATGTGATAGTGGTGGTGCATTACATCAAGGTGGATAGAAAATTTGGGGTAGATCAGTTCTTGCTCTGACTTGCTCTTGCCTGAGTAAAGCTGTGTTGAATAGAAGAAGTGTGGCTACTGGGCCAGTCTGAGGATATTGTTGAGGAACTGTATATTGTTTAATGCCTTCTGTTTGAAAAATCATTACAACCATCCTGGATATAGCATTCCTCTGATCCTGCTCTTTTGAGATTGAATTTTGAATTAACTATCAACATTTTACTTCTGATCTGAGACTAGTGCATCAGCCTTCTTTTTGATCTCCCTGTCCCCAGCGTCTCCCTTCTCCATTCCATTTGGAAGAACATTCCCGAATCCCCCAGTTGCAAAACCACACATTATGGGATAAGTGACTGTCTAGGATGCCTATAGGGGACAGGGAAATTGATGCCATGTTAATTGAGAATCACTTGCAGTGTAATAAAATCACATAGGGTTGCTGCCAATATAGCCCTACTCCTTATAATCCCACTATCTCCTTACAAATTGGAAAACACAGGGCACTACAGTGGAAATCTGCTTTCTTAGCCCCCTTGCTCCTCTCACCAAAGCCACCAATCATCTCTCTCTCTCTTCCTCTCTCTCTCTCTCTGTTCCTCTCTCTCTCTCTCTTCATCTCTCTTCCCCCTCTCCCCCTCTCCCTGATTCCCCACATTCTTTTCTTTTTGCCACTGCTCTCTGGGCAGCCAAGTTGTATGCCCTGGACCATACAAGAAAGAAGAGGAGAAGGTGATAAAAGGGATGGAAATGGGGAGAAGAGATCAGGAATGATGGTGCTCAATGAGGGAGAGTGAAGAGCAGCATGGCCTAGTGGTAAGAGTATGGGGCTGAGAGACAGAGGACCTGGTTCTAATCCTGACTCTACCAATTGTTTTCTGTGTGCCCTTGGGTGAGAAACTTAACTTCACTCAGCCTCTTCTGCAGAATGGGGATTCAGTACCTCTTTCCCCTACCCCTTAGCCTGTGATCCCCATGTGGGACAAGGACTGGGTCCAACCCCATTAACTTCTATCTACCCCAGTGCTCAGCACAGTGCCTGGGCACACAGGAAGCACTTTACAAGTACCATAAAGAAACCTCCAAAAAGAAACAAAAAAGAAAAAAAGGTCACTATACAAGCGTAGATAAGAGTTGAGGGTGTGGGACAGAAGTGGTAGTTAAGCAGGAAACAGTGGTAGCTGTGATTTAAAGGAAGAGGCCATGGCAGCTTGGGAAGTGGCAGTCCAACAACCCACACTTGTCTGATCCCGTCAAAGTTTGTACATCGGGGCTAACATTCCAGGAAAATGATGTTATAATAGAGATCGGGTCTCCTTGAGGTTGTGGTACATTGTCTAGGCTGAACTGTATGTGGAGTTTCAACCAGGTTAGGGTCCTAAGTAAACCCATTAGAACCAGAGTACGCTTAAAGAAGTGCCATTCATGCTAAGAGTCAGACAAGAGGAAAAGAATAAGGAAATTCTTGAGACTCCTGGAAATCGTTAAATTGGGAAATTGAAGTTTGGCTGAGCAGTTCTTGGTTGTTCTGCTCCTCTTTGTGCTGGATTCAAGGATTTTCTGTTATTGTTGGATAGCACAAAATTCTGTAATGCATAAATGGCGAGTGCTTAGGGAATTCATTACATTTTTCAGAGTTAGGAAGTTGATTTCCAGTACAATCCTTTTATCCCAGGGGGCCTGAGATTTTCTGGGAATGGCTTACCGCATATTTGAAACATGTGAAATCTTGCAATTTCTTAAGCCTGTAACTTCATAAAAATTATTTCATGTCTATTTCTTCCTGATATTGATTTTATAGCATAATAAGTAGCAATGAATACTCTTTTTGAGCTAGCTTTATATTTACCTGGTTTTATTACTCTCCAGTTCAGTTCAATATTTCTCATATTATGATTTCTTTTTTCCCCCCACTGCTTAATGCATTGCCCTACCCCAATGAAGCCCTCGATGAATCGATGGTATTTCCTGAGGGCTTACTCTGTGTAGAGCAGTGTGCTAAATGATTGGGAGAGTACAGCAGAGATGGTAGATGTGGGTTCTAATCTCGTGTACACTACTTGTTGCTGTGTGACCTTGGGCAAGCCTCTTAACTTCTCTGTGCCTCACTTACCTCATCTGTAAAATGGAGATTGACTGTGAGCCCCATGTGGGCCAGCCTGATTACCTTGTACCTATCCCAGCTTGGCACAGTGCTTGGCACATAGTAAGTGCTTATCGAATACCATAATTATTAATATTATTGCCCTTGATTTAGGAGAATCCACAAATCTCATATTTCAGGGCCTTGCAGCCTTCCATAATATGAAACTTAAATCCTTTCCTCACCAGTGGTCCTGCCTTCTGTGGTAACCATCCGTAGTGCGGAATATCCTTTCTACAATGAAAGTTGTAATTAAGTTGCTTTTCATCCTTTTTGTGACTCCAGGTAGCAGGGAGAGGATGAGCTGCTGGATAGTCACTCCTATCCTGCTGATTCTTATTTTCGTATCTTGAGTCAAAATGAAGGTTAAATTTAGAAGGTGGAGCATGTGAGCATGTGCTGAGCATGTGCATCCCACCTTTCTCCAGCTCTGCCCACCCTCCCTGAACTGACTATTCTCCAAGCGGGGCTTGAGAGCAGTCAACCTAGGCTGGGACTTAGTTTTCTGGGGTTGTGAAAGTTTACCTGTGTGCTCAACAGATTCACCAGAAAAAAACCAAGAGGTGAGGCAGAAAGAAGGTAATGCGTCAATGGTATAGGAAGGGAATGATGCACAGGGTGATGGGGAATGATACTTTCAAATAAGACGGTCAATTAATGGTACAGGGCAGCAGTTACTTCCAGTATTGCATTTAGAGAGATTCCTTCATTTTATCCATCCTATCCCGTATGCATCCTTCATTCTTGTGCTCCAGGATCTCTTTACCACTGGAGGTCCTGGGCTTGATGGGGCCAAATCTGAAACCCAGGCCCCTGCGCAACCCAGAGGGGAGCAGGCACCCAGAGCTACAGGAAGATTGGGGAAGAGCTGATCATGTCACCACCCAAGGCCGGGAAGGCCAGGGGAAATGGTGGGAGCGATTAGACACTGAGATCCTGGGCAGCTTTGGGGGAGACATTTGACTGAACTTTTTTTGGTGATTTCTCATTCATTATTACTGTATCATGAAGGACTTTGTCCACTTTTAAGAGTTGGACTTTGTACAGGTGTGATTGGTGAGGGTATGTGCTCCCCTTCTCCGTTACAGATTAGTGGCTCTTTGAGACCAGTGACCAAGTCTGCTAGCTTTCCTTGGGTTTTCAGCAGGATCTAATGCCGTAATACATTGATTAAGTCACTCTGAATGACAGCAACGATGACATGGATGCTGCTGTTGACGGATGTTCGCCTTCCTCTTAGAATGGGAACCCAATGTGGGTCAGGGATTTTTGTCCAATCTGATTATTAATAATAATAATAATGTTGGTATTTGTTAAGCCCTTACTATGTGCAGAGCACTGTTCTAAGCGCTGGGGTAGATACAGGGTAATCAGGTTGTCCCACATGAGGCTCACAGTTAATCCCCATTTTACAGATGATCTTCCCCAGAGCTTAGCTCAGATGTTTGGAACATAGGAAGCATGTTGTAGTACTGATAATAATGATAATAATAGTACAGTGCAGCCAGGAGCTACAAAATCAAAATTGAATGCATTTAGGTGTACAAATCAGTTGTTCTCCAACTCCATGTTGCTTTCCTCATGCCCTATTGTTTTAAATCTCTCCAGGATGCTCACTCAAACCCCTTGTCTCTTCAGCAAAGCAGAACTGCAGATTAGTACTCATTCTCCCTTCACTTACTTCAGGAAGGTGCAGAGCCATTCATGCCTGAAGAGCCACACTTTTAACATGCAGATCCTGGGTCGATACTACATCTGACAGAGTGGTGGTCAGGAGGTCTTTCCTAGGTTCTGTTACCCATCCTCTCCATCATTAGGTCAGAGATGGCAGTCATTCATTCATTCATTCATTCATTCATTCTTATTTATTAAAAGCTGGTTGTGTGCAGCACTGTACTGAGCACTTGGAAAGTACAATACAACAAATAGAGGCATTCTCTGACCACAATGGGCTCCCAGTCTAGAGGCAGGGAGACAGATGTCAGTCCCGAACAGAAGAGAAGGGGTAGTGCTGGGTGTCTAGACTTAGGTAAACCATCCATAAAGGGTCACTGTTGAGAAACAATATTGTTTGGATACATTGACTTCCCCTTGAATCAAGCTACAGAGAAGCCCTCATGACTACTCTCTGGCTGGGGACGCCGACGAGAGGGTACTTAAAATCAAACCCATGCAGCACGAATTCAGACAACACAACTTGGCCATGAGTGGTATTCACATACCCACCGGGAGTCTTCCAGTAGGTCGCCTTGCTGAGAAATGTTCTGACAAGCCAAATTTAGACTAAACTCAGTGGAAGGTTCAATTTGGGAAATTGCCACAGAGAGGAAGAACCAGCCCTCTTTTCAGAAAATGATTTTAGATGTTACTGTGAGCAAGCTTCTGCCATGATCAGTCTGGTTCTTGACATAAAACTGAAGTGGTGAGAAGACTGAAACCTGGAGGAAAAAATCCATACATTTAAGAACTGATACGCCAAAGGAACGTTTCAATGATTATTTGTCCAGGGGTCTGCTGTGTGCGTCCCCTGATGGACATTTGTCTGTGCAGGCCAGGATCCCTGCTCATTCCTGCCCTTTTGAATCTTATTTCTTCAGCACTTACTATGTCTTAGCACCCTACTAAGCACTGGGGTACATGTAAGGTATTCGGGTTGAACACAGTCCATGTCCCACCTGGGGCTCACCATCTTAATTCCCATTTTACAGATGAGGTAACTGAGGCCCAGAGAGGTGAAGTGACTTGCCCAGGGTCACACAGCAGATGCATGACAGAGCTGGGATTAGAACTCAGGTTCTCCTGTCTCCCAGACCCGAGCTTTACCCTTTAGCCCACACTGCTTCTGCTTGAGCTGATTACTCTGTTCTTAGCTCTTGTGGCAGGTGGGACTGGAAAGTGGAGTAGGAGGGATTTCTCCCACCCAGGGCTGCAACTCTGGGAGAGAGGACTTGAACATTTCCCAAAAAGCTTAGCGTCCAGTTCCTTCCAGTAAGAGCATCCTCCTGAAGTCTGCTGCATCATCTTGGGCAAGTCACTTCACTTCTCTGGGCCTCAGTTACCTCATCTGTAAAATGGGGGTTAAGACTGCGAGCCCCATGCAGGACAGGGTCTGTCTCCAACCTGACAACATCGAATCTACCCCTTTGCTTAGTACAGTGCCTGGCACATAGTAAATGCTTAACAAATACTATAAAAAAAAGTCTACCCCCATGCTGATGGGGGACAAGTTAGGGGCATGGAAGAGGGCGACTGAGACTCCAGGTGAGGGAAATAGAATCAAGGTACTTTAGAGATTGTAAAGAGGGAAGACCATCGGGCATTTCCAATTTTTGTCATGCACATGCATCATAGGTTACTTAAAAATTTGTGAAATCAATTTAAAAGTGAAAGTTCTGTGACCTTGAGCAAAACTCAAGTGCCTTCTTTGTGCAAGAGAAACTAAAGGCAGTTCATTCTGTGAACCCATCCCACAATTTCAGTTCATTCTCTGAGCTGTCCAAATATTGATCTTGAGGCATTTTGTACTCTGACCCTCGTCCCCAAAGTTTTCTAGATGGTAGTGTTGAGTTAAATAGGATTTAAGGCGAGTGGGAGGTCAGGGGAAAGCAAGAGAAGAAAGCCTCTTGAGTTCTTGAGAATTTGACACTTAGCCACCAGAGGCTGCTCTGAGACCACCGAACTCATCTCACATAGGACAAATTCCCTGGGTTGAAAAGAGGAAAGACGGTCCCCTTCCTATTGCTTTGAATTTTTATTTGCCAGTGCAGTTCCCTGGTGGTCTGCTGTTTGAAATAGATGATTAATTATATGTAAGAAGGAACCGCTGGAAGAAGAAAATAAGCCAGAGAACTGTTTGCCCTCTTCATTTTCAAACTCCGCATTCCCTTTATATTCTTTCAAGGGATGGGGGTGGAAAAGGGAGTGTGTGATTCATTAATTTGCTTTTTCATTCTTCCTATTGGATGGGAGTTTTTTATGATTTTTTGCTCCTTTCTTCCCCTTTTATGTGAGAAGCAGCGTAGTGTAGTGGATAGAGTACGGGCCTGGGAGTCAGAAGGTCATGGGTTCTAATCCCAGCTCCGCCACCCGTCTGCTGTGTTACCTTGGGCAAGTCACTTAACTTCTCTGGGCCTCAGTTACCTCATCTGTAAAATGGGGATTGAAACATTGAGCCCCACGTGGGACAGGGACTGTGTCCAACCCGATTGACTTGTATCCACTCCAGCGCTTAGCACAGTGCCTGGCACATAGTAAGTTCTTAACAAATACCTTAATTATTATTATCATTATTTCTTGCAATCTTTTTCCTGTTTTTGAGGTGATTCTTCTCCCACCACAAGGACTTGATTTCTACTGTTAACGTTTCTTTAATGGTCTGTTAAAGTGCTCAGTTAAATACCACTGATTATCAGAGTAAATACTAAGGACCTCCACATTCACAAGGATAAATGGTGATCTAAAGGGAACCGCTGCACCTCTAAACAAACTGCATTCATAACAAGAAACCCATTGGTTGATTTTGAGGATTAGAAGAGAAACCCTGTTTCATGTACTAATATGGCATGTAATAGAGTTGTAGTTGAGTAACGAGACGCTTTTTTTAGTGACAGTTCTCATTAACGTGAGCCTAGAAAACATCTGGCACATATTTATGATAAAGTAATGGTATTTGCTTAGTGCTTTAAATTGCTAGAACAGTTGCCTGCTAAACTTATCAGTGCACTAACCCATCAGAAAAGGTAACCCATACATTTTTGTAGTTTAGTTTACACAAATTGAATAAGAGAAAATGTAAGAAAATCCAAGTTTCCCCTTTGGTATTTCTTTTTTATTTGAAATCTAATTGTCAGGGTAATAATAGATGCTTGTGATCATGATTCCTTCACGATTGCCTTTATGGCTTTAGGTTACAGCTATGTAAGGTTGAGCATTTTCCTCTTCTTCCCCAATGTTAATAGTTGTTGACTGATTGGCAGGTTTTTGTGGCTAGAGAATTAATGGCCGAAGAATCTCTTATGGACCCAACACGATGTCATTATACTTGAGGGAGAATAAGCTCTAAGGAATACATAGATACTTTAAAATAATTCATAGAATATGAACTTAATATTTCTAAATTGTCATTTCCCTGAAAGTATTAAGAAGACTAACAAGCTTAAAATACAGGTTCAATTTCTAAATCAGTTGTTTGTGGGATAATGCCTTTAAACTTGCCTTTACCGAGAAGAGTTCACGCAAGCATTTAACCATGAGTAATCGCTTATGAAACTGTCATGATATAAAGTATGTTTTCCCCTCCCTTCCAATTTGCAAGCCTGACAGTACACTTCCCAAATCTCACTATCAGGGCCATAGGCAAAAAAAACCAGACCAACAGCAACAAATGTCAGGTCGGCAATTTGGGGTGCCGTCAGCGGCTTGCCTGAATAAGGACAAAGGCCTTATCCAATAAAAACGGTTTGGTCTATTGCCATCCTCCCGTTGAATTCCTTCTCTGGAATATACATGTTTCCTTGTGCAGGTATTGCCAAGCCTCATTATTAACATACTGAGAGGGAAACAAAATTCCAATGCAGCGGAGCCAGGCATTCTCTAACTCAACTCAAGTCAGGATGGATTGGGGGGCTGGGGGTGTGGGGGGGAGGGGGTTAACCCTGCCTGCTTTCTCTTCTCCTACAAGATTACCAAAGTTTTTTGAAAGGGAATCAGCCCACGAACCCCACAAAGCATTTTTATTTAGATAAAAATTGATACAAAATGGAAAATAGGTGCTTCAGTCACTCCAACCCCCAGGGCATGCATACTTCTCTCAAGTCACACAGGCTTTAAAATACTCCCATTCAATTAAAAACAATAACAATGTATCCATAGCAACCTCTTTAGTATGAGAAGTACATGTAAGTACATGAGAGGAAGCACATCTTCTTAAAGAAACAAGTAATGATTAAACTGTTTAAGCAACAATAATGACCTTGACCTCACCCATCTTTTCAAAGGGAAAATGGTAATTTTCAAAACTTCTGACTTTTATGTGCCCTTCAGATCGAATGTATGTAGCTGTGCCTTCCTTGTATCATCAGTAGCAATGGGCCTTATTCACTTGAAAGAGATATTGAGAAGCAGCATGGCTCAGTGGAAAAAGCCTGGGCTTGGGAGTCAGAGGTCATGGGTTCTAATCCCAGCTGTGGGACTTTGGGCAAGTCACTTCACTTCTCTGGGCCTCAGTTCCCTCATCTGTAAAATGGGGATTGAGACTGTGAGCCTCATGTGGGACAACCTGATCGCCTTGTATCCCCCCAGTGCTTAGAACAGTGCTTGGCACATAGTAAGCGCTTAAATGTCATCATTATTATTACTTGGACTAACAGTTAGTGGTGGTAGCAGTAGTAATAATGATAATAAATAATAATTGTACTATTATTACACACTTATGTGCTAGGCACTGTTCCAAGCACTGAGGTAGATACAGGCATATCAGCTTGGACACAGTCCTTGTACCACATGGGTTTTACAATCTTAATCCCCATTTTCCAGATGAGGTAACTGAGGCCCAGAGAAGTGAAGTACATAAGGTCACACAGCAGGTAAGTGGCAGAGGCAGGATTAAAACTCAGGTCCTTCTGACTCCTGGGCCCATACTCTAACCACGAGGCATAGTGGTGGTGGTGTTAGCAACAGTAGTAGTGTTCAGCACTTAGTTTGTAGAGCACTGTTTGAGCACTGGGATAGAAGACTACACGGGTGGGAATCAGACACGGTCCCCATCACTCGGTGTGGCCGGGGGGTGGCTCACAATGTACAAATGGGCTCCCACATCAGCACCTTGCCCTCCATACCTACACCAGGCCTCAGCTCATTATTTAGCATTTGCCGAGGATGGGCCTCTGTAGCTTTTCTGCGGGCAGAATGCCCGGGAAAGTTGATTTGCCTTTTGTTGTCATTTCATGAGAGTATTTGCCTTCCAAAGGATTATGGGATCACAGCCAGCTCTACATTCCTCCCATCGTGAGGGCAACCAGATGACTGTGTTCAGTCATGTATCAATAGAAGCTGCAGGCATCCTATCTAAGGCCTCTCCCAAGAGTAAGTGGTCAATAAATATGATGGAATGAAAGTATGGAGATGATATCCTTTGGCCCGGTAGAGTGGACAGTGTGGCAGAGTATAGGGACTTATTTGGTTGGGGTCTCTTTGCGTGTGGATCCCCAAGGGGTGTGGGATCCTGTTGAGGCAGCAGATGGGAACGGGTTGAGTTGCCACGCTCTTGACTGCTGCGCCTTCAAATCTCAACTCCCCACCCTGCTCCAGAGAGAAGAAATAAGGGTGGCAGGCTAAGTGCCCAGACTTACTCGAGGCCCGGGAATAGGCTGTCCCAGTCTAGCAGCGGGTCAATTAAACCGGGGGGGGAAACGGAGCTGAAACGCAAACACAAATAGTCCGTTTCCATCTTGTCCCCCACTGCACTAGTGGCAGGTGATTTATGAGATTCATGTAAATTTTGTTCCCACCTCCTGAGAAGGGGGCTGGCGGGCAGGTGGGGAGGGTGACCGGCATTTGACAACCCAGCAGTCTACACTTTTTAATGAGTATTAAACTTGAAATTAAAATAAAAAAAATAGAGTCCATCGGATTCTGAGGCCAATCTGCCAGAAGCCCTTGGGAGTGTGCTATCTTTTATGACTAAGCACCATTTAATAGAAAGAGAGGCCCATGCAGGAAACACATCTGGAAATGTGACCTAAATAAAATAAAAAGTTGTTTTGGAAACTTGTAAGCCTAGACAATGCATGTGTAATTGGGAGAAATAAGGTACAGTGGCTCATAAAAGTGCCATCTGAAAGCACTTTAAAAGTTAGAGAGAGAGAGAGAAAGAAAAAGAAAGAGACCTCCCTCCGTGGTTCGGATGGAAGGAAGGCCCAGGGCCACTAGCCCAACTGGAATATCCGACGGCTTTTTACACACTGGACTTACTTTCATGTGTAATTTAATGCTTTCCTGGTTCCCTCACTGGAACATACAAAAATGTTTTAAAGTATTAAATGGCATTAATGACAGCAAGAAACAAACATTAGCCTGCTTGTGAAGGGTTTTATAGCCCAATGCTTCATGATAACATTGTACATGGACCTCGAGGCATTTGTGATCTAAAATATTTGTAGATGGCTTTTATTGCAACTTATTTTGCACGGGGACAAGTAGGACTACTTTAAGAGTTTGTGTTGTTCCTTCCCTCCCAGTCCCACCTCCACCTCCTCCCTTACTGAAGGTTCAAAGTAGCCGATGCTCTGAGAAGATAGCAGCCTAATCTCCTATCTTCAAGCGGAGAATCTGGAGCAAGTGTGAGAATTTGCCCCCACCAAGTCAGTGAGCAATTCAACTAGAATCCAGTTTTCCGTGTGCGCTGTAGCTACCAGGTTCCACTGCCTCTATGTTAGGTTTGATTAAACTGAGTCTTGCTGTAGAGAGTTCACCCTTGGAATCACACAGTAAAATTCATTTTAAATAGTTGACTGATCTGTGAATGAATGTAGTCAGAATACAGCAAAACCCTGCTTTTTTAATTAAGGAATCAAAGGAAGAATTAAATGAAGCCTCATTTATATGCAGTTTCTCAGACACTGAGATTTGTGGAGTAACTAAGGAAGAGAATTTCTTTGAACCCTGAAGCACTGATATTCACCTTTTGTAATTAAATTTTCCCTCATAACAATCCCACGCATTTCTTTTGCATGTGGGGAGTCCTAGGGAAAAGCCTTCTAGAGCTAATTCAATGATAACTGTACATTTTTTTTGTAAATTGTTAGAGAAATGATGCAGGTGGGTGGAGGGAAGGTTCACTAAATCTTCCTTTGATGATATTCAGGAAAAGAGGTGAGACGTGGCTAGTGCAAAAGATTGGTAGCATCAAACTGAAATTCTTTTAAACTTGATTTTCTGTCCTCGGCTGGAGTGCAGATATCATGGGCTGGGGAGGAGACATTGTAAGTGGGAAAAGAATCATTTTCCTGACCTTCTGTGAGAATAATTGTGATGCTCCAATCTAAGAATAAAACATTTGCCTTTTCCTGGGAAAGCAATGAGCTTAAATCCCATCAAAGCTCCTTTTGATTAAACTTTCTCTTTACCTTACTCCATCCACGGGATTATCAACTAACCCGTCCAACCTGTTTTTCTTTTTTTTCGCCCCTTGCAGAAAAAAGGGAGCTTATTCAGAATATTTGTGGGTTTTTCAAAAAGGCAATGTTGGGTTGGGAAGTATAAGAAATGTAAAAGCTATTCCTGGTCTTTTGGAGGTGAGTTGTTTTTTTCCCTTATTTGGGGAAAGTTAAAGAAAGCACAGAATGTGCTATGGCAGTGATTAAGGGCTTAAGAAGTAGGCCCAAGGGGAAATGTTAAAGAAACTGAGATGGTTTTGCCTGGGGAAGAACTGAGGGGTGACTAAAAATCCACTCTGCAAACTCAGAAAGCTTATAATAGAGAGGAAGTGGCTAGCTGTTTTTCTCTAGGGAGACTGGATGGGCTGAATTTGGTTCAGAAAGGGCGCAAGTTAGATCTAAGGAAGGGCCTCTGGAGAGGAAAAGTTAGTAGGGCCTGGAACCAAGAGATTTCTCCGATGTTCTTTCCCTGAGAACTTGAAGAGTGGCGTAGGTAGAGGACATCTACAGCCTGGCCCTGAGGCTTGTGGATTCAGCAGCTGATGGAGATGCTAGATTGGAATCTCTGCCAGCCCTGCCTTAGGAAAAATCTTTGCTATGCTGCTAATGGTGCTCTATCTTATAGGCTCTTAATGGTAAAGACAAAACTGTTCATTGCAGGCAGGGAATGTGTACATTTATTGTTGGAATGTACTCTCCCAAACTCTTAGGATAGTGCTGTGTCCACAGTAAGTGCTCAGAAAATGTGATTGAATGAATGACTGAAGTGAAGGTTTTCTCTGGACAATTTGTTGGGCCTCTGAGAGAGACCACCCTCAGGGACTAGGTACTGCCAGCCTGGGTCAATTTCTCACCTTGCTTCCTTCAGAAAGAACACTTAGGACCTTTTGATGTTTGGAGAATTCCACATTTGGATTGGTGTAGTCATCAACACAATCAATCAGTGGTACTTATTGAGAAGGAATTTTACACAGAGCGCTGGACTAAGCGCTTGAGAGGGTACAAGAGAAGCGGTGTGGCTTAGTGGATAGAGCAGCGTTGTGCCACCTGTCTGCTGTGTGTCCTTGGGCAAGTCTCTAAGCTTTCCTGGGCCTCAATTACTTCATCTGTCAAATGGGGATTAAGAGTGTGAGCCCCATGTGGGACAGGGACTGTGTCCAACCTGATTAACTTGTACTACCCCAGCGCTTAGAACAGTGCTTGGCATATAACAAGCCCTTAGAGTAATAATTATTATCATATCTGTTAAGTTCTTACTATGTGCCGAACACTGTTCTAAGCGCTGGGGTAGATACAAGATAATCAGCTCGTCCCAATTGGGGCTCATAGTCTTAATCCCCATTTTACGGATGAGGTAACTGAGGCACAGAGAAGTGGCTTGCCCAAGGTCACACAGCAGACAAGTGGCCCGAGCCGGGATGAGAACGCACATTCTCTGACTCCCAAGCCCATGCTCTTTCCACTGAGCCACGCTGCTTCTCAACAAGTACCATAATTATTATGATTATTATTATTGTTGCAAGACAGTACAGTTGGTAGACACGATCTCTACTCTCAAGGAGCCTACAGTCTAACAGAGGAGACAGACATGAAAGAAAATTACAAGTCAGGGAAGCAATGGAGAAATAACCTCAAAAGCACCCTTCCCTGCCAAAAAAAAGGCTGGCCCTTGCGAATGCCTGTGGACAGGGACAGTGTCTGCACTTAGGGGGCTGGAGAAGCAGTCCAAAGCAGACACCAGATGCTGGACTATGTGGGACGGGGACAGTGTCCAACTCAATTATCTTGGATTCATCTTCCCCAGGACTTAGAGCATAATAATAATGATGATGGTATTTAAGCGATTACATGTGCCAAGCACTATTCTAAGCATTGGGGTAGATACAAGGTTATCCGGTTGCCCCACGTGGGGCTCACAGTCTTAATCTGTGTAGAGCACTGTACTAAACACTTGGGTGAGTACATTACAACAATAAACGGACACATTCCCTGCCCACAATGGGCTTACAGTCTAGGGCCTCTGGGGGTTGGAGACAGACATTAATATAAATAAATAAATTACAGATATATAAATAAGTGCTGTGGGGCCCGGGATGGGGGAAGAACCAAGGAAGCTGATCAGGGCGAAGTAGAAGGCAGTGAGAGAAGAGGGTAAGGGGGTGGGGAGTTTAGTCAGGGAAGGCCTCCTGGAGGAGATGTCCTTCAATAAGGCTTTGAAGCCGGGAAGAGTCGGATATGAGGAGGGAGGGCACTCAAGGCAAGTGGCAGGACGCAAGTGTTGAGAAAGACAAGATGGAAGGACAGTGAGAAGGCCGTCATTAGAGAAACGAAGTATGCGGGCTGGGTTTTATTAGGAGGATAGCAAGGTGAGGTACGAGGGGGCAAGGGGATGGAGGGCCTTAAAGCCAGTGGTGAGGAGTTTTTGTTTGATGTGGATGGGCAACCACTGGAGGTTTTTTTCATCCATTTCCCGAATGCTCTTTGCTCCATAGCACTATACTGTTCACACCTCTCAGTTTACCACCCTAGTTTGAAACATGCGCTGAAGATGTGATGATAGAGTGTGATGGGGTTTCCTCACCCTTAGTTACTGCATTTCAGTGGATTTGTTTGAATATTTTCTTGAATTCCCCCCTAAGGCGAGTTGTGTAGTAATCTATATGGAAATGCAGGAGTTGATTTTTTTCGTCTCTCTTCTGCCCATTTTGTTTAAATTCTCATTCATAACAATCTGATTTCCTCTCTGGTGCTTTCAGAACAGTTGTTAGCCTGGTGAAAGTTCTCCTTAAAAATATGTTTCTTAGATGTGAAGGGTTTCCAGAAAAGAAAAAAAGAAAACTTTACACCTTGAAGTATTTGCTTGATTTTACTGACTTAAAATTCAAGGATTTAAGTTTCTGCAGCCAGTTAAGCTCCGAGCGGACCTAGAGCAGTTAGATAACAATGAAAATCGTCTCTTATACCACAAATTGACTTCCCTCTTTGTAGCCTTCGACACTGTTTCCAGCTGCTTTCAGTCTTTTAAATCCTTAAAAGCTTTCCTAATCCACATGTAGGCAGCCTTTATGTGTTCTATCTCCCTCCCCTTTCTCCTGATTGGTGAAGCTATTGCATGGCCTAATTCAGCCAACTACTACCTATCTGAGCCATGATTTGAAATAAGAGCGAGGCAGACGGTTGCTTCCTCACGCCTGAGTTTTAATAGGTTAGGAGGAGAGATTTAATAGGAGAAGAGATTGAGAAACTTGACATTACTTTTAGGAAGATCCCACGCAGCAGAAGATAAAAGAAAGAGAGGGAAAACTTCCTGATTCGTTCAGATCCGGAACTGTTCATGGATTTTTGTTTTCTTGCTCCTCACTCCGAAACTACAGTGTTAGTTTGAGTACAGATTGTTACCGCGCCGGATGGATAATGGAATTCTAAACATGAGGCAGGTAAGGCACATGTCCGAAAATGTCTAGCTTCCTGAAACGGAGTGGGGGCGGTTAGGAAAGCTAAACCGTTTGGGGATGTCTAAGAGACTATCCTTGGTGGGGAGAGAGAGGGGATTAGAAAATTAGCACGTCATCTGGTTGATTTTCAGTTTGCAGATCAATGGGATGAATAATCAAGAGGACTCTCTTTTGCGGGTTTTTCTTTTTTTCTCCCCCATCTCATTCTGAAGTGTTGCTTTGCATGTCAAGCGACTCGTTGTCGGATGCACTTTCTCGTAATGGGCAGAGAAGCTGTTTGGCGAAAATGTAAATCGATTTCAGTTTGCAGTGGCTCTAAATGTATTGTGTCGGGTCCCTCTCAGCGTCTTGGCTGCGTTTGATGTTTTAGATTTCAAGCCGAGAAAACGGCATATGCTGAAAAAGAATTACACGGGGCAGCAGAGCGAATTCTTGCATTTAATATGAGAGCATTTACAGTGCTTTAGTTGGAGATACGGGGTCAAGATAGGATTCGGCGCTACTTTGAAAACGCAGCTGCGCTCTCGCGTTGAGCAAGTTTTAAAGTATATTGCCTTCATTAAACTTTAAAAAAAAGCCGCAAAAGTCATTCGGCTTTAAAGATGATTTGGGAAGGAAACGATAACTGGCGACTTGGAAGGCCATTCCCAGGCTCCAGAAAGCAGCTTTTTCTCGGAGCTAAAAAGCCTTAGGACCAAATACTCTTATCAGCCTCCTGGTTTACAGCTTTGCAGTTTCAAAGCAGGCGGTGAAGTAGGAAGCCCCCAAGCGTTGGCCATTTAAACTTCAGTCAGATTTGGGAAAGAGCCTTGCAAGGCGAAATTCAGATCTTCGGTCAGTTCTCTGTTCAGAGGAGAGAGGAGCTTCAAGAATGGACTTAATAATTATGGTGTTTGTTACGGTGCTTACTATGTACCAGGCACTGTCCTAAGCGCTGGAGTAGGTAGAAGAAGATTGGGTTGGACACAGTCCCTGTTCCACGTAGGGCTCAGAGTCTTCATCCCTGTTTTACAGAGAAGTAGTGAGGCACAGAGAAGTTAAGTGAAATGCCCAAGGTCACACAGCAGACAGGTGGCAGAAAGGGTGATGGTAAGCGTGCAGTCCTAGTTTAAGGAAAGAGGGCGATAGAAGGTTCCCCCCCCCGGGACAGCGCCAGGCATAGTGCAGCTGTGGCCAGGGAAAGGTTTACACCTGCCCTTGGAAACAGAACGGGCCTCCAAACCTTTCTGTATTTAACTTGGTGGGAAACTTCCGAAGCCATGCGCATTGTAAGTGATGAGGGAGTTTTTGCTGGGGAGTCGTGGGGCGGGAAGGGGATGGTGATCTTGGAAACAGGATCTGGATAATAATTGCGGTATTTGCTAACCGCTTACTGTGTGCCAAGCACTGTTATGAGCGCTGGGCTAGATAACAATTCTCCCTTGGTGGTCATTCGTTCATTCAGTCATATTTAGTGAGTGCTTACAGTGTGCGGACCACTGCACTAAGCGCATAAGGGAGAGTGCTGTACAACAATAAGGAGACACAGTCCCTGCCCACAATGAGCTCACAATCCGCAGTGGGAGAATAAATGTGGTTTTGTTAAGCACTTACTGTGCGCCAGGCACTGTATTGAGCACTGAGGTAGGTAACAGGCCGATTGGGTTGGACGTAGTCCCTGGCCCCCTGAAGCTGCCTTAGAGAGGTGAGACTTTGGAGGCCCCAGACTGTCAAAGGGCACAGGTGGCCTTGTGGCCGGCTCGCCAGCGGTGGGGAGACAAAGTGAGTGGGAAAGCTTCGTGTCCCCAGAGGGTTTCTAGAGAAAACCTGCCCAACTTTCCGGGAGAAGAACAAAGAAGTTATTGAAGTCCGGGTGACAGCCTCGCTTGCCAACTCTCCACCCCTGGGGCTCCTTTCCATCTATTGCCACCGGGCTGTGGGTTTGAGTCCAAAGGGCACAGAGGCCCAAGGTTCCTGCGGGCGAGGCCCAGCGGGCCTAGAAATCCACTGCCCTGTTGAACAGGGGATCAAAACAGCTCAGCATTTGAGGATAGAAAACCAGATGTACCCATATCCTTGGCAGACTGCTCCTTGCTTACACGGCAGGGGGTCGGACCTGCTTGGAGCTCGCCAGTAAGTCTAGTGTCTTTTGATGTCCTTGGGGCCATGCTAGGGAGAAAAAGTGATACGGATGCGCAAGACAGGTGGGACCAAGCATTAAAATAAGTTTGAGTTCTGGGAACCTTCTGCACCTAGTGATAGTACCTTTTAATGGGTATAGCGTTTTTATCCAAAGCACTTTCACATAGACCATCTCATTTTATCATCATAACCTGCCTGCGATATAGGGAATGGTGGGTATTATTATTATATTTATTATTATATAATATATATTATATATTATTATTATTAACCGTGTTTTAGAAATGAGGAAACCAAGGCACAGATGGGTTAAGGGATCCTGAGAGCTGAGGCTGGAGCAGAATCTAGACAAATGGAAATTGAAATGTGCTGTGTTTGTAATGAAGGAGGTACCGGGGCTCAAATGACACTTGTGATTTGAAATTCCTTATTGCTAATGACAGCAACTCCCCCTCTAGATTGTGAGTTCCTTGCAGGCAGGGCATTCTGTCTACCAAGTCTGTCACACCATACTCCCCCAAGCGTTTAGGACAGTGCTCTGCCCACAGTATGGGCTCAGTCAGTGCCACCGTTGAATTTCAGGGGTGTAAAATGCCAGTTCAGGTGCCAGGCTAAACTCAGGCAGAAAATAAGCACTGGGTGGTGTTCCTGACGTGGGCTAAACCCTTGTTTGATGTGAATTTTTCCCATGGAAAATGACTGCCTGCTCAATTGTATCCACTAGGCAATTTGTCAGCACGGCCCCACCACGAGCTGGATTTGCAGGGTTAACTATCAAACAGGTCTGTGTGTCATCAGCTCAGCAATGAAACCTAATATTGGGCTGATGAATGATCTATCCCAGAGTCTGCACAACTGCTCAACAATAGCAGTGGTCTCCTCACAATAGCCACCGAATTCGACTCGCTTCAGGGCCAGGAATGGCCAGCAGAAATTGGGTTCTGCCAGACAGTCTGATAAGGTTCAGATGTGTTGCTGCCTAAGTCTGGAACTAAGTGGGCAAATGGGAGAGAGGGAGGGAGAAGGAGAACAAACATTGCTGGAGGCTCCGCCATAATGTTCTGAGGTTGGGTCAAAAGAGAACGGCAAACCCGACTTCTGTTCAGAGGTTGCAAAATGATCAGATTATACATCTCTGATTGGGGATCAAGTGGAAAATTGACCTAAACATCCCTCTCATTGGAGAGTTTGGTCTCCTCAACTCTAGCCCATCTGTTTCCAAATACTATCCTCTCACAAATCAGGCTGGGCACCAGTAGAGCCCAGAGCGCCACCCTCTCCCCTCCCACAAAAAAGGGAGGGTGGTCTCAACCTCTACATTTTCAGACTTCCAGGCAAACCTATACTTCACACAGATTTGGTACATTTAAATGTGATCCTTTTTTTTTCTATTCTTGAAAATTCATTGGTAATCTGGAATAGACTAAGGAAGAAAGCCATATTACACATTAAAAGATGGCAAGAAGGTCAAAGGAACTAATCCTAAATTGGAAGGAATTCCAAAGTTCTGGGGATAATGATCTCTTTGTTTAAAGACGTTGTGGAACTGTGAATTGACCCTGCTTCAAATTCTTTGCGTTGATATTAAAATGGTTTGAGGGCCCTGGTTTAATAATTCAAGTTTCTGCATGAATTTGCCCTCCCAGGAGGACTAGAAAGCACGTTACCCACATAATCTATTTATTCTTTGTCACATCCCTTGGCGATGGGTAGGTGGCAAATGAGACCCACCTGCACTAATTAGTGGTCAGACAGAAACCCAGAGGGTTTTAGGCCAAGACATGCAATATGTTAGTGGAAGGCCAAGAACAAAGGACATGATTGACAGGGAGCTATTGCTCTTCCCATTTTACTCTCCCACCCCCTAGATTGGGTCTCCTATTAATGTGCTTCCAGGGATTAAAATAAAACTCTCCTAGAAACTACTTTTCCACAGGCATTGGGTGACCTGCCAGATTTATAAGAAATGAGCTTATGGATTAAAGGGCTGCAATAAAACTAGAAAATTGGAAATTAAATCATCTGGCAGCACTTAAAGGAAAGGCAAAGTCTATGAAGCTCAAGGGGACATTGCAGTTCTTATTGATTACAAGGATGATCCAGCAGCTTTTGTGGGGTATGATGCCAAGAAAAGAAGACCTAGATTTCTAGGCAAAAACCATCACCTCGACACGCAAATGTGCACCTTATAGGCAACTTTGGCCCAGACTTTTGAGCCCATCTTTAAATTCTTGTCGTAGCCCTGCCGATCGCTCAACTTTACTGACGTGGCACATCCTGGAAGCCGAGAAATAGTTCCTTGTCATCTTTTGTTTGAAGTAGTTTATCTCAGGGAGTTTTCTGCTGCCAAAAGTAACAAAAGCCAAGCAAATCAAACTGAAAACTCCACCAGGGCATTCACGGTCTAGGCTGAGAGCAAATCACTTTAATTTGTGGTTAGATATTACCCAGTAGACAGCCGGACAAGTTTGGGGATATGCCTATGTGTTGTCTGCTTTCTTTGATCACTTGTGTGGTAAATAGACATGTGAGGTAACTATGGCAACCTGGCCTGTAGGTTGGTGAGAACAGAGGGAGTTCAGCTACAGACAAAGGGGCAGTTTGTTTGAAGAGGTGGTTATGATCAGGGCACTAAAATCACAAGTGTGGAGGAACATACATTCATATCAGCAGTTTTGGAATAGGTTCCGGAGAAAATAGCATTAGTCTTACCTTGGTAAAAATGATTGGATTGTCAGAAAATGTAAACTAGGGAACGGATGCTATCATTCATTCCATTGTATTTATTGTGTGTTGACTCTGTGCAAAGCACTGTACTAAGATCTTGGGAAACTACAATACAGCAATAGAGACAATCCTTTTCTACAAAGAACTCACAGTTTAGAGGGGACCCTATTTTAGAAGACAGTTTCACATTTAAAAAAGTTAAAAGAATTACTGTAAAATATACAGCCCCAATATTGTATCAACCATTCTGCTTGCTTTAAAGCCAATGGTGAGAAGTTTTTGTTTCATACGGAGGTGGAAGGGCTACCAGTGGAGTTGTTTGAGGAGGGCTGGGTGGTGTGTGACATGTCCTGAACGTTTTTGTAGAAAAATGATTCAGTCAGCAGAATGAACTGTGGACTGGAGTGGGGAGAGACAGAAGGGAGGCTGGGAGGTCAGCAAGGAGGCTGATGCAGTAATCTAGATGGGATAGGATGAATGATTATAGTAGCAATTTGGATGGAGAGGAAAGAGCAAATTTTAGTGATATTGTGAAGGTGGGACAGACAGGATTTGGTGAGAGAGCACTTATGTACGTATCTGTAACTTTATTTGTATTGATGTCTGTCTCTTTTCTCTCCCCCAACCCCCTGCCACTAGACTGTAAACTTATTGTGGACAGGGAATTATTGTTTATTGTTGTATTGTACTTTCCCAAGTTCTTAGTAGAGTGCCTTGCACACAGTAAGCGCTTAATAAATACTACTGAATGAAAGAAGGAATGGATGAATAGAGGACTGGGGTTTTTTTTGCTGTTTTTTTCCTTGTTTTTTTTTCTGGTCATTTTCCAACTGGGGAATGACCAATGTGTAATTCAGTTCCCTTTCTGTAGAGGTCAGACTTGAAGTTTCCTTACAGACGGTAGAGCCCAAGACTCTTCTGAAGCAGGAATGTAGAGAGATGGTCAAATCATTCCTTCTCTTCATAGTAAGTCATGATTCTAGACTTCCTAGAGAGGCTATGCAATGAAGTTCAACCCGAGGAGGTGTAATCCAGTGTATTGTAAAGTAGGAAAGGGAAGTGAGCTCAAACCCAATAAAAATCCGAACCGAGTTTAAGTTCTGGTCTGTTTTAGTTGAGTTTGAGTTAGATTCCTCTGCTGTCTCTCCGCTCTGCCTCTGAGAAGGCTTTTTTCTTTTATCGAAAGTCCATCTCAGGTCTCAGTCTTTTTGACTGGCTGTTGCCTTACCAACTAACAAGTTCCAGAGATTCCCTGAATGGGAAGTCAAGAGGGCAAAGCCTTTGGGGCCTCCCTGACCCGGAGCAGCCCCTTCTCCCCAGAAAAGAGAGTGAGAGACTTGATAGTCCCTTGCTGCAACCTCACCAAAGTTAATAGGCTTCATGGAGGTCACAGAAGGTCAAGGAGCCAGCTAGGGTTGAGGAGTTGATAGAAGGTCACATGGGCTTTGGGATGTCAAGGGGATGTAAGGATTGTATCAGAGAGAAAGGCTGTCTGATTAGCTGGTGGAAGAGCAGTAACCCATGAGGGGGGAAAAGCAGGGATGGTATTTGTTCAAGCAGTTGGTGGTTTACACATCAAACTTTGGGGAATTTAAAGTGCACCGATTTTTGTTTACCATCTTTACCTTCAACCAGGAGTGTAAGGACTTTCAATCCTTTGCCATTTGAGAGGATTGCTGTAGTGCAGTTTACTTCAGAGGCCAAATGCCTGCTTTATTCTTAAAGGGTCTGCTTGGACGCCAGGGATTGCTTCGGGAGTAACCTCACAGTGGACTTGAGAAAGGTCTTATAAAACAGAGGTTTACAAGCCTATGTGTGTGTCTGTGTGCATCTGTGTACTTTAAACATGAATAGGGAGTGCATTTTTTCCATTCCTAAAAGTGTACTATGTTTATGTTGAAACAACATCACGTCATCAAATGATGTGAATGAAATGCCCAGGAATCCATCTTGTGGTATCTGATTTTGATTGAAAAGTTATTTAAAAGGTCCATTCACAGACACACAAAAAGGTAGGATGAAACCCAACACCACAAATCTTTCTTCCTTGCCTTTCCCCTTCTCAATGAAAATTTTGTAAATTTTTAATTTGGTTTTTTAGCATTTTACATGTATTAAGCTAGCCTTGGGAGAGAAAGAAGGAAGCTTAGTTGGATGAAGAGAAAGGGGGAGATGGGGCCGAAAAATGACTGAAGGTGAGGGTCAGGAAATAATTTTTATTTTTTTAATGGTATTTAGGCACCTACTAAATGCCAGGTTAGGTTCTAAGTGCTGGGGTGGATACAAACTAATCAGTTTGGGCAAAGTCCCTGTCCCACATGGGGCTCATAGTCAACATCCCCATTTTATAGTTGAGGCCATTGAGGCACAGAGAAGGCAAGTGACTTGCCCAAGATCACACAGCAAGCAAGTCACCTAATTGATTGAAGTAAGGAAGCAAGTGAGGATGAGGATGTGAAGTCCCCAGAGGTAGACAGAATGTGGTGAAAGTGAGAGAACATGCTCAAACCCATCTTTCCAGGAGAGAGCTCCCAGAGAATGAAAAGGGGGGGAGGAGGCAGGGACAGGACAAAGGTACAATAATGGATGAAACCATTCTTCACCTTTTACCTTGGACTTGATTTAACCAAGATGCTGATCTGACTTGTACTGTCTCCCTTTGGAGTTCTCCCTCCCTTTTGTATGTGAGCAATCTCTCTTTTTGCTCCCTGTTACCTTCCTTCACTTCCTGTTCCTGGTCTGCATAGATCTTCCTGACATTGAGCGGAGAGATCAGAGAGAGGTTCAAAAAGTGAAAGATGTTGTCTAAATCTGTGATCAGCCTATCCAGCACCAAATAGCAGGTCTTAGAGTGGCCTGGTGGAAAGAGCATGGACCTGAGAGAGGGGACCTGGTACTGATCCTGGCTATGCCGCTTGCCTACTGCGAGACCATGGGCATGTCATTTGATCACGTTGGGCCTCAGTTTCCTTAGCTGTAAAATCTCTCCTTCCTCTTAGTCTGTCTGCATGCCCCATGTGAGACAGCGTCTGTTACTGACCTGTTTAACTTGAAGTAGTGTTGCCTAAAGGAAAGAGGATATGCCTGGAAGTCAGAGAACCAGGATTCTAATCCCAGCTGTGCCACTTGTTTGCTGTGTGATCTTGGGCAAGTCACTTAACTTCTCTGTGGCTCATTTTCCTCATCTGTAAAATGGAAATTAACTCCTACTTTCCCTTATCTAGACTGTGAGCCCCATGCAGTACAGGGACTGGGTCCAACCTGATAACCCTTCTATCTACTTCAGTGCGTAGAACAGTACACAGTAAGCACTTAACAAATACCATAATCATTATTCATTTGTATCTGTCCCGGTGCCGCCTCCCCCTTTTGACCAGTAGGATGGTGGTCAATATATCTTATGGGAGTTGGGCAGAGGGGGCAGCAATGTGGGAATTAAGGTCTAATCAAACTGAATGCGAGGCTACTCTACCTCTCTCACTATAAATTCCGGGGGCATCCCTGAAAAACACAGCTCAAAGTCAAATAGCAAAACAAATGATTTCTCTCTCATTAAATTTAATAATGTAAATAACCCTTTCCCAGAATTTGCACTTGATTCGGACAAACATGTGCAGGTCTGTGCTGGCAATGAATTATGAAATGAAATGAATTATTTTCACATTTATTCCATATCAGTGATGATGAAGATAATAATGATTTGTGTTGAGTTCCTATTGTATGCCAAGCACTGTACTAAGCTATGGGGTAGATACAAAATAGGTCAGACACAGTCCCTTATTGGGCTTAGAGTCTAAGTAAAAGGGAGGATGGGTATTTATTGCCCATTTTCAGTTGAGGAAACTGAGGCACAGAGAAGTTAAGCAAGTTGCTTAAGGCCCTGAACAGACGAGTGGGAAAGCAGGGATTAAAACCCAGATCCTCTGACTCCTGGGTCATTGTTCTTTCCATTAGGCCATGCTGCTTCTAAGAGATGGAAGGTGATGTGTCTGTATTCCAAGGGGGCTCCCAAATTTATGCTTTCTCTGGCTTGGTTCTGAATTTCAAAAGAAATGCTGGGTAGAAAGTCCTCCTCCCACACACCCCTCCATCCAACAAACACCCACACATCAAAAATTAACTTTAAAAGAGATGGGTTTAGCACCTGAATGCAATGTAACCCAAATTGAAGTGTTTTTGCATACCTAAACCTTTAAGAATAGCATCTTGGATAGAAAACACACTCCTAATAAGCATTGTAAATGAGAAATGGGGCTTCAGCTGAAAAAACAAAGGAGAAAAACAGGCTTGCTGAATTTCAGAGGAAACACGCTGCTAGTAAACTTTGTAAGTGAAAAAGAAGCCCGAAGAGGAAAAAATAATTTTCCTGAAATGTGACACCTCAATCAAGAGAGTTTGCATAGCTAAAACTTTCCTGCTGTGGGTAGCAGAATGTAGAGAAAGTTTGCCTAAGTTATGTAGAGGAACTTTATACTGAAGCAACTCTTGGAAATGCAGTATAGCAATTTGTAGCAGCCAGAATCTCTCTTTATGTGCAAACAGTGGAGAAGGGAGAGTCACATTGGTCTTTTCAGCCTTACTTGGATGCATCTATACCATCTGTCCATCAGTAGCAGTGTCATCTGCAAAAATGGCTGAATTTGGCTGTGAAACGGAACTCTAAACCTCCTCCTGGGAAGGAGAAAATTAGAACTATTCCACCTTCCAGAGCCTGCTCTTCATGGAAGAGAGGGAGGATCACTTTGCTAAGGTTTCACACTAAAATATTTTCAAGAATCTTGGAAGTGATCTGCCGAGGCTAGAGAACTTTAAAAATAGGCTAAGGGGTAAAAAACCTACTTGTGGGGAATGAATAATTGCAAATGTGGGTACCATCTAGAGCTCAATAAACACCACTGACTGATATTCAGTGCCGTGCACAGAGTAAGTGCTCAATAAATAAGATGGGGTGAATGAGTGAATGATGATATTCAGGTATATGGAGCAATTTCGTTTCAGGATTTGAATGAGAAGATTAAGACTTGGCAGTTTTGGAAGTTGAAAGCTAAGGGGTTTCCCCCAGTGAGGTTTAGTGAAAGAGGAGATGATAGAGACCGGACAGTGGTTGCTCCACAGTTCCCACAGTGATAAGATGAGGAAATGCCCACTAGGTCATGATGGTGGAAGATTTGAGACAAAATAATTTTTTTTTGGTATAGAAAGGGTGGTAAGCATTAGAAATGTATTTCTTAAGCACAGATCCAAATGGGTTTGGATAAATTCACTGACTGATAAGTCCATGTATCTACTCCAGTGCTGGGCACACAGTAAGCACTTAACTACCACAGTTGTTATTATCATTAATTTTATTATTATTACTAAATTTGGAAAAATGAACCATTACTTTCCCATATAAATGCAGAAATGACGTTAGAGAACTCAGAGCATTCCTCCTTCTGAATAATTCATTAAGTGTTTATTTTTCCTGCCTTAAAATGGTAATCTCTTTTTTGTTCATTTTGAAATAAGGCACCTTGCTGACTTGGGGATGTTCATTAACACTTCTGACTGTGAGGAAGAGATTACTGACCAACTCTAGTGGCCTGGAAGAGTGTGTGTAGTGTATATGCAAATAATGGAGGTTATAAAAACTCATCTCTCTAGAGGAGCTGGCCTATCCTATATCTGTAAGGCAGCCATAAAAATTGCCTTGATTCTAACAATAGAATGAGTCCTAAATTATGACTCCAGTTATTCTGCTCTGCCTTGAGGAGATGCTTAAGTTTTCACTTTTTAATATAACAATCACCACCCAAGAATAAAGTAGCTCTAAAGAGCACACTCTGTTGTTTGGGTCTAATTAAAATGTTTTGCAAAAAGCGAACGGTAGGGGACAGCCCTTGCTAATTATAACAAGAATGTACAGCTGCCTACAGCCACAGTCTATACTCGACAACTTTGGGGAAAAACTGCTTATTGGGTTAGGTCAGAATGACATGACCTACTCTTATTCTGCTCTTTGGATGTTATGTCTGAATTAATTACATCACTTTTGCGTAAGATCCCTTATCATTTCAGCGTTTTCCTAGTGGCTTTATATAGTAGTCAAGGGGATTAAGACTGTGAGCCTTACGTGGGACAACCTGATTACCCTCTATCTACCCCAGCGGTTAGAACAGTGCTCGGCACATAGTAAGCACTTAACAAATACCAACATTATTATTATTACTGGTCAGCTGTTGGATATCTTCAATCAATCATTGGCATTTACTGATTACCTACTAGGCTGTACTAAGTGCTTGAGAGAACAAATCGGGGGCTTGGTACACATTCCTTGCCTTCAAGGAGCTTTCGACCCACTAATACCAACATTATTATCATTCAAGCCACTGTCAATCACTCAGTGGTATTGAGTATTTACTGTGAGCAGAGTGCTATACTAAGCATTGGGAGGGTACAGTGAAAAGGGATTTGTAGACACGATCCCCACCCACAAGAAGCTTACAGTCTAGAGACCCGCACTGGTTCCATTCAGTAAAGTTGTGTTGCCATCAATCAAACAGTGGTATTTGAGTGTTTACTGTGGGAAGGGCACTGTTCTGAGAACTTGGTAAAGCGCAGTATAACAAAGTTGTCAGGCATGATCCCTGCCCACAAGGAATTTAGAGCGTAGAGGAGGGGAAGATAGCGACTAAAATGAATTACATGCCAATTACTTCAGCACATGTGACTGAGAAGGTGTTGTTACCATTAAAGTTGATGATCAGTGAGGTCTTCTAGACTTCTGTCATTTCTCAAAGTCATTATTTTTCTTTGTTTACAATGAAGAGGTTTAGTGAGTTGCCGGCTGGAACGCCCTTTAGGTCAAATAGCATAGAAAAGCCCACAGACAATTCTTTCGATGATGTAGAAGAATACCAAAGATTAACTTTAACCTTTTTTTTAAATATGGTCCATATATTATTACCTTTCCTTCCCTACCATATAAGAAAAAAAAACCCTCACTTTGTCATTTTTGAAAATTTTAATTCCTTTAATTGAATAATTTTTTTTAATGGATTTATTTTAAAAGCCTAATTTAAAGTTAATCCCTTCTTTTCTAAACCTCAGCAACACAAGAGGAAGGAATTGCTTAATTCCTTTATCATTCCATAAAGTCTGATCTTCAAAGAATTTTAGTGGCTGAAATGATCTACCAACAAAATTTTAAA
Source organism: Ornithorhynchus anatinus (assembly GCF_004115215.2). NCBI lineage: Eukaryota > Metazoa > Chordata > Mammalia > Monotremata > Ornithorhynchidae > Ornithorhynchus > Ornithorhynchus anatinus. The sequence continues at coordinate 21,171,718 of NC_041742.1, read as the reverse complement.
GTATAATTTTCTGTCAAAAGTCCTCGAGTGTGTTTCCAGTGTGGATAATCATGCATACCTTATTAACGAGTGTAATTGGAGCAAAACCCCCTAAAGAATATATACGAACAGTTGCCTCTTCAAACACCTTCTATTTGCACTCTTTCCCTAATTAAGTGTTATGAAGGTTAAAAATCCCCTTGATGTGAACTTTTTTTGAATGCTTAAATGCAGGGAACATTAATATTAGTGAAGAATTAGTACCTTTCACAAAAGATGTAACAAAAACCCCCAAAACAATTGAATTGATTGCCTATCAGTGAATGGGTGATGCAGACAATAACTGGATATATTATTGACAAAGTCCTGTTCAGTATTCCTTTCACCTGAATGATCCATTTGAAATATTCTCCATCAGGCTTTTTTGGTCCCTAAGTCAAAGTGGTTAATGATTTCATTTCAATTAGATCAAAACCAATAATAATAATTGAAATTTCAAACACACCTCTTTTTTAGAGAGCTGTAGGTGCTTTCCAGATATGCCATATGATCCTCAGAACATCCCTGTGAGATAAAGGAGGACAGGCTTCATTGTTCCTATAAATTAAGGTTCAGAGCATTTAAATGACTCACCCTCAGTCACAGGTGCCAAGTTAGAACTAGAAACCAGGTCTTCTATGTGGGGGATTATATGAGTCCTGGAAACTTTATCAGATGGAAAATGCAGCTGTTCAGCTACTAAATGGTGTAAACTACACCAAACACATCCCATCAGCACTCAGCAGTCTGAATCGAAGACCTGGAGCTCTGATGAATTCATGATAATGTACAAATTTGTAAATAATTGGGCTTTAGCTGTGTGTCCTGACTGTCTTGGAGTGTGCTTCCCCCTAAATGCTGTTAATGCAGTAGACTGTAATAATAATTATTATTATTATAGAATTGGTTAAGCGCTTACAATGTGTTGAACACTGTCCTAAAAGCCACAGAACACAGTCCCTGTCTCAGATGAGGCTCACAGCATAATCCCCATTTTAAAGAAGAGGAAACTGAGGCACAGATAAGTTCATTGGCTTGACTGAGGTTGTGCAGGGGACAGGTACCTGAGCCAGCTTTAGAACCCAGGTCCTCCGAATCCCAGGCCCTTGTTCTTTCCACCAGGCCATGCTACTTCTCTATGTATCTGGTCCAAGATAGGAGAAAGTGGAATTTGGGTATTCCTAACCAAACCCTTCCTGCTCTGACTAGAAGCAGTGGAAAGTGCTGGTGTATTCGCGGAGCAGTCGCTGTAGACGGAAGTAGTCAGGAAGGTGAGCAGAGTGGGTGTTGGAATTGATAATGGAATGATCTCGCCTTAGTAGCCTTGATTCTTATCCTATCAGGAGCCTGGATAGTTTCCAAAGAGTGGTTTTTTTTTTTCTCCCACAGAATCAGTCTGTCAGTGGTATTTGTTCAGTGTTCACTGTGTGCAGAGTCCTTCCCTAAGTGCTTGGGAGTATACAACCCAGCAAACCCCACTTCTCCCATGACCCCGCTTCTGCTAGCGTCAATCTTCAGAATATCTTTTTCAACTAGACTTTCCTAGATGAGACGTGTGGAGAAAAGGCCAGATTCTAGGGCTTTACTTTCCATGAATGTTTTTAGTTTAGTGCTTTCACCCTGAGGCAAACCAATCTCAGAGGGCACAGTTTTATACAGCTAAAATTACATAAATAAATAATAATAGTTTGAGCCTGCCAACATATTTCCCAGAGGCTCTTTTCATGATTCCTACCGAAACAAAAGGATTTCGTCCTTTTGCATCCGCAAGTGGGGAGAAACAATCAATAAATCAATCGGTGATATTTAGTGGGTGTTACCTACTATGTGCAGAGCACTCTTCCAAGTGCCTAGGAGAGGATGATAGAACTAGTAGCCATGATCGCCCTGCCTCCAAGAAGTTTAAAATCTATCAGGGAAGACAGCCCATAAGATAAAAATGTCACCCATGCTTTGAATGATCTAATTCCCTGAGGTATACTTATAAGCTTCCTGTATATACTATATATTTTATATGCATACTGAGAGTTACTTTAATATTTCCTCTCTCTCCGGTTCTTGAGGATTTTGTGATTCTTCACTATTTTAGGCTTTTGGAGATCTTTGTTTAAAAGAATAAAGGGGTATTTCATACTATCTTGGGATACAAGAGGAGGAGGGAAGAAATAAGTTCTGAAACTTGGATCCAATTTGCCTTTGCCTTTTCGGTGAATACATCCAGCAGTTCTTTCAAAATCTATAAAATTAAAGCTACAATCCAAGTGGCCTTTTGTTGAAGGGACGGGGTGGAGGAACCATGGAAAACTTCATGAATGCTCCAGATGTTCTCAGATCACTCACAAAATTATCAGTGTCAGGACCTTCAGTTTAATCATAGAGCAGAAAGGGAGTTAAGTGTATATAAGGGATATTCTTATCATTCTTATATTTATTAAGTACTTATTCTTAGTCCAACTCCAGCCCAAATTTTGAGGTAGGTACAAGATCAGACATAGTCCCTGCCCCATACAGGGCTCACGGTCTAAGAGGTAAGGTGAGCAGATAACTTCTCCCTATTTTACAGATGAGGAACCTGAGGCACCGAGAGGTTAAGTGGTTTGCATAAGGTCAAGCAGGAAGGTTGAGCTGGTATTAGAGAGGTGGAGCATCTTCTTAGATTATGAAATGTAGCCAAGTGTCCTGTAGACGTGGTGGACTCTTAACAACACCTTGTAGCAATTTAGAAGGGTAAATTTGGTCATTTTTAACAGGAGCAATGCATGAGATCCTTTGTGCATTCCCTGTTAGTCTTAAAAGACAAATTGCAGACAGAAAGTGTGTTTTTGTTAGCCTTAATGCTTTGCACACTGGCTGGCTGGTGTCAAGTTTTTTTCATCTTCCACAGATTTCCTTGAATATTGGGTACTTCTAACAAGTAATGGAGGTTAATTAATAACAACTTTGGTATTGTTAAGCACTTAGTATGGGCTAAGTGAACAGTGCTTGGCACATAGTAATAGCTTAACAAATACACCATAATTATTATGAGATACAGTGTAAGCTGATCGGACTCAATCCCTGTCTCACACAAGGGGCCCTCAGTCAAAGGGGGATGGAGAATGGGTATTTAATTCCAGTTTACAGAGGAGGAAACTGAAGCTCAGGGAAGTCAAGTGACTTGCCCACGGTCCCACAGTAGGCAAGTAGGGAAACTGGGATTAGACCTTAGTTCTCAGGATTCCCTGTTCTGTGCTCTTCCCACTAGGCCACGTGGCTTCTAGGTTTACCATGTCTTACTTGCTTAGTCTCTGAAGCCTGATCTGCCTCACTGTCTGTGATAAACTTCAATAGATTGTAAACTTTTTGATGTCAGCAATCGTGTCTTCTACCTCTGTTGTACTCTCCCGAGTGCCTAGTACAGTGTTCTGCACAAAGTAAGTGTGCGGTAAATACTATTAATTGGTTGCTTCCGGGCAGTTTATTTTGTCTTCTATTCTAGTTTCTCAAGTAGTCATAACCCGTTATCTATGGTGATGTCTCCTACTGAGATCATGTGGGAAACACACACTGCCTTGTTATGTCCTTGTCTGCAAAAAGCCATAGAAGACTGGGTGATCATGCTTTGGGGGATGTTAAGCCAATCAAACTGCTGCTCAACAGAACATTCCTAACTCTGTAATATAGATTTATAAGATGTTCCAGAGGGAGCTCGTTTCTAAGGAACAATGTTTCATGAATAGTTTGTATTCCACCCTATAGGTTTGTAATCCCAGACTGCCTTATGCCACCCTGGATGTACATTAGGGTTGAAATTCCTTTCCAATGTACTTAAAAGTCCTTCAGGAATGCAAAGGGGTTTTAATCAAAACAAAACAAAAAAACCAAAACCCTGTAATGCAAAATGAGTCATCAAGTAATGAAAGGCATATAGCTACATTTACTGATTCCACAAGGTCAGAGAGAATCTGTGTAGGTAAATGTGCTTTGATAATACTTGAAACATTGTGAGGAATCCCAAAGGCCTGCAAAGACTCTATATTGAGGTCTCACGTTTACCAGTCCCGGGAATGCAGTCCTCTCTAGGGTAGAGAATCCCACCAGCCACTTTGAGCCAGATAAACTCTCCCACTGAGTTTTGTAGAAAGGAATATGAAGTATCACTTCTTAGGGGAATATGAAAATTCAGAATACAAATTACTTGAGTGGGTTATGTAAGTAATGCAATATATACTTGTATAAGATTTTTCCAGGCTTTTATGCCTTGCAAATGTGAAACGTTGGGTAGTTACAAGTTAATGGAGTCAGACCCAATCTGTGTCCCACATGGGGCTCACAGTCTAAATGACATCTGCCCACAGTTTAACAACCACTTTGCGGGGAAGCAAACCGTGTTCACCATTAATTGTTTTTAAATCAGCCAACCAAAATAACTCTTCTAATAGAACTTACTCGAAAACTTTTCCTGTGGCATCTAAGTGTTCCACTGAGAAATTTCTAATAAGCAGAGAGCTCCTCTCAAAATCAATCAATCAGTAGCTTTTATGGAGTATCTACTGTGGCAGAACAATGCAGTAGGTGCGTGGGAGAATACAAAAGAGTAAGAACAGATAATCCCTACCCTGCAGGAATTTACAATCAAGGGGTAGAAACATTTAAATTACAGTTTGATAGAGTAATAAAGTGCCTAAAATGCATATGCAGGAGTTATGGGAATATAAGCCCTTAAGTGAGGCACAAGGGCTGGGCTGGCAGTGGTCTCGGTGAAGGCCTCCAGGAGGAGATCTCATCTCAGAAGCGCTTTGAAGAGGGGTCAACAGTTTTCTGTTGGAATTGCAATTCATTAATTTTAACTTTAGAAAAGTTCTGTAATTTTTTTACCACTTCTGTGATTTTATTTTTTAAAATGTAGGGCAATTTTTCAGGGCCTTTGGCTATGGAATTTAAACAGCTGAATCTGTCATGAAGTCTTAGACTTTCAGAATTTGGAAAACTTGAACACTTCTCTTTCCCTGGGGTGGTGATGGAAGGATGAATGGATAAACTGTCTCATAAAGGGAGAAATGGCACTAGTATTTAATTTGAGTATCAAGTGCACATTAGTAGTGATTTAATGACTAATAGTATAGAAAAACATAACACCTCTCTGCTTTAAATCTAAAAGGAAAAAGAGCTGGTGTTAACATTCAGGAAGGAATAGTTTGTGCTAGTAAAATGGCTTAATCACAAGAAAACTGGAAATGTTTCCTGTTTAATGAGCCATAAATGCATGCTCTACCGAAGAAGAAGAAAGCTATCTGAAATGCTTTAATCATTTTCTGTTCCATTTTCCATTTGATTCTTTCCCCGCTTGGGCAGAGTTTCACAGGGAAACAATATGGAGGCAATAATTTTGGTCAGACCCCAAAAATACATTGTATAAGCCATTTTGAGAAATTTGTAAATGATCAAGATGGAGAAACTCAATTCCTGAGATCCCAATAGTTTTCATAGAGCAAGAAGAAGTCTGGAATAGGGAAACCCTAAAGAATACCAGGAAGCATGAATTGCCCCATTTAAACTATAAGAAACATAAAGGGCATTCTGTAATGTTCGGATAGGGAACAACATTGTTCACTTCTCCGCAGCAAGACTGACCACAATCACACTTCCTTAGTGCCGTTGGGTTACCAGAGAAAGCAAAAACACAGGCACGGGCTGCTTTTACTGAGGATTAATTCAAGTTAATATTTCTTTGCACGTAATAGTTTTTGATGGCGTTTATCTTCTGAAACGAACACAGTTTGGGCAGTGTTGAATTCTTACAATCTCCCTCGTTATTTCCAGTTAACCTAAGGGGAAATGATGAACAGGGACGCTGAAGTCTTAAAGCACAATGAGATGGTCGAAAACCTGTGGTATTATTACTTTGAAAAAAAGAAATTGTCGACTCACAGTCAGCGTGCTGTGGCATCTGAGTGGTTTTGCAGTGGCAGAAGAGACCTAGGCCCTTTCTGAAGACCCTGTAGTGGCCCCAGAAGGTCATGAGATAGCTATGATACCAATTCATAGCCTGAACCTTAATCTCTGCAGAGAATTCAGTTCTTGCATATAATGTTCATTCCTTTGCAAGCTGAGTTTGCTTATCCAGAGTAGCCTAAATCCTATTTATCTTTTGGCTCATCAAGGGTTTGTTGAAGTATTAGCATTCTTTCAGCCTCCTAGTTAATGCACATAACATCTGCTGCTTGGTGGAGGCTTGGGTCTATTTTTTGATGGGCTCTGTACGCTGATGTTTTGTAGGCACCTGGGGATCTGTGCAGCTCTCATTCTAAGCATAGCAGTCCTCTTGACACAGTGGGAGATCCATGGACAGGTCAAAGGCAATATGCAGAGAGGGTTAGCGGTGGATAAATCAATCTTAATGTTTCAGGAAAACTAAAATGGAAATTGCTTGTGCTCTGAAGCAGTCCATGTTTTCAGATGCTTACTCTGAGTGAACATCAACTTAATTTTTCCACTATATGTATTCACTGATGAAATAGCTAGTCAGATCAAGTGCTTGTCATCTCTACTTTTAACTCAGTGAATTTCACTGTATTGTAAAAAGTAACATCTTGGATGTCCCAGTTGGATGAGGTGAGTCAGTATTTCAGATCAAAATCATTTTAGTTTGCCCTATTTGCTGTGTTTCCTTCTTGTTTGAAAGCCCTCTTGTCATCCTTCTTTCCTTTGCATATTGTCCGGTTGGCAACCAACTTAGAGAAAGGGGCTCTTTGGCCTGTGCTAGCAAGAATTTGGCTTTAATTGGGCACAAGAGGCAAGTAGATGAGCAAGGGTGTAGCACATTATGGATTGCATGCAAGAATTTTACTTATTGAACACATTAATGACCAATGTGACTGAAGAGTAGTGCTGATGCTGTGGCATATACTGCTATGGACCACCATGTGGTTGCCAGAGAACCACCTCTGTAGCCTCTGCGGTCCTGGCCACCCATACTAGCTTTGGATGGTTTCACCCCCTGCCCCCCGTCCCCCACTGCATCATCATCATCATCATCATAATTGTGGTACTCGTTAAGCACTTACTATGTATTAAGCACTGAGTAGATACAAGGTAACCAGGTTGGATGCAGTCCCTGACCCACACAGGGCTCACAATCTTAATCCCCATTTTACAGAGGAAGTAACTGAGGCCCAGACAAGTTGTGACTTGCCAAAGATCACACAGATAGGCGGAGCCGGGATTAGAACCCAGGTCCTTCTGACTCCTTCTGACTAGCACTCTAACCACTGCGTGAGGTGTGGGTCTGACTTCCAAGAGGAGCAGATCTTGGGGCAGAAGCCAGGGATTCTTGAGAAACCTTGAGGAGCTGAGCTGAGAAGACAAACTCAGAGAACGGGAACCAGGAAGGAAAGCAGTATCTTTCACATCATAAACTCCCTTCTCCAAACTCAGGCCTTGGTGAATGTATCGGCTCGGAGCTCCCCTGCAGTAGTGCTTTTCACCAATTTTGCCCCCTGACTCTTCCTTCCTCTCAGGGCATTCTCTAGCAAGCCAGGTATTGTGGCAGAGAGTCAAACATAAGATGGTTTGTAAGACTGAAGCAGTGGGTACTCTGGTCCTCATCAGAAAAAGATGTCAGAGACACAGTAGCAGACTAGTTATGAGGATTAAAGAAAGAGCATCAGCCAGAAGCTGGATCCCTTTGAGCCAGTTTTCCCAAAGTTCAGAGAAAAGAGTGTCCCATAGAAACAGATTTTAGCTCCTGTAGTTGAAGACTATGATTTATCTGTGGAATATCAATCAATGGTATTTACTGAACGCTTACTGTATGCAGAGCACTTAAGGTACTAAGCACAGAATGTATATGTGAAAGAGGCTGATAAGGAATGGTATTTATTGAGCACTAACTGTGTTAGGAGCACTGTACTAAGCACTTGGGAGAGTTCAGTATTTCAGAGTTCCCTGCCCACAAAAGCTTACAAATCAGCATGAAGAGCACTTGGCCTAGGAGCTAGAGGACCTTGTTTCTGTTTCTGGATCCATCACTTGTCTGCCGTGTGACCTTGGTAAGTCATTTAATTTCTTTGAACTTCAGTTCCCTCATTTGTAAAATGGGCCAAAGCCTATTCTCCCTTCCATTAAGACTGTGAGCCCCATGTGGCACAGGGACTATGTCTGACCTGATTATCTTGTATCTGCCCCAGTGCTTAGTACAGTACTTGGTACTTGGGAAGCACAAATAATACATTATCATTATTGTTGTTGTTGTTCCCCCTTCAAATGATTTGACTAGTGGTATTCATTTAAATGAGATAAGAAATTATTTTTCAAATTTGACTTTTTGGCCTTTGGCTGGTTGAGTGTTTGGGGGAGAGGAAGTGTGAACTGTGACGAAACGGGACTTGAGTCTTTCTACAATTTTCACACATTCATGGTGCAGTCTGCTGGAACCAAATTGAAATTGATTTCACCCTAAATGAGAGCTGTTTATTCAGTCTTTCCACTTGATAGCTAACCATCCTCCCATTTAACTGTCTGTGCTCAGGAGAACATAGGCTTCAAGTAACAAGAGCCACACTGCAGAAGAGGAGAGGGTATTGGCAGGGTAACAACAAGCCTGTGAACAGCTCCTTCTCTCACTCATGACTTGCTCTGCCTAACTCCATTGATTCCTTTGATCTGACTTAGCACAAGTCGCTCAAAACTACCTAGGGAGACAACATATGTTGACCTTTAGAGCTCTTAAAGCTGTTACCTAGCAAAAAAAGGTGTGATTTCATTGTAAAGTCTAGGACATTTTTGTCCTAGGTTTTCAGTTTTTGTTGAAAATCAAGGGAAGGAAATCAGAAGAAAAAAATAATGAGAGAAATTGCAGTATTTGGCTACAGATAGGAGTGAAGCAAAAATGCCTTAGCCCAGCAGAATGGGACCAGATGGCGTGCTATTTTCAAGTACTCCCTACACAGGAAATTGTGCTTGATTAAGAAGATTCTGCTCCTGGTTTGCCCTCAGCCACTGGGAAATTAGCTATGGGATATGTATTTTGTTTTCAGACAGACATATTATTATTTGTAGTCTTACAAGCCAGACTGTAAAGAGGGAGATGTGTTGTCTGGATGCCTGAGAAGAAAAGATTTTCCCCCTCCCCCGCAGGAATAAAGCCCGAGAAGAAAATGTGGAATTTGACCATTAGACTTAATGTGCTCTGAAATGCATTGTGATACTTAACCTCATTGTTGTGATCCTTTTCGGTAACCAAGCACAGAAGAGAAGCTGTGTTCCCCAGAAGCAGCTAGGTTTTTGCAAGATACAGAGTAGACACAGAGGAAGAAAGAGGTTTTAGAGTTCAGCACCCCAGGAGGTTAATGTGTATAAAGCTACTGCTTCAAGGGAGCCCAGTTTAATCCTTGGGGCTGCCAGTCAGGATAATGATTGAAAATCACCCATCCAGAGAATTACTGCTGGGTGTTGATATGTCAGGGTGTGTGGGGGTGGGGGAGGCAGGGGAGGAGAGCCGGAGAATCTAAGTATGGATGGGGGATGTGTGAGCAGTTGATTTTCCAAAAAGCAGGAGGGGCAAATGGGCTGGACCATACAAAGCCTCTTCTGTCAACCCACCAGTCAATGCAACCATAATGTCCAAGTCTACTCTCCATTGCTTAAGAGTGTGCTGGCCCACCATCCGTCTGTTAAAGAAAGACGGAGCTTGTGAAACGAAATGCAAGGACCAGTTCATGAGAGGCTTTAAACAAGGCCCACTTTAGAAAGCATTGAAATGTTGACCACTAATACCAGCCAGGCAGCACATTCTAGCTTTTCATTAGCCTGGACCTAGATTCAGAGGATCTGAGGCCTCCAATAGACACCCACTATGCCAAAACCGGTTATCTGCTAATGAAACCAATAGCTTACCAAACCCTTCATTAATGTTGCCAGAACAAATGAACCAACAAACTTCCAAGTGAAAAATACACTTGTTCATTCAGTTGTGGGGAGGCTTGGTGTTTTTTTTCCTGTCTTTTCCTCTGAACTGAAATAGAATACATTGTTCAGGAAAGTTTGTGAGTTCTATTGACTGAAAAAAATGGGTCATCGACAATATACTTCCAATTTAAGATGACCCAAAGAAGTAAGTTCAAAGTTCTGTTCTGAGCAGCAAATCCTCTTTGAGCATTGCCTGTTTACAGCATGAGAGGAGCTTTGGGGCCTGATTTCTCTGTTTTCTTTCAGTTGGTTAGGTGTCCCCACTCTTCTACTCTACTGTGCACCTCATTCATCTTAATGAGGGGATGAAATGCATATGCAGTCACTGCAAGGAAGCCTCTCCAAAGCTACTGGCCCACACAAGCCCTTGCAAGGCAACTGGGTTGTTATCGCTGATGGAAGGATTGGGGCCCACTTGGGTCATTTATGCTCTTTAACTGAGTCGAGTCACTAATCCCATGCAGTTTTAATAGAACGAGCCATCAGGCTCACCTTTCTTCTCAGCTCCCATTGGCATGTTTCATTTCCTTCCATAGGCCAGTAGGGAAAAGGCTGCCCGGTTCAGGAAGGGACACGACCAGAGTCAGTGCTGCCAAGGCACGTTTTTTTATTTTTCAGAAGAGCTAATGACGCCACAGACTTACTTCCTAGATCCTGCTAGAAGAAAGGGTAATGTTTTTGGAACTTTTCCTTGAAAGCGAAAGAAGCATTTCTGGCAACAGAATTTTTGCACTAGAATTACAGAAGGGGCCTTCAGTATAAGAGCTGGTCAGCCTAGGAAGAGTTGAATAACATTCCTCCTCTTACTTTTTTTCTTTGCTTGCCATGGCCTTGTGTCCTCCCTTCACTGAGGAATTCCCAACAACTGTCAGCGGTGAAAAAGCTGGATTTCTGCTTCAGGAATCCTTTCACTACTGCTCGGTTGGTGCCCTCACAATAACTCTTTCAGTTCACTCCGGTAAACAGGCTCTGCATGCCATCGTGCAGATTCCCTCTCTGCCCCCACCCCCTATCTCAGGGCAGCTCTGCCCTGAAAGCCATTACTTCGCCCTTGTTCCCACTCAGACCCCAGAGGCGATATTTGTTATTTCTTCACTCCTTTTCAGCTCCCCAGCACTCGCAGTGATTGCCACCATGAGTGGGGTCCTGGGGTCTCTACCCTTCCTCACTCTCCCATGACCATCGCTTTGGAGGAGATTCTCTGCCGGGAGTACAGAGCTTGAGAGCCTCTGCCCCCATTCCTCCATGTCACTCATTCATTCATTCAATAGTATTTATTGAGCACTTACTATGTGCAGAGCACTGTACTAAGCGCTTGGAATATACAATTCGGCAACAGATGGAGACAATCCCTGCCCAATGACGGGCTTACAGTCTAATTGGGGAAGACAGACGGACACTCCCGAAGATTCGTTGGTTTGTGTCGGTAGGAGAGTCAAGTGTTTAAACGAGATGAGTCCAGTTGTGAGCCAATCACTTACCCTTGAGTTTATTGTTAACGATAATCTTGAGTGTGGTATTTCTTAAGCACTTAATAAGTATCAAGCATTGTGCTAAAATCTGGGGTAGTTACACTCAAATCAGATAAGACACAGGCCCTGTTCCACTTGGGATTCACAGTCTATAGGGAAGCAGGTATTTAAATCTCATTTTACAGATGAGGAAACTGAGGCACAGAGAAGTAAAGGCACTTGCCCTAAGCCACACAGAAGGTAAGTGGCAGAGTAGGGATTAGAACTCCCATCCTCTGGCTCCCAGACCTGTGTCTTTCCACTGATTAGACCACCTTCTTTTCATTCATCAAAGATTCAGAGACCATCTTCCTCTGGGATTCCTGTATATTTCTTCATGATGATGGTTATCATAAAAATATAGGATTTGTCCTAACTGGAAATCAAACTTCCCCTTGGGAGGTGTTTTAGAAGAAGACACATATAAAAGAAGGCATTTTGGTTACCCTGCCATGGTTAATATTAAGCACACAGTCACAATATTCCCCTTTCAAATGTACTAAGTTTTGAATTGAAGTCATTAGCAGGTGCTGGCATCTTTTTTTCCTTTTGGTAGAGAGAAAACACATGTTTTATTTCATAAACAGCTTTGATAATCAACAAAGCAAGAAAATAGATCATTAACCTTCCATTGCTTTCCATTGTTATACTACCTTTCCTGTTTCATGGCTCTCATACAAACAACTTTACAATCTTCAATTTTACCCTTTGGACCAGAGAAGATAACTGAATCACTCTTGCCAACCCTCCCTCTTCCTCTTCCTCTCTCCTCAAATCACTTTGGGCCCATCTTCTCCACCTCATCGCTCCCTCTGGGGGCTGGACTCCCCAAACCCCACAGGAGCAGAGGGCCATGGGAGGTAAATGTAGCCCGGGCCCTGTTGGAAACATTCTAATTGTAGATCGGCCCAGCTTGGAATAGTGAAAAACCCCGTGGCTTCCCTCCCAGTGGTTGTGAACTTATATTCTCGTTATTGACTCTGAACAATCTGATTGCATTCCATCTACCCCAGCAGGTAGCACAGTGCTTGGCACACAACTTAACCAAAACTGCTATTGCTGTTACTGTTGTTCAACTATGCTTGTTGAATTGTTGCTTTAATATAACCTGTTGATATAAGAATCAAACATCTCCTATGTTCTTATTGGCATAAAAGTAGATAGAACTTGAGTCTCTTGTGGGCGTTGGATTGTGCCTGAATCACTTGTCCAAACAGTATTTCCCAGCACTAAGTACAGAAACTGGCACATTGCAAGCTCTGGGGAGATGGCAACACCATTAGTCCAAGTGGAAAATTGAGGCCAGTCAAATGAAGAAGCAGGGGCAGGTTCAAGCAATTTCTTCTTCATGCTTTGCCCATTAGACTAGGCTCCTAGTCTTGTAAAATGTAGTATTCGAGGTGATATATTCCTTATCTTTTAAAATGACTTAAAGGTTTATGTCAAACCAGGAACAATTTTTTTGTTTCAAACTTGTTCTATCATCCCTGTCTCTTTGATTAGCCATTCCAACTCCTGGTTCATCCCAAGGAAAGACCTACAAAGGATGCCAAGAGAAAGGTGACTGCTTGAACTTTTGGAAGTTTAGGAAAAAGCTACTGCTCCCACCTGCAGCACTGAGCCGCTTGACTCCCTTGCATGTGGGCTTTTTTTTCTTGGAAACCAGTGTGGCCTAGTGAAAAGATCATGGACCTGGATTCTAATCCAAGCTCCTCCACTTGCTTGCTGTGTGACCTTGGACAAGTCTCTTAACTTCTCTGGGCTTCAGTTTCTTCACCTGTAAAATGGTGATTCAAGACCTGTTCTCCCTTCTACTTAGACTGTGAGCTCTCTGGGGGAACAGGGATTACAACTGACAAGATTAATGTATATCTACCCCAAAGCTTCATATAGTGTTTGGCAAATAGTAAGTACTTAACAAATACCACCATTATTATTGTTAATTTGTTGATGTTAATGGGAAACAGTGCACTATAGTGGAAAGAACACAGGCCTGGGAATGAGAGGTCCCAGTCAGGTCCTAAACCTGGTTCTACCACTCTGTCTATGTGACCTTGAGCAAGTCACTTCACTTTTCTGTGCCTCAGTTACCTCATCTATAAAATGGGGGTTAAGACTTGGAGCCCCATGAGGGGCAGGGTCTGTGTCCAACCTGATTAGCTTGTCTCCACCCCAGTGTTTAGTACAGTGCCTGGCACATAGTAAGCACTTAAGAAATACCATTAAAAAAGATTAGGTAAATCAGGTTACCATTAAAAAAGCATCAGAGTAAGGACCTTCCACAGTGCTGTTTACAAAGGAAATCAGTCAAATAGGTCCTGAAATTCCCAATGTATTTCAGGCTGGATCCTGTGACTCTTAGGTGCTTCAAATTTCTACAGAAATTTCCTGGGAGGTTTAGGGGCAGGACTCTAGCTGTGTAAGGCTTGAGTCGGGTCTGTTAAAGCATCTGTTGGTGTTAGCATGCTGTGAATGAACAGATTCATTCTTGTGATTGCTCTCAAGTTTTGAAAACTCACCCTCTGCTTTCACATGTATTAGGGAAATAAATTAGGGAACTGTAATTAAAAATAAAATGGTCTCATTAGGAAGTTACCATTACAGAGGAGGCTTGGAACTTTCTTAAGTAGGTTAGTAGCCAAAAAAATGGGCAATTTGGTATAATCTGATGTCAATTTCATTGATATAGGGTATTTTATAAGGTATTTTATGTATTGGCATTGCTTTAAATTACCATAATGGTACCGAAACATTTGCCATGTAATGGTACTGATCAGAAAATCATGACTCAAGAATTAGCATTAAATTGATTCAGATACAGAGGCAACTGAGTGGATTTATTTGTGAATTTCATCAGCAAAATAGCCTTTCCTTTATTCTATACAGATGCACAAGTCTAATGCTATTCTCCATATCCTGTTTTCCCATGTAAGTGTTGTCATCCTTTTCAGTGCCCCGGTTTGTGTCAAGCCCCTTCTTTCATGTGGTCAATTTAGAATTTGTGGTTTCACCATTGGAATTAAATCATCTGAAACAAAAGAATTTCTTCTCTTTCTCTGAGCTTGAGAGAGAAAACTTCAACCACCAAGTGCCAGCTCCCGAGATCACAGAAAGCATGTCCTTTATTAGAGTTAACCGGGAGTTCTAGGCAAGGGTGACCTTTCCCAGTATTTCATCATCACAAATAAGGTCAGTGCACTGTGAGCTGGGGAAGTTGTATATCTGTGTGTCTGCCTGACTTTAAAGTTGACAGAGAAGGTCTAAGTAACCAGTGTTTGATGACATATTTCTCAGTCGATCAGCATTATAGAAGTCAAGCAGTGGAATACTATTTTTAACTCAGAGTGTTTCATGTTTGCATGTGTGTATATGTGCAGATATATACAAATATGCATGAATGTTCTTATGCGACTAGCCCTAATACATGAATCTGATCACGAGCAGCTCACCGGTTTTAAGGAAACATTGTGAAAAAACAACTTTTATTACTATCCTCAAAGCTCTCCTACTGAGTGTTCTCTGAATGGGAGAGCACTGTCTACACTCGTTGTGTAGGTAACGCCTGCCATGCCTCAACAAAATTCGGTTTAGCACTTTAGAAAGTGCACTACCATTTAATCAGGTAGACCAGAAGGAGTTAATGCAGTTTACCAAAGGGCCAAATTGCCTTCCTCTTGTAGACTGTAAGCTCACTGTGGGCAAGGAACTCATTTATATATTGTACCCTCCCAAGTGCTTAGTACAGTGCTCTACACACAGTAAGCGCTCAATAAATAACGAATTAGTGAAGCCTTCTCACCCCAATGTAGCTTAGCCGTGACGAAGATCTGGGATGACAAGTAGCTTCTTGTTCAGCGTCCAGTGACCGGAGTGCTTGGACCATTACATTTACTCAGCCTACGGAATTATCTTCAAAGGTTGACAGCTTCATAACTTCTGCTTGTTTTTGCTTTGAACTAGGAAGAGAAGCAGAGTGTTTTACTCTGTCCTACGCTTGGGATCTCTGAGCAGTGTGACTCAATCTGAGTGCAGGTAGCTGACAAGGAAGTTGGAAAAGAAAAGGGAAATGTCTTAACCATATGGCACTATACTGGAAACATTGGATTATATGTTTCCAGTGCAGTGAGGGTGTGGAACTGAGGGGAGTCACAGTTTTAAGATTTCCCTGGGTTAGCGACATGCAAATGCTTAATTTAACTTATTCCCTCAGTTTGAGTACCCAAATGAGATCAATGCCTACTACTGACTGCATCACCCTTTCCTCAGAATAGGAATTAATTCTTAAAATCATCCATCAGGTACCATTTCGTAGTGCAGACCAGTCACCTAAACAGAGAGAACCTGCTGAAATTTTGACAATTGCAGGGCTAACCGGTAACAGAAACATTACTTGGAGAGCCTCCAATGAAAGGTACTTATATTCAAAAAAAAAAAAAAGGGTCCACATCTGACTCCTTTGAACAGCACCCTGTCTTCTGAAGACATGATATGGAAGTAAGTCTTCACTACATTTGTTTGCTATCCAAAAGAAAAATGAAATGCTGGCTCATTTTAGGAAGGAGCCAAGGAAATGTACATGTTCTCATCATAGGGTTCAAACATTTCAAGTACGCTTGATTCCCTTTTGCAATGTTGCAGAGGTTTCAAAGAGCACACAAGGAAGCAATTCTTTCCTGCTGTTTCCACTTTAACAAGATTTTTTTTACACCTTTGGAGTCCAAATGTCTGGTGTATACATGGAATCACTCAGGTTTATATTCAGGCTTTTGACTTGTTCCTGTTGATTAGATTGGTTGCACTTTCTTGTCTTGCCTACAGATAAAGAGAAAACGTCCTCAAAAGAACCATAGTAACTTATGAGTCCAAATGTCTGCATTTTAGGAAGTCTACTTCCTTTTTGGTTTTGTTAGCGGTGTAGTTTTAAGCAGATTATTTTTCACTATCCCCCTATAAAATCCTCTCCCATTGTAAAGATGCAAATGAAGGTTTCTTCCATTTAAAAATAAAAATGAAAATTGATCATTAGTGTTTCCCATTTATATTTTACAACTGTTGGCCTGGAACTCAGTTTCGCCCTGAAAAAGTGACTCATTGCTTCGCTCTGTTTATGGGAAGATAATTCTTTCCTGTGTAACTGGGTGTTTAATTCTGCTGTTTAAACTTTTAAATGAGCTTTGGCCAGACTTTGATCCAGGAGAGAACATTTAAAGGAAAAAAAAATCTGAAACTGAAACCCCACAGACAGCCGATGAAGGTGGTGTTGGCTTTTAATCTACACAGGCCTTCCTATAATGAGGGAGAGGAAAAAGTGACATAAAAACGTGCACCCATTTAACACGTGGCAGATTGTACTAGTTCATGTTAGTCTCCCATTTTGGATATCGGACCTGGTGATGGCTTATTATTATTCAATCCCGGGTTAATTAGTAGTAGAAGTGGTAATAGTATGTAGCGCTTACTATGTGCACAGCAGTGTACTAGAACAAGGAAATAAACATTTGGGGTATCATTACATAGCGAATTGAGCTGCTCTTTATACTAGTACATGAGAGTACAGTTCAGAGTCCCCATTGCAACTCATTATGGTTGAAAAGGTTTTGTGATGCCCCATCCGAGAATCTGACCTTTGCTGAATTTTCACTCATTCAGTTTCAGTTGAGTGTTATGAAAGTAAAAATTTCCCGATAGGGTCAGTGGAAAAGGCCGCTGAATTGCTGAGAGGATTTCTGATTCTTAAACTCTGGCGGAGGTGATTAGGTGGAGCTGGTTTTCCTGGAATTGTAGGGTAGATTTTCCTGTTGTGTTTCAGCGTTGACTGTCTCACAGTTGCAGACACAGGGCTGCTCCAGGATCGCTGGGATTACAGGAGCTGCTGCCATCTGGTCTCTTGGACCTGTCAGTGTCTTTTGAGTGGGTCACCGTGGTCTCTCTCCTCAGCAATGTTTCATCAAAAAGGACTAGGGCGAAATCCACCGGTGGGTATTCTAGTTGTGTTTTTAAGAGTTAAGGGAGGAGTTGAAAAATAACTTTTTCAAATCCTTTGACTGAATTATAATCTCCTAATGGGAACGGATTGTTTTTCTCAGGCTATTGTAACAAATTTCCTTCACTATTCGGAAATCTTAGCACAATGGGGCTGTTTCTTGCAAAGGTTTGATTGTAAATTTAGTAAATTTCATCTGTGTCATTTTTCCAGTCTTTTAAAATGAAAGAGTAGAATTAATCATACAGGGGCATCTCTAAATTTCACATTTCAGCAAATTAAATTCTAGAATTTTAATTAGGTTTTTTTTTCTTTTGAAAGGATGTGGGTATCCACATATTTTACTTCTAATATTTATATGAGCCTGTCACAAAGTAGTAGTTGATATTGCTCATTGGTTTGTTATCTCTCCCCCCGCCACCCAGGTCGTATAGAGGACAGATGCGGGGTGCTTCAGATTTATTCTCCAAAGTTAAATGTCGAATGTAGACATTTAACGTGCAGTATATGCAAGGTGGTGTAGAAAAAGCTGCGTGAAGGATGTTATTTGTAGATTCAGTTTATATCGACAGCAGATGTGTGTATATCATGGAACTAAGAGTGTTCGCAAAGGACTTGACTTATTTGGCATAAAACTCTGTTATTGGAGAGGACTTTGGCTTAAGTAGTGCCTGAATGAGGATGCAGTTAGTGTTCACTTGAAGATACCAATTTGCATTTTTTTTAAACTTCTAGTGTGGTAATGTCTCCTTGTGAACTCTGAGTTTATCACTTTCAATCCCACTTGTCTAGTTATCAAGTAATCATCCCTGTAAGTTTAGGTAGTCATTTGCCAGTTATTTTCTCAATCATCCTTTGCCCTTTAAATTGATAGCTTTGAGAGGTTTTCAAGGCAAGGGAAAATATATTACTTCAGGACCTCAAAAGTTGTTAGGCCCAAACTGATTTTAAAGTGCATTGGTGAGTTTGTTTCAAAGTTGTTAATTGTAGAATGATGCTGTAGATTTAGTTTTCCACTCTTGTCTAGACTTTAAGCTCACTGTGGGCAGGGAACATGTCTACCAACTCTGTTACACAGTACTCTCCCAGGTGCTTAGTATGGTGCTCTGCACACAGTAAGTGCTCAATTAAATATGATTCATTCTTCTACTGATTTTTCTGCCAAGTATAGTCCTTCTGTAATTTAATGTATGATTTTGATTCCTGCCACTTTTAATTTCTCCCCCAAAATGAACTTGCCTCTGGCATTACTAGCAATCAGTCACTGAATAGTATTTATTGAGCAGTTCCTGTGTTACGAGCACTGTACTAAGTGCTTGGGAAAATACAGCGCAGAGACACATATTCCTGCTCACAAGGAGTTTACAGTCTAGATGGGGAGACAAACATAAAAAATAAATTATGGCTCTGTTTACAAGTGCTGCGGGGTGAATATCGAGTGCTTAAAGGGTACAGATCGAAGTGCAGGGGTGTCACAGAAGGGAGAGGGAGTGGGGGAAATAAGGGCTTAGCTGGGGAAGGTGTCTTGGAGATGTGATTTTAGTAAGCCTTGGGAGATGGGAAGGAGGGTGGTCTGTCATAAAAGTAGTAACTGCATTTATTGAGTACTTGCTCTGTATGGTGCACTGTACTAGATGCTTGAGGGGTATAGAATAACCAAGGGGCTGTTCATCTGGTTTTATCCTAGGCTGTCTCATTTTCAGCTGTTTGGTCGCTTCTCCCTCTGTATTTTCATCTCAAGTGCCCATCCTCCCATCCTCTAGACTCCTGATGTTGAGTTTCATGACTTGAATGCGGTTCCCGTCTTCCCAGGGGCCTGGCAGGGGATTGCGAAGACTCTGGAACTCTGGGGATGGGTAGAAAGGAGTCTGGGGTCCTTGAAGATAAATGCTTTAGATTTGGGAGGGGTTGGATGGACTTTGACAAACCGTTACATATACTATCACATGTAGTACCTTGTGTGATGCATGTGATGTTATGTTATAGTAGTAGCATTTATGGAGCACCCACTTAGTGTGATGCATTGTACAAGGCACTTGGAAAGCCCTGATAAGTGACACATTGTTTGCCCTCAAGGGGTTTCCATTCTAAAGGGAGAGCAGGCAGAATTATAGAAGGGCTGTGGCCTCTCTGATGTGAGGGCAGAGAGAACGACTGTCAGTAGGCACCCTACTTTGAATCACAGCAAATTCAGATTTATAGTTTGAACCGTTGCTGTACTGAGACTTTCATTCACCTGCATTCCACGTTCAAAATGAGCAACTTAAAACTGACAAAAATATCTTCCTTGGTGTGGGAAGGGTACAGCTTCCTTGCCTCTTCCCTGAGCTAGCAAAGGTCTCGTTTTTCCAGTTACTCAAAGTTAAGTAGCAGGTGGAAGAAGTGAGTTTGGGATTTCATTTCCAACAACAGGAGTGATATTAAGGGGAACCGTAAGTAAGAAGTGCAAGGAAAATGACCATGGAGCCAGGCCAAGATGGTAGCCCCAGAATTTCAGGATTACTCAACTGATAAACCACTGTGCTTCGAAGGAATTCAAAACTCAGTGTTTGCGTGTAAGGCATCAACCACAAAAGAAGGGAGTTTCCCGACTTTTGGTTTATGACTGAGAAATTTTGGGGGTTTCCAGATTTTTGGAAGGATGTTCTCCCTGAGGAACTCTAAGCCCAACTTTTGTACGGCCACCCTCAAACACAAGTTCACAGAGTTTTCCAACTTTGGGCCCTTGAAGAGAAATTCTTTTCCCTAAATTTAGATTTCTACTCTATGATACAGTCCAGTGCCCAACAGACCAAGGAAGGAAGGTTGCCCCTCTGTCAGAGTCCTGAAGAATAAGATGAGAGCTTTGCATTGGATGGAAATTTATTGTTGGTCTATAATTCATACCTTTTTTGTGGTGAAGGCACACCCCCCTTTTGATTTCAGCACATGTGTCCTGGGCCACTCATTCTTGTGCTGGAGGTAAATTTATCTAGGAACAGTGCAATCAAAGATAGTGGCTCCCAGATCCAAAGACAATGAAACCACCAGCTTTGATTACTTTGGGCTTTCAGAAACCAAACCCCAAGTACAGTCCACCAGTGAAGACCCCCGGACTGGGTGATCTCTGGGTGTTCCTTTTGCTTTAATGCCCACTGGTCCTGATTTAAGTCCAATGGTAAAATTTAGAGAATGGATCAAATGTTCTCTGATCCATACTGCAGGATAGAAATGTAATAGATTCCACCTACTTTACATTGGGAACTCTGACAAAACCTGAGAGAGTTTACAATCAGTGCTGAAAATACCCAAATGGGTAGCTTTCTGCCCTATTAGCCCTCTGATGTCTGTCCCATCCCAGTCTTCATTGCCCCCAAACTCCTTGTTAGTTTTTGCCTTGCGTTCCAAATGCAAAGTTGGCACTAGGGCTGCACAGAGGGGAAAATCATCAGTATTTGGTTGCAGATGATGAAATAATTGTGCTTCCATCACCATTTCTTGCAATTTCGTAAAATACCCAGAAATGCTTGAAATTTCATGTGTGAAGTGAGTTACTGTTCGAATATATAAATGGAGTAAGTCAGTACCTTTCAAACTTTGATGATAAATCTCTCTGTAGGAAATATTCTGCCTCTCTTCACTCTCTCCTTCAGGGTGTTAGCACACTTTTATGCTCTCTCTCACACCACTTTACAAAGAATTGTCAACATTGTATTTGGCCCACAAATATACATTACCTCTGTCGGTATTTACCAGTGCCTCTCTCCTCATACCGTAGGTCTGAGGTAATTCTTTAATCTTCCTCTAACAGAAATTGCTGTAAAAGTCCAAAACAAAAGGATGAGACATAGAAGCAGAGTACAGAGCATATTAAATTCATTTTAAGATTTTATTTCTGACATTTGTGAAGGGCCTTCTTTATTTCGAGAATCGTACTGAGTGCTGGAGAAAGGTACGAGGGTATTGAATCAGTCACCGCCTGGCCCTAGGGTACTAACAATCTAAAGCCATATCCAACTTTTGTATCGATGATCCTGATGCTAAATAGGCCCATCTTGAATTATTTCAGGTCTTGGCGGTTTGGGATAGTAATTATTCTTACTAAAAAATTTCATTTAGCCAATGGGTGATTATTTCAGAGATTGTAAATTTCTCTTTTGTCAGCCTCCAGAACATGTTGTTTTCCAGTTCCTCAGACTCTCCTAAAACAAAAAATATATATATTTTAGGACTGCATCTTCACCCACACCCTGGCTCCCAGGAAGCCTGCAAGGAACAATTGGTGATTCCTCAGTGCATTTAGATTCATACCAGTTCTCTGCTCCCTGCACCTACCTTGTGCCTTCTCATCACATAGGGGAAAAAAACAGTCTACTAGGTTCTGCATTTAAGCTATCTGGTTGAACCACAAAGAGAGTGCTGTCACCTGTATTTCACTGCCCTATTCCACGCCTCCTTTTTCCTTCCTCTTTTTCCTTCCCTGTCATCGCCGTCCATCAATTGCATCAATCTCTACATCACATATCTCCTTGTATGCCCTATTGGAGTTCAGGAAGGCAGGTCACCAAATGAGAGCATGTTACTATTTTCGATGTGGTGTTCCTTGAATAGTCTTCAATCGTTTGGACTGAAAATACCCAACTTGTCTGATCCTATCTGGGTTGAAAAAAATAGCTCTCATGGGTTCTTCTTGGCACTTGCCTGACTTGTGTTTTCTGCATGTTTTAACTAGCTGCTGGAGGCCCGGAAAAATGAGACCAGGCTTTGGAAGAGGAAACATATGAGGAAAAATACTTGAAGATAACTTAGTTTTAACCAACCGAGGCAGAGAGAGTGGATAAACCTGAGTAGTATAGCCAGAGCTGAGTTGGTTTGTCCATTTTGAAACAATGCTTTCATAAGAGGAGGAGAGATCAAGTAGGACCCAATGAGGAATGTTCTGGATTTGAGTCGGAGGTTATGAAGTTGATGAATCTTCCTCTCTCAATAAGCTGCATCTCACAGGTGGTCTAGTCATGTGAACATTACCTTAGCAGATCTTATGAAGTTACGGACCATTTGGGCTGTGCTGTGTGAAGTGTATTAGTCTCTCTTTTTAAAAAGCATGATATTTGTTTTAATGATTGAGGACCTGGTAAAACAAAGTTGCATCTCAGCAGAAAATTGGGGCTTGAGTGTTGATGGCAGACCAGCAAAGCTCCCTGCCAGCAAGAAAGAAGTAGCTCTTTTTGAGCAAACGCTTTATGTGGAAAGAGAGACCGGGCAAAAGGGAAAATGGCACCAGGCATAACATACATTTTCAGTTCAGTAACACAACAAGGAACAGCCTTTTTGTGGGGCCATGGTGGCCGGGGCTGTGGGTGCTGCACTGGCCTTTTCAGCCACACACGCACTCAGAGGTGAACTTCACTGTCAGTGGTATCTCCTTCAAATATGAAGAAGGACCTTTCAATAGTAGTTTGAAACCTCGATTTAGCCCAAAGCACCATATGGTAATTCTGAATGCTTCTGATGGAGAAAAGGTCAGCATATTGTGGAACTGGCTAGTTTTCCTCAAATACATGGAAGGATGAATGCAAAAAAGGCATATTGTTTGAATCTCTAAACACAGCTTTGGATCAGAAGCTTTGCTGGTCTTCCCACAAAGCACGTATGAATGAGCCCTAGCGGGTGATGTGAACCCTGCCTCCGTTTGTTGAACTGTGCTATTCTCTTAGGTCTGCAATGGGCTGGATATTATATTCCCGGCACTATTGCTGCAGTTCCCAGTTAATTGTCATGAAACAGAGAGAGTTCAAAGAGATTTGGTTCCCAAGCTTGCTAATGAGCAAGAGGCTCTCTTCACCTTAATGAACCAGGATTTATGTGTGAGATTTTTGGGAGGGAAAGAAGGAGGGAAGCAAGAGTTTAAACAATGACTTTACAGTGAATGGAGTGTGCAGCTGGTCCCTCCGAAGCTGTCCTCTGTTATGAGCAATCCAGCTTGGGGAGATTGTGGTCTAAAGAGGTGCAGCTCTGTGAGACTAAAGCAGAGCTTCTCCTTCTGCTTCACTTGTCTGTCGGCTTGCTACAGCGATGGATTCTTGACAAGAGAGCATAGGGAGGGGAGTTGCGTGGGGCGACTTTCGCAGAATCATTCCATGTAGTTCCTTTGGAGAAGAAAGTATACTTTGTCTAGGAGAGAGGATCCTTCCCAGAAAACTTTTCCGGGATGACCTCTGTCTTTGGAAACCAGAGATTTAGGCCAACATGCCAGCCGGGGCCAGTAAAATGTTTTGTTTGGACAAGTCATCTCTTTTTGCTACCGTCACACAATATTATTGGAAAAATAAGACATAACAAAACCCCAAACATTTCCTTGAATACCGACCCGATTGGGAAGCTCATATTGTATTTCAGGTCAGATATTTTTTGGAAATTGGCACTTCTCACCATGGGCATCTAACCATCAATATCTTTGTATTATCAGAGGGTCTTGCAGTGATGAATTTAGAATCTCTTTGACTGATTTTTTTCCGAAGAGGATGTATGGTTTAGCCAAGTGTCATGAAAAATACTGCTACTGATAGGTTGTAGGGTATGATGGAAATCGGGGACATGACAGTGGTTTACAAATAGACAAGAAGCTCTAAAATAAGCTGCAATCATCTAACAACGCTAATACTTTGCCCCAGTTTTCAATTCGAGTAATCAAAAAAGCAGGTGGAAAAGCCTTGGGTGTAATAGGAATAAAGCAAATGAAATGCCATACTATTTTCTGGACCCTGTTTTGGAGAGTCAGTTTCACAAGCAGCCACCCTCAGGGCCCTTCAGCACATTTATAATGTGACAGAGCGAACAAGCAAGGTCTTACAAAACGAGCTATTCATGGCTGAGGTGGAAAAAAAACAACCACAACCCCAAACCTCAGAATCTCTTCGAAATACCTGAGTGGGTCGTGCTGCCCATCCCCCAGGTTCGGGCTGTTGAACCCCGGAGTTTACTGGAAGTCATCTGAACAGCAGTGAAAGTTGACAACCCCCCACCGCTGACCCCTTGTGCTTTCTCTTACCTAATCCCATCTTACACTGTGTTTCCAGATAGCCGATCAGCTTCCCTGGATTTCGCTGACGACACAAGAAAGCTGTGCTTGAAGATGGAAACACTGGAGTCGGAACTGACCTGCCCTATCTGTCTGGAGCTGTTTGAAGACCCACTGTTGCTGCCCTGCGCTCACAGCCTCTGCTTCAACTGTGCGCATCGTATACTCGTCTCCCACTGCGCCTCCAACGAATGTGTTGACTCCATCACCGCCTTCCAGTGCCCCACTTGCCGTTATGTCATCACCCTCAACCAGCGGGGTCTAGACGGGCTGAAGCGCAACGTGACGCTGCAGAATATCATCGACAGGTTCCAGAAGGCTTCGGTGAGCGGGCCCAATTCCCCCAGCGAGACCCGGCGCGAGCGGGCGTCGGACGGCGGCAGCATGACCTCGAGCGAGAAGGTTCTCTGCCAGTTCTGCGACCAGGACCCCGCCCAGGATGCCGTGAAGACCTGTGTCACTTGCGAGGTGTCCTACTGCGAAGAGTGCTTGAAAGCCACTCACCCGAACAAGAAGCCCTTCACTGGCCACCGCCTCATAGAGCCCATCCCGGACTCTCACATCAGAGGGCTCATGTGCCTGGAACACGAGGACGAGAAAGTGAATATGTACTGTGTGACCGACGACCAGTTGATCTGTGCCTTGTGTAAGCTGGTTGGGCGACACCGGGATCATCAGGTGGCGGCTCTGAGCGAGCGATACGACAAGTTGAAGGTTAGTGCTCTCCGGTCTGCGTCTGGTGCTGCGCAGAAGCAGCTCGAGGGGTGGAAACATAGCCGATAGTCGGCGAGAGTTGGAAGGGTCCCCGCTTGCCTTCTGGGTGACCTTGGGCAAGTCACTTGACTTTCCTGGACTTCAGCTGTCCTCATCTCTGAAATGGGGATTGATCCCTACCCAAACAGTGAGCCCCATATGGGGGCTGTGTCCAACCTGATTTATCTTGTATCCACCCCAGGGCTCACTGCAGTGATTGACACATAGGAAGGGCTTAACGAATATCACTATTAACATTATTATTATGATTATTATGATGATGACAATGATGATTACCTTTGCTGGCGGTGGTTGTAGCTCTCGGCCGGCTCTGGGTAGAGAGGAGAAGAAAGGATGAGCTGGTACAGGTGGAAGACTGCTTGGCATTTCAAGTGCGGTTCACGCAAGGGGAATTTCTGGAAATCGGCAATACCTTGCACGTGTTGCTCTGAATGATCTGGATTTCTGTTAAAGCAGCAGGAGAGGCAGGAATCACTTTCTGCAGTTAAAATAATAAAGCCACATCTGCAGGTAGTACCCCAAGCTCTTGCGAATGAAAGAAAAAAAGAATACCTCAGTGGAACATGCGTTAGATAGCGTCATCATCAGGCCACTGCATGGGAAGTGTCCTTTACCCAGTACTGCTCCGAGATCCTTATTTTTAATGATAAAAATTCCATCAGCTGACAACTTAGAATCAGCCGGGTGTCTGGTCTCTTTGTTTCCCTGAATCAAAAGAAATCACTTAACAAAGCTCAGGCGACAGAGAGTGGTCTGGGATATGCCATCACCCACCCAAGCTCTCTTAGTCATCTGGCCAGGATCGAGCTTTAGAGCCAAGGGGAGAGGAAAAAAAGTCAAGAAATGCCCTCTTTCTGGGGAAATGTGTCTGTGATTATTTAAAAGCATGATTACATTGGAGAGCTCACAGAAAGGTAAAAGAGTATTTGTCTTGTGCAGCTAAATGTAGATGGAGAGGCACTGATTTAAGAAGGAAGTATAAATTAAAAGCTTTAGGTAAATATACATGAAAGCTTGTCCTCTCAAGAAACACACACTGTGGTGTTGATCAAACAAAATGTATCACATGATTACCATCATTTTTTTTCTTTAGTAGTAAGGCACGGGCTACAGTGGGGTAATTGCAGAGGGGGTTTTGATCACTGATAGAGCTATCACCCGTTGTCTGATTTCTCTAGTTGACTACCTGCTGCATTGGGAGACGCAATCCTCCATCCATCCATTTCCCCAGGATTGAGTATTCTCTGTGTTCTGCATGTAAAGGTTCCCAAGGATACTTGTAAATCCACTCTTGAGACACTTTGTTAAAGATAAGCCACCCACAACTGCAGTGACAGGGTCAGTGCAGAGACATGAAAACTGTGCATTGGTGAATAGCTTGTTGGAGGGAGGAAAGCTATCAATCAGTCAATGGTATTTTTTGAGTGTTTACTGTGTGCAGGGCACTCTGCTAAGCACTTGGGAGAGTACAATACTATAAGTCAAAGGTAAGAATTGTAGATTATTCTAAAACACATTTAACTTTTTTGAAGTCCAAGATTTTTATTATACTTTTTGTTTTTCCCAAGACCATTTGATTGAATTACCGTTATTTTTCATCCACCCTTTAAACAAAGCCCTCACCGTCATTCTGCTAGTCTATATCAATGAGTCTCAGTATTTAACTCTGGATATATCCAGGCAGCAGCTAATTATTCAAAGCAGGTGTCCTCCTTCATGTGCCACAGTATAGACTATGGTACTGTTGTCTATGTCTTTTAGCTACAAAAATGAAACCCTTTAAATGTTCTGGTATGGTTACTTTCATTTTTATCAGGTGTAGAAACATAAATGGATGAAGAAAATTCAATATCTCCTAAAAAAGCGTATCTACAGGACAGAAATTTGTTGTCACTCTTTTGAACAATTGACTAGCATTCCCATAATGCACAAAATCATTGCCATATAAATATTTCCACATAGGAGCAAGGTATTTGTGTTTTGGGGGTACAAAAGCATGAACAGGGAGTCAAATGGGATTTGTTTTCATTTTTACTTCAGATTAAACAAAGGCACATAATGTATTCTGTTCATTGGGATTTCCCACTTTACACTCAATATGTAAAAATTGATTTGTTTTGAGGGGGAGGAGTAAAGGGCCATAGGGATCTATACAGTTGCTTTGTGGAAACTCACTGGGTCACTTCCTACCGGATTTAACAATAGGTAAGCATGTTGTTAAAGAGAAAGAGAAAGACTCAGCAGAATTCTGCTCCCTCAGGAGGAAGCAGTGTTTTGATCTTGGCATAACACTAAATTTCTGAGGATGCCTACAGCAGGAGGTGTTCTAATCTATGCACAGTAAGTGTTAGATGTGATGTGTATTAAGCACCTATTTGGAGTCTAGCACATAAGAGATCAGGCCCGGTCCCTGGCTCACCATCTAGGTGGGAGTCCTCAGAGAAAGACAGCACTAACCATGGATTAGCAAACCTGAGGCAACAGGCCAAGATGATCATGTGAAGAAAGGTAAGTCCTCAGGTTCCCAATTGCTTCAGATAAACCAGAACTCAGTGCATTGGCAAGAAAAAAATTAGTCATTCAGTGGCTTTATGTATACTGTCTTAATTTCTGAAATAGGAGTCCCTTGTTAGCTTCTTCTCCATTTAGATTAGGGGACAGGAACTATGTCTGACCTGTTTTACTCTCAATTCCCCCAGTGCTTAGCATAATGCTCGGCACACAGTAGGCCTCTAATAAACAATATCTTAATCTATAACCTCTCTTCTGTATATCATTGTTTTCAGAGACCAATTCCGACTAAAATAAACCCTTCTGGCTAAACGCCCAATGGAAAAAAAATGGTATCCACAAAGCTAATGCATTCAGGAGATGTGGAACAAGAAGAAGCATAAAATATTAAAACAAAGATGAATGCAGATGTACATGTTACAAAAACTATTCTCAGTCTCTTAAGAGGTAGGGCTTGCTGCCAAATTGCAAAGCTCTCTAAATAGAACATATCAAAAAAGGCACATTTCCGCTATCCTTTAATTTTTGAGGTTAAGAAGCCTTTGCATCCTCCCACTGTCCAAGTAAAAACAGTTTGTACCAGAAAATGCATCCTAGATGACCTATTAGAAGCTTTAATTTCATTCACCGTAGAGGTTCAGTGCCGAAGTAAAACTTGTCATCCCTCTCCTCCGAGATTCCCGCATTGCATGCAGACTCTTATTCCCTTCACCAATTTCCAGCACTAAAGTGGTACTAGATCGTAGATTTTTGTGATGAAATTCCTCAACCAAAACAACCTTCATCTTTGTTACACTTGCAGCTCTAATGCTTCTCTAGATCTCTTGGATATGAACATTAATTGTTTTTTGTTTATTTTAATGGTCTTTGTTAAGCATTTACTACATTCCAGGCACTGTACCAAGCACTGGAGTAGATACAAGCTGATCAGTTGGACACAATCCGTATTTCACAAGGGGTTCACAGCCTTAAGCCCCATTTTATAAATGAGGGATCTTAGGAACAGAGAAGTTGAGTGACTTACCCAAGGTCACATAGCTGGCAAATGGCAGAGCTGGGATTAGAACCCAGGACCTTTTGACTTCTAAGCCTGTGCTGTATTCACTAGGCCAGGCCTAAACTCAAAAGTGTGGAAGCAACATGTTTGAATGAGAAATACACCATAATCGAGTATAAGACAACTCCCTTAAAAACCTGTATGTTTTCTGCCTGTTTGTCGCCAGTTTGAGTAATTGCAGGACCACAGATTTTAGAATATACACTATACACATACAAGATCTGGATAGAAGTGTTTAATGAGTCTCTGTTTAGCCATGGTGTAGTAAGAATGTATTGTTTTGTTTTTTCTTCTGTTTCTTCTCTGAGAATGGTTTAAGAAAAGCGCCTATGGAGTTGAAGTGGGAGATATGGGTTTTTGTTTGGTTTTAAGGACAGGAGTGCTCTCACTTTGGCACTGAGTCTAAAAGGTATCTACTTGAAGGTTTTCTACCTTTTTAAGATTGTGATCCATCAAGTAGAGAGCGAAATGGAGTTTAACTCGGATGAGCAGCTCTTCCATTTGGGATAAGCAGGACACCAAGTGAGGTGTTTTAAGTTCTCAGATTTTGCCTATCAGGGAAATAACATAAAAATAGGTACCTTAGTCTTTCTCACAACTTGGTCTCCCTTTATCTTGTCTTGGCCCTGGGTTTTTCCACTCTAGGGAATCCAGTAAGAAGCAGGCAAGGACCAGAAGACAACATTATTATTCCTCTTTTCCGGTTTCTTCTCACTTCTCCAGGGTCTCTCTGGGAATATGAGTGGTGATGGGTGGCTCTATACTTGGTGCTAAGCACCCATCATAAGGATGACTAAAGTATGGGGTTGGTGATGTCTTATGGTCCATGAGAGGTCTCCTGTAATCCATATGCTTTTTTCGAAACCCTGGTTAGGGCGCAAGGATCTAGCAGGAAGCAAAACTAATTTTATAATCCTACCAGTTGTTATCAGTATCAGGAAGGGAAGGAGAGATGGATGGGAGTATTGAAAGAATCTAGTTCAGAGGTGGAGAAGCATGGAAGCAAGAGAGGGAAGAATCCTTCCTATTGCCTCAGGAGTGAGTGGCTGCTGTTTCTCACCTGGGCTCAGTTTTAATGCTAAGTGTGTCCTCTCTTCAGTAGCACCTATTGAATCTTGGGTTTCAGAAGTGTTGTAAATAATAATAATTATGGTATTAAGTTCTTACTGTATGCCAAGCATTGATGTAATCGCTGGAATAGATGCAAGCTAATCAGGTTGTCCCACATGGGGCTCACAGTCTTAATCCTCATTTTACAGATGAGGTAACAGGCACGAGAAGTTAGGTGTCTTTCCCAAAATCACACAGCAGACAAGTGGCGGAGTCGGGGTTAGAACCCACGTCAGCTGACTCCCAAGCCCGTGCGCTCTTTTCCAGTAAACCACGCTGCTTCCCCGAGCACTGTTCATTGTGTTCTCCCTGGGTGCAGGGCACTGGACTAAGGCTTGGGAAAGAAGCAAGGGACACTTCCTACCAACAAGGGAGACAAACATAAAATTACTTTCATATTGAATATTTATTTGACAAGGATCATGTCTATCAATCCTATTGAGTTCTCCCAAATACTTAGTACAGTACGTGCTCAATAGGTAGTATTGATGAATTCTTTCTGGTTATTAATTTGTCTCTTCTCTTTGAGACAAGTGTCAACTGAAATTAGCAATAATTTTCCAGCCTCTGGAAATTCAACTGGAAACATTGGTTGGCCAGGATTTGAGACCTGGGGAAGGAGGAAGACAAGGGGAGAGAATACTCAATGAATGTTTTGTGGGCGTCTGAATCGACCCAATTCCTCTAGTCGGTTATGCTTAGAGGCTGTATTTGCAACCAGAACAGGCAGTGTTTCCTAGTGGGAAGAGCAAGGGCCTAGGAGTCAGATGACCTGAGTTCTAATCCCAGCTCTGCCACTTGCCTGCTATTTGACCTTGGGAAAGTGACTATTTCTCTGGGCCTCAGTTTTCTCATCTGTAAAATGGGAATTCAGTACCTGTTCTTTCTTATGCTTAGACTGTGCACCCCACGGGCAACAGAGACTGTTTGACCTGATTAGCTTGTATCTACCCCAGTGTTTAATGCTTGGCACACAGTAAATTCATTTGTTCATTCATTCAATTGAAATGCTTAAAAAAACCTCATACCAACCACAGCTTCATGGGACAGATCCAGCAGGAGAGCCAGATACGTGGATTCCCAGCAGCTTTGCATCCAATACAGAATTATCTATGAGAAAATACCTGTCTGAAAACATGTTTGCTTTGTTAAGACTTGAATCTCACCAGCATCCAGAATGGGGGGTATGAGATATGTGACAGAATGTCTATAAACTGCTCTCTTCCTCATTTAGTCTATAAAAGTAAATCTCTTTTCTTGGGGTAATTCTTTTGAAATACAATTACTAATTTGGTTTGTCTCATGCACTTTATTCCTAGTCCACAAGCAATTAGGCTGTCTGTTTGAGGTTTCAGAGTATTCACCCATTGTGTTGTCTCAACTTGAAAACCAAGCTTATGAAGTTTCATTTAATATAATCATAAGTTGCTGTAAATGAATTGGATTAATTCAGGAGAAACCACATTAATATATCTATGTCATTTTCCAAGTGACCATTCACTTTCCTTCATCTTCACCCCTTGGAGGGTTTATATAGCACTGCCCATTGAACATCATTTTCACTTCTGTTTCTGCTGCTCCTACAAAATTTCTGTTCAGATGAGAAAAATAGTGTTTTTCCTTGAAGTCCTGACTGGCATTTGTGGTAACTGCCTCTTTTAAAATCTTGTATTTCCTCTTGAAGTAAGTCTCTTGGACTTTTGATTTGGGGTGTGACAAGTAAAAAGAACTTTACTTACTCGTTTAGAACCTGCCTAACATGAAATGATTATTGTCAAAACAACTACATTTCTTCTAGGCTTGCTAGATAACAGTTAAGGAGTTGACACCTAACTTTCCATTTTTTTTTGTTTTCAAAATGGGAATTTATTCTGTATCAAAAGGGATAGGACAATTGAAGAATTCCAATTTGGAATCATTCCAAACAAAACATTTGTTTCACCTTTAACATTCAGGCTAAAGAACACTGATGAATTGGAGGAGAAGATTCCAGGTTTCTTCCCCCACAATTTGTCTCTGATAAACTTCTTGATTTTAGAGAAGAACCCCAATCGAGTAGAGGGCGAGGGCAACATAGTCACTGAGGATGCTGGAAACTCTGTCCTGTTTACCCCTCAGGGGTACTCCTGCGATGCCAAACTGCTTCTTTGTGCCTCCCTGCCTCTGCATATCTATCTCTCCCTCTGTCTTCTCATCCGTATAGCATTTAAATTATCAGATAGGATTTGACTTAATTGATTCAGAGCCTACGATGTACTTTGTGTCAAGTTCTGAATATTTGATTCAGATATAATTTATTGTATTTATCCCATTTTAGAGTACCACAGGTTATGTTCATTTGACTTTTCCAATCTGTCGTTCATATGATTTAAAGGCTGTTTCCTCAGGTAGGCAAGGAGCCAATATGAGAAGTCAAAGGCTCTGAGAAACGGATGTCCGTTGGTAACATTTTCCTCTGCATTTCCATCCCACCCCTAGGTTTGAGAGTGAAATGTAAGGGAGGCAAAATTCCATGTATGTGGAAAGGTGATATGTTCATTCTGAGGACTCCTGTGTCTTTCATCTGGGTGTAATCAGAGCAGTAATCAGAAGCTATCGTTTGAGAGTGACTGGGGAGGTATCTAGAAGCTGAAAGAGAGCCTCAGCTTTGTTTTCATTTTTAAAAGAAAAGGTTATGAGAATGACTCTGGGCATTACAGTCTATTGGCTTAACTTCAAAAATGGGAAAATAGACCCAATCATTTGGCATTCTCCCAGAAGAGAGCCCAAGTGTGAAGAATAATCATCTATTATTGCAGTCTAAACCAATCTTCTTCTGTGAAATGGGGGGGCAAGAGGGAAGCAAGGTATTTATTTGGACTTTAGCGAGATTGCTGATTCAATCCTGGGTGACATACTCATCAATAAACTGTGGAATAGGGCCTGGACCAGGGTTAAATAGTGCTGCTGATGACTGCAGGTTTGAGCCTTTAGCGACTTAATTAATGTAAATTTGGGGCCTGTTGAGGTTTGTTTGGTCTCTCTACCTTACTAAGTCTTGATCTATGATTTTTTTTTTTAATAAGGTAACCCCCAAGATGATCTCTTAAGTGATTTTGCTAATTAGATTCAAAGGTTGTCTCAAATTTTAGTATCTATTTTCTCAATAACGAGTCCGAAGCCTCATTGAAATGCAAAAATAAAACTCCCAGTTGGGAAAGACAGGGTATTCTTCTTTACCATACTGGAATTACAAGGAAAATCAGCAGATAAGAGCTCTAATTCATGTGGAAGTCCTAGCCAAGGTCTTTTTTCTTGTTGAATGACTACTATTCACATACTAGCCTATTAGTTGTTCTCACGTGCTTTCTCTGGAGGAATTCATTTCCTTCCTGAGGAGGTCCAGTAGGTCAGGAAAATATCCGAGCCTGGACAGGGTCTATATCATTCCCACTCTGTCAAAACTGCTGCTCTCCGTAAAGCGACGGAGGGAATCTAACTTAAGGAAAGCCTATTGTGCCCCTCTTCCTTTCCATTTATATCCTTTGCTTCAAGTAAGCTGTGTGTGACATTGCTGCAAAGTCCTCCTTATGGCCTTGCAACAAACCTCTTAAAAAATCACAATGTTTTCCACATGTAATGAGAGCAGAAAAATGATCTGTTCTGATAAATTAACTTCAAAGTGAAATGTTTGCAAGAAACTCCTAGAAACTCTCAAACATCTTATTCAAATTAGTAGAAGCTACATTTGGAGAAACTTGGGACCAAAAAATATCGTTTTATTTTCTTATAGAAGAAAAGAATTGTTGTTAAAAGTCTGTGTCTAAAATAGACTGATTTTAAGCGTAATGACTTCATAGTGTAAAAAAAAAAAAAAATGAATGAGTTGGTGTCCCCTCATTTAGTTGGGGCCTTTGCCTTGCAAACTGGAATGATGTGGGGTGAAGATGTTCTAAACATAGACACTGTCAGCTTTTCAGACTTCCAGTATATTTATACCACACAATCTCTGCCTGAATTTAGTGAACAAAAAGGGGATATTCTATTTCAATATTTTACATTTCTTTACTTTTAGCCTAGGATTTTGTCTAGTAAAAAAAATATAGTTTTTCCTAAAAACGTCATTTTTTATTACCATGATTGTAAACATCATTATTATATGTCTGCAGAGCAAAATTGAGGCAAAGAAAAGCTAGGTGATTTGTCCAGGGTCACCAAAAAACTCAATTTCAAAAGCTCAGAATCTCAATCATTCATATTTATCGATCACTTTCTGGATGCAGAGCACTGTACTAAGCACTTGGGAGAGTACACCCAACAATATAACACATCTCCTGCTCGCAACAAGCTTACAGCCTGAAGTGTTTAGGTATTATTAGGTATTATAATGGAACCAAAACCCCATTCTGCAAAACTGTGAAGAAGTAATGAATGCCAGAATTATTAGATTATTATGGGCTTACTATGGGCTTAATAGTAATATACTATTACTATATGGAAAAGATATAGGGGTTTGCAATAAAAATATAAACCCTGTCGTCCTAGGTGTTCCCCAATTTACGGTTGGGGAAATGGAGGCCCAGAGAGCTGACAGTTGCCCAATATCACCCAGAAGGCCCGTGGAGGAGCTGACTCGACCCCAAGTCTTCTGACCCCCCACTCTTATGCTGCCCCTTTCACGCCGTTCTAATGTGGTCTTTCTACTTTCCACCACAAAGTTAATTCTATCTTCCTTTATTCTGAGGCAAAGTGGAAGGGAAAGAAAGAAAGGAAATCAGCTAAGCAAATAAAGATCACAAGGAACTCCTGGAAAACCTGTGTAGAATATGTGGTGACAGGGCTGGGGAGTACTAAAGGAAGTTAATAAAAAATGTGTCCACGATTTTGTGTCTGGGCTCATTCTCTCTCCTGGTTATTATGGAGGGAAGCAGTCTTTTGATCACACAATCATGGATTTAATTCCAGGAACTTGGATAGAAGTAAGTCATGAGCACCCTCAAGTAAAAATGCAGATAGGTTATTGCAGCCACTCAGAACTGTTGATTAATTCATGCAAGCCTGTTTTAGTTTGAAGTGACTCCAGCTGCTCATTGCTTCTGAAGCTAACTTTGAACTGTGGCTGGCCTGAGCATTTTCCAGGAAGTAGGGAAAAGACTGCGTGGAGGTTGTGCTAGAAATGGGAGAGATGGTATACGGGAATGTGTCTCTTAAACCCCAAGCAGCATTGGATAGATGGCTGTTGATGCATTTAGCCTGCCCAGTGAAAAGTGTTTACCAGAAGACTGGAAGCAGGACCGGATGCCAATTTCCAAGACCCTTGATGCATGATTCAAGTAAGGACATGAAACAACTGTTGACTAAGACTGAATCCATTAGGCAGCTGGACTTCATTCTATTGGTGTTGGGGAAAGGGCCAGGTGTAGGCAGGAAATGTGTCTACCACCTCTGTTGTACTCTCCCAAATGCTTAGTACAGTGCTCTGCCAAGAGTAAGTGTTCAATAAATCCCATTGATGATGATGACAGGAAATTATCAACTGTCAGATGACCGGTCATAGCTTAATGATGTAACTTGAAGATCCTCGTGAATTTCTGTGGACAGCTAAACTCATCTAAAAGCTGTTAGAGGCTAATTCAATGTCTGATACTTGTAAATAGTTTTGTGCCAACTATATATTCCCCATCATATGTCTTGATATTCGTAGTTCTTGTTCAGAAAAGACGGTGCTTACTCTGCTGTACACTGCCTGAATTTCACATTTTTTAACCCATCAGTAGTATTTATTAAGTGTTTTCTATGTTCTGAGCACTGTATTTAGTGATTGGGAGAGTACAATACAATTAGTGGACCTGATCCTGGCCCTCAAAGAGCTTACAATCAGTGCTAACAGTTGCTTAAGATAGTCCAAGAGAGTAAGGTCTTTGCTGGCGTCAGGGAGCAGTGAGCGACATTGTCACTGCTCTTATCAGGAGGATGCCGTTCCAGCAAAGGTGAAATACAGGCACTTTTCAACAGTGAACAGAAGGGAGGTCACTGCTCCTTTCCAATCACTTAAAATGGAACTTTCGCCCTATCCCCGTATAACAGCAATGCTGCTAATCTGTGCTTTGAATGTTCCCAAGGCAGTTAGCTTATAAGATGTACTACTGGACCTTCTCAATACTGCTTCTGGCTCCACTTAAAATGTCAGATGAGGAACAGATACATAGACCGGGATCATGTCTACCAACTCGATTGCATTCTACTCTCCCAAGTGTTTAGCACAGTGCTCTGTAAGCATTTAATAAACATTTAATAACTGATTGATGCTAAATGATAAACTCCTCAAGGAGGTTCTCCTCTTTTACTTACATAGTAGATTCCTTAAAATTCCTTAGTTTGGTGCTCTGCCCACAGTGGACTCTCTATTTATGCTGTGTCTAAAGACATTAATGTCGAGGTCTGGTGAAACAACACAGTTATTGTTCGACTTCAATTGTTTTTGCCTGTCTCCATGGAGCTAGAGAGGGTGATAAAAGATAGTGTAAAAGTCTGAACTTGTGACTTCCAATTAAGAAGTCTTTGTTTACAAAACTCCCCTCTATGTGAAAATTTAAATGGGGAAGCAAGAAAGGTCAAGGGGTTATTATTCCCTGCCAAATATTTATCTTCTGTTATGGAGATTCTTATTCTGTGTCAGCATAGAAAAACTTGGAAAAATTTACTTCTGTAAAGCTATGAAACAGAGATTTGGTTACTGTACCGTGAGAAATGGCTGTAGGACTCATATACTGAATATTTGGACACTATCCTCACATTTCCTAGAATCTCAGTAGTGGAATCCCCCCAGTTGAACAATCGGGAATTTATTGCACGCTTATGGTGAGCAGATTACTGTATTAAGTGCTTGGAGAAAACGATACAAAGGAGTTAGGAGACACTCTCCCCACCCTCAAGGAGCTTTTTAGGTAGTGCAAGGAGCATGACTTCAAGGGACCCTGGTGATCCCTACTCTGGAGTACCAGCACTTGAGTTATTCATTGGTTTTACAGACAAGGAGTTGAGTGGAGTGGCCACCATCACACTGAAACTCTTTTCAGCCATACTACTATTCAACAAGGTCAG
Source organism: Ornithorhynchus anatinus (assembly GCF_004115215.2). Lineage (NCBI taxonomy): Eukaryota > Metazoa > Chordata > Mammalia > Monotremata > Ornithorhynchidae > Ornithorhynchus > Ornithorhynchus anatinus. Next base: position 21,134,663 of record NC_041742.1, on the reverse strand, counting down.
CTGGAAAGAGGGAAATACTATGCCTTGATGGAAAGATCCATGCCTGGGAGTCTAAGGTCCCGGGTTCTAATTCTGGATCTGCCCCTTGCCTCCCTTGGGCAAGTCAGTTAACTTCTCTGTAACTCAGTTTCCTCATCTGTAAAATGGGGATTAAATCCTACTCCTACTGTGATCCCCATGTGAGACAGAGACTGTTTCCTACCTCATTATAATGTATCTACCCCATTGCTTAGTACAGTGCTTGGCACATAGTGAGTGCTCAACAAGTACCATTAAAAAAAAAGCTGATGGTGAGCAACTGATGCAGCTCTGTTCATCTGTATTTACAAGCAGTGCAGTAGAATTGAACAGTTGGACTAAAGATGTGCAAAGAATATTACCTGGAAAATTCTATTCAGCTGTTAATTTTTACTGGAAGAAGGTGCCAAGGCTCTACAAACTGACACAATTGTTAGCTAAAAAAGAAAGCTGCCTCCTCTGCGGGAACAATGGAGAGCCAGGTAAGGTGACTGAGCCTAAGAAGATCTAGCAGTGGACTGGCTATCAGCAGAATAATAATAATAATAATGTTGGTATTTGTTAAGCGCTTACTATGTGCCGAGCACTGTTCTAAGCGCTGGGTAGATACAAGGTGATCAGGTTACCCCACCTGGGGCTCACAGTTCTAATCCCCATTTTACAGATGAGGTAACTGAGGCACAGAGAAGTGAAGTGACTTGCCTAAGAAATAGAGTAGCTGAGACCAGGGGTCTTTACAGATCAAAAGCAGCGAGAGGAGTCCAGCTTGACGCAACCAGAGTGTTTTCAGATTCCGTAAAGTTTCTTGCACTGCCACAACATACTGTTTTTGAAGTTCTTAAAAATTGCAAGAACTGTGAAACAAGTGGTGCTTCTTTAAGTGGAATTCTCAGAATTTCTATGGCTTAAACATTTTGAGATTTCCTTCACCTTCCTTTAAGCATGAAGAATAAGGCCATACTTACGTGCTTTGGAGGAAGAACTTTTTATTTTTTTTAATGGTATTGTGTTTATCATGTACCAGGCACTGTTCTAAGAACTGGGGTAGATATGAGTTAATCATACTGAATTAACTGTTCCTGTTCCACATGGGGTTTACAGATGAGGGAACCGAGACCCAGAGAAGTTAAGTGACTTGCTCAGGGCCACACAGGTACTTCTGACTCCCAGGACCGTGCTCTATTCACTAGGCCACGCTGCTTCTCTTCTAAAGCTTTATCTGGAAAGCTTCTTTTACGTTAAAATATCACTTTTTCTATATTTTGGCTCTAACTAGCATCTTGGCGTGTGTCAAATTAATTGGGTAATACCTCCTGGAAGAGCGGAGATTTCAGGAGGCATTTGATGAAAGGGAGAGCTGTGCTCTGTGGATTTGAATGGGGACAAAGTTCAAGGCCGGAAAGATGAAAATGAAGGTAACTTGGCAGGAATGAAGAGGGTGACCTGGTGTAATGAGGGAAGAGATTTTTGAAAGGAGGAGTGAGAGAGCTGTTAGAATGTTTTCATGCCAAGGGTCAGGAGTTTCTACATGCAGTGTGGAATGGGTAACCATTGAAGGTTTTAGAAGTGTAAAAAAGCATGCAGTACAGTGTATTAGAAAACCGATCATCTGGGACACCAGAGAGGAGACTGATGCCAAAGTTGATCCAGGATATGAGAAGTGGCCTCTAGGCAGATCTGGAAGATGCTGTAGAAGAGATTTCACAAAAGTGTGTATAGGAGGTGAGAGGCAGTGAGGAGACAGCATAACAGCAAGTTTGGAGGCTTTCAGGAAAAGCAATGCTATCACCGGTGATGAGTAATTTAGGTGATCTGCATGGATCAGAGGCTAGTGGTATTAGCTTGAGGCTGGAATTTTGATTAGTTCATCTTATACATATACAATCTTTGCTTAAATGATAACTTATACTGATCATTCACCTTTCTAAAAGACATTTGCCTCATGCAGACATGTATACAATTGAAATTTTAATCTCTCAGTAGTTCCTAAAAAAGTGACTGAACTCTTAGAAATATGCTTCCAAAAAAATATCTGGGAAAACATTTGGTTATCTGAAAAGGATGGACAGTATCTTCATACCTTTATTTAATATATTCTGTGTCTGCCAGGGCCTTAGAGCTCTCTGCTAATATATAATTACGATACAAGGTAAAAAGTAGAATATCCTTACCTTACAAATTAATTAGGACAAAGTGTTTGATATGAAGACATTCTAATTGACTATTTCCAAGACCTGAGTAGATGATGCACAGAATAGAGAATCTGGGAAGATTTTTCCTGGAATCTATATCTCTGCTCTGCAGATAAACTTGGTTCCTTTCCCCCTCCCCAGCTATCTAAAGCACTTGCAATAAGCCAACCACTGTACTAAGCACTGGGGGGTAGATACAAGATAACAGGTGTCACATGGGGTACACAGTCTGAGTAGGCAGGAGAACAGGTATTGAAATCCCCATTTTGTAGATGAGGGAACTGAGGCCCAGAGACACACAGCAATTGTAGTGGAACTGGGATTAGAACCTAGGGCCTCTGCCAGGACCATTCTCTTTCCACTAGGCCATGCTGAGTTCAAGCCGATTCAGAACTTTGCATTTGAGTTTTGATAAAAAGCAGTAATTAAAAGATGAAGCTCTGGCTTTCAAGACACTGTTTTCATTAGTGAATATTCATAAAGATTTCCTAATTTGTTTTGAGGTATACAGTGATTAGCTGAGTTTCATTCTGGACATTGGAAGTGAGTATGTTCTTTGTTAACTTAAAAGGAGGTGACAAGATAATGCTCTGTTTTATTCTCTGCTGTTCAGTACTGGCCAGTTAACTTGCAAGTAGGCTTACAGGAGATTGTGTTGACCTTACCCTAAACTTTCAAACTATGTAAATATAGAGCCCAACTGAAGTCTCCTTGCCAGAAGCAAAAATGAACAGGCATGAAGTTTCTTTTTTATAGGTCAGTCATGGATTGTGTGCCCTTTGTCTGTGCAGCCTTCTGAACACAAATCTGTTGTGAGCTTTAGAAAGCAAACATGAGTTTCCTCATTTGGCCAAACTCCGAGCAGTGAAAGGCTGGAAGTCCTGGAAGTGATCCAGAAGCTTTCAAAACTGTGAGTTTCTTTTACCCCGAATACCTACCATCAGCCAGACGACCTCATAGTCCTACACATGCAGTACTTGAGGCTGGCTCAGCGTTGTTTCAGACTCTAAGGACTTTTTAAACCTATTTAATCCCCTCCCAAAATATCATTTCAGTACACTGGATGAAACCTTGGGGGATACAAGATATATATCATTTCAGTACACTGGATAATATTCTGCATCCCCCAAGATTTCCTAGGATTTTAAAGATCAGTTTTAGGTTTTCCTGCCGGATCTTCTGCCCAGTGTCAAAAAATGGGAATCCTGGGTTTTTCCTCAAAGTGGAGATGCTGAGGTGAAAAAAAAGTTCATCTTCCCTTTTGGGATAAATGGGTTGGGTGATCTCTGAGGCATTGCTCCACTTTATATCTGACTTAAGATTATTTAAGTTATGACATTAGAATGTGGGAAAATAATGCTTGTTTACATTTAATGCATTAACCTCTTTACCCACAAATCTCAAACCCATCATTCAGACTCTAAATGTGTACTCATATGGTGCTATAAAGCTGACTAGAGAAATTTCTGTCCGCTGTTTCTTGGAGGACAGTAGACTCAAAACAACTGCAGATAGAAACTTGAGAGGCAAAGGACAAGACTAGGAGTCAGAAGAATTGGGTTCTAAACCCTGCTCTGCAGTGTGACCTAGGGTCAGCCACTGAACTTCTCAGTGCCTCAATTTCCTCCTCAGCATATTGGAGATTAAATACTTATTCTCCCTCTTAATGGGGCTGAGAGACAATGGACTGTGTCTAATCTAATTGTCCCTACCCTAGCACCTAACAAATATCATTATTATTATCATTACTTAGACTCTCCCCAACCTGCTAAACCTGTATTGTGCCAGCACTTAGAACAGTGATTGACACATAGTGAGTGCTTAAAAATATAATAATCATTATTAATAATGAACTTATTAGTAATGATAATAAAAAGGGCAAATCTGGCCAATAAAGCAAAAATACTCATTATTTTCCAGTGTTTCCTACTGATATCACTTACTTAAACCCAATTTAGGTTCCATAGAAAGCTCCCTTCCACACAGCACACAGCTTGGACAAACTTAGAAAATATTCTTGGTAAATGTCACCTTTCAAAAGCTTTTAACTTTTTCTCCTATAGAGAAATGCAGTAGAACTAGTGGAAAGAGCATGGCCCTGGGAATCTGAGGACCTGGTTCTAATCCCAACCCTACTGCTTGCCTGCTGTGTGATTTTGGACAAATCACTTAAATTCTCTGTGCCTTAACTTCCATATTTCTGAAATTTCTGAAATGCAGTACCCATTCTCTCTCCTACTTAGACTGAAATCCATGTGGGCCAGGGACTGGATTTGACTGGATTATCTTAGTACACTATATGGTGCAGCCTAAGGGCTTGACAAGTATCACAATTATTATTTTTGCTCTTATTTCCCTCATAAAAAGTCCTTCATGTTTTCAAGCGCAGCATCCAAAACAACCTTCTCCCTTTGTTTATATGTCTTTAAAAGAAAGACTAAGGCAGTAGAACAATACTGAATTCCTTGGCATGCAGTGTCCTCGGTCTGGCCACAAATGAAATCTCACTAACCTGTGTGTTCACAAAAGGTCTCTCATATTTCCTCTGATTCAGTGAATTGGCATCAAAGGCCAGACTGAAAAGTGTTTCAATCGAGTAGAAGGGGGGAAGGGAGTATTGTCTATTAAAGAAAATAACTCTAACCCTTGGTGGTTGAAAGATACAAAGAGGAAAAAAGAAGCTGAGCAGTTAACCATCAGCTTAACTCAAATGAGTAATTTTCTGTGGAGTGGATCACTCCTTGCCACTCCTGTCTTTTTTCAAGCATCTCTGGTGTAGCTGGTATGCTTTTCAAGACTTGTTCCTTTCACTAAAATCATGTGTCTTTTTGTCTATCGGTTGGGTTTGCCATTGAGGGTGTGACAATGCATTTCTGTTTCCCTGATCTATCCAGGTAACTGAGAAATATAATTAGCCATCTCAAGTAACATATCTACTCTCTTCATTAAATAAATAACTTAGAACAATTAAGCCGGGCGATACAGGAGAAAAACAGAGTTAAAATAGATACTATTGGGTAAGAAAACATTTTTAGCTACTCAGCTTGACCCAGGGTGTGGAAATGTCTCTAAAGCAAAGAAAGGGGCTGGTTCCCTCCACGTGAGAAATATCTGCCAGCCTGAGAGATTCTAAGCTCCTCAAGGGCCAGAATCAGACATATTAAGTTGGTTCAATCAATTAATCAAATCAGTGGTATTTATTGAGCACTTACCAGCTGCAGGTTATTCTACTAAGTGCTTAGGAAAGTACACTACAAGAGACTTGGTAGACATGGTCCCTGCCCACAAGAAGCTTAGAGGCTACCGGAGGGTACGGACATGATAATAGATCGAACTGCCCTGGAGGCCTAGTATGGTGCTTTGCACACAGTAAGTGCTCAGTGAATGCTTTTCATCAATTATTGTCCCCTCCGGGTGACATGTTTCACCAAGCCGTTTTTAAGCATGTTTACCGGATATTTTTTCCCCCCTCACTTTCAGTTTTGCAACCTGAAAATGTTGGCAAACTTCATATTCTTAGCAGAGAAAGAGGTTGGTTGATGGGCAGACCCCCGGAGACTTGGCGGATAGGGAAGAAGTGGAGCCTGTCTCCTGGTTTCAAGTCCTACCTCTCCTCCCTTCTCTCTTTCTACCGCCCACCCCGCACGCTCCACTCCTCTGCCACTCACCTATCCCACCGTCGACCCCTGGGCCACGTCCTCCCTCGGTCCCGGAACGCCCTCCCTCCTCACCTCCGCCAAACTGATTCTCTTCCCCTCTTCAAAGCCCTACTTAAAACTCACCTCCTCCAAGAGGCCTTCCCAGACTGAGCTCCTCTTCTCCCTCTACTCCCTCTACCACCCCACCTTCACCTCTCCGCAGCTTAACCCTCTTTTCCCCCCATTTCCCTCTGCTCCTCCCCCTCTCCCTTCCCATCCCCTCAGCACTGTACTCGTCCACTCAACTGTATATATTTTCATTACCCTATTTATTTTGTTAATGAAATGTACATTGCCTTGATTCTATTTATTTGCCATTGTTTTTACGCCTTCCCCTTGACTCTATTTATTGCCATTGTTCTTGTCTGTCCGTCTCCCGCGATTAGACTGTAAGCCCGTCAAACGGCAGGGACTGTCTCTATCTGTTGCCGACTTGTTCATTCCAAGCGCTTAGTACAGTGCTCTGCACATAGTAAGTGCTCAATAAATACTGTTGAATGAATGAATGAATGAAAGTCAGTTGTGTACAACAGATAATTGAACAAAAGCACCTTCATAATTTGGCCATCTGGGTCAGCACTAATTTGCTGCCTGCCGAAAGGGTCCTGGGACAATCAACCCTGAAATTAATTTATTGGAAAGAAGAAAGAAGTCGCTCCCTCTCTGTTCTATACCTTTAGGTTTCAGTCAGTCAATCGTATTTATCGAGCACTTACTATGTGCAGAGCACTCTACTAAGCACTTGGGAGAATACAATACAACAGAATTAGTGGACATATGCCCTCCCCATAATGCGCTTACAGTCATAAATATGAATAAATCAGTAATTTATAATATAAAATTTAAAGATATGTACATAAGTGCTCTAGGTTGGCAGTAGGGTGATTATAAAATGTCCAAAGTTCACAGATCAAAGTGCTCAGACAGCGCAGAAAGAAAGGTTTCTCTGAAAGAAACCTTTAGTTCTTATTCCCATTTAACCTTTTCTTGTTTTCTCCTATTAAAATTCAGAACTGTCTGTGCCCATTTGTTAATGCTATAAAACCAATGAAAAAGAAACCAAAAATGTGTCTTGCTCAATTAGAATGCCAAACATCAATAAAATGGTCAGTAAGTGGATGAGACCTCTTATCCCTTAGGGTTGTAACATTCACCTGTGCCATACTTCAAATGCTCTTCTGGTCTGTAATCCCTTTGCTTTTAAAAAGAGAAGCTGTCTTTGGGGATCTGACAATGTACTTAAAACTGAAATGCCTTTATGAAGCAGCATAGCCTCATAGAAAGATCACGGACCCAGGAATTGAGGGACCTATGTTCTAATCTTGGTTCTGCCACTTGCTTGCTGTGGGACCTGGGGCAAATCACTTAAATCCCCATTGTACAGATGAGGAAACTGAGGCACCGAGAAGTCAATATTCTCCCTCCTGGGATGAAAGTCCCGTGAGGGACAGCGACTTTGTCTCACCTCAATATCTTGCATCTGCCCCAGCATGCAGTACAGTGTTTGGCAAATAGAAAGCTCTTAAATACCACAGATGATAATTATGGTATTAGTTATGCACTTACTATGTGCTGAGCACTTTTCTAAGCACTGGGGTAGATACATGGTAATCAGGTTATCCCATGAGGGGCTCACAGTCTTAATCCCCATTTTACAGATGAGGTAACTGAGGCACAGAGAAGTTAAGTGGCTTGCCCAAGGTCACACAACAGTCAAGTGGAAGAGCCGGTCTTACAACCCAAGTCCTCTGACTCCCAAGCCTGTGCTCTTTTCATGGAACCATGCTGCTGCATGATGATGATGACTACTCCTACTAATAAAAATAATAAAATAATTCTGGTTGCTGTCCTTAGGCTATGCCCATGGCGGTCACTCTCACAAAATAATGAGACTGCAGACAGAATTAAAAGCAATGACAGTTTTCCTCAAAGAAGCACTGTTTGCCCACGCCTTCCATTGATGCTGCTATGATGCTAATGATTTGGAGTTACTGCCTGTTAATGTCTTGTATTTAGACTCAATCCTCATTGCTCTCAAACCTCCAGCAGTTACCCATTCATCTCCACATTAAGCAGAAACTCCTTAGCATCGATTCTAAGCCTGTCAGCTCTCTACCCACCTACCTATCCTCGCTCCTCCCCCACTCTAACTCAACCTTTCCTAAATGCAGGTCCCATATCTGTCTGTAGGTTGGGTAGCATAAGTCAAGGCAGAGAGAAATTGTGTGTTTAAAATTCTAATACCAGACATAAAGGCACCTGGTGTTGTATTCTATCTGGAGAGGGGACAGACCAGCTGAAAATGGACTGTCAGGCATTAAACAGAATGTCTGGCCGCCACAGCGGAGGTATGGAGGAGAGGGGTTTTTTTTAGAAATGTTGGGCCTTTAACAAGACTCTTCCCCCCTTTCTCCCTCCCTTCCCCACCCACAATTTGGTAGTTGTCCCTCTAAGTTGAGGCATTGGAGCTGAATGTACCTTTATTCAGCTCTTAGCAGAACATATATATATATAAATATATGCTTAAGTATCCTTCATATTGAGAGATGTCATCAAGACTAACCCTAGTTCTCGGGGAAGTTTGCTGAGATCTTTACTCCCCAAGAAGGCAATCATTTAATAGTCAGTTTATAGAAACATTCTCATGCTTTCTTTTTTAGCATGTTTCTGGGAAGCTGCCACATTTGACACCGTGTCAAAGAGCAGGGAGCTTGGGAAGTAAAGCTCCAGGCCAGAGCCAGTGGAAATCTAAATTGGATCAGGCCATAGGAAATAGCAGCTTTCATTTTTTCCGTACCCTTGAACTTTCTGTTTCTTTATCCACCAGCACTACTTTCCTGCCCTTCTACTCCTGAAACCAATAGTCTGTTTTGATTTGCAACTTTTAACGGTTTTTGTCTCCATTCTAATTTCTGGATAACCTCGCTACAAGCATTCTGTTGCAAACACACCCACAAAATGTCGCTGGTTAGAGACTGAACTCAACCAAATGAATTACGACCTCCATCACCTTGTAGGGGGCGGGCAGAAGTGAGTTTGATGCTCACCAGTGGGATTTAGGGCAGATAAAAACCTCACAATGTTTGCTGCTGAAAAGGATACTCTCAGATTTTCTAGACACCACCACATATCTATCCTTGCCTATACCTATCTCTCAGTATATGCTATTGTGGGAAAAGAGGAAGTGAGCAAACAGAGGATGAATAATTACACTTGTAACCTGCTCATGATGGGCAGAAGGCCTTAGCCACTAAAAAGCTCATGCACTTAAGGGGCCAAAGATACTAGAAAGGGTAGAGAGGGTACAGACATTTGCCTTCCTCATGGATGGGACCAGGAATTTTTCTCAGGGTGCCCCCTTGCTCACCCACAATGGGGCACACACTGTGGGAGGTGTTGAGACAGGATGGGAAGTGGAGCTGCTACCCTCTCTACCATAGGAAACTGTCTGCTAAGCAGCCATTAAGGCTTTACGCTCTGAATTAGAAGGGGACACCAAGCCTAGCTGACAGGACTGACTTGAAGGTCAAAGGGCTACTTGCAGCAAACCAAGCAGAGTATCAGCAATATCCCATGACATCCAGGATTTTCACCAGCATCATTCCTGAAGCGTGGATAATGTAGTGATCAAGTTAGAAAAAAATACGCGGCAAATTGGTGGGATGGCATAGTTTAAGGGAGCTGCAGCGATGCCACCTGCCTGCCACACATCTGCAGTGTGGACCTCTATAGGATAGCAAGGCAGTAAATATTATTCACTGGCTCGTAATCCCAAAGAGACAACAGCAATGCTTTAGTGACCTGGATTCCGCTACCCTTCCTAATTTAGATTACATAGCTCTTTTTGGTTGGTGCAGCTCTCCCCAGCACAGATGATTCCTGTTAAACTGAACAGTAGAGACTACTAAACCCCATAATTTTACTCTGGTTCAAAAGCTGCAAGTAGTAGTAGTATTAGTTGCCAGAATTCAGTCGTTTTTCTTGTAAACTTAATTTGTTTGCCCAGGGCAAAAGTCTTCAGATGCACTCAACCTTTACAATACTGCTTTCTATTTGAATATCTCCTTTGAGACACACTGAAGTCAAGTGGCTCTCTCAGAGATATCCAGGACTTGTTCTTTCAACTGTTTGTAGTAAATCTGGATTAAATTCATTTACATACAACTAGCCTTCACTTTTGGGGGGTAACAGGAAACAGTGAATATTTCACATGGTATTTAAGTGTAATATTCTTATTGTTTATTATTAGAACAAGTGCGCCTGGTACTCATGGCACAAAGGAATAAATCACTACATATTTTCCCAAGGCATTTGATCTTTCAAGCTTTCCTTTGATAGAGTATCTCTTGTAAAGGATTAAACTAGTGTCCAAAAAATGTCAACAACTTCACTAAGTTAGCAGCTTTGTACTGTTCTTAACCATCAAAATAATCAGCATTTATTGAGGACATACAGTGCTCTGCACATAGTGAGTGCTCAATAAATACCATTGATACTGATCATTAAGCACTTTCAGTAGAGTTAGTAGACATGATCCCCCCTAATAATAATAATGTTCTTTGTTAAAAGTTTACTGAGTGCCAAGCATTTTACTAAGCGCTAGGAGAGAAAGAAGATAACGAGGTGGGACACAGTCCTTGTCCCACGTGTGACTCTCAGTAGTAAGTAGGAGGAAAAACTGGTATCTTAATCCCCGTTTATCAGATGAGGAAATTTAGGGGTCCAGAGAAGTGACTTGCCCAAGTTTACCTAAGCAGGGGCAATATTAGAAACCAAGTTCTCTGACTCCCAGGTCTGTGCTCCTTCCACCAGCTCATAATAATAATAATAGTTATGGCATTTGTTAAGCGCTTACTATGTGCCAAGCATTGTTTTAAATTCTGGGGTAGATATGAGGTAAGCAGATTGTCCCATTAGGGGCTCACAGTTTTAATCCCCATTTTACAGATGAGGTAACGTGCACAGAGAAGTTAAGCAGCTTCCCCAACGTCGCACAGCAGACAAGTGATGGAGCAGGGATTAGAACCCATATCCTCTGACTCCCAAGCCCATGCTCTTTCCACTATGTTATGCAGCTTGTCTGGACAATTGTTGAATCCTTCCTTCTAGAGCCTGGAAAACCAGGAATGGGCCCAGACCGGATTTCCCATGAGGGCCTTCTGGCCTTTTCACCTTCGTCATGCCTCTGGCCTTTGTCATATCCGACAAACAATTAGTCTCCCCCACACACTTCTCCTCCAAGAGACCCTCCCTGATTTAAGCCCTCATTTCCTCTTTTCCCACTCCCTGCTTCGGTGCCCTAACTTACTCTCTTTATTCACCATTCCACCCAGCCCTGCAACGCTTTTGTACATATCCAGTCTCCTCTCTAGATTACAAGCCTGTTGTGGGCAGGGAATGTCTGTTATATTGTTGTTTTGTGCTCTTTCAAGTGATTACTACAGGGCTCTGCATTAAATCGGACTGATTGACTGGTAGACCGAAGAGGCCGCTGATCCTATTATTTCCATCCACCTGAAACTAAGCCTGGGGTTCCCTATGCTTTGAGAGGGCTTGAGGATTCCAGATCTGGCCCACCCAACAGCAGTGGCCCTCGGGTGCTGGGGAGGGTCACTAGCCTCCTAGCAGGGTGCAGAGGCTCATATGAGCACCTCATCACTGCCAAAAAGCAGCAGCTCCATTTCCCGTTGAGACAGGACCTCCCACAGTGTGTGCCCCATTGTGGGTGAGCAAGGGGGCACCCTGAAAAAAATTTCTGGTCCCATCCATGAGGAAGGCAAATGTCTGTACCCTCTCTACCACACCCACCCCCCACAGGACAAAGGGCAAACCAATGTAAGAGAGCTTTGTGGTTTATACATTTCTCTCCTTTCCCCAGCATACATGGAAGAATAGGGTTCTGCCAGTATTTAAAGCCTGAGTGAGCATGGCAATGAGCAGGGAAGAGTCCGGTGAAAAGCACCTAATTGCTACAATTAAGGCCCCAGCAGTCGAGCAAGGAGATATGGGCACAGATTCACAGAGTAAGATGTTTTTAATGTGTAGGCATGGAAAGATAAATGCAAAAACACTACTGTCTTTATGTTCCTCTGTTTTGTGGTCTGTTTTGTTTTGTATTTGAATTCCATATTTACATTCCACTTACATAGGAAAGGTTACAGATCTTCAGAAGTTATGGATTTTTAGGAGTCCTGAGGAAGAGATGGAGAGCATTTGGATATGTGGGGAAGGAAACAGTTCAGTTGTGGGGTGAGGTAGAATAAGATGGAACCAGTAAGCTCTTCTTCAGCAGAAACCGTGTCCTTTTTCATAGAATAATCTCCCACTACTACATCATTATTTACTCCTCCATTTACCCAGTGCAAAAAAACAATTTATACTGATATAATCAGTATGCATGCTGACAGGAGGAATGCTCATAAATTGTTAGGGGTAAATAAATCTTAGACTGTACTTAAAGGAATAATGTATACATATATTGTGGTTCTGGGCAAAAGCTTCTCTTTTTGCATTGTGTTATGGAGAACATGCTAGAAAAGCACAGTGATTGGAAAGTACTGAAATTCAGCTAATTCCCAGTTTGGAAAGTGAACAGGATTTTTTTTTTTTAACTGAAACTGAATTTCTAGTAACATTTTGAAATATTTTGGAACCCACATACAAATCAAAGCAAAGTGGTATTGTGATGCTGCATTCCAGTGAACTGATTTGAATCTCTTTAATCTGCTGCTCGTTTTAAATACATGGAATGGAACTAGAACTGCTTCAGTCCAGGCTGAACCCAAACTAGAGTTAAAAAAAAAATAAGGTACTAATCTGACATTTTAAGCTGATGCTAGTTCATATTACATTGCTCTTCATCACTGCCTGATGGGGAAGGTTAGTATTACCCTAACTTGAGTGTGGAGAAATAGCACCATCAATCAATTAATGGTATTGGATTTACTCAACATTAGCCACCAAATGAGCAACACAAATTAGGATTGAAAAATGAACACCAGTTCACTTCAATATCAGTTCTCTCTCCTATTAGTCTGTAAGGTCCATGTAGGCTGGGATGGTGTCTGACCTGATTATCTTGTATCTGTACCTGCTCTTAATATAATGTTTGGCACATAACAAGCACCTAATATGTACCATTAAAAAAAAAAGGCCCTATTCTGTTTTTTGTTTTTTTTTTAACCCACTCGCTGAACCTTTCACTCAATTGTATGAGCAATTACTGTGTGCAAAGCACTGTACTAAGCGCTTGGGAAAATACAACATGACAACAGACACATTGCCTGCCTATGACGAGCTCACAGTCTAGAGGGGTAGACAGACATTAACATAAATGAATAAATAGATAAATTACAGCCATATACAGGAATATACATATGTGCCGTGCAGATGAGAGGGAGGATGAATGAAGGAGCAAGTAAGAGCGATGCTGAAAGCAGTGGGAGAAGAGGAGAGGAGGGCTTAGTCAGGGAAGGCTTCTTGGAGGAAAATTTGCCTTCAATAAAGTTTTGAAGTGGGCGAGAGCAGTTATCTGATGATATGAGGAGGAGGGTGTTCCAGGCCAGGGGTAGGATGAGGGCGAGAGGTCAGCGGCAAGATGGAAGAGATGGAGGTACAGTGAGAAGGTTGGCATTTGAGGAACCAAGTGTGTAGGCTGGGTTGTAGTAGGAGAGTAGCAAGGTGAGGTAAAAGGGGGCAAGGTGATTCAGTGCTCCAAAGCCAATGCTGGGGAGTTTTTGGTTGATGCGGAGGTGGAGGGGCAACCACTGGAGTTGCTTGAGGAGTGGGGAAACGTGATCTGAACGTTTTTGAAAGAAAGTGATTCAGGCAACCGAATGGAGTATGTACTTTCAGAGAAGAAGGGGTGGATTTTAGCAATGTTGGCAAGGTAGAACTGACAGGATTTAGTGATGGCTTGAATATGTGGGTGGAACGAGAGAGAGGAGTCAAGGAAAATGCCAAGGTTAACGGGCTCGTGAGACAGGAAGGATGGTGGTGCCGTCACCAGTGATGGGAAAGTGAGCGGGAGGACAGGGTTTGGATGGGACGGTAAGTTCAGGTTTAGCCATGATTTTTTATATTAACTCCCAAGTTATTTTTCAGTGGCATATAAACAAGCACGTAGTACACTGCTCTGCACGCAGTGAACACTCAATAAATCCTATGGATGGATGTAATAATGCCTTCAGATAGTGGCTGTACCTCTAAAAGGTAGCCAAACCTAGGCTCTTCAGTCCAGCAATAAAAACTCTCCCATGGAAACTTTGTGAGCACTGGTATAAATTAGGAGGAAAGGACTCAGCCGTGGTTTCTGTTATTTTGTTGTTTTTTATGAACATACTGGAAAACTATCAGATTGCTAAATATGGTGTCCACATGGTTCATTCCAAATTTTCTCAACCTCAGCAGGAAAGACCTGATAATAGCTGTTACCTAGGTCATTTTGAACATGTCTTACATCTGTTCGTTAATGATACTTTATTAAGTAGGTCTATGAAAGATTGCTTTGATATGATCCAGAAATTGGTTAAACAGTTTGATCCATCCTAATTCCAGCCTCAGAGCCCAGCCTGTATCAGAAACAGCCTAGGATCCCTTTGGAGTGAAGGAGTGAAAGTGGTGAGGCAGTCTTAGCCAGTTGTCTTTGATCTAGAGCCAGCAGTTCTGATGATCTAATGAGTCCGTTCCTGTATTCATTTTAATACACAATATGGGACAAATTGGAAGGGCTCAGTAAATATTGGAGTTCCTTATTAATTTTGTCTTATATAAACAATTTCTTTAAAAGGTAATTGTATATTTTTCTAAAATATTTTTAAATCTCTTGTCCGCAATCCTCAAAACGGCCTTTTGTCTTTCACCACCTGGAGACCCAAATTTAGTACATGATTCATTTTCCAATAGATGCCTTTAAAAAAAGCAATGTATGTGGAAGGTAGCCACTTCCAAGATTGCAATCTAATCTAAGCATTTTGATTTATTCAATAAAACAATGGCCCTAAAATCTCTATTATATACCACCCCCCCCCTTTGTAGAACCTTGTCGGATCAGACCATCCCTGCCGTACAAAGGAATCACAGTCTAAGAGGAGGAAGAACTAAGATTTATATCTAATTTTACAGGTGAGAAAGCTAAGACTTAGGGAACTTGAGGGATTTGCCTAGGGTGGCACAGCAGGCTCACAGCAGAGCCACAGCTAGAACCCAGGTCTCTTGATTCCCAGGCCTGTGTTCTAGGGCCAGGATCTGTATCAAATTCCCAACTACGTGTTTCTTCCCCAGGGCTCGGCACACAATAAGCATTTAATAAATCCTATTACTACTACTACTATTATGCCACTCTCTCTGATGGGAATTATGGCTGGCTTCCTACTCACCAAATAAGGCACTTTGGATTTTCTGATACATAAAGAAATACTTTTTGCATCCAGCTCTAATTCAAGATGTCTATTGGCTCTCAAACCACAAGACAAACACTTGCAGACTGAATTACTCAGCCAAAATATGCCATTAAATCCGAGAAAAAGCTTTTGGCTTTACAATTTTGCACCAGCTATAATAAGTGTCATGGTTTATTTGTAGAAAAATGATTCACATTGGAGAAAGACAAAGACTAGGAAGAGGCCTCCAATCTTCCATCTGTTTTGCAATCTCCATTAATTATTGAACTCGCTTTCTGATGGTACATGCTAAACCTCTGAGTCTCAGTCGTACCCTCTGGCCATGTCCTCTTTTCCTCTTGGGAAATCGAAATGTAGAATGACATTTTGTTCTACCAAACTACCCGAATGACAAGAAGAAAGAGCGAAACACACCCAAGGCAAAATTGAAGTTGTTTTCGGCCTGACATTATGTCAAAATGATCTTTAGAGGGAATTATTCCTTGGTCTTTGAGGAAAATTGTGTTCTTATTTTCCCATTGTAAATAGTCTGAATCCTCCTCTGGCAGGCAGAGTGCCTGCTTTTTTCCAACTAACTCCACTTAAAAAATAAAATCACAATTTGGGTCTGCAACCTGGAGCTCTAGACTTGGAGCCAGAGTAAAAAATATCCTCCTCCCAGGTACCTTCTTGTGTGTTGAACATATAGAAAACTCTTAATTATGATAGAGATCATTCAAATCCATGTATAATTGAGTCATTAGTTGGACCTTCTTGACCAACAAACTTCTCAGAGATGATAAGGAGCAGGAGTGAAAGTAGAGTAGAATGACCCAAAACTAAGCTCTAGCTGACCGTCTGTCTGGTTTGAGATTACCACATTTACTCACTTAATTACTCCATTTCACAACCCCAGAACAGGGGTCTATATCCACTGGGAAATCAAGTGAAGCAACATGATGAAAAGGAAGAAAACAGAGAAGAATCAAAAGGGAGGAAAGGAGGGGAGAAAGGAAAGGAATGAGGACACTTGTGAATGTGTCTCTTACTTCTTTTGCACTCTCCCAAGTGTCACATCCAAATAGTCCCTCAACAAATAAACCCTCCCTTCCTTCTCCTTTTCCTATGATAGCATTTGCAGTCTCAGTGAAGAAACTCTCTTCCCAGGAAAGCCTGTATCTTCAGTATCCACATATTCTGACCTTGCTCTTCTCCCTGCCCCAGTGCTCACCTTACTAAAAATAAAGCTTTTATTTTCTCCCATGTGGAAGAGACAGTTATGTAACTAGATAAACGGATTTCACAACAAACATTTTTTGTGCATCCCTAGGAAGTGCTGTTGATAGAAGAGCATTTAATCTGCCCATTTCTCCTGGCCACTCTTCAGAAGGATAGCCAAGTACGATTGTATCCAAAAGAAGGGCAGAAAGAAAAAAACAGAGCTTCTTATGTCCAAATCAGAACTCCTTATCGTCCCACCCAAATCCTATCCTCCCCCTGACTTTCTCATCACGGTAGGCAGCACCACCGTCCTTCCTCCTCTCAAGCCCCTAACCTAGCAGCGTGGCCTAGTGCAAAGAGCATGGGCTCGAAAGTCAGAGGATGTGGGTTCTCATCCTAGCTCTGCCACATGTCTGCCGTGTGACTTTGAACAAGTCAGTTAACTTCTCTGTGCCTCAGTTAACTCATCTGTAAAACGGGGATTAAGACGGTGAGCCCCATGTGGGACAGGGACTGTGTCTGACCTGATTTCCTTGTATTTTTCCCAGCGCTTAGATCAGTGTTTGGGACATAGTAACCCCTGAACAAATACCACAGTTGTTATTATTATCCTTGACTCCTCTCTCTCATTCAACCCACACATTCAGTCTATCACTAAATCCTGTCTCTTCAAGCATCACAACATCGCTAAAATCCATCCTTCTCCATCCAAACTGATATATCATCCTGTTATATTTGAGATGAGAAAATTCTTTTCTGGTTAAAACTCTAACTGTGCTAAAAAAAAAATAAAAGATGAGCTTTATTTTTAAAACTATTGAAATGTGCTAAAACAGAATATGTTTTCTGAAATTGTATTGCTATTCACCAGAATACGGTTATTAACTAATAAAACCTGGCAAGAAAAATCTAGTATTGCATATCAACAGCTCATAAATTGTACTTTTCAGAACACTGAATTAAATCTATATGGCAGATTGAATTTTTATTACACATTTGTAATCCCTGCAAAGGAATGTTATTCCAAGACATTTGGATATGCTAAGTATTTCAACCCATGAGAGACATCAAAAAGTAAAGCAGACTGATTAATCATATACATATTTGTGGTTCATTGCCAGGAGAAATTAAAACTACCTTCAAATGTCAAAGTCATAATAGAAACTGCTTAGTAAATTAGTTATGAATATATAGTGCTTTGATTTTTATGCAGGTGACATATGCTAATATTGAACGGTTTTCTTATTAAGAGTAGGGATTATATTTTCTCTGAAAAAAAAATATGGGTTCTAACAGTAAGTGTGTTCATATCCTGATCTCACTTCAGGGCTCTGGTGTTGGGTGTCAGAGCTCAGGACCCAGTTCCTGAATGTCTCTCTGCATATTATGGAAAGAAACAGACCAGATCTATGTTCAGGTTGAGTGGCATCCAACCACTAATGTTATACACTAAAGACAAACTGTAGCACAGACTTAGGAATAAGAGCAAACATTCTTTAAGGCCTGAGCAAGTCCAAAAGGAATTACTGAAATCTCCTGTTTCAGGCATACATTTTAATAGTAGTGTTCAATGACAAGTCATTTATTCTCTGAAATCTGACTCTTAGGTACAGGTCTTAGAGGGCTAAATTTAAGGGTATTTGTCTGCTTAGCTTACTATTTGATCCTGTATCAGTGAGCAATGGAAACATAATGCACATCTGTAAGTTAGCTCTACCATCATGAGTTGGCTTCTTTATCATGCTAAGGGCCTGGGGTACTGAGAACTACATTAATTGACTATTAAATCATCAGCCTAAATAATTCACCCATAGATTTCCAGAGGATGATGTATGTTGAAACTAGTTTCAAGTGAATACTTAGGTGAACCAATAAAATAGAAATTAGAGAAAAATCTAAGTACCAAACAAATTAATACATATATGCCCACATTACGACTAGAGTGTACTATGATGACATATTTATTACCCTGAGTTTGTTATATCTTTGTTCCTGACGGGAGCTTCTTTCCCTGGAGTTTACAAACTGTAAGGTAATCTCCCAGTCACAAACACACTCTTTAAAAAGCAGTATGGAGCATTTCTTTGATGTGTCACGGTTCTGTTTATGAATTGTACTTTATATGAGATATATTACTGTTTCAAATACAATATGGAATTTGCCATGTAATTTTTCTATCTAGACATGTGGGACAGGATTTTATCTCTGATTTGATTGGACTATATCTACCGCAACATAATTATTATTATCAAGTAATAATAATGGTACTTGTTAAGCGCTTACTATGTGACAAGTACTGTTCCAAGTGTTGGGGTAGACACAGGTTAATCAGGTTGGACACGGTCCTAGTCCCACATGGGGCTCACGTTCTTAATCTTCATTTTACAGAGGAAGTAACTGAGGCCCAGAGAAGTTAATCGTCTTGCCCAAGGTCACACAGCAGACATGTGATAGATCCGGGAATAGAACCCAGATCCTTCTGACTCCCATGCGTATGCTCTATTCACTGATGATAATAATAATGGCATTTGTTAAGAGCTTACTATGTGTCAAGCACTGATTACAAGGTAATCAGGTTGAACACAGTCCCTGTCCCTCATGAGGTTCACAGTCTTATTCCCCATTTTACAGATGAGGTAACTGAAACACAGAGAATTTAAGTGACCTACCCAAGATCAACAACAGCAGACAAGTGGCAGAGCTGGGATTAGAAGCCGTGACCTTCTGACTCCCAGGCCTGTGCTCTATCCACTACACCATGCTGTTTCTCTAAGCCATGCTGCTTCTCAAATGCACTAAAGGGTTAGGATCTCCTTAGATGGGAAATAGAATTTCTGTCCCAGATACAGAGTTCTGGGTGGCTACATTTTCCAGCTGAGTGAGAAAGGTTAAAACGTGAGCAATTCAGGCAGGCTGACATACGTTTTTAAACTTGTGCACTCCTCTTACCAGCTCCTGTGAAGAGGATCAGTAGCCTGTTTTGACAGCCTGCTTTGTGGAGCCTATTCTCCCTGACCCGCTGAAAGATCTGAGAACTCACTCTCTGTGGACCATCATGCACTGGGGGCAAGGAAGCCTTCATTATTTTCATACCAGAATTCCAACAACTCTGAGTTCCAAGACTGAAATCTTAGATTCAGTCACCCAGAAATGAGAAAAATCAAAACCTTCCAAACAGCAAGGTGGCCCTTCTCCTACGCGCCTACACTTTCAGACGCCTCAAAGGAATGCGGAGACAACTTATCCATGCTTATTATTTTTACTTTAAGGGATTATTTGAAAACGAAAACAACATATGAAAGCATCGACGTGAGGGATTTGTGCCAAACCTTGGGTGAGCCAAATGTCAAGCTTGTTACAAAATTTAGGGCTAGGTAGGGAGATGTAACAATATCCATTCCAGACTCTGCCGTGGAAACAGGAACTCTGCAATTTGCACCTTACAGGATCTTCTTAGATATGGATATCAATGAGCCCCACTGGTATTTAGTCACTCTAACAAACCACCTAGGATATCACTATCCGCAGGGAAAGGAAGACCTAAGCCCCAGATGGACTCAGGGATCTCTAGAGGAAGTCTCCAGAAGAGGTTTCTAGAGGGCTGCAGGCATCTCTGATGGGATCTGGATGATACTTGATTTCAGGTTCCCCATAGTCAAGGGAAGGGGAAGGGAAGACTGGAATGACTCTCTGATGTTGGCCCCAGTACCCCAGAGGAGATGCCAAATCAGAAACATCCTAGTCTGAATGGGCCCTGAGAAGCAGCTGTGGTCCAGAGGGGCTTAGAGAGACTGGCTGTTGTATACCATAACAACGAGAACCTGAGCTAAGCACTGTTAGGGAGCACTGATGAACTCACCGCGTGCTTGCATGTTTATTCTATCTCTCTCTCTTTTTCTCTCCCCACCCCACCACCTCCCTCCCCAGACAGCAGGACAAATTGCTGTACTTCCTGGAGCTATTAATGGGGAAGTTAGGCTTTACTTCTTTTGCAGACCTAGTAGTAGAAACTAATCCATTCTCTGGCCTATTGAATACCACCCAGCAACTGAGTGGAGTATTGAGAAGCTTAGAAATGGCCACAGATTTCCCATAGACTATGGAAAACCCAAAACTCACTTGACCACGTTTTCATGGCTGCAGTCAAAAGCATTGCCCGTCCCTTTGGTCCAACTTGGAAACAAGCCACTGGATCAGGCGTATTTTCTTTTATTATGAATCTAAACCACTAGGCTTTCTCTTCAGACTTGTACTATTTGACTTTCGGCAACCCCCAGAGGATCAAGATAGGTTGATTTGTTTCAACCACAAACTTTAAAAATGTGTATTGGTTGATTGAAAGCAGATTTTCCACATGATGTATCCTTACAAAGAAAAAACCTGACACGCAGATGTTTGCAGAAGCCAGAGAGTGTTAGTTTTCCCTAGGCATCTCTTCCTTACCAGCTTTAGCTAAAGTACATTTATGACAGGTATACTGCCAACGGTTTGGATATAAGATAAGCATCAAAATGTTTCCATTCTCATCTAAGCTACAGTTTATTTTATGGGGTTGGTTTTTTTTATCCAGCAATGTCAGTTTCCAGCATTTCCTGCTTGCAGCTGAACTCTATATTAGGAGAAAACAGTGCATAGATTCATTGGCACAGGAAAATGCAGGAAGGAACAAACTGTAGTATAACCAAGAAGCGATTCAGAGTGAATTACGAGAGCGGGGAAATACCAGTTGGGCTAATGCACGTTAGCGTCTTCTCACCGAAATAGATAAATAAGCACAACCCAAACTGAGCCTTTTTAGAGGATATTGAAAACAACTTTACTTTAAATGCAGCTATTGAATAGTTAAAAATAGAATTCCAGTTGCTAACACTGGGGCCCTCTTTAGCAAAAAATGTGAATAAATTTTGTCATTGGAAAAAAAAGAGGGTCTTAAGTTCCTGTTCCAGAAAATAACCTTTCCCCAGACATTCTTTTTTGAGTTGTTTAGGGCAACTTATTGAGAGGTATCTATTCACTGAGTGCTAATTTCTTGCCATGAGATATCCCTTGTTAGGCATGTAGAATATAGGGAGGCTTGATTACAAAACCTTCCTTCATCCCAAGTTCAAAAAATGTGAATCCTTGGAGAGATGTGTACTTATGACAGATGGATCATTCTCATCCTTCAATGAAATAGTTTTGTTTTTCTCCTAATATTTCTTTCAGCCTTCAAATCACTCTTTCCCAATCACTATGCCTTGCCTTCATTCCCATCTGTCCATAAATTTCTACAGTGTTCAATGGCATAGAATACTAGAATCCCACACTTCTTTGAAGAAAACATTTATCTTTGTTCCTTACTTAAATATTTGCCCACAATGACCGTACCTACATTTCTCTGTAGCAAATTCTTGGGGGGAAAATTCCAACAGGTGTTGCAAATCTGCACAGGACAAAATCCACACTGTGCCCATCTCATAGTATTCTTAGCTGAACCACACTGGAAAACAGCATTAATCTAGATTCCACAACTCCAAACTCCTTAGCATCACTGAGTCATCATCAAGATGCTGTGCTGCCCAGTGGAAAGAGCACAGCACTGAAAGTCGGGAAGTCTGGTTTCTAATCCCGGCTCTGCCACTTGCCTCTTGTGAGAATTTGGCCAAGTCGCTTACCTTCTCCTTGCCTCTGTTTCTTCAACGGTAAACTGAGGATTAAATACCTGTCCTCTCTGTCCCCTAGACTGTAAGCCTCATGTGGGACAGGGTCTCTATCTGACCTGTTTAAATTTTCAAAACCACTCAACTTTCAGTACGTGCTTAACAAATTTCACCATTTTTATTGTTATTTCTATTTTATTGTTGTTATTATTACTAGAAGCAATGTGGCCTTGTGGAAAGAGCACAAGCCTGGGAGTCAGAGGACCTAGGTTCCAACCTTGGCTCCGCCACTTGCCTGCTGTGTGACCTTGGGAAAGTCACCTAATCTCTCTGGGCCTCAGTTTCCTCATCTGTAAAATGGGGATTCAGTGCCTTTTTCCCTTCCTACTTAAACTGTGCACCCTTGTGGGACGGGGACTGTGTCTAACCTGATCACCTTGTATCTACCCCAGCCCTTAGTACAGTGTTTGTCACTTAGTAAATGCTTAACAAATACCTTCACGTTGCAGAACGGAGCAAAGCAAAGCTTGCTGGCGAAGCAGAGGTCCAGGAAAGAAGTGCTGCATGCACCTTATCCTGGAGAGATATGATTGATAGATTAGACTTTCCAAGCAGGTAATAAAAATTATCTGGTTTCAAGCCATCCAGACATCCCTGGAAGCAGTACTATCTAGTGGCAACATGTATCTACCACTATTTCAAAGACTTTAGGATACGCTGGGAGTCTGTGAACTGGAAAAACTTTCAGGGATTTGGCAAAAATCTTTGACTTGTCCTGGCAGATCTTTCATTGTATCATCAAGCTTTGCAGCCTAGAATAGGTTAAATAGTACTGGGCCAACCATTTAGCCCTGCTTCATTCCAGCAGTCATGAGAAAAGGGCCAAATAGGGACCTTCAGCTCTTAATCCAACAATCATTTTGTTGTGCCTGTGGATCTTGGTAAATTTCTGAGCACTGCTAAAAGTATTTAGCATTTCCCAGATCCCTGCCTTGTTGATGGTGTCTGTCACTTTGGAATTCAAAATTAATCTCCTTTTTTCTTCATTTTAGCATGTTTTAGCTAAGTATTCTTTATGATAAGAAAAATTCTGCCTTTTACCATTTTTTTCTTAAAGAAAAGCAGTGAGACCTAGTGGAAAGAGCGCTGGACTGGGAGTCAGGAGACCTGGGTTCTAATCCCAGATCCATCACTTGACTGCTTTGTGATTCTGGGCAAGTCACTCTAATTCTCTGGCTCTCAGTTTCCTCACCTGCAAAATGGGTTTAAATAAGTGTTCTCTCTCTCTGACTCAGACTGTGCGCCCCATGTGGAACAGGAACTATATTTAATTTGATTATGTTTTGTCTACCCCAGCATTCTGCCCAGTGCCTGGCCCAGAGTAAACGCTTAACAAATGCTACAGTTATTATCATCAATAAGATATTTGGATGCTAGTTCTTCAGATATCATGTAATACTGGAGGTAGGGCAAGACAGACCTAGTGAAGAAATTTCCTTTCCATAAGGAAAAAACAAAACACCTAAATCATGGCTTTTTTTTAGTCCAATATTTTGATACTGGCCAAATGAGGGCAGTTTGTATCTCCTAGAGTTCACTTCAGTTAAAGCTGGAAACTACCCATCGGTTTCAGGAAAAAGAACCCGGTGTATTTATGTTTGAAGCTTAACAATGTTGGGATTTAAACAATTACAACTAAGTTCTATAATTAACCTCCTCATTAAAATGAAAGGAGTTCACACCTCAATTGGGGGCATTTGTGTGATTATATTTGTTGGTCCATAACATGATAATTATTTCAATTTAATCACAACGGAACAGAAACCTCATTAACATAAGTGATTAAACACGCTAATTATTTCAAGTGGAAAAATAAAATGATTCCATAATTATATAGTATCCAGTAGTGCTTCACTGCCAGGCAGTCTTTCCAGATGATCTTTTTGGAGCATCGCTTAGCATTCAGCTCTCCCCCAAACCCTCTGCTGACTTTCCATGTGCCTCCACATCAAATAAAAACACTTCACAACAGGAGTTAACGGCTTCCCACCAACTCCAGTGTTTGCAGTAGTGTGACCTAGTGGAAAGAGCACAGGTCTGGAAGTCAGAGGACCTGGATTCTAATTCCATTTCTGCCACTTGCCTGCTATGAGAACTAGGGCAAATCACTTAACTTCTCTGAGCCTCACTTTCTTCATTTATAAAATGGGGATTCAGTACTAGTTCCCCCTCCTCCTTACTCTCTGAGTCCCATGTGGAACAGGAACTGGGCCCAACCTGTTTATCTTTTTCTACCCCACTACTTAGTAGAGCGGTTGGCATATAGTTTATGTATGTAACAAATACCACAATTATTATAATTATTATTTGAAGTAGTCTACTGTGTTCCAGTTTTCTTCTGGATCTCTGAGACCTGAACCTGCTTTTACTTCTCTCCCAAAAGGTCCATTGGCAAATACACTGTATAATGTAAGGTGTTCAGGGTGGCAAGTGTTCAAAAAATGTCATTTACATATTTTGACCTCTAACTTGAGGTAAAGCTATTTTCATAAGCTGAGAAATGAATGGATATATCTTTGCAATACTGCTTTTAGAAATGAACATATAAATCATTCATGTTTTAACAGTGTGTGCCTTGGAATCTCAAATGAGTATCATCCCTAAACGTCTAGTTTTGTTTCATCTCTATTTTTTGGCCTTGAAAACTTAAATGAGCAGCTGTGTTGCATTCAGAATTTGACTAAACTCCCTAGAATGGTGATAATAGGAAGAATAATATATGGTATTTGTTAAGCCCTTATTATGCATGAGACACTGTTCTAAGCTCTGGGCCAGATACAAGGTAAACTAGTTGGACACAGTCCCTGTCCCTCACTGAGCTCACAGACTTAGTCCTCATTTTACAGATGAGGGAACTGCGGCCCAGAAAAGTGAAATAACTTGCCCAAGGTCGTACGACAGACAAGTGATGGAGCCAGAATCAGCACCCAGGTCCTTCCGACTCCCAGGTCCATTCTCTAGCCACTAGATAGGGTATGTGGCCTAGTGGAGAGAACAGGGACCTGGGAATGAGAAGACCTAGGTTCTGATCCAAGCTCTGCCTCTTGCCTGCTGTATGCCCTTGAGCAAGTCACTTCACTTCTCTGGGCTTCACTTCCCTCTTCTGTGAAGTGGGGATTCAACTCCTATTCTCCCTCCTATTTAGACTGCGAGCCCCCAGTGGGTCAAGGACTGCCTCCAACCTGATCATCCTGTCCTTGTCCCAGAGCTTGAAACAGTGCTGGACACATAGAAAGCACTTAATAAATGCCATAATAATCATCAGTGTTTTTATTAGTAGTAGTAACATGACTTTTCTGCTGCTTTTGGAGATGGGAGTATGAAAAGAGTAATAACTGTGGTATTTGTTAATGGCTTATGTGGGAAGAACTATACTAAGCATTGGGATAATCAGATCAGACACAGACCCTATCTCGCATTGGGCTCACAGTCCGAGGGGAAGGAAGAACAGGAAAAAACATTTTAGGATGATTCATAAAAGTGGCTGTTTATGTTAAATTCATTTCTTCTTCCCTCATTAGAATTTGGGCAGGCCAGTAATAATTATTAATATTATTATTATTATCATAAGTAAAGAAGACAACAATCTGCATACACAGCACATATGCCTGAGAGCATGTAGCACCTTCAAGAAGCTGGGTGGTGGGCAGTTCCACCATCAGGCCCTGCCATCAATGCTCAGTAACAGCTTTCTAGAGAGCCTCAGGGGGAGGCAACCAAGAAGGAAGCAACCCACCGATGCCCATGTGCTATGGTCAGAGGGAGTAATTGTATTCATTCTCATATTCTCAATCTTATATTCTTATCCTCATATTCTTTCTCATTCTTTCTCTCTCTCTGACCCTTCAAGTACTGTAGGAATGAAAAACAAATGAAAATCCTAAATCTTCACATTTTCCCAAAGGATTTTTGGCACTGGATGATTGTACTTATATTTTGGCTTTTAGAAAGACAACCAAAATATGCATTTCCCATGGGTATTAGAATTTCCTATCCACTCAGTAAAGGAAACAGAAGAGTAATTTTTTCCCTTTCTTTTTCCCTTTTTTTACAGCAAAATTTAGAGAGTAACCTCACCAACCTCATTAAGAGGAACACGGAGCTGGAAACCCTTTTGGCTAAACTCATTCAAACCTGCCAGCATGTAGAGGTGAGTATATCTATATGATTATATGATACATTTCTAAGCTAAGGAAGAGAGTATGTGTTTAATATATGACCTTTAGGAGACAACCCACAAACTAAAAAGGGTATGTTATGAGTGGTGGCTATTATTAGAGAAACACAAGTTTCTCTGCTTCTGCAGTCAAAGGTATTCAAAGCTAAAAAGTAAGCTGATGAGAGTGGACTTTAAATGAAAAATGATAAGAATGCAGCAGTTTTAGTAGAACCTTTCCAAAGCAGTGTCTGAGGACTGCTACTGTAATGTAGTCAGGAAGTCCAAACTCCTTCCCTGCTGGGCTGTAAGCTCCCTGAGGGAAGGTATCCTGTCGACCAACTCATGTACTCTCCTGTATACTGAGTATAGGGCTCTATGCACATAATATCCACTCAGTGAATACCACCGATTCACTGATTAAATTATTCCTAAGGATGACAGCTCGTATTGCAACGTCACAAAGGAGGCATTGATGGGGAAGCTCCCTCCCCCAACCTCTTGGAATACCAGAAATTCCCTCCTCTCAGGCTTGTGTGACACCAGAAATAACCTTACTACCTTGAAGACTTAGTACAGTGCTTTGCAGTTAATCGATCAAGGGCATTTACTGAGCACTTGCTGAGTGGAGAGCACAGTACTAAATGCCCGGGAAAATACAACATAAATTGGTAGACATAATCCCTGCCCAGAGGGAGCTTTCAGTCCAGAGGAGGAGCGGACTTTTGTTTTTTTTAATGTTATTTAGTAAGTGCTGACTATGTGTCAAACACTGTTCTAAGCACTGCAGTAGATTCAAGTTAATTAGGTTGGACACAGTCTCTGTCCCCCATGGGGCTCGAAGTCTAAGAAGGAAGGAAAACAGGAGAACTGAGGCACAGAGAAGTTAAGTGACTTGCCCAGGGTCACAGAGCAAGCATTTGGCAGAGCTGGGATTAGAACCCTCACTATGCCATGCTGCTTCTCATCAAAATAAATGACAGCTGGGGAAACAGTAGAGTATGAGGATATGTACGTAAGTGCTGTGGGGCTGGGGTATCAAGGTGCTTGAGGGGTACACAGACAAGTGCAGAGTTGACACAGAAGCAGGGGTGGATAGGTATTCAAAAAATGTTGTCGATTGAGAGAATATGGAGGCATAACATAATGCCTACCAAACTATGATGTGAGGCTGGGAGATGAAGGAGGTGTGGGGGGATAATCTGGGAGAAACGTATGACCCAATCAGACAACTGCTTACTGAGCAAGCCAGAATTTTACCTTAATTCCCATCCTCTGGATAGAGAGAGTAGGAACCAACTCTAGTTTCATTCATTCATTCATTTCATTCAATTGTATTTACTGAGCGCTTGCTATGTGCAATATTTCCTGATCCCTCTCTCTTCCATTTTACCGGTGAAATGATCAGAAAGCCCAGGTCATCTTTCTGGTCAGTGTGGGGAAAGTTTAAAACTCCTATTTCTTCCAACATCAGGCATGAAATATCCAGTCTAGTATAGTCTGAAGAACATTCTCTTACCACGTTCTAGCCAAAATGCACGGTAAAGACATGTGTCTTGGCAGAACTGAGTGTATACTGAAAAGATATGATTACAGTAATGGGGTGCTAATTTTTTCCATATTCATATTTTTATGATGTGATGGTATTTAGTGTTTCAAACAATAACAGAGTTCTGGCTCTTCAGTAAAAAATTACCTGAACTATAGGTATGTAGTTTATCAATTTAGTGCCTTTTTATCTGTTTGGGTAAAATCAACCTCTCTTCTGAAATATCGATCTCTGGTTTTCATCACTGCCTTCATTAACTTCAGAACAACTAACTTGCAAGTGTAGCCCTATTAATAAACTTGGGTTTATATGGTACTTTTTTTCTTTATGTTTTTAGCTATTAGTTGAATTTATATGACATAAAACAAAAATCTCAGGCCAGCTGGAACGTGACTACACAGAAAAGAGAGACTCATACTAAATTGATTACTTCCATCCTGCAAAAGGCCAGTCTTGCTAAGGAAAATAAATGTGCTTGCCAGCCACATAACTATTGTTAAAGTAATTTATTTCATAATCAGTGTATCTCCCCTGGGAACTGCTTATGAGAGATGTTTAGGGATTTAGTCACAAGGGTGTTTTGGGGAATTAAATGGTAAAATAATCAGGAGTTTCCCAAACTCTGTTTCCATTATTACTCTGAATAGACCTTATCTCCACTGATTAAATTATTTATCTTTGACTTGTTGATGCGGAGAAGCTCAAGGGTGTCAACACAATCAGACAACCAAGAGGCAGATACATCAAAAAGTGAATTTGTGGTCATCTAGAAGGAAAAAGTAATATGTGTTAGTGTACACATAAATGTAACCAAGATGATAAGGAGATGGAGAAGCTTCCATAGGAAGAGAGGTTGAAAAAAAATAGGACCCTTCAGTTTGGACAGGTTTAGGCTGAGCGGGATAAAATTTTAGTTTACAGTACCATTGCTGAACAAATCAGACCAGCAGTATTGCCTAGTGAAAAGAGCACAGGCCTGGGTTCTAATCCTGCCTCTGCCATGTGCCTGCTGTGTGACCTTGAGCAGGTCACTTAACTGCTCTGTGCCTCAGTTACCTCATCTCTAAAAAGGGGATTTACATACGTGTTCTCCATCCTACTTAGATTGTGAGCCTTCTGTGGGACAGGACTGGGTCTGACCTGATTGCCAACTCTGTTGTATGGAACTCTCCCACGTACCTGTTCAGTGCTCTGCACAAAGTAAGCACATTATAGGCAGGGAATATGTTTATCATTATCTGGTACTCTCCCAAGTGCCCTGCACCCAGTAAGTGCTCAATAAATGCTATTGAATGAACTCGATAAATACAATTAATTGACTGACCAACTGGTTATCTTGCATCTTTCCCAGGACTTAGAATAGTACTTGACACACAGTAGCACTTAACTTATATCACGATTATTATTATGATGATTATTATGATTATCATTATTAAGTCCCACAGCGGCACGGTGAGGAAATACACACTATCAGTTGAAGGTGGTAGGTTCACAACAAAAGAAAATTTGGTGGAAAGCTTCTGAAATTTTACTTCAGAAACTTGTACACGTAAGAAAGATCATCTGGTTCAAGAGGAGTTTGGATAAGTGGTCCATAGTTGATTACTAGAGGGAAATATTGGGAGGTAGAGATAAAAAGTTAGGGATATTAGTTGGCATATTTCTGTCCATCAGACTGTACATCAAGGATGGCAACTAGAATGCAGTTCTTCAAAGCAGTCTTTGCTCCTGCTGAAGTTAGAATACTGCAATCTATGAACCATTGGTCTGACCTAATTTCAGAATTAGAAATGACTCCATTTCTAATTGGAGTCATTAAGCCTTTTGAACCTGGCATTTCTCATGTTCATATTTCTTAATTACCTCTATTAGAAATGCACCAATCAGCTGCTTGAAATTAGGGTCACAAAGATTATTGTGCATAAGAAGAACTGCAAATGAAAGCTTATTTCCTCATCTTTCCATATGACCCCAGAATGTCTCCATTCTGCTTTTGAAGCTGGATATTTGATCACTTTGTATTTTGAACTACAAGAGTATGAGCATTTTTGAACTCATGAGTTTGAAATGACCAAATCTCATCCACAGAGAGCTAACCGGTTGTTTCTGTCTCCTCGAGGACTACACTGAACAACCTCACAATAAATATTCTTTATTCTTTATTTTTTTCCCTGCTGGCTGTGTATATATTCTGCAGCCTTTTTGTCAGTTTAAAATAATAGCTCCCACTGCCTCAAGACATTTTTAGGCACAAAGGATGTTATTTTTCCCCTGTATATAATACTTGATCCTTGCTTTCCATGAGCTTTAAGAGATATTGCTCTACTCTGACTTAGGGGAAGCTGGTCCTTAGTGATAAACTAATGTTTACCATCATGAGTATGTAGGATTCCATCACTAAGTGTCATGGTCCATTAGTCCCAAACAGTGGGTTTACAACTTTAGCTTGAAAGCTTAGAAACATTAATTGGCCCAGCTCAGAGGTACTAGCATGTGTCAGTTCTGCTTGCCATTCCCTTAATGATCCCAAAATATGCTTTGTGAAATAAAAATTTCAAGCCAGAAAGAGATAGATGCCTATGCAGAAAAGACATGAGAAACATCAAATCAGGAGAAATCACTGAAAAGAAATCCACCTCACAGCCATTTGGGGAGGAAACACCCACTCCTACATTCCCCCCACTCCACCCCCTTCCTCAGACCAACTTGTTTCCTTCATAATAGAAAAGGGTTTGGTTTGATTGCATCATGTTCAGCAAGTGACGCTGGTTGTTGTTAATCCTTCTAAATCTTCGCTGGGGAAGGCAGGGGCCAGCGTGATAAATTGAGGCAAAGTACAGGAATAATTAGAGTAAAAACCCATTCTTATTACTTTTTCCATTTAGTCAAAGGGGCTTCTCATAACTGTCTTTTATCCCCCTTCTAAGTAGTTTTCTCTTAGAAAAGAAAATTCCGTTTGTACCTGGAGTAAGAATGGAATCAATTTGAGCATTGAAGGCAACCTTAGTTGGGAAATAACAATAGTTAGTTCCATAAGTTATTTTCGCCTAGGCGATCCAGTCTCTCCAATGGGTACATCATTTTTCCCCCATTTGATCAACTACGTGAATCTTTAGTGCCCCCACTGAAATCAATTCTCACTCTCTTCTAGGAGATGCCTTCTCTGAATTAGATAGAATCACTGGTCACTTGAGTTAAGTCCACCATGGAATGATATAGAACAAAGGAGTATGCACAACCATTTTCCAATCAATTGCTAGACTAAAGATGAGACGTTTACTGCCCTTGAAAAGCATGATTCTTGTGATTTTTTTTTCTAACCTGGACATCCTTTCCCAAGCTTCCTTTCCAATCATGCCTGGTATGAGACCTCTTTGACTTGTGCGGCGCTGGTTTGTGATCACACTTTTTTTTAAGGAAGTCTTTTCCCTTCCCCCTTTGTTTTCTTTGTCCTTCAATTCATGAACCTTGAAAGCTTTTTTTAAAATGGAAACTTTCTTCATGGGTTTCCCTCAGTTTTTCCAGCTCTTGTTGGCATGTGGTTTGAAAATGCTCTTGTGGGTGAATTAAATGCCATTTAACTAGAGCTTTGCTTAGACTAAGGCAATAGATGATGGACTCTGGAAATGGAGAGGTATAAATGGGATGTGTCACAGTAGCTTGTAAGACTTGAAGAAAACCAATTTGGCAAGCAAACAAGGATCCCTAAAACACTTTGTTAAGCCATTCTCCCAAGGCCTTAAATCACTCAATTGTAAATGTCTAAATAAGGAAAAATAATTGGGGTAGAAAGAGGAAACATCCGCCTTCCTTTCTTTTTGGTTGTTGCTTTTTTAATAATTCTGGAGAGTTTGCTCTAACGGAATCTCTAGCAATCAGGTAATTTAGCAGAATGCTCCACATTCACATGCAAAGTAGTCTGTCCAAGTCTGGAGAACAGGTGTCTGATTTTGGCCTTAGCATCTTACCCGAGGGCAGATGTGAATGTCAACAACTATAATCTGTTGGCAGGAGTATCTGAAGGTTTGATTCTCCACCAGTTTAACTCAGTGGGAAAAATGCTTTCAAAATATAATGAGGATCAGAATCTGGGGCCCATTAAATTGGGCTGGACAAACCTAACTCAATCAAACCAGTGTCCTCCAAGTGTAGTCCTCTGCCATTTAGTTACAATGATACGCCAGGACATAATTTCACAATTTCTTGAGGCCAATTCATGACCTCAGTTTGAAGAGATGACAAGCTCCCCAGTCCAGGCCATGGAATTTGCCTGACAGGTGAGACAAGCCGCTGAGAAAGACATGCATATTTTTAAAGAAGCCAGTATCAGGGCAGGGATGAGTCTCCCCACCCTGCCCAAAACACACACACACACTTTTTAGTCATTCTGTGACTCCTGATTTCTATGGTTGGGCTGCTGTTGGATGGACAAGATGCCATAAAAAGCTGTGCAGTTGATATGCAGTTGATATCCAGCTCGGTGTGGGTTTGTTCA
This sequence comes from Ornithorhynchus anatinus, assembly GCF_004115215.2. Lineage (NCBI taxonomy): Eukaryota > Metazoa > Chordata > Mammalia > Monotremata > Ornithorhynchidae > Ornithorhynchus > Ornithorhynchus anatinus. The sequence goes on along the minus strand of NC_041742.1, from coordinate 21,102,255 downwards.
GTTTCTAGCAATGGCCTTAATACTGCTTTTTATTCTTCTCTGTATTCTACTGATAATCTTTCACTTGGTCTAACGAGGTGTATCATGCAAATTTTCATTTGAACTGCCACTGTTAATGTGCTTATTTAGTGAAGTTGTCACTGAAAAGAAATTCCTTGTCTGGAAAATGCTTTGAGCAGTAGAGGTATCACTTAAATATAAGGCAGTCTTAGTTGGCATTGGAATGGCATAATTTTTCCCAGGCCACTGTTCTCGAAGATGGAACTTTCTCAGAAAGGTCCCTCTCCCCCATCTCTAAACAGGAAGATGGAGAAGTGGTGAGGAAGAAAGAGAGGGGGAAAGAAAGATGATGGGCGTGACAGTGGAGGGAGTGAAGAGGCTGCTACAATCCTTCCTGTTTCTTTGTTACCATTTCTCCTTTCCTTAACTCAGCCAGTGAACACTGTTACACAGAATAGGGGCAAGAGACACATCAGAATGATTAGGGCTGGGGAGTAGAGTGGCTATCTCACTGAGGCCTAGTTCTCTACACATTGCTGAAATGAAAGGCATCCAAAGTAGACAACCCCAGGAGTTACATTTGACCAAACATTTTCCTTCTCCACTGTACAGAAAGTCTTGGATTGTGAATGATGGTTTTCTGCTTACTATTTGAAGTGAAAAATGGCAAAAAAAAAAGCCTCTTAGTCATGTGAAATTCAGTAATACAGGAAATGAAAAGGTCTGTCTATCTTCAGCTTGGAGGATGGGTTGGGAACAGAGAAAGAGCTAACGTTTAGATATTCTTAACCTAAAACTCTTGACATTAGAAATCAACTTTGATGATTTGGGCAACGTTCCCCCTTAGAACCTTTGGTTCAAGTGGCATGAACTTATGTGGGAAAGCTGAAAAAGTTCTTGCCCTAGCCTCCATGGGACTATAAAATAAGATTTCCAAATAAAGAGAAAAATGGAAATCCAATATCTAATCAGATACTTTGGCTACTTAAACAAAGGACCTCTTGAGTTTCTGAAGAATAAACTATTTTTCCCTTCTGTTTTCCATGAAATAGGCTTAGAGAATTCGGCTTGTTTGTGGTCTAACAAAAATTAGAACTATGCTGATGAGGTACTCCCTTAAGGGTTTCATTAAACAATAAAAAGACTTTGTTCTTGACAACAAAGCTAATGCAAAGAACGTTTTCATTACCTGGCATTCTGCCTTCTTGTTTCTGATAGTGACAAACTGAAGCTCAGAATGAGGTCTTCCAAGTCAGGTAGGTTGGGAATTGAAGAAAGTGAAGGGGACATTTCCTAGTCTCAGCTGGGAATTGGATCTGCAGTAAAAAGTTACAGGAACATTAGAAACCATCTTTTCATTCCATTCAGAGTAAAGCGCAAAATAACGATGGTATTTATTAAGCGCTTACTATGTGCCAAGCACTGTTATAAGTGCTGCGGTAGATACAAGGTAATCAGGTTGTCCCACGTGGCACTCACAGTCTTAATCCCCATTTTACAAATGAGGTAACTGAGGCACAGAGAAATTAAGTGACTTCCCCAAAGTCACAGAGCTGATAAGTGGCAGAGTCGGGATTGGAACCCATGACCTCTGACTCCCAAGACTGTGTGCTTTCCACTAAAGCATGCTGCTTCTCATCCAACTCTGAAGTGACACCTACCCGAATCTTTTAGGAAATATACCTTTTTATTGCAAGAAACCGCTCACTGCTTGTTGCGTAAGCCACATTTCTGCATACTTTGAGGGGAAGAATATCAGCTGTACTTAGAGAACTAAATAATATATTTGACTAGCCAAGTGGATCAATTGATCACTCTTCTACTGATCAGTTGTGCCCATCACTGTTCACCTGCAACTTTTGTTGGTTTCACCACAAGTTTGACTGCTACAGATAGTTTTGGTTCCCAAGGCTTTAGTCAGGCCATCCTACAAATCTAGAGAAGCTGCGTGGCTTAGTGGAAACAACATGGGCTTGGGAGTCAGGGGTCATGAGTTCTAATCCCGACTCTGCTATTTATCAGCTGTGTGACTGTGAGCAAGTCACTTAACTTCTCTGTGCCTCAGTTAACTCATCTGTAAAATGGGGATTAAGTCTGTGAGCCCCAAGTAGGACTACCTGAATACCATGTCTCTTCCCCAGCGTTTAGAACAGTGCTTGGCACATAGGAAGTGCTTAACAAATACCCTCATCTAGAGCAAGTACAAATCCCTACTAAATGGCTTGAATCAATTATCAGTGTTCAGTTGCTCACCTCTCCCTTCCTTATCATCCTATCTCCCTACTACCCTTCCTTTCCAAAATCTTAGAACGAGTCGTCTACAATCGATGCCTAGAATTCCTTAACTCCCATTCTCTCCTAGACCCCCTCCAATCTGGCTTCCGTCCCCTCCACTCTACCGAGACTGCTCTCTCTAAGGTCACCCATGACCTCCTTCTTGCCAAATCCAATGGCTCCTACTCCATTCTGATCCTCCTTGACCTCTCTGCTGCCTTTGACACTGTCGACCATCCCCTCCTCCTCCATACCTTATCTCACCTTGGCTTCACGGACTCTGTCCTCTCCTGGTTCTCCTCTTACCTCTCTGGCCGATCATTCTCGGTCTCCTATGCTGGAGCCTCCTCCCCCTCCCATCCTTTAACTGTTGGAGTTCCTCAAGGGTCAGTTCTTGGCCCTCTTCTGTTCTCGATTTACACTCACTCCCTCGGTGAACTCATCCGCTCTCACGGCTTTGACTACCATCTCTACGCAGATGACACGCAGATCTACATCTCCGCCCCTGTCCTCTCCCCCTCCCTTCAGGCTCGCATCTCCTCCTGCCTCCGGGACGTCTCCACCTGGATGTCGGCCCGCCACCTAAAACTCAACATGAGCGAGACTGAGCTCCTCATCTTCCCTCCCAAGCCCGGTCCGCTCCCAGACTTCTCCATCACCGTGGATGGCACGACCATCCTTCCCGTCCCGCAGGCCCGCAATCTCGGTGTCATCCTTGACTCGTCCCTCTCGTTCACCCCACACATCCTATCCGTTACCAAGACCTGCCGGTTTCACCTCTACAATATCGCCAAGATCCGCCCTTTCCTCTCCACCCAAACGGCTACCTTACTATTACGGGCTCTCGTTATATCCCGGCTAGACTACTGTGTCAGCCTTCTCTCTGACCTCCCTTCCTCCTCTCTCGGCCCGCTCCGGTCTATTCTTCACTCCGCTGCCCGGCTCATCTTCCTGCAGAAACGATCTGGGCCTGTCACTCCCCTTCTTAAACAACTCCAGTGGTTGCCTATCGACCTCCGCTCCAAACAAAAACTCCTCACTCTAGGCTTCAAGGCTCTCCATCACCTTGCCCCTTCCTACCTCTCCTCCCTTCTCTCTTTCTACCGCCCACCCCGCACGCTCCGCTCCTCCGCCGCCCACCTCCTCGCCGTCCCTCGGTCTCGCCTATCCCGCCTTCGACCCCTGGGTCACGTCCTCCCGCGGTCCTGGAACGCCCTCCCTCCTCACCTCCGCCAAACTGATTCTCTTTCCCTCTTCAAAACCTTACTTAAAAATCACCTCCTCCAAGAGGCCTTCCCAGACTGAGCTCCTCTTCCCCCTCTACTCCCTCTGCCATCCCCCCTTTACCTCTCTGCAGCTAAAGCCTCATTTTCCCCTTTTCCCTCTGCTCCTCCACCTCTCCCTTCCCATCCCCACCGCACTGTACTCGTCCGCTCAACTGTATATATTTTCGTTACCCTATTTATTTTGTTAATGAATTGTACATCACCTTGATTCTATTTAGTTGCCATTGTTTTTACAAGATGTTCTTCCCCTTGACGCTGTTTAGTGCCATTGTTCTTGTCTGTCCGTCTCCCCCGATTAGACCGTAAGCCCGTCAAACGGCAGGGACCGTCTCTATCTGTTGCCGACTTGTTCATCCCAAGCGCTTAGTACAGTGCTCTGCACATAGTAAGCGCTCAATAAATACTATTGAATGAAATACTATTGAATGAATGAATTTTTCAATCTGCTGGATGACAGTTGTTCTTGTCTTTAAAGCCCTTCTGGAAGCTTTTCATGATCAATTTATCTTGCCCTTAAGTTATACTCCCCAACAACCATTTTAGCACCAATTCCACACTTGTGTACTCGGTACCCATATGAATTAATGATATTTATTGAGTGCTTATTGTGTGCAGAGCTCTGTACGAAACACTTGGGAGAGTACACTTCAGTAAGGTTGGTAGACATGATTCTACCAAGAAGAATTTATCCAGTGTGGCTCCAAGAGCATTCAGACTTCCATGTTTGCACCTTGAAATGTGAGTTTTGGGTGGTCAGATAGTGCCCACTGTTGGAGTCCTCTTAGTAGTTAATAATTGTGGTATTTGTTAAGGATTGTACTAAGCTCTGGGGTAGACCAAAGCTCTTGAATCAGTGACATTTATTGAATGCTGCACTAAGCGCTTGGGAGAGTACAGTATAACAGAGATGGCAGACCCATTCCCTGCCCACAACAACCGATCCAGCTTACAGTCTGTTGGGGAAGGAAAACAAGAATTTACTACCCACTGTATAGATGAGGAAACAGGCATAGAGAACTGAAGTGACTTGCCTTGTCATGTAGCAGGTATGTGGCAGAGCTGGGCTTAGAACCCAGGTACTCTGACTCCCAGTCCTGTGGTCTTTCCACCAGCCACACTGCTTCTCATGTTCCAAAAAGGGCTTTAAGACCTTCCTTCCCCACCCCCTTTTGGCACATAGGGAAGGGCACGTCTAGGGAAGAGGTGAGTCCTGTGAGGGAACTTTCCCCGAGGAGCCATGTGAAGCTACCTCTTCATCTATGCCACGAATATAGAATTGATTGATTTTTAACTGATATAATCTACTCTTTGCTTCATTTCAGTGAACCAGTGATCAGATTATCACCCTCTCTAAACTGAGGAAAAAAGGTTTCATTTAGAAATAAACTCAAACTTTTTTCTAGTACTTCCTGCCCTTAAGCATCACTTGTACGTGCACAGCAATTTAGAATATGATGGTGAGAGTAAAGTTGCGAACATAAGTGAAAGATTCAAAATGTGGGTTGTTTTTTTTTTATCATTTAACACTTATCCTCTGGAATCTTTCCCCTTGCCAGTAATTAGTTATCTTGAAGGTGGTTTTCTAAAGACTTGGTGATCAGGTTGATCTCTGCCAAAAACGACAGTGGAAAAGTACATAAAGGAAAGGATGACTTACGAGGATTCAGTGGAAATTTCATGGAAAGACATGATAGAAACTAAGTGCCAGTGACACATTAATTAGGGCAAAAAAAATTAAATGAATTTCAGTAAGCCCTGGCCCTAAAGAAAGAGTTCATAACATTTGTTTCCTAAAGAATGTTGTTAATGAGAGAAAGGAAGAGAGGAGATTTCCTCACAGTAATTGTTTTTGAATGAATTATTTGACACACCTACCTACTTTTTTCATTTTGGAGTTAGTTCAAGATGTATTTTACCATTAAATCTAAGGGAAAAAATCTGGTGTATATTGCCAAGACCGCTGAGATCCAAATCAAAACATTTTTACTTTGGGAAAATATTAAATCTTTAAAGGGCAAATAATCCATCCACAATTATACATTCTTTATTGAAAAGTAAAAAGTGCACTAAAGTACATAATTTCAAACTTAAATCCAAATTGTTAAATAGTAGCAATTACTCAAATCTTTACCAGCAGAGACTATGGAAGTTTTATTCCAATAGCCTAGAGGTGGAACACAAAATGGAAAAAGTTTTACCCACAGAGCAATCATACAAGTGTGAAGAGGCGATATATTTTTCCACAAGCATTCATGTCTTTGATTCCCATAAAGAACTTTGCAGGGCTTCGAGCCCCAGAATGTCCGAAATCTGATCGTGTTTATTCACTGAACTAAATATCATATTTCGGTGCTGAAGACAAGTCAAATTAAAAGAGCAGGACTCTATAAATAATACCATGACACAATTTACAGACCGTGTGTGAATATTCTACAGACTTAGAGCTTCTTTTTATGTGTATATGGAATTAAATCCTATTCATGTTCCTACATATGTGTTGAGAAGAAAATAAACGCCACCTCTTGTGTAAATACTGTAACTCCATTGAGCTCCTCTAGAGTGCTAGCCATAATCTTCAGACACGTGGACTTTTCACTAAGGATTATTAACTAGCTACTCGGGGGAAATTAACCAACACGAAACTTCACCTCAGATTAGTTTTATTAAAGGGATAATAAATTGGCAGCTTCTCAGCCACAAGAAACCCAAATGACCACTATATACTAATAGCATGCACACCCTGTTGAAGGCAATAATAGTTTTCAGTCTCTCCCACTACCTAAGTACATCAGAGTAGTTTCAATGTAATTAGCATTTCATTAGAAACAGGAGACCATCACCAATGTCCACTGGGTGCACTATACCGTGTAGGTTTCGGGGAATGATGGGAGGGATCTGTATAGAGTAAGGAAAAGAAAATATCTCTGGGCTCAGAGTGACTATAATTCCAAATGCAAGGGAAAGCAGAGTGGCCTGGGGAAGCCGTGTGATCTAGTGGAAAGAGCTCGGGCCTGGGAGTCAGAGGACCTGGGTTCTAATCCCTGCTCTGCCACTTATCTGCTGTGTGACCTTGGGCAAGTTACTTAACTCAGTGCCTCAGTTACCTCATCTGTAACATAACGGATTAAATCATCCCCCCTCTGATAGACTGTTAGCCCCATGTGTGTCAGGGACTGTGTCCAACCTAATTATCTTTTCCCTAGCACTCGGTACAGTGCCTGGCACATAGTAAGGGCTTAACGGACTAACCACAGAAAAGTTCAGATTCCCAAATGCCATAACTGAAAACCAAAAGGAGTCAAATTCAAGTGTGGTCATAGTATGACCCATCAGCTGAGAGCCGTTGGTCCTATTTGACTCTCCCCAGCAAGCTATTAAAGGAATAAAGTACAGAGATTATTATTGTTTTGATCCAGGCTCCTTTATGTCCATGCAGTCAGATGGAACACAGTCCCTAGCCCACATGTGGCTCGGAGTCTTAAGTAGGAGGGAGATGAGGTATAGAATTCCCCATTTTACCATTGAGGAGATTGAGAAACCAAAAACTGACTTGCCCAAGGTCACATAAGCAAGAGACAGAGCATATGCAAATACAAATACACTGTCTGTAGTTCATGTAGACACTATTTCACGTAGACACTTGTGAAGCCAACTTTTGGTTCACCTCTAGTGCCGCCCCTATCTCCTTTCTCCAGCCAGACCAGCAGGAGTCACTCTTCAATGTCAGGAAGCAGTTTTGGGAGCTGAGGTGGGTGAGAAAAGTTGTTTATTGTCCAAGCATCTAAGGAACCAAACGTGAACCCTCAGAGTCAGCCTGACTCCCATGTGGCCTAGGGAAACTAGAATAGAAAGAGAAGTCTGCCCTCAGTCCAGAGTTTAATTAGAGCCTTGTCTCAATTCTATGCAATCCCAGGACCTGGGAGATAGATGTCTGAAAGTCATGGCTTCTAATCCCGGCTCTGACACTTGTCTGTTGTGTGACCTTGGGCAAGTTATTTCACTTCTCTGTGCCTCACTTATCTCATCAATAAATGGGGATGAGACTGTGTCCAACCCCATTTGCTTGTATCCACCCCAGTGCTTAGTACAGTGTTTGGGACACATGTGATAATAATACAACAATTATTATTATTATCATAGCAGACACAGTCCCTGCCCTAGCCAAGGCCATAGTCCAAGAGGCATGGAGAGTGGGCGTTATTTCCGTTTTACAGATGAGGAAACTGATGCATAGAGAAGCCAAATAACTTTTCCATGGTCATATAGGCAGGTGGAGTGGAGACCAGAGCCCAGGTTCTCCTGACTCACAGTCCTGGGCTCTTTGCCCTAGGCCATGTTACTTCACGAATACTGCATTCATCGGAATCCTTTGGATGCAAGAGTATCATTAAGGCTTGTATTTTTATTTCAGGTTGTAACTGGGAAATGTAATGTAGCATGTTCTTCTAAGCAAAATGAAAAGTGGAAGTAAAACATCAACTGAAAATGGAAACCAGTATTTTACTGACTGGTATAACTTGTTCTCTAGGTAAATGCATCCCGACAAGAAACTAAACTCATGGAGGAATGTGATCTTCTCATTGAAATCATACAGCAAAGACGACAAATTATTGGAACCAAAATCAAAGAAGGGAAGGTAAGAGGTCCATTCCGGAAGATTTCTTACAGATCAGCCATCCGCACTTCTTTCTATACATGCATGGGTCATAACTAAGAAAGCTTCTTGATTTAATACAAAATACTCTCATAAAAGCCTATTGAAGCCCTGGCAGCTGGTACATCAAAGTCCAGCACCATCATTCACAGCTTATTGAATCAAGGTTCAATCAGGATCTATTAGCACAAATGGAATCTGTTGCTTTGTTCTGTTCACAATAGAAGTCAAATTCTTTTTGAACTCTCTGTGATTCTCTTTTTTTAATCAAACAATTCTAGAGAAACACAAATCCTTGCCTGATTGTTTATAGTATTATGGAGCCTAACAGTAGAATAAAAGTGATAATAAAATGTAAAATTTGCAATTATTGTAATTGGAGGCAAATGACCAAACTGATTGTAGGGGATTTTGTCTAAGGATTTAAAAAACGTTACTTTTAAAGGGGGAAATGACGCTCCTAGTTAATACTGCAAGCCAAATCCTTATGCAAAAATCCTCAAGTAGCAGGTTATGTTAATATGTTTATATTATTCCCTTGGTAAATCCATCCATTTAATTGAAAAACAGAGAACTTCCTATTATTAACATCCCTTAATAGTTGGAGAAACTCAGAGCAAAGCATTCCCTTTGAGGGGGGCCATTAATTGACTGTAGAACATCAACAGCCAAATCTGGATTAAAGACAACAGGCTTCTTACTTCTAGGCGTGTTCTCAGATGGACTATCCCAGTGAAAAGGGACAGGTCCTTCCCCTCGCCTTATCCGTACAGAGGGAGATCCAGGCCAGTGTTACTTGAGCAAAGAACACCCTGGTATTGGACTTGAAGTGGAGTCTTGGAGGCACAAAATCTCATAGTTACAGCTGTTCTATCCCTGTCACATGTCCCTGGAAGGAACCCTCAAGGCAGCTAAACACTCACATGGATAGCTTCACCAAAATCGACAGGCTAGGACTCACCGTGCTAACTTAGCGCAGGAGTTTTGTAAGAAGGATGAGGTGGGAAAGACAAGGGGACACCCAACTTTCTAAGGTGCTGACTGAAAGTTCCTGCTGGCTTTAAGGAGCTGATTTTCTGACCCCTCCAGCTCAGAGGTCCTCCCTAGGCTGATTTAAGCAATGCTAGACGGCTTAATCATCTCTTTCAGAAGCCAGCTTCCAGTTAAAAGATATGAGGTCACATTTGTAATTCTCCATTGGGTGTCTGGGTCGAGGCATACACAGAGGTGTGGGTCTAAGCACAAAGGTATGGCAGGTGAGGTTTGTGAAGAACACATCTGGGTATAGATGGACATGGATATGTGTAAGAGTGCACTAAGGAAGGGAAAATTTTTTAAAAAAGAAAACTTTCCATTCACCATCCATCTAACCATCTTGTAAGTGAAACGTAATATATGCTGCTTGGATAATGATTGGCAAAGAGATATTTGTAAAATGCCCATGGCTAAGCTGTATAAGATATTGCTTTCAGGGAAACATGCAGTTCATTATGCTGACATGCTGTCTTTTCCTTTTAAGAATACATGCCATATAGGCACTGTTCTCAGTGGAATAATCCTATACTGTTTTATGATCAGAGCCTAAATTCAGCTTGCTTCAATAATTGGGGGTCTTTTCTCTACTCACGCAAGCATTGAAACTCCCCCTGTCATGATGGAAGGGATGAATGCTTGAGGAAAAATGTAATTGAGTCCAAATATGTCACTTTAAGCTCTACACAATGTCATTAATGAAAGCTGAATAGTTACCATTTGGAGGGAGGGAAAGCAAATGATACAGAATGGTTTTGACAGAAGCAAATCTTGGTCTTTCCCCCTGACCCCCCTTCCATTATTCCTCGAAATGCTTATAGAAGTGGTAATTGTCGTGCTTCATCAGAAAATCTGATGAAGAGGCAAGACGATGTTGGGGATTGAATTAGACGGCCCAGTACATTAGATCGAGTCTGATGAAATCGTCCAAACGATAGGCCAGTTGAATTTTTCTTGGTTAATTTATTCTGTTGGTTGAAAAAAAACTGTTTCCACTCTCTTTTCTGTTTCTCCATTCTACTGTCAATATCATGTTTTTATTTCCAGTCTCTCATAGGATACTTCCTCAGACTGATTTTCAGGCCTGTTGGAGGGCCCCACTGTTAGCCCTGAATATAGAACTCAAATAGTAATCCACTATTTGGCACTGAAACCAATACTTTAAAAAACTTACTTATTTTGTTATCTCTATTGAAATGTTGGTGTTTCTGCTTATCAATTAATCATAATTTCCTGAATTTTGTATTTCCTTGTATGCCTCTGAGGCTCAGCTTTATTTGATTTCCTTCCTTCTTCTCCTGCTAGCTTATATGGGGATGATAATGATGACACAGAAAGCGGAAGACCTTCTAGAAGGGTTCACAGGAACTCAGGGGAGCCCTGAGCCAGTATTGTCTATAAAACAGATTAACTAGTCTCCACTCTGGCCTTTCACCTATGGCTACTTTCCCTTACAATATTATCTCAAGGCCAGCAAAGACCTCTACCTTCCACTGGTATCAGCGCTCACATCACGTGGCAATGCCAATTAAGCATCTATTTTTATTTCTGGTTCCATTTGGCAAGTCTTTCCTCAGGCAACTTAAGGTTATAGAAAAGGTTCAAGCCAAATGTTACTTTACTGTTATCTGTTATTCCACAGGCTTTTGTCAGATCTCTTTGGAACTCATTAAGAGGGGGCGAGGGGTAGAGATATGGAACGAAGTTTGTAAAATTACTCTTAACAAATGTGCTTTTTCATCATTTCAGGGAAATGGCTATCAAAATAGGCTATGGCTATCTTGTCAACCCAAAGTGGAAGGAAATGAGTTCTCAGGGAGGGAGACTTAGCCAGCTGTGCTTGTTTTGGCTGGCTGGCTGGCTTCTGCTACTCTGAACACGGAAAAATTCAATCAGTGGAAAAACATACCCCCATCCTAATTAGGACATGGATCTTTGCATCTATAATATATAGTAATAATATTATATAGGGTTGTTATGACCAAATTCATTCATAGAGTTCTCATAAAAGTCAACCCTCACACCCAGGAAGAAATCCAGTATAGTCTTGGCCTGCTTCTCCAGCTCTGATTTATCAAGCCCATTTTAGGAAACAGTAGTGACCTATAGCTTTGTTTGCACGGTGTCAGAGTGTTTGGGCTGTGGATTTGCCTGGGTTGCATCCCACAGAAATACTACGTTGTCTCTATTTACACTTGTTCATGCTGTGATCATTATTAGTTTTTCCCTCGTTAGGTATTAGAACCCATCCAAGTATCTCTGAGAATTTTCCTGACTATGGATTACACAGTCAATCAATTAATGGTATTTACTGACCATTTACTGTGTGCAGAGCACTGTACTACGTCTTTGGGAAAGTTCACTACAGTAGAGTTGGTAGACATAAATAAATCCTGCCCAGAAGGAGCTTCCTGTCTACATAAGGAGACAGACATTAAATTACAGGTAGGGAAAATAGTACAGTATAAGGATATTTACAGAAGTGATCTGCGGCTGGGGTGAGTATCAAAGTGACTCCAGAATATGCCTAGTCCCGAGAGGCTCAGCTAATTGAGATTCTCCTGCAGAATTACTTCCACTGTTCCAATGAAGAAACTGAGTTACAGAAAGTTCGATTTACCCCACGTCTCATAGTGATTTGGTAGCAGAGTTTAAGGCTCTGCCAATACCTAGATCTAATGGCTCCTCTCCAAGCAGTGAAGCAGTGGAAAATTAGAGGTGTCCATACTGAGCTACTCAAGTTAATGGTGAGATGCACCCTAGAGAGGAAAAAAATGGTGGTGGTATTGTAAGTGGTACATCAGATTATGGTTGTTTTTTTCCCTTTTCTCTATTTTTGTTGCAGGTGGTCAGGCTGAGAAAACTGGCCCAGCAGATTGCAAATTGCAAACAGTGCATTGAGCGCTCGACTTCTCTCATCTCCCAAGCTGAACAGTCTCTAAAGGAGAACGATCATGCTCGCTTCCTCCAGACGGCTAAAAATATCACTGAAAGGTAAAGGAGCAGACTTTGGGGAAATTCTCTTCTGATGGGACGTCCAGATTCTGCCTAGAGAGCTAGTTGGTTAACACTGCCCTCTCCTTGAATTTTTTTTTTTTATTTGAACCGAGTCTGTGGACCTGCAGAGAATAAAAGCGTTTGAACTGCTTTGTTCATCAAAAGAACATTTGTTTTGAAATATCAAGATCCTTTAGGAGCTGCAAGGCATGTAGGCCATATTAGTAGGTTCACAAGGATTGTGGTTATTTTCTGTAATTGTGTGTGTATGGTGCCAGGGGCCGGCGAGGGCGGGGGGGGGGGGGGGCGGTGGCAGGACCAAAAAAAGAGGAAGAGGGTAGTGGGGAGGAAGACATCCAGGGTTCTCCTGCAGCCCCGGGAACCCCTGTGGTAATTTGACCAGAATGCAGCCTAAATCCAAACAAACTCTGCCCCTTTGTAGCAAAAGTCGAAAGGTGAGACAGAGATCAATTAGGGAGTCATGCTACCCAGTGCTTTCACAAGCCTGCGTCCACTGGTGATTGGTAAAGCTCCCCCATGCTCACTGGAGGAGGAGATTTTAGAGGTCCCTTGTCCCTACATGACTATGCAGCAGAGGACCAACCAGCTTCCTCCCAAGTCAGTAGCCACTTTGAGATGTGTCAGTTAAACCTCTCTGAGCTGCCCGGAGGGCGTGCCCTCTGGACCCACATTTTCGGCACAAAAGTGCCCCCCACTGTCTCCTTTGCAGTCCATCTATGTGGAAGAAGGGCCGAACTGGGACACAGGAACTGAAAATAGATTCGGGAATATTTCAGGGAGGTGGGAGGCCTCAGGAGACCAAGTGCCAGAGAGCAGATTGCCTAAGGTTTATTTTTTAGTCCACCCCACAGAATACCAGGGAAAAAATAATAGCGCTCTTCCCAGAAACTTGTTCCAAAAAAGAAATAATAATAATGGTATTTATTAAGCGCTTACTATGTGCCAGGCATGGTACTAAGCGCTGGTGTAGATACAACCTGACCAGGTTGGACACAGTACCTGTCCCACGTGGGTCTCACAGTCTCAATCCACATTTTACAGATGAAGTAGCTGAGTCACAGAGAAGTAAAGTAACTTGACCGAGGTCACACAGCAGAAAAGTGGTAGAGCCGGGTTTAGAACCCATGACCTTCTGACTCCCAGGCCCATGCTCCATCCACTCCGCCAAATTTAAAAAGGTATTATCTGCCTTGTATTTTGGCCACCTTTAATTAGATTGCACTGGATCTGAAGTGGGTGTCAGGTACCTGAGAGATCGAAATCTGCCCAGAAATATTGACATTGGCAAAGTTTCTCCTAGCTTGTCATTTCCAGAAAGTGTGTGAAATTACAGTGGAGAGATCTGCATCGTTCCAGAAGTGTTAAAAGGCAAGAGTTTAACCTGTTCTCCTCCCCACCCCCACCAAAAAGAGTACATTCTGCAGTAAAACAAATTAATGATGAAATCAAAGCAATAGCAGTAGACTTTCACTCTCGAATACAAGAGCAATAGAAGCAGTGTTGCCTAGTGGAAAGAACATAGGCCTGAGAGTATCTAGGTTCTAATCCCAGCTCTGCCACTTGCTTGCTGAGCGACCTTGGGCAAGTCACTTAATTCATCTTTACCTCAGCTTCCTCAACTGTTCTCCTTCCATCTTAGGCTGTGAGTCCTATGTGAGACAAGGACTGTGTCTCACCAGATTATTTTTCATCTGTTCCAAAGCTTAGTACAGTGCTTGGCACACAGTAGGGGCTTAAATAGCCATAATTATTACTGTTATAACTTTCAGTAATAATAATAATTCTGGTATTTAAGTGCTTACTGTGTATCAGGCAGTGTTCTAAGCACTGGGGTGGATACAAGCAAATAGGGTTGGATGTAGTCCCTGTCCCACATGGGGCTCACGGTCTTAATCCCCATTTCACAGATGAGGAAACTGAGGCACAGACAAGTGAAGTGATGTCAAGACAAGTGGTGGATCTGTGATTAGAACCCACAACCTTCTAACTCCCAGGCTCGTGCTCTGTCCACTACATCATGAATTATAAATACTACTTTTCTTCTCCTCCACTTGCCTTCTTGAGGTGAAAATCGATCATTCTCATTTGACCTGGAGGATCCCACTAGCAGTTTTTCAGGCAGATGCGGGAAGAAATACCTAGAACAAAATAATTCCAATTGGGTTTCTCCTTGATGGCGCCAGCCTATTCAGAACAGACACATAAAATATTGCATAAATATTCTTCAGTTTCTCAAAGAAACCTTAGAATTCAACAGTGCAAGTCATTCTAATGCTTTAAATTTTTTATGATATTTTGCTTGAGCTCATTTGTTTAAAGTTAAGAAATGATTTGATGCCTTTAGAGGGGACAATTAAACACGTTCATTCAAACCTATTAAATAGTCTTTCAGTACTAAACAAGTGGTATTTTTATAAACTGTTCTCTTTTTTGTGCCATTCCATTTCTAAAAGATGAAAAGCTCTTTGTGTTTCTGAAAAACTTTTGTTTTCATTATAGGGTATCCATGGCAACTGCATCCTCACAAGTTCTAATTCCTGAAATTAACCTCAATGATACATTTGACACCTTCGCATTGGATTTTTCCAGAGAGAAGAAGTTGCTAGAATGTTTGGATTACCTGACAGGTATAGTTTTTTGTTCCCTAATATTTTATATGTCCAGGAACAACTTTGAATATCTCCCACACATGGCAGTGAATCCTCAGCACTGTCGCAAGCCACAAGAACTAGAGGGCTCCTTGACCACAGAGAGAAAAGCCAAAATGTATTCACCTGAAGCTCTGAATGTTTTGGTCCCCAAGGAGAGCACTCCCCAACCTTGAAGAGCAAACAAAGAAGGGGGGGGGTGTCTCTCTGAAAATCATGAGACGAAAAGGATACATTGTAATGAGAGAGAGTATTTCAGGGCAGCGTTTCTTGGAAATTTAGCTGGCTCATGGTTCCTGCATTTGTCATATACCAAGATTTTATATATTTGCCAAATTAGAAAACACCACTGGCCTATACAACTTATGGTTCTGCACTTTCAGATTCTCTATACTACAAAGTTCAGTCGGTTTCTGCAGTTTAAGAAGCGTCACCACTTGAGTTTGCTTTGCCATTTAAATCGACCATCTGCATTTTCTGATTGCAGGGACCCCTATCTCTGCCCAATAAGTAGCTCCACTGAGTTGCGCACAAACAAGAGGAAGTGAGATGTGAACTGGGCCCAGAACGTGCATCTTTTACAAGAATTGAATAACTAAGATTACATTGTTAGTTTTCATGCTTCTTGAACCTAGTTCAGAAGAAATGAAAAAAAAATCACATCTAGGTTTAAATTTTGAACAGCGATTTAAGAAAGTGCTATTCGTGACATGACAATATCTCTGACTTGTTCATCATGCACGTCAGAATCAGTAACCATCAATCTGCACGGAGCACTGTTCTGAACGCTTGGAAGGGTACAGTACAAGTGAGTAGACACAGTCCCTCCCTTTAAAGAGGTGACAGTCAAGCAGAGGACCTTAGCAACCATCATCTTTCTCCCCTTCAAGAGGAGAGGGTACTGGTTTGAAGACTTGTTGGGCAACATTTTACTTGCTGATAGAAAATTGTACCCAGGGAGTTGTCTTAAGGACCTTCTACAAAAATATGCTGCCTGCCCGTAGTAATCGGATATTTGAAAGACCAAAACCTCATTATAGTTCCCGTGATTTTTCCTTGATCATTCGTGATAGTCTTTTCAGGTTAACATTACTGGCATCCAACCCTTCTTTCCTGACAATAATATAACATAGTTTCCACACTGCAGGCTTAATTCTGAGCTCAATGGGAAGTAAAAATGAATCCTAGATGAGCCAGAAAATTGTGGAATTGGCTTATAGTTTTCGCACAGCAGTACAGTTTGATCTTTGCACTATGCACAAACATGTGTGCATATATACATAAGTATACCTACACAGTTCGCTCTTTATTCCCTAAATGTTTGTTCACATCTATTTTTACAAAATCAAGTCTTGTTTCGACCAATCAATCTGTGCTTCCATTAGTTATATTTGATGTTTATTTCATTCTAAAACCTACCCGTGGTACCTAACCGAAGAGCGGTTTTTCCCATCATTTAGGTTACTTTTAACTATCCATCCCAAAAGGATATTTAGTTCATTTCTAGACATAACATAGACCCTCGCTGTAACAAACGGTGCCCGACTGCAACTGCCGAGTCCAAACAGTTTATCGAACACATGTGAGGACAGGAAATACAATATTTTCATAATGTTTGCCTCCATTTTTCATGTCCTCTGAGAAAAGCAGGCAAAACATACTTCTGCATATTGAATCATTTAACTGTATACTGAAATGGACATAATGTTGTTGTAATTTAATATTGGTACAAATAGACCCCCTCAGAACTCTAGAAATCACAGAGATCAATAGACTCTGTACCCACTGGGCATTCAGTCAAAGGAGGTTTAGCAGTTCCTGACATTTATTGTGTGTCTCAGTTTATTAGAAAGGCTTGTGATAGGTTGCTAACTAGGTGGCATATCGTGTCTACAAACCGGAAAGTTGACATTCCTCATCGTGAGTCTGTCACCACGTCATAGTGCTACAGACCGCCTCCTGGGTTTTGCAACAGAGGTTTTACGTGCATGCCATAAAAAATGAAGACTATTTCTAACTTAACTCGAGTTTCTTAACTTAGTGAAGAGTATTTCTCTGATGGTTGGCATAAGACTAATCTAGTAAATTTTTTAAGTCAGTCACAGCATTATCTCTGGGCAATTTAATGTGACTAGGGCAGGCCCCTTTCGCACAAGGGCCATGTGGAAAATGATAAACAAATTCTAGATTGCACCTGGCCTTTCGATATGGAATGCTGCTCCTCGTTGAAAACAACCTCCCTTAGATGCACATGTATTTCCCGCAATGCTTTTGATCTTGCAAACTGAGAGATGGGTGAAACATCGTAACTAGGAAGGAATACTATGTGATTTGCATTGACAGAACCTGGGGCACTTTGCTGTACCTGGAAGTCCAAAAGGTAGCCGGTGCTTAGAATCGTACCCTGGGTATTTTGGGTCCAGACAAAACTTCAAAGGGCCTGGGAATGGGAACTGAAAGTTCTCACTTTCTGTGAAGTTGCCTCTCTCTTCTGAAACACAAACACAATAGATAGTCTCAGGGGCCCCTGGTTTGCGGTCTGGAGCAGAGCTGCACCGTAGCTCAGCTGCAGTTATGAGCAAAGTTCCCTTTTGGCCTCTGGAATGTAAGCATTCGTCCCACTTTTTGAAGTTCCGCGTGTGCTGACTGAAGAGAATTACTGAGTCCATATGGATATAAAACACAATTCTCTGAAACACAGCTGCTCTTGGTCATTTTTCTTATCCAACTGGGTTACTAAGGGAAAGAGTTACTAGTATCTAGCCAGTACAAGGGTCTCCTCAGAGAAATCCCAAAGAACACAACTTCTCCATACTGGTGTGATATAAAGAAATTAGATGCCCCTTTTGCTATCTGATAGATATCAAGCATAGTATATATTAAAGGCTCATTTCCATGTGATATATTCTGTACATTCTTGAAAGCTCTTTGAATTTACTGTGTTACTGATATAATATAACTTGTGGGATTTGTTTAATACTCACTCCATCCTAAGCACTGGGGTAGATATCATACAGTCATATTAGACACGGTGGCTATCCGCCAGAGGGCTGACCGTCTAAGGGGGGGAAGAACAGATATTTAATCCCCATTTTACAGATGAGGAAGCTAAGGCACGGAGAAGTTAATTGACTTGCCCAAGACCATGGACAAATCAAGTGGCTGAGCCGGCATTAAAACCCAGGACTCCCATCCCATACACCTTTATTATGTCACACTGCTTCCTTAATGCCAAATTAGCTACTTTTTATTTTTTAAATTGTAGATATAAATGTGATGGTAGGTGTTTTAGAAGCACTCCTCTGCACAAGTGTTGTGAGGGTCACCTCTAAGTTTACCCATGAGCCAACACTTGTACTACCTCCTGGCCAGTCAAAGCTTTCCCCTACTCTTCTCATAGAGAAGAAATGAGACTCTTGGGAAAAATCATTAATATTTTTCATGGGGCACCATCCACACTCATCCCTTGGCACACACACCCAAAAGGGGAGTGACTCGAGGCCTCCTACCAAGGTGGCTACAGAGGAGCAGAGAGAGAGAGAGATCAGATAATTTCTCTATCCCTGCCAGCCCGGGAGACTGTGTGTCTTATGGCCTGTTGTGGTTGTAAAGGATGCTGGAAAGAACTACATGACAGGTGCCCTCTTGCTCATGATTCCTCAGGATTAGGTACTACCAATCTGAAGGTATTGAGGGATTCTGTAAATATTCATGAAATAAAGAAAAAGGAACTATGTATTTCTTTATGTTTAATTTGTAGCAAAAAGGTAGCGGTTGATTGAAATGAGCCACCCTGCGACGCACTGTCTTTATTTTACCGGAAGTTAGACTCCTCCAAAGATTCTTGTTGATCATCCCTCTAACTTGAACTGGAAACCTGTTCTCAGATTAATTGATTAAGGAATTTATTAAGCACCTATTTTATGCTGAGCACATGAATTCCTTTCTCCCTTTAATATTCTTCCTGTTTCTCATCAGCTCCCAATCCTCCAACCATCAGAGAAGAGCTGTGCACAGCTTCCTATGACACCATCACTGTCCACTGGACGTCCGATGATGAGTTCAGCGTGGTTTCATATGAGCTTCAGTACACTATCTTCACTGGACAAGCCAATGTAGTTAGTAAGTACTGTTCATCCCTCTCGTTCTATTATTTATCTTATGCTGGTTCTTCAGCAGATGAGTCAAGAAAGGCAAATGGAAAACGTAATGCTTGTGCATTCTAAATTACCCTATATTTTACTTTCCAGAATGTAATAACAAATTACATACGATGTGACTCACAAATAATAAACAACCAAATACGTCATGTGGCACAGCGCAAAACCATAGAACAGTTTACTGGCTTTTCTACTTTGTCTTAATATTTCTATGATCCTAAGCCATTTCCACAAACCTTAACAGTTGTTTGACAAAGCGAAAGCCCATAATTACGCTTGATTTTGAATATGATGACCTGTAGTTGAAAATAAAAGGTTTTACTAGCCTTTACTACTGATCCTCATTTAAAAAGTGCTATCCTGGCAACATCGTTTCTCCTTAAATAATTTCTAGAAATTTCACTTGTGTGGAACGATAGGAACCTGTTTACACTTTCTTTTTTCTTTTTTTTAGAATTTTTACCTGAAGCATTTTTGATGCCATTAAAATACGTGCAAATAAATAATTATGGTATTTGTTAAGCATTTACTATGTGTCAAGTACAGTTCTAAGTGCTGTGGGAGATACAAGTTAATCACTTCAGGCATAGACCCTGTCCCACATGGGGCTCACAATCTAAGTAGGAGGGAGAGCAGATATTGAATTCCCATTTTATAGTTGAGGAAATGGAGGCACAGAGAAGTTAAGTGACTTGCCCAAGGTCACAAAGCAAGCAAGAGATGGAGCCAGGATTAGAACCTAAGGTCGTATGTCTCCCAGTCCCATGCTCTTTCCACTAGGCTACACTGGTTCCACCTTCTCTCTTAAGTTGTTGGCGTACTGCTGCATCTTGGGTCTGTCAGTGGAAAGGCAGCTGGAAA
Source organism: Ornithorhynchus anatinus (assembly GCF_004115215.2). Classification (NCBI taxonomy): domain Eukaryota; kingdom Metazoa; phylum Chordata; class Mammalia; order Monotremata; family Ornithorhynchidae; genus Ornithorhynchus; species Ornithorhynchus anatinus. The sequence goes on along the minus strand of NC_041742.1, from coordinate 21,082,322 downwards.
GCTTTTATTGACGTAATATGTTATTTATACCAGGGAATCATCCTACAAGAGTGAAGACCAAATATCTTTCAAACAGAATAATGAATTATTCTATCATTAGCCTCTTTGAATTTTTGTAAAACTGCTCAGTCAGTACCTTCATTCTGCCCATTTTCACCACAGTAAAATCTTAATGAAGAAAGCTTAAGCACTGGAAAGAAATTGAAAGGAGGCAGCAGGAGAAGAAAGCCATGCCGATTAATCTCTGAGAGACAGGAGGCTGTGATCATACAGCATGTGGCTTGTTCGATGACCCATTTTTTTTGTAGTATTATTATGCAGGCAGGAGGCAGAACATAGAGGGGGAGGGGGGTGTGAACCACTTCTAGTCCAATTCACTCAGATGACAAGCAAACTTGAGAAATTTACTTAGCAACAGTACCTTTGTTCTATCAAGACATGGGCCTTGTTTATAATAGTTTGAAGCTCTTTAGCATCCAATCCTTTCTTGTAAATGCCCAAGAGAACTTGAATGTGCAAAGGAATGTTAATGGAGTTTCAGAGGTTTTAAATGCCATTTTTTCTTTGAATCTTCCAGCCAGGATTCCTCTTGCTTGCTATGAATTTTAATGTAGCATTTGATATTTTGCTCCAGGAACAGCATCATGAATGTTTAAAGTTTAATGTCCTCCAAAGGAGGAGGAAGAGATTGAGAGTTGCCTGTTGGATAGTGTTTCAGCAGCTTTCTCTGCAATACATGGAACTGCTTTGTGCTAGTCTGAGTTAGGGAAAATGTCACATTGGAAAAGACAAATCTTCCCAGTTCCCATAAAGCTTCCTTTTCTGTCTCTCACATCTATAGTGAAATAGGTCTTTAGAGTAGAGGTGGCCTTACCACAAGCATTTTTGCTTCATTGGTTGTAAATTCTTAAACAGGATACAAGTCCATTTCCTGGCCTTTTGCAAAGTGTTATAACAAATCTAGCTGAATACATTTTGATTTTTTTCATTTCCATTTGTTCAAATCGAGTCTATCTGTTCCTTTTCTCCATCTTTGCTATTTCTCTATTCTGTCTCCTCCTTTTCTTCCTCCTCTGCCACTCCTCTCCCTTCTCTTTTTTTTAAATAGTATTTGTTAAAAACTTAATATGTGACAGGCACTGTACTAAGCTCTGTGATACTAAACTAAACAGGTTGGACACGGTCCATGTCCCATATGAAGCTCTTACAGATGAGGTAACTGAGGCCCAGAGAAGTTGTGACTTGCCCAGGTCATACAGCAAACAAGTGGTGGGCTCGCATTTTAGAACCCATGTCCTTCTGACTCCCAGACTGGTACTCTATCCACTAAGCCATGCTGCTTCTCTTTGTCTCCACCTCTAAACGCTAAGCTCGTTATGGGCAGGGAACGTGTCTGCTAATTCTTCGGTATTGTACTCTTCCAAGTGCTTACTACAGTGTTCTGCACAAAGTAAGTGGTCAGTAAATACAATTGTTTGATTTCCTCTTCCCCACTTATTCTTATCATGTTTTTCCCCTCTCCATTCTTTCCCTTCCAAAAATTCTTGTTTCAGTTAGAAGTTTCAAATATTTGAGAGAGTTGTTCCAGATATACAAAGCGATAAGTTTAGTTGGGCTCAGCATGGCCTAATGGATCAAGCACAGACCTGGGGTCTAATCTCCACTGACCTACTGGGTGACCTTTGGCAAATCCTTTTAACTTTTCTGTGCCTCAGTTTCCTCATCTGTAAAATGGGGGATTAAATACCTGTTCTCCCTGCCTTTTGGTCTGTGCTTAGTGTAGAGCTTGGCACATAGTAAGCGTTTCACAAGTACAAGTATGTATTTTTAGTGCTCCACTGTGTAATTGGAGGTCAAAATCTCTTAGTTTTAAAGTCCCAAGAATTTGTCGGCTGAATCTAGGGTGAGTCACTCCTTTGAGCCTCTGTTCCCCCAAAATATGAGGTACTGTAACCTGAATGGGATATTATGAAGATTAATTAGGACATGTCTGCTAAACGCTTTGAGCTTTCTGGGAAGAAGTCCTGAATAGACATAAGGTATGATAACCTCCCTCACAGCAAAAGACCACTGAAAGGTTGCCAGAGAGAAGTATGTTTAAATCATTGAGGAGAACCCCAAAGTTGCATTTTTTTTCAGCTATCTAAAAAGGCTTAATCTAAACGGGATGCTATCAAACCTTGAAGAGTATGCTTTTGAAAATAAAACTGTGAATATTAGTCAGGGTTCTCTCATGAAAAGCAGTGCTAGTGAAAATGTTAAAATCAACTAAATACTGTATCATTCATTTAGCACCTAGGACATAAAAATGGCAAATAATTTTTAACTGTTATATGATCATATTATGAGGGAAAAATGGTTAAACATTTTATAGAGCTTCCAGGCATAGTAGTTTTATCCAGATGGGAATTTGGGGGAAAAAGTAGATTATAGATCTACTTGCATCTAAGGCAAATGTTCCACTGATATGAATGGCATAAGTGTTTGTGAGTTAGATGAATCCACCAGTCCTATGAGTTATATGAAAAATGTATGGGTTGGGATTCCATCCATCTCGTGTAGAGTGTGCCTCTCACACCATCCGACATCCAATCAAATTAATTTAAGAACTAACATTTTGTACACTTAATCATCTACAGTGTCTACCTTTCTTGATTAGTATTTAAAAATGTCTAATGATTTCATTCATTCAGTCATATCTGTTGAGCACTTATTGTGTGCAGAGCACTGTACTAAGCACTTGGAAAGTACAATACAACAATAGAGACAATCCCTGCCCACAATGGGCTCACAGTCTAGAAGGGGGAGACAGACATCAATACATGTAAACAGGCTTCAAGGTAAACCGAATTATAGATATATAAATAGCATATAAGTCTTATGGGGTGGGGAGAAGGAGGCAGTGCAAAGGGAGCAAGTCGTCATGAGGCGGAAAGTGGGGGAGCTGGGTTACAGAAGGAGAGAAGGAAGGAGGGGGCAAGGTGATGGAGACCTATAAAGCCAATAGTGAGGAGTTCTTGTTTGATACGGAGGTAGAAAGGCAACCATTGGAGATTTTTGAGGAGGGGGGCAGTGACATGCCAGGAACATTTCCAAAGAAAGATAATCTGGGCAGTGGAGTGAAGTATGGACTGAAGTGGGGAGAGGCAGGAGGTTGGGAGGTCAGAAAGGAGGCTGATGCAGTCATCCAGTCAGGATAGGATGAGTGATTGTGATATGATTTGCAATACGAGGGCCCCAATTCCACCAAGTTTTAGTTGTTCCACTTAGAAATTTTTGCCACATTAAAGCCTCGAAAAATGTTCAGTACATGTGGATATCTGCTGTTGCTTCAACATTCACACTTAAAACCATGGACAGTTTTCAGTGTTGTTGAAGCAATCTATTGCACAATAAGAACCTCTGAAAACATCTTTCAAGAAAATGGTATTCACCAAGTCAAACTTAAAACAAAGCCTTGAATCTTGCATATGCAAAAACTTGATTTGACTCTAATCTGACAGTTACTTATAATAATAATAATGTTGGTATTTAAGCGCCTGCTATGTGCAAAGCACTGTTCTAAGCGCTGGGATAGTACAAGGTAATTAGGGCTCACAGACTTCATCCCCATTTTACAGATGAGAGAACTGAGGCCCAGAGAAGTTAAGTGACTTGCCCAAAGTCACACAGATGACAAGTGGTGGAACCGGGATTAGAACCCATGACCTCTGACTCCCAAGCCCGTGCTCTTTCCACTGAGCCACGCTCCTCTAGACTGTAAACTCATTATAGGCAAGGAACGTTTCTGCTAATTCTGGTGTATTGTACTCTCCCAAGTGCTTAGTACAGTGTTCTGCTCTACCATAGTAGATTACAATGATGAAGGTCACCGTGACCATCCTATATACCAGAGGGACAAATATTTAGGATGCCTAATCTTCCTCAGAGCATTTGAAGGGGTAACATTCTGCATTTATTCATGTTTCCCTGGAGCACTGTTTGACCAATCCAGGCAAGAAAAGTTTGAGTTTGGAACACTAGACAAATCCCCACCAGAGCCCCTTGCAGAATGGTTCCCAAATATCAGGGCCTGGAGGTTAATTCTTCCAAATAATCAGTTTTCCATTTGCCTAAACCACCAGTGACTTACTGAGGTGCTGGCACAGAAATTACATCTAAATGATACACATAAAACAAACGTAAAATCACCCCAAACCCAGGAGATTCCAAATTGGCTTCACAGCTGTGAGTTCAATTATTTCAGGAATGTCATCTGTCTAATATTTACTGTGAAGCAGCTGAATCTGGAAGAGGATGAATGCAAGGAAGAGACTAAGCAACCAATCCAGAGCTGCCTTTTTTAACAGTTCAGGTGCTGAACAGACTAGCCCTTGGAGAGCAGATGTAAAACAGTGAAACTGCAGGTGCTGATCAGACTTTGGAAACCATGCGAGGTTGTTAGCTCTGATTTTTTCCATTTGGCCCTCTGATGTGAGCCAAATCAATATAGTTGGGCCCTTCCCTTCATTTGAGTGGACTGTCAGAAAAGTTAATAAGCTAAAATGGCGATGCAGACATTTTTAAGAATGATCTGGGGTTTAGTGTTACACTGTATTGAATGAATGGGACAGTATTTTTAGTCCCATGCTGTTTGTTGAATGTAGTTTGCTTGAAGGAGGTTTTCCAACTGGCCTGTGCTCTAGGATCCTTGGAAGTATTCAAACATATTTTAAATTGAATAGCAGGTTCGGAGATGGCCTGGAAACTCTGATTCCAGTTAATCAATGGTATTTCATTCATTCATTCAGTAGTATTTATTGAGCTCTTACTGTGTGCAAATCACTGTACTAAGCGCCTGGGAGAGTACAATATAATAACAAACAACAAACACATTCCCTGCCCACAGTGAGCTTGCAAACTCTGAAGAAAGTGTTGTACTAAGCACTTGGAAGAATGCAAAAGAGTAAGTAGTCATGACCCCTGCTCTTAAAGAGTGTACAATCTAGTGTGAGAGACAGACAGACAGACAGACAGGAATTAAAGTGGATTACAGGTAGGGGAAGCATGTTCTGTTTGTTTGTTTTGTGGTACTTGTTAAGCCCTTACTATGTATCAAACACTGTTCTAATCACTCAGGTAGGTACACGTCGGTTAGGTAGGACACAGTCCCTATCCCTTACAGTCTTAAATGGAAGGGAAAACAGGTATTGAATCCCCATTTTACAGTTGAGGAAACTGAAGCACAGAGACATCAAGTGACTTTCCTAAAGTCACACAGCGAGCACTTGGCAGAGCAACCGGCAGAGTTGGGATTTGAACCCAGGTCCTCTGATTCCCAGGCCCGTGCTCTTTTCACTAGGCTACGTTCCAAAGAGAGAGCCTCTTCAGATTGTATTCCAAGTTCTGATGTCCAAGTAGAAGGAACTGGGACAAGGCTGTTCTTGGAAGTAACGTGTGAATCAGGAACCATGATCCATCTTGGACTCTAAAGGCTTTCACCCCAGTGTGTACATGTGAGGGGACACACAGTCCCCAAAGGGATTCCTTGGTACGCAGAAACTAGGAAATGGCCATTCCAGACCCCTCCTGGTCCCTGGTCCTCTAGTGGGTGGACTGGAAAATTTCTAGATCTGTCTACGTACCGCTCCCCGCGAGTAGCCAAGAACCTATCTCCCAGCAATCCATGAAGTATAATACAGGCAGTAGGTATTATGCCGGCCCCAAAGGTACTTACAATCAGGCACGTCTCCCATCGATCAATCAATATCATCTAAGCAGAAGAGAAGAAGCAGACATGATCCCTGCCCTTCAGAGGCTTACAATCTAGAATGTCTCCCATGCCAGAGTTTTCCACCTTGCATGTCTCCCTTGACATGCTACTGGGTAAAAGACCCTTCCGTGAAACCCCTGGGATCATGGTTTACAGTGGAACGTGGCAGATCGAAGTAGCGGGCTAGTGATGAGGTGGAAAGGCTTTTTGGCTGCCTAGTTCCTCAAATGGCAAAAGAGCAACAAAAAAAAAGGCTGCCTGCAGCCTGGCAAAAGAGCAACAAAAAAAAGGCTGCCTACAGCCTATAAGTCAGTGGCTCTCAAACTTAATGGTCTATGGACCATATTGGTAGAGCAAAACTGCAGCTGGCCACCTACCTCCCTGGACTGGCTTTGCACAGCCAGATCTCTAACAGAAATCAAGCCTTGCTTCTCAGACTCAGTCCTCCCTCACCCTTCAATCCCGATCACAAGGCCTCACTTCTGCCTCTGCTGATCTCCCTTTCCTTTCCTTCCTAGGCCAAGGAACTTCACCAGAAATATCAAGGTTCCATGTTTAATGGGCTTGAAATTCTGGTTGCAGTGACCCAACTGCACAATTAAAAAATGCCTGGTTGCTTTCTTTGGGTCTATTTTCCGTAATTTAATAAAGACTTCAGAACTTTTTTGAACAGTGCTTTTATTTTCCCAATAGCTTTGAAAATATCAATGATATTTATTGAACTCTTATTGTTTGCAGAGAAGTATACTAAGTGCTTGGGAGACCACAGTACAAAAGAGTAGATATGGCCAATCCCTGACCCCAAGGCACTTACAGACTAGAGGGGGAGACAAACATTAAGATAATTTACAGGTTGGATCTTTACATATCAGCTGTAAGGCTTGGGGAGGGGTGACTACCCAAGTGTTTAAGAAGAACAGACTCCAGAGAAAAGGGGACACAACAGGGAGAGCTAAAACAGGGAAGTAAGGGTTTAGTCACATTATCCATTTCATTTATAACCTCACAACATCCCTCCCAGATAGGGAGAGTCTGGTATTGTTATCCCCAATCTACCAAAGAGGAAGCTTAGAAAGGTTAAGGGACTTGCCCAAGTTCACATAAAGCAGGCCACTGGCAAAGCTAGGATTAGAAGCCAGCCAGCCCCCATCCCCATGCTCTTTCCACCTGTCTCGACTGTCTCTCACTGACGTTGATGAAGGGTTATTAGGCATATACCCGTTTTAAGGTCAATCAAAAAAACCCCAAAAAACTATTCTCCTCTGTTAACTCTGTTTTCAAAGGAAAAAGGACCATTAGAAGATGGTTTTAGGCTTCTCCTGAGGGAATCCACATGGCTAATGTCACACAGTAAGGTGACTGTGTCCATTCCAGGCACTGAAATCCCAAATGTAATTAAAATCATATAATGAGTTACATTATTGAAAAAATGCTGCTTTAACCTTATTATCTTGTAGGCTGCAGGATAGAGAAAAATTTGTGCAACTGAAAACAGTTCATTAGACTTAATTATGAACTAATTATCTTACAAGTTTCATCATTCTTCTTCGGTGCTTCAGGATATGGTAGAAGAAATGACAGCTCACAAGTTCTCATAGATTGATCTGGAAAGAAATGACCTCAGTAGGGTCCAAAATGTGTGCTTTCGACTCACATCCAAATAGTTCAGGGGAAACAGGTTGGTTCATAGGGGTTTTTCCATGCAATATCCAGATAATTGAAGCCAAAATATATATTTAGACCTTAGTTTTCCAGATAAATTTTCAGTTTGGATCCAGGGACAGCAGGAATCCAATTTCTTGGCCCAAAGAGGCATGAAGTTAGGTAATTTTTGCCCAGAATATTACAGCAATGTTCCTGCTTGCTTTTCTCACTTGCACACAGTATGATTTTGTAAATAAGTCTTTCAACTATTAGCTTCATAATCATATAGGTAAATCTAAACAATGACCAGCTCTCATCATTAAACGAAAAGCACATTATATAAATGAATTTTGTCCGATAAATCTTTGCCATCCCAGGCCTATTTCTGTTCCTAAGAAACAGAGAAAATTTTTCCAATTGAAGTAGGCCGGTCAGACCCCTTTTATATTTAAAAAAAAATTAAATCAGTGTTGAGCTAAGGCTGTGGGTTAAATGCCAAATTTCAGTCTGAAGCAATTTCAGACATCTGTGTTATATTGTCCCTGAAAGTATTCCCACCACTAAATTAAACCTGAGCTGTTGAGTTACTCAGTGATTAAAGTTTATAGAAGCATTTTACATTGATTTGCTCAGACCATATTAACCTTCCTCTTCAGAACAAATGCTACTAAATAGTAAAATTAAAAAATAAAATGTGAGAACCATGATGGGTCTTGTGGTTAGTTATTATTCACATTATGTCCATATCGATGAGGAGTCCGATCTAACTGTGCAAAACTTTTTCCAAACTGCTCTGTTGGTTTTGGTCTCGCTTTATTGAGGAGGAGCTGGAAGAAATGAGGGGTAATGGAAAGCATAGATCTAGAAAATGGGGGGCCTGGGATTTAATCCTAGATCTGTCACTGATCTGCTGTGAGAATTTAGGCAGGTTACTTAGCCGGCTTGTGCCTCGGATTCTTCATCTGTAAAATGGGAATAATCATACCCATCTCTTCCTAGGTTACAGACATGTCGTGAGGACCACATGAAATGAGTAAAGGAATCGGACTTTGGAAAATGAGTCAGGTCCCACATAGAACTGTGCATGTGATATAATCTTAGAAGAATGAGTATTTAAGAGGTGGCAAGAGGCCAGAGTTCAGGACATTCAGAAAGGTCAGATCCAATCTACTCATACTTCAGAAATAAGTGAGGTGAAAAAACTGAACAGTAGGGACAGCGGGAAAAATCCAGCCCCACTCAGAAGGCAGGACGTCATCCCCCAGGCAGAATTTATGTAGGATTTGCTCGCATATCCCTCTACTAGTGTCGGTATTGTCCGAGCCTGCATCCGGGCCGGTGCCGAAGATTGTTCAAAGGTGAGTGTGGGAATACGCGACAAAAGGAATAAATGAGTAAGGGACCAATAGGAATGCCATGGGAATACCAGTTTTAGGTACTTTAAAAGCTTGTCTCAAAGCATTAGTAATTACTTCAAGACCTGTTTTGTGCCTGATTGAATGATATTGCTGCCTAGGAGTTCTGCTTTGCTCTTTTAACTCTGGAAAGTGCTCTTTAGTGGCTAGCACCATTTTGCTTGACAGCCTCATCAAGGGGAAGGAGTGTGATTCCAGTGGAGCCTCAGAGGAACACAGGGGCACTGGGATAAACCTTGGAGGGTTGTAAAAGAGGAGGGGAAAATATAAAGGCATTTAGGAAGTGAATCCCAAAAGGAGGAAGAAAGTTTTGCAACCTCCAGAGACCTTATAACTGAACAGTCTCAAAGAAAAAGAAGTCCAAAGTGAAAGGGTTAGAGATTGGCCGGCAAAACCATTTGCCCACCGTGGGAAGTTTGGAGCAGAGTAGGGTTGATCTGGAATAAGGAACCTTCTTTGTATCTGCTTCCACACTTTGTGTCCCCTGCCACAGTGATAGCTTACAATAGTATGCACCTTGAGTTTACTACTGTTGTTGTACTCGCCCAAGTGCTTAGTACAGTGCCTAGCCTAGAGTAAGTACTTGATAAATATATTGATTGATGTGTATCCCATAATGTCCTCTGAGCTCAAGACGTAGTGTTCATCCCTTCCTTCAAATCTTACAAGTCAAGAGAAAACAAATGATTGGTCAGAGGTTGGCCTAGAACTCTTGTTCTCCCATCCCTGCTCCCTCCCTGCCCAGACTTTGGAGCCAGAAATTGGGGACAGACTGGGAATTGGTAAAGTCTTAGTGCTAACAGTCTGTCAAGCTGCCATGTAGACATTATGGCGCATGGGGAAGGGCTCGCTCTCAAACACCATTTGCATCTGCGTGCAGCCATCTCTCTGCAAGCATGTGTTGAGGGTGAGGGGCAGGTATGGCCTATGCAGATGCAGGTCACTAGAAGAAAAAACACTCTCTCAAAAGCCTCCTCAACTATAATAATAAGGTATTTGTTAAGCGTGTATTATAATAATGTTGGTATTTGTTAAGCACTTACTATGTGTAGACCACTGTTCTAAGCGCTGGGGTAGATACAGGGTCATCAGGTTGTCCCACGAGGCTCACAGTCTTCATCCCCATTTTACAGATGAGGTAACTGAGGCCCAGAGAAGTGAAATGACTTGCCCACAGTCACACAGCTGACAAGTGGCAGAGCAGGGATTCGAACCCATGAACTCTGACTCCCAAGCCCATGCTCTTTCCACTGAGCCACGCTGATGTGCCAAGCACTCTTCTAAGCACTGGCGTAGATACAAGGCAATCAAGTTGGATCCAGTCCGTGTCCCACATGGGGCTCACAGACTCAATCCCCATTTTACAGAAGAGATAACTGAGGCACAAAGAAGTGAAGTGTCCTGCCCAAGGTCACACAACAGACAAAGAGTGGCACCGGGATTAGAACCCACAACATCTGACTCCCAAACCTGTGCTCTTGCCACTGGGCCATGCTGCTGACTATAGCAGCTTCTGCCCATGTGGCTCTGGCAAAGTACCATCAATAGGAGGGCAGAGCAACTATTTAAAGAAAAGTAAAGAGAGCGGGACCAAAATCCATATCGACATGGATAGGCCCCAGTTGGATCCCTTACTTTACACAGCTGTTCAGGTCCATGTAGACCCATCCATTTCCCAAATGCAAAGATGTCAGAGAGGAAGTTCACATGCACACAACAAATCAATAGAAAGATCTGATAGATCTTGCCCATATTAGCATTCCAATTTTTATCTTTAGAAAAGTAAAAGGATTTGAGAGGCTTTTTGGTGGGAATCAGTTGCCACAGTACCTCACCAAAATTCAGAGGAGAGTTTGATCACAATGCCCCAAGGAGTGAGGAAGCACCTGTAAACTAGGTGTAAAATATTCTACTGTTTGATGGGGTCTCCTAGAGTTTGAAAGTGGTAAAATCAGAATAAGTCGTGATCAATGTGTCTGGTTGTGATTGCAGGTTTGTGTAACTCAGCCGACAGCTGGATGATTGTTCCTAACATCAAACAAAACCACTACACAGTGCACGGGCTACAGAGTGGCACCAAATACATCTTTATCGTCAAGGCTATTAATCAGGCTGGCAGCCGGAACAGTGAGCCTGGCAAGCTGAAGACAAACAGTAAGTGATTAAAAAAAAAAAACTGCCCCTTTTCATTTTCTCCCTCCCCTCTCTTCTCCTCAGCTTTCTCTGTCCTCTCTTTCTCCATTCCCTCTTAATCCTCTTTTCCCCTTCCTCCTCCGCTTCCCTTCTTTCTCTTTCCATTACCTCTTCTTCCCCTTCCTCAGCTTTTCTTCTCTCTCTCCAGTTCCCCTTCCCTTTCCTAGCCACTTTTCTCTCTCCATCCCCTCTTCCTTTTGCCTCCTTAACTTTTCTCTCTCCATTGCCTCTTCTCCTCGCCAGCTTCTTTCCTCTCTCCATTTCCTCTTCTCCTCTCCTCTCTTTTCTTCCTCAACATTCTCTCCCTCCCCCTTCTCCTCTCTTCCCTTGCTTTTTCTCTTCTTTCCCTTCTCTATTTGTCCTCCATCTGCTCCATTTCCTCCTCTCGACTCATCCCACTACTCCTTTCCATTCTTTCTTCCTCAGATAATTCATCATTGAAAGGCTTGTGATTCCAAACTAAATTTTGTGTTGCCAATGTCTGCTAAAAAAAAGGTCCTTTTCATGAGGTGCCAGTCTGGGTCCCATGCATTTACTGAGGTGATTTCAGTCTTAACTTCTGTTTTTTTACAGGTTTCTCATAGCTGCCAAAGTGGTAAGCCAGATGAGCCACCTCAGCAGAAAAAAAAGTCTCTTGAAATAAATTTGATAACTGGATTTTATGCTAAATCTTGAAAAAAACACCTTTTTAATTCCAGTTTGTCTAGGCTGATTCTCTTTGGGTGCTTAGGGGAGTGAGTGATTTTCACATTTCATAGAAAAATCCAATTATTACTTGCCTTCTCAGAGTATTGAGAGAGGAAAGGTTCTCCAGGACAGCTGACTCTTTTGTGAGTGTAGGTGGAAATATGATGAAGGGGAAGGAGACCCATGGAGTGGGCTACACAGGAAGAAAGGTATTGTGTGTCACTGTCACGATGAACTTTTCCCCAAAGAACCTTAGTTCTTTCTTTCCTCTCACTTCTGCCTCCATCATCCAGAGCTGATCCTACACTTTCAGATTAACTACCAGAACCCCGAGGTATGTCCACCTATCATCTCATCATCCACCTGTAGTCAATGTATAATCTTGAGGGCAATAAACATGTCTCATAGTTCTTTTGGACTTTTCCCAAAGGCTTTAGTGTGACATGTTGCACCCAATAGGTGGTCAAGGTAGTGATATTACTGCGGTTACACGTTGATGCATGGGTTGAATGATGAGACGAATGTTGGAAGTGGCCTCCTTCTGGAATAGAAACGGAGTTCGTATCTCTGCACTTCCTCTTTAATGCAAAATTTTAACACTACTCACAGACACTCCCAGATCTATTTGCACAATAAACGGAAAGGGATGGGCGAGAGAAAGATATTGGAGCTGTGAAAAAAAACCATTTTGAACTGTTCCCCATTTCTCAGGAAGAAGCAAAAGCAGGATTCAGAGCTCCTATGGGTGGTAGGAGGGTTGAGTAGATACGAGGACAGAGGCTTAAAAGGAAAACGTAGTAGAGTGATGGTGGGTGGGAGGAAGGAGCAAAGAAAATTGCGAAGGAGATTTCATTTGGAGGAGAGAGAATCATCCTAAATGTGGAAAGAGATGGATCAATGTTGATAATAGGGTTCCGAGGCCCTTAGCAAAGGAGAGAAAATAAATTGATGAGTAAATAGGCTGGGAGGGAAACTCCAAGACGTTGTTCTTCATCCACCCTGAAGTCCCCTGTCTATTTATTTCTACTTCACACTCCCAAGAGCCCTAAGGATAGGGGTTGCTAGATGTTTCAAAGATTAAATTATCTAAAATGACAGGGAAACTTGGTGAGTGAAAATGTCACTCTGATAGTATTAGGGTAGTTTCCAGGGTATTAGCTGGGAACTTAGAAGATGTTGCACAGTCAACAACCTCGTACAAGCAATTTAAATCTTCCTTTTAGACATACTAGTAACTGGTATCCTTTAAAGTAGTTTGTCATATAGAGACCACTACTGAATTAAATCCAACATTCCTATTTAAATTCCTAAAAATCGCTATGCTTAATCTTCTCTGGAATGGCTATGTCAATCAAGGAACAGTTAATATCTTACACTTCTAATCCATTTCTGGCTAGTGGCAGAGTGTATTATCTCCCTTAGAACAGGGTGTATCTAATTGACAGTGTTCTGTCGAAACTTTGAAATCTCATTCTTAATGACCCGTGGCCTGAGAAAAATCCCAGTCCCTTAGTAGGCAGCCATAATGAGGCATTTTCCAGTTGTTGAAGCATGGGAAACGTTCATAGACAAACATCTGTAGTGGTTAACGTCTACTGCATCTGGCTCCCAGAAACAGTCATTTCAATTCCAAGATCTATTGATTCTTTTTATGGGCAATTTACAAGAAGTGGCAGTGGCTAAATCTTGAGCCACTAGAGTGATAATAGAGACACACATTTGCCCAGGGATCATAAATGGAAGATGAAGATATTTTCTGGGATTCTAATTTTAGAAATGCCCATGAATTTGGAGCAGAGGTAGTGTTGAGATTTTTGTTTAGGTATGAGAACTGTAAGGCCCAGGTAGCATAGACTAGGACGGAATGCTGTGTGCTGGGACATGTTCTATCCTCCTGGGACCTAATAGAAGGTGAGGAAAATGTCAGATGATATACCACTAGTCTAAGGAGGCTATATGGTGGTTACTGTATTTACTGTGTACTTGCTAATTAGAAAATACGTAAACAAATGCCGCCCACTCTTGAAAAAGTTCTCATCCCAAGCCTTTTATAAGTATTGTCCTCTACAGGGTACATTCTCCTTGATCTAGAACTGACCTCTTTTGTTAATGAAAAACCTTTTCCCAGCCAAATGTTTCAGGTATTCCCTAAAAGTAGACAGTGAAGGCCTTGGCTTTCTTTTAAAAATATTCTCAGGACTGTACCACATGGCATCTGGGTACTCAAAGGTACTTTGCACCTCCAAGTTGATCATTTTTCACAACATATGCATTTCTTAGCACACCACAGAGAGATCATTAGGAAAAAGTGGGTTTTAATGTCATAGAAAATACACCAACTTTTTTTATTCAAAAGCAGTTTATTTCCTCAAACCAAAAAAAATCATTTTGGGAATGTTTTCAGAAAGGCTAGCTAAACACAACACTTCACGGCTATTTTTCTTCACTTGGTAAACCACATTTAATCCCCTACATTTGCTAGCATAATCACACTGTAGTTAGTTTTTACAACACACAGCAAAGCAGATGGTAATTTTAAACTTCACATGTAATTCTATCAGGCTGTTGAGTCTCTGAGGAGAACCACTTTCCACACTGACTCAGAGGCTGTCAGCCTCTACTTTTGAAAGTTTGCCTTCATGTTGGAAGGGGTTTAAAAGAAAGGATTTTGGTAGTCACAGATGGAGGTGTCCTGTTCTGAGCCAAATGGCACCTACGAATTCTTGGAGAGTTAAGCTCAAACTTTGTCAAAGTATCCGAGCTCGTCCTGTTCTTAGGTGTTATGTATTCAGATGGCTGAATTTATCAAATGTCTTCCTGTTCCTGTCCATGAGGCTCACGTTAATGCAGGAGATACCTGCCAACAGCAACAGTCTTGGGGATGTTTTTGCACCATATTATTTGGACCAGCTTGTAATTCATTTCCTGCATTTTCACACATCTTATCCAGGTTTATATTCCTGAACAGGCAGAAGTCCAAGTAATATTGAATTGTCAATGAAATAATGGCTCTGAAGGGAGATGGAATTAACAAGAGCAGGAGATAGGTTATAATAAATCTACAATTGTGACTGAGTCCAGAGGCATTTTTGCAATAGTTAAAGAGTATAAGTAAAATTGAACAGAGGTTTATTGCATACATAGATAAATCCAGAAGAGTGATGACCGAGATCAGAATTGTGTTTCAACCACTTTTCAAACTCCTTTGAGGTGATCCAGTAATGCCGTTTCATGCTTGTTCTAAAGTCATGACTCTAATTCTTAGTAGTTGGCAAACTGCAAGGTATAGAAGCAGCCTAAAAACGTATTATGTAATTTTAAAAAAATGTGCACTACCTTATATTTTGATAACTTTCTGGAAAAGTGAGATATTCCAGTTGCTCCTATGTTCCATACAGGAGGCAGGCTAGTAATGGAGAATAATGGAGAATACAATCTTCTCCAATCTGCTTCGACACTGTGCTATAAAATGGGCCCTCATCCTATTATTCATATCCACATTATTTATTGAGCACCAATCACGTACACAGCCTTCGTGCTAGGTCCTGGAGAAATAGGCGAAAGAACTAACCAGGATGGTCACTAGGTAGTAGAAGTCCTCTTATTCATTAAACACCTTAAAGGGGAAAAATACATGTGTGAGAATTTGACATGGTCTCTGGCCCTCAAGGGAATCTCAATCTAAAAATATAAGGCAGGAGACAGGACTGGAGACAGCAGCATCAGGAAAAATGAAACCCAAAAACCCCACTTGAGTGAGAGGCAAGGGCAAACAGTAAAAATAAAAAATTTGTACTATACTGTGGCTAGAGGAGCAGAACTTCAAGCTCCTCGTACTTCAAGTCCAAGAGTCACAGCCCCAGCCACAGTGACTGCTACATGAGGCACCACAGCCTTCTTAAGAAGTGTTGAGGCCATGTACTGCTACTTTTCTCTTTCCCACCAAGAAAGTGGGCATAAGTTAGGTTGGGATGGATCTCAAAATGTAAGGGATTAGACCATAGATATAATGAATCAATACACCTTAAAGGAAAAAAAAAGGATGTCTATAAAAATCATCTCTTTAAGGATATTTCCTATTAAGCAATGCACCCCATCCTGCCAGAATGCATGTTTTCACTACACCTTTCATTTTAAGGATTTTTTGGGAATCAAATCGGTAAAGGTTTCCCCCGATGGAAACTTGCTTGCATATAGGATGTGACAGTGTCAGAAGAAACAGTTGGGTGCACACAAGCGACACGAAACACTTGCACTAGAGTTGGAGCAAACCCCTTTGTTTTTGGAGAACGGGGTGCAATGTTGAACCAGTGTCCACTTGGAGAAAAATAGCCTGGTCCCCAAGGTATATTTTATGATACAGGATCTGAACCCAGGCAAGTCCTTTGGTCCTTGGTTAAATCTAGTTTAACGTGGATCATGTCTCTTCGAAATAAACCCAACATTTTCTCCTCCGTTTTGTGTGTGTGGTTATATAGGCCAGCCATTTAAACTGGATCCCAAATCTGCCCACCGCAAACTCAAGGTGTCCCATGATAACCTGACGGTTGAACGTGACGAAACCTCGTCCAAAAAGAGTCATACGCCGGAGCGGTTCACCAGCCAGGGGAGCTACGGAGTGGCTGGAAATGTGTTCATCGATAGTGGGCGCCATTACTGGGAGGTGGTCATAAGTGGAAGCACATGGTAAGCATCTTGTTCCTACTACACTCAGGCTTTGAAAATAATACGATCATAATGACGGTATTGGTTATGCAGTTACTCCATGCCGAGCACTGTTCTAAGAGCTGGGGAAGATACAAGGTAAACACATTGGACACATTACTCATATCTTCACTCTAATGAAGCATTTACCGTTGTCCTGCTGCCCCCCAAACATATCAGTCAGCACTAAAGATTCCAGAATAACTTAGTCTGCTTCTCTCTAAATAGTCAGGTGTGACCTAGATTTTCTTCTTGGTTGGAAGGAGACCGGGAAAGCAAGAGGAGCCTCTAGAGATTTTTTTAAAAAAAGGATTCGTGTTAAATACACACTACTATTTGTCAGGCACTGTACTAAGCATCGGAGTTGATGCATGATAATCAATTTTGGACACAGCACATGACCCCCCGAGGCTCACATTCCAAGTTGGAAGGAGGAGGATTTAATTCCCATTTTACAGATGAGGGAATTGAGGTACAGAGAAGTTAAGTGACTTGCCCAAGGTCACACACCAGACAGGTGGCTGGGATTAGAGCCCAGATCCTTCTGACTCCCAGGCCCGTGCTCTATACACTAGGCCACACTACCTTCGGCAAATAATATTTGGAAATGTATTCCAAACAAGGTTTTGAGCTCAAAATAAGCTCTTTTCCGTAACAGGTCACCAAAGAACAGTATTTATGCAAAGTAATGGTGATTTTATCTGAAATGACCTTCACGTAATTTATTTATATTAATATTTGTCTCACTCCCCTCCAGACTGTAAGCTCGTTGTAGGCAGGAAATGTGTCTGTTTATTGTTGTACTGTATTCGCCCAAGCACTTAGTACAGTGATCTGCACACAGTAAGTGCTCAGTAAATGCGATTGAATAAATGAATGAATGAACCTTCCCTAGCTCCAGTGATAATCCTGGGGTTAATCTAAATTTCAGTTTTCAGCCACTTTAGGTGCTTTCAGGCTTCGTCATCCAGTCAGAGCTCCGAGGGGACTAGATTGCTCTTAACTGTGGAGCGGAGGGGGTCAGTCACTTCCCTAGATTCTGTTGGAAGCAGGCATGTAGGTGCTTTTTTTTGGAAGAAGAAAATCGTTTTCTGGAGGCATTATCCCAGCCCTGCTATCCGCTTCACCCACATGGGCTTCAAAGGGGTACGTAGAAGAGCCAGAAAGAAAGGAAGCACAGTTGTCAGGAGCACATCCAGTAACTACACCACTCTGACCCCAAAACGGCACTGACTGCTGTCCCTACCATTAACAGTCCATGGTATTATTGAGCGCTTATGCATGTGCAGAGCACTGTACTGAGTGCTTGGGAGAGGACAATACAACAGAGTATCCCTCGCTCCCACATATCCCTCATTCCCGCCTAGAGGATGGCCCACATTCTAATCAAACCTGCAGTGTCCCCTAATCAGAGGGCATTGGCTGGAACTTATGTCTTCTTTGACATAAGTTTGACACGAGAAGCAGCGTGGCTGAGAAGCAGCGTGGCTCAGTGGAAAGAGCACGGGCTTTGGAGTCAGAGGTCATGGGTTCGAATCCCGGCTCTGCCACTTGTCAGCTGTGTGACTGTGGGCAAGTCACTTAACTTCTCTGTGCCTCAATTACCTCATCTGTAAAATGGGGATTAAGACTGTGAGCCCCACGTGAGACAACCTGATTCCCCTGTGTCTACCCCAGCGCTTAGAACAGTGCTCTGCACATAGTAAGCGCTTAACAAATACCAACATTATTATTATTTGATTCCATTGAGAGGTCTTATCGTTTTTCGGCTTGCTAAGCATCATGTGAGCAATGACTCTAGTGATGGAATTCTTTTTTTTTCTAGTTAATTAACATCCCAAATCATTCTGGGATAGACCTTCATGGAAGAACAATTAAACCCCCATCAATAAAGTATCTAATAAATGCTAATTATAGTCAGATTAATATTTATTCCTCGCTAAGGAAATTCCAAGGAGTCAAGGTCACTTATATAAATGCAGATTAGCAATTAGCACTTAAATTCTCCACCAGAAGTCAAAAATAACTCCTGGGGAAAAAGTCATCGAGCTCTGAAAGGAATTCTGATGGTGTCAATTCTCACATTACTGGGACAGCATGTCACTGAGGTTATACGAGGTAAAGACGGCGGGTAGGAGTGCGTAGTGATTATATATGCTTTGGACACACCTTTGTCCCATCCCATCCCTTGGGCCAGCTTTTAAAAATCTATGCTTAATTGTATGGTGCCATGCCATGTTAATCTTGGGAAGCTCATTTGGTGCATTTTCTGCCTTTTAGGACTTTTGATTTGGACTTTGATATTCTCTGCCTTTTAAAGTTCTATGGAAATATGCAGATTGTATTGTCTGATGGAGTCTCCTGTTAGAAACAACAGATGAGTCTCAAATCAGCAAGCACTGAGATAAGTTCTGAGTGCTGGGGTAGATAGGAGTTAATCACACTAGACATAGTCACTTTTTCACTATCTAAATAGGAGGGAGGCCAGGTGTTGAATGCCTATTTTACAGATGAGGAAACAGAAGCACAGTGAGGATAAATGATTTGCCCAGAGTCGCACAGCAGGCAATTGACAGAACTGGGATTTGAACCCAGATCCTCTGACTCCCAGGCCCAGAGCCTTTCCACTAAACCACACTGCTTCTCTAAGGTAGACTGTTCCCTCCAGACTCTAAGCATATTGTCAGCGGGGAATGTGTCTGCCAACTCTGTTGTATTGTTTTCTCCCAAGTGCTTAGTACAGTGGTCTATAAACAGTAAGCACTCAGTAAGCACCATTTATTGATTGATTAGGGGGACTGAGGTCAGGGCCGAGAATCAGCACAGGGGAATTTGTTAGAGAGCGGGTGGCTTACGCAGCACCACTCGCACTCTTATCCCTATCAGTTATGTTCCCTCTAGCCGTGGAGTGTGACAAATAATAAGTATGGGAGCGTACACGATAAATTAATGTGAATGACCTCATTATCAAAGTATTAATATACATTTGGTTAGTATCCAGTCAACCTAGCCCCCAGAACAGTTTTGCAAAATTAACTGCAGCCAGGGGTGTTGGCTGGCTTTTGAAGCAGAACTTGTCAACTTTTCTTTTAAATATTGCAACCATATGGCACCTTGCAAACATTTATTCCCAAAGCCCAACTTATTGCTATAACAATGATAATGGTATTAAGTCATTACTGTGTGCCAACCACTGTATCTCGCACTAGGGTAGATATAAGATTATCAGGTAGAACACAAACCCCTGTCTCAGTCCAAGAGACAGGGAGGACATAGATATAAACCCATTTTTCAGATGAGCAAACAGGCACAGAGAAATCAAGTGACTTGTCCAAGGTCACAGCAGGCAAGTGGTGGAGACGGTATTAGAACGTAGGTCTCCTGACTCCCAGCCCCACGCTCCTTCCGCTCAGCCATGCTGTGGATTGAAGAAAGTAGGTCACGATCTTTCCCTAAAGCTTCTCGGGTGCCACCGAGCACCTTGTAGGATTAAGGCAAGGAGAAGTCCCCTCCACCCTTTCCGGTTTTCTCTAATGAAATCCCACCAAAATGACTCCCTTGGCTAAAGGCCGTGAGAACTATTGCTCCCAACCTGCATCTTTCCAATAAACCTGGGAGGGAGTAGTGGGCTAGGAACTGCTGGGCTTGACAGCACAAGATCCGTGAGCTCCAGCCTGCCAGCTCATACTGGGCTCAATGCCACCATAAGTGGCTCTAATTGCCATGTGGTTGAGCTTCTCTGCTGTTGCATGTTCCAGCTGACTGGTGACACCACTGGTCACCCCAGTGCAAATTCCACTGTGTGCTCGTGTCTAGTAACCCATCCTGTCCAACCTTACAGTTCATTTAACTCAGTACCAGAAGATGGAGAAAAAGCAAAATGAGTCCTTTAATAAGAGCCTTAGCCATCTAAATTCTGTACCTGGGCTGAAAGGAATGAATGAAATCATCATTTGGTCCGATGTATTAATACACTATACCGTTTGGGCTAAATGTTTCTTAGCAGCAGGTGTGCAAAAGTATATGCTCTTGTGTAAGTTTTCACAGCTGGTAATTCTGCTCTATCCCGACTCGCCTTCTTAATTGGTTCCATGAAAAATAGAATGTTGCACAAAAGAATGCCAAGTTTCCCATACTAAATAGTGTAAAGTGAACTTGATATACACCCAAGATCCAAAAGCATTTCTTAAAGTGAAAAAAGTACATTGTAAAGTACGTGATCAAATAGTAATAGCGATATATCCCAATACTAAGGTATTTTGTGTACAGTATTTGCCTGGGTAAATACAGTACTGAAATTCTCAAGTATTATCTTTCACATCTTATTCAGCGCAGCTTTGCACGTAGTTAAGGGCTCAATAAATACCACCGATGAATAGTGCTAACAGAATAAAGAGGGGAAGGGCGTAGAAGAGAGGGGAAGGGCGTAGACATAACAGGTGTTTTCCCCCAGAGATTGGTTCTGGATCCAGTTCTCTTTGATATCTTTAATGACCCTGAAGGAATCGAAGAGTGTGGCTAGTCCCACATGGAGCAGAAAAAGACCAGAAGCTGAATAGGACTCCGCAGCTCAGGAAGTTAGTGCTTCCAATCCATTCGGTGTTGGTCAGACACTTTATTTTTTAAATGTTTTTTGTTAAATCCTTACTCTATGCTGGGCATTGTACTAAGCGCTGGGGTAGATACAAGCTAATCAGGTTGGACACAGTCTTTGTCCCACATGGAACTCACAGTCTTAATCCCCATTTTACAGATGAGGTAACAGGCACGAAGAAGTTAAGTGACTTTGACCAACGTCACAGAGCAGACAGTGACAGAACTGGGATTAGAACCCAGGTCTTTCGACTCCCAGGTCCATGCTCTTTCCACTAGGCCATGCTGCTTCTGATTTAAGGTGCTTATTTTTAGAGTTGTGGCCAATTTTAAAAAGACTAAGATTACGGACAAACAGGAGAGGGCCCAGATGAGGGCTGATTAAAGGGTCTTGTACAGTATTTGCAATGATTATAACTAGTTTCAGATGTATGAGCAGACTGATATTTTATTTTTTTAATGGTATCTGTTAAGCACTTACTGTGCATCAAGCCCTGTTCTAAGCACTGGAATAGATACAAGTTAATCAGGTTTGACACAGTCCCTGTCCTACATGGGGCTCACAGTGGAAGTAGGAAGGACTACAGTTACTGAATCCTGATTTTACAGTTGAGGAAACTGAGGTGCAGAGAAGTTAAGTGACTTGCCTGAGTTCGCCCAAAGCAGGTAAGTGGCAGATCTGGGATTAGAACATTCATATGATATGGAACGTAAAGATAGCTAAAAGTTAGCAAACCCAGTCAGGCGCATTACTGAAATGGTTTGGATGTCCTATGTTACCATCTCACCTCTCACAGTTAAGCAAGATCCTACTTGGTGTAGCTCTCTTAGTTATAACTAGTGTTGGGTAAATGGACATGAATGTGGATATTGGTAGATATTTCCAAAATTCCACTTTCTCATCCAACTCGAAATGAAGAATTCATTCATTCAATAGTATTTATTGAGCGCTTCCTATGTGCAGAGCACTGCACTAAGCGCTTGGAATGTACAATTCAGCAACAGATAGAGACCATCCCTGCCCAATAAACGGGTTCACAGTCTAAAATCTGAAAGTGAATCTATCTGTATTGATTTTCTTGACCCTAACTGGTTCTCTAGCTGAATGATAAAAGATATGAAAGAGGAGACAGAGAGAGAGAGAGTGTGAATGTGAGTATGTATGTATAAAAAGACTGGCATGATTCTTCCCAAGAACAATCACCCAACTTTTTGACAGTAGTGGGATTTTAACCCCATGATTTTTTGGTTTTGCTTTCTCTCATTATTCTCCCATTAAATGGGACCAAGACTGGGCTCCCCACAGTCTCTTGGTAAAGAGAAAGCAGCGGGCAAACCGATCCACCAGATAACAGTGAGCCCGCTCATCACAGGATGGTTTGGAGTGAAAGAGCATGTTAATTAAATACACATAATTAGCTTTCTGAGCCTTTACTTAATGAGAACAGATGTAAACAAAAGAGGATAGCCATAGGCCCCCAAGCTCTGCAGAATAAAGACGAGCCCTCATTGACATGGAGGATAAACTTGGTTTTGTTTTGATTTTTGTTCCCGGAGGTATGCCATTGGTCTCGCTTACAAGTCAGCACCGAAGCACGAGTGGATTGGGAAGAATTCTGCCTCCTGGGTGCTGTGTCGTTGTAACAATAATTGGGTGGTGAGACACAACAGCAAGGAAATTCCAATTGAGCCCGCCCCCCACCTCCGACGCGTGGGCATTCTGCTGGACTACGACAACGGCTCCGTCGCTTTTTATGATGCTTTGAACTCACTCCACCTTTATACTTTTGATATTACGTTCGCCCAGCCCGTGTGTCCCACATTCACTGTGTGGAATAAATGTTTGACAATTATCACGGGCCTTCCAATACCAGATCACTTGGACTGCACGGAGCAGCTGCCGTGATTGTGGCAGGACGGAAAAGGAGCTAATGCTGAGGTTGGGGCGCTGCAGGAGCCCAGCCCACAAGAGGTTGACCAGAACTCTTCAGCTATATGGGGGCATAAAAGGTGTCCATAAATTAGCCCAGATGGGGCTGGAAAGAGGACTCTCTCACTCTCTCACTCTCCACAGCGTGTTTTGTATTAAAGGGCAGGAAATGGCTTTAATAATTTCTTGGAACACTTTTTGTATTTACAGGAAGATTTATAGATTATTTATAAAAGAAACCCAATCTGGATTACAACTCTTTGGAATTATTTGGTTTTGCACGTTAAGAGCCCATTTACTCAAGTTTTACCAGCCCACTACACATTTTTTTCATCACGGCCTAAGTGCTTGGGAAAAAGAAAAAATTCAGTCGGAGCAAGTTTCATCCATGCTCTTGCTTCATCGAATCCCAGACTCACCCAGTGTAAACTTGTAGCTGAGGATGGGCAGTTTGAGGAGAAAAACTACTCAGAAGACAGGCTAAATGGTAAAACGAAGAGGAAGGATTCTCTTTCCCTGAATAGTAAATAGGGAGGCATATTCCTCCTTTAAAAAGAAAAGATGCTAAAATTGCTCTTAAAAAAGTGTGCAATCACCTGGTGGTGAGCTAGAACAAATAGCAAGGTTGAGGCTGGAAACTCCTTGTTCTGGGAAAACAACTGTTTTGCTGCTCAGAGATTTAGACCCTGAATCAGCAGAGGCTTTGAAAATGCATAATATCCCTGCTCTACTCCCAGTTCCCACCAGAGAGTACTCATGGCATTAATCACTGGGGAATGCATGGTGAGCATTTAGAGCATGACTGGATTGGGCCTGCACAGTCGGGAACATCGACGCATCCAAATTTGCAATCAAGGATGATTTGTGTTTGTCAGAAATTGGATTACTTTTTTTATAGCGCAGGGAAATCTACGTTGTTGCTCCATTTAATGTCTTCCCTCGGGTCCATAAAGCATTTTCCTTCACATTTAATAGTCTCTCACCTATAGTATTTTCTTAGTCTCTTGAGAGAAAGAAATGAACCTTATTCCATGATAAATGGAAACAACAAAAAGACTCAGTTCCACTAACAAGTATGTGAGCACGTATCACCAATATGTAGTGCCTAGGGCAGTGCACCTAACAGCCTGAATCTCCATTTTGATGATTTATGGTTTTTATCGGGTTTAAATGACAATACATGTCCCTACATTTGTGGAAAATGGACTTCGATCCCAAAAACCTGTTTTTAGCAAAATTAAATCTCGTTATGCTAGGACCCTCCATCGAGGTTTTAGAAATCAAGTTGACTATCAGTGTTTCGGTGGCACAATATAAACCAAGTATTGGCTGCATTCTTTGAAGAGGGGTTACTAAACATTGAATTGATTACATTGACTCTCCCTCTCTGGGTCTTTTTTTAAAAAAAAACCTAAAAACAAAACAAAAACAGAGGTGGGATTTATGTTCAATCCTGGTCTGAGGAAGGGAGTGAGATTAGGTGACATCACTTCCAAACCAATGACTCTAGGATTATTTGTGACTCTAGAAGGAATACAGCGTCAGCATCTTCCCCATTATTACAGAGGTCCCGTTCAGTGTTTTTCACTTGATCCCGATATACCTAAAGGATTACTGTGGGAGACTGGGGAAGAAATGTTTAAATGTAGAGAAGAAATACTTTTTAAGAGTTTCTGAGGAAATTTACATTTTTTTCCTACAGTTCACATCTATCTTATGCAACAATGAATTCAGACTTGATTGCCTCTCCAATTTTACATATCACTTTAGTTCTCGGTAAAGGATGTTTTAATGCACTTTGTTCACTAATGGGCTCTAAATAAAAGAGGTTCAAAATTGATTTTTAAAATATTCACTATCCAGGTACAGATAAGTGCTACAGTCTGCCTTATAACACAAACATAAAAGAAGCTGGTGAGAAAGATAATGGATATATGCCTACAATTTTTTTTCCCAACATTGAGAAATTATAGTTTAAGTATCTACCACAAGCCATTTTGAGCATGCCTTGATTGATTTTTTTTTTTAGTGGGAAAAGTTGGTTATAAATATCACTGTTTTCTGTCACAGAAACATCAGTGCAGACACTGTTCGCTGGTCATTTCTGAGTTAACATATTTAAAGGAAAAGTATGTATATACCGAAATGTTACAGTGTTTACTTTAATGGCTAGAGTAGAGAAAAGATTCCCACAGGGGTTTGTTTTTTTTTTTTTTAACAACTGAAAAGTATATTCTGTAAACAGATGCTGCAGTACAAGCACAACTTAGTGCACTCTGAGAGGATTGGGTCATCCAGTTTTGTGTTTTTTTTTAATGCAGCTGTGATAGTATTCAATTCACAGAGAAGTAATGCAGGACAGGGGATGCAGGAAATGGAAGAGTTGCCAACAACAAATGAAATGGGAGAACGGGATTGATGCTGATCCAACTGAAAAGATTACTGCAACACACAGTACCTGGCCATAAAGCACCTCTTTCCCCGATGGATAAGACATGAAATGAATCTAGAAGCAATAGAGAAAAATAAGCCAACATCTGACAGGACAACCCAAGCAAGAATCCACATGGGATGAAATGAAAACCGGAGGGTTTGTCCAACTTTTGTTATTTTTTTAATTTAATTTCAGACATGGACGATGTGTGTGAAGACTGACAATGGTTTCTAATGGAAAAGAGAAAAAGGCCTGCTTATCTACAAAAATAATCTTTGCTCTGGGTTGCTATTTTAACACTGAACACTTCATTGTGAGCCAAACCATGTTCTTTGAGTGTACTGTTAATTCAATTATGTTCAGTATGTGTGTCTCTATATAAGTACATCTATGTGTGTACACAAACACACGCATACTGTATTTGTGTATATATATATGAGTGCAGGTTCATGGGGGCAATTTAAATGTCTGGCCTTTCCCTTTTTGCTTGTGTGTGGAAGCACTAGGTATAAGACCGACAGTGACTGGAGAAGGAAAAAGTTTTTTTAAAAAAAAACACAAAAACAAACACAAAAGTTCTGTTTATTTTAATTGATTCACCATCTGATTATACAATAAAAGCATCGGTTGAAAAACCTCTGCTTCCGTGGTCCTTCTGAAGTTTTGAAAACTTCATTAAAAATGTGAACTTCAATTCTGAAAAATGTTCTAAAAGTTGGCATAAAATGAATGTGAAGATTTACAAAACATAACCGTGTTTTCTTCTGGTTCAATTAGACAATGCAGTGTAATCTTCCATCTGGGATTAAAGAGGTCAACTCACGGATCCACCCTGGAGCAAATTTGTGGGGACAAGGAGCAGAAGTCAAATGATACACTGGATTTCAAGACCCAAAAAAGGGATTAGTTTGGAGACCTCAGACTTTTGGAGGTTAGATTCATCAGCTAAGCCTAACTAGCCATTAATGTCATGAACATTCTATTGCAAAGTAAACCAAGGGCATGAATGTTTCTCTTGGACAAGGATGGAGGGAGTGAGCTTCTATCTTCCCTCTGGAAGGAAGTCACTTCCCGGCAAAAGATAGTGATAATAATAGCAATAAAAAGTGTGGTATTTGTAAAGTGCTTACTCTGTGCCTAAGAGCAGAGGTAGATCAAAGGAAATTACATCAGGCACAGAAGAGTGAATAAATATTCAATCCCCATTTTACAGATGAGGAAACTAAGGCACAGAGAAGTTGAGACTTTATGAAGCTCACATGGCAAGTAGTGGCAGAGCTGGGATTAGGACTCAAGTCGTCTGATTCCTAGTCTTGTGCTCTTTCTACTAGACCTCTCTGTATGGGTCTGTATCTGTTAGTTTATCCTTCAGATCTTGCCTTATTAACAGAATCATAAAATACACACTCTGGGTTTTGAAATCTTAAACTGGTTGAATATATGCACGCGAGGTAGAATCTAAATTCCCAAGCTCAGTCCTCAACAGAGGACTCAGCACACAGAGTTTGAGCCCTTGATGCTGCTACGTAGACTAATCTTGGTTAGTTGGGTCTCTGGAGTGAGTTTGCCAGGGCGGGAGAGGAGAATAAGGTCCCTGCTTTCTTGCGGGCTGGATTTTGATCTCTTCCCAGGTGTTTGTAAGATTGAAAAGTCAATAGCATTCTTCCTCTGTGAATTGTTTGGGCCAGGCTAGCATTTCCTCTGTGCAGTCGAGCTGCACAATGGTCTTGGCAGATGGTGGACTGCATTAACACAGACATGAAAATGTCCACATCTCTGCTACTTGCAGTTAGGATTATTGAGCCAGTGAAGTAAACCTCTCCAAATGCCTACGTCCGTTGTTGAGCCCTGGGAACCTACCTCCCGGGGCGGTCTGGTCTTCCTGAGCTTTAGCGACTCAAATTAGGAAATCCTCAAGGAGAAAACTTACTATGGCTTTCGGATCATGAATGCGAACGACGTTGTTGTTTCTGGGAACTTTATACCTCTACCACATTCAAGGGTGCAAGATCTGGGATGTGGAGAAATCTTTTCCCGTATTAGGTTTTGAGGCTTAAAAAGAAAAAAATTGGAAGCATGGTACATTTAAGGATCTCTGAATGGAAAGTGCATGGGCCTGGGAGTTAGGGGACATAACAATAATAATAATAATACTTGTTAAGTACTTACTATTTGCCAAACACTGCACTAATCAATGGGGTAGATACATGATAATCAGTTTGGACACGGTCCCTGGTCCTCAGGGAGCTTATATATCTAAGAGGGAAAGAGAATGGGTAATGAAGCCCCATTTTACAGATGAGGAAGCTGAAGCACAGAGAAGTAAAATGACATGTCCAAGGTCATACAGTAGGCAAGAGGCTGAGTCAGGATTAGAACCCGAGTCCTCTGATTTCCAAGTCCACGCTCTTTCTCCACCACTTGCCTGATCTTGTGGCTTGGTAAACTCCTGACTTCTCTGGACCTTAGTTTCTTCATTTGCAAAATGGGGAGTGAAATCAATCACATTTATTGAGTGCTTACCAGGTGCAGGGCATGGCACTACATTTGGGAGAATACAATATAAGAATATAAATACCTCTTCTTTGCCATTAGATTAGCCCCAAATGGGACAGGTACTATTTCTGACCTGATTATCTTGCACCTATCCCAGTGCTCGGTACAGTCCCAACTCCACCACTTATCAGCAGTGTGACGTTGGGCAAGTCATCTAACTTCTCTGTGCCTCAGTTCCCTCATCTGTAAAATGGGGATTAAGACTGTGAGACCCACGTGGGGCAATCTGATTACCTTGTATCTACCCCAGTGCTTAGAATAGTGCTTTGTACATAGTAAGCACTTAAATACCCTCACTGTTATTACTTAATAAGCACTTTAAAATGTCTTAATTATTAAGGATTGGGAAGGAAATACAGACCCAATCTTTTGGAAACAAAGTAAGGAAGTTGTTCATTTTTTTGTCTGTTATGTAAGCGCTAGGTATTTCCCTCTGAATAGATTTACAGTAGGCTTCAAATAGGTCATTTGGGGATTGTTTTAACTTGCCAGCAACTAGGTGCTTCTCAGACACATTCTAGAAAGAAATGAGTCTCTCTGGAGGAGTTCACTTCTTCAAACAGTACTTATCCCTTCATTTTTCTCCAGCTCCTATTTTCTGGACTGTATCAGCTTAGCATCAATTTTAGCTCTTGCTTGTGGGGATGAAAACCCTCAAACTCCATCTGTCAGCCTATCTGCAGTTCCTCCATCTATTTCCCTCAGTGTCTTTGTTTTCTCATAGAGGCAGAGAAAGAATGAAAACTCAGGCTTCTTCATTCAGTTTTCTAGGATTAGGGACACCATAGGTTTGAGAGGAGCAAAAGGACTTTCCTGAGCTGTGCTAAGTATTGCTGACTAAACCAACATTATTATCCTATATTTATGAACGACCCAGAGGAGAAGGCATATTTCAGACTCTAAAAGACACAGCCCCTGCAACACAGAAATAGACAAATTGCCTAAGAAACAGCTATATAAAATCTGAGCTAAAGTCAAATCCTGCTAATCAAATACTTATTTCTTCCACACAGTCCAATCTCCTATCACCCAGCTCACTAGGGGGTTTAATGTTATTAAAACAAACATGGAATAATATGAATCCAGTTAATTCAAAGTCTGGTGGGGTTTTTGTTTTTTTCCCCAATTGTGTGGGTTCTGAATTAACGAGAAGTTACTGCTTGCAGACCTTTAAATTAGAGTTAAGTGGTCTGGACTGGAAATACCATTATGACATTTTCAGCCACACAAGCACCCATGGGTAAAAAAATCTCCCCATCAGTGGGCACCTCAGCAAAGGACTAAATCAATTTGCACAAATTTGGTATCATCTGACCTCACCACTGCTGGGAAGATCAACCCGGCAGCATTTTTGTTACCCTCGAACGGGGGATTCCCAGCCTGTAAAGCCATGTTCCCACCTTCAAAAATGCCCTGCCCTCAAGGGGTTTACAATCTAGAGGGGTTAAATACTAATAATCCTGAATCCAAGTATTCTGAAAATAACTCCTCTCTAAAATTTGTTCCAGTGACTTCAAGTCCAGCAATCTACCTAGTTGCTGAGGTTCGAACAGCTAGATACATTGCTTGAGTTTAATGACCTGATTGTGTTTTTTATGGAATATCAGAACAGGAATGGGTGGCAGTTGTAATCACAAGAGGAAGCACTTCCTTCAGAAGGAAACAATCTTTCTATGTGCAGGACACAGTAGTAAGCTTTGGGGTAGATATAGGATAACCAAGTAGGGGACAGTCCCCATTTCACATGGAGCTCACTGTCTAAACAGGAGGGAGGACCCCATTTTACAGATGAAGTAACTGAGGCACAGAGAAATTGGTGACTTGCCCAAGGCCACACCACAGACACGTGGCGGAACCAAATTAGAACACAGGTCCTCTGACTCCCAGGCCCTTCCTACTAGGCCATGTTGCTTTACCATACACAGCTGAGTAGCTTGCCTCCCATTTTTTAATGTCTGTTTCCTCTGCAAGATTATAAATTCCTCCAGGGCAGGGATTATGTCAATTATACCTTTCCACTTTAGTCCAGCACTCATTAAATAGGATGATTGATAAGGGCAAACTGACCTGCAAACTGATCTGGACAGCACATTTGGAAAAAGTAAGTTTTCAGAAGAACGATCTATTCTGGACCTGAATTTATCTAGGACAAGTCTAATAATGTCAAGCAACAATAAAGCATTAGAGAAAGTCTGCTCACAGACTTGATTAAGTTTTCAAGTCATGTTTGGTCTCCAAGCCCATTTGCCTACTGCATGACCTTGGGTGAGTCACTTAACTTTTCTGTGCCTCAATTTCTTTGTCTATAAAAATTAGGATTCACTACCTGGTGTCCCTCCTATTTAGACTGCGAACCCATGTGGAACAGACCTTTTGTGTAATCTCTTCATCAGTGATGTTTATTGAGCACTTACTGTGTGTAGAGGACTATAATAAGCACTTGGGAGAGTACAATGCAACAGAGTTGAAAGATGAATTCTCTCCCCACAGGGAGCTTACAGTCTAGAGGGGAAGACAGACATTAATATAAACAATTTATACTATAAAGTTCATAGAAATGTACATAAGTGCTGTGGGCCTGAGAGTGCGGTGAATATCCAATGCACAAATGCACCTGATTCTCTTAAATTTGCCCCAGTGCTTATTACATAGAAAGCACTTACTTAATCCCCCCCAGAGAATCTTGCCAGCCTATCCCCTTGATTGAGCATTTTCAGCTTTCCCAACTCCACCTAATAATAATAATGACAGTATTTGTTAAGCACTTACTATGTGCCAAGCACTGTTCTAAGCACTGAGGTAAATACAAGGTAATCAGGTTGTCCCATGTGGGGCTCACAGTCTCAATCCCCCTTTTACAGATGAGGTAACAGACATTGAGAAGGTAAGTGACTTGCCCAAGGTAACCCAGCAGACAGGCAGCAGAGCAGGGAGTAGAACCCACGACCTCAGACTCCCAAGCAAGGACTCTTGCCACTAGACCACGCTGCATCTCTCCCAGCTTTGACTCTCTGCTGCCCAAAGTAATTCCTAGAAAGTATGTGGACCATCAGACGCAGCTGTCATTTGAAGAAAGACATTAAAGAGAACAAAATGTCATGGTAAAACTACTCCATTCATACAATGAGAGTGTGAGACTCATAATGGGATTGTATCCAATCTGACTGTCTTGTATCTACCCTAGCATTGAGCATAGTGCTTGGCACATAGTAAGAGCTCCATACACACCATCTGTCATATATTCCTTTTCTGAATCATGACAAAAAGTTCTCAACAGAAAATCTTCTTTGTTTATCTTGGAAATGAGTCAAGTTCTGTTAGTGTCTTGAAGACAAAAACAAAAATAGAAACATTATTATAGTATCAAGCACTAACTGTGAAACTATTTTGTTAATTATTATGGTATTTGTTAAGTAATTACTATGTACCAAGCACTGTTTTATTTCAATCTTTTATTGGCCCTACACGAACCATTTGTGTTTGGAAATCACTGCATCACAGGAAATTTTTCAGACTATAGTTTTCTACACTGAATGCAATGACCATTTTAATGACAAATGCTTAAATGAATATGTGCTAAGTGTCATATAGGACTTTATCTACCAACTTTCTGGCCAAATACTTTGGGATTCCAGCCAACTATCATCTGGTCGTCCATTCCAGCATTAACTAATCACCAGTGAAAAATACAAGTGTCACTCACAAATCATATCAAAGGCTAGAGCAGCTGGAATCAAATTCATGTGACTGCATCATTTTATCATCTTGACATTAATCATTCTATATGGATTGCACAGACAGTCTGGAGCAAAGGATAATTTATGTTGCAACATGAAAGTTAACCATTTTGTTCTGGGATAAAGGCTTTCACCCCCAACTCCCAGCTTCTTGTCTCAGGATTACAAATGTAAAGTTATGAAATGAGAGCCCTCCAACCAGAAATCTCACCACTGAGTCATGCACCTTCTGAAACTTTGATGCCTTTCTTCTCGTGTACATTCTGTTTAAACCTTAAGCTTTGCAGGTGGGCCCTTGTCATCAAATCCATTTTCTGGGGCTTAGAGTAGCAATGTGGTCATGATTCTCGTGATTATTTAGGTGCCTCTAAGCAGATGCTTCATAAGGATTGTGTCACTTTCCTTCTCCCCCACCCTGAGAGGCACACTTTTCTATACCAAAAAAGTAATCCCATCCTAAAACCCAACCATGGCCTAGTAGAAAAAACACAGGAGTTAGAGGACCTGATTTCAAATGCTGGCTCTGCCACTTGCTTGCTGAGATTTTTTTATGAGATGTTCTTCCCCTTGACTCTATTTATTGCCATTGTTCATGTCTGCCTGTCTCCCCCGATTAGACTGTAAGCCTGTCAAAGGGCAGGGACTGTCTCTATCTGTTGCCGACTTGTACATTCCAAGCGCTTAGTACAGTGCTCTGCACATAGTAAGCGCTCAATAAATACCATTGAATGAATACCTTGGACCCATCACTTATCGTCTCATGGCCTCAGTTTCCCCATCCATAAAGTGGGAATGAAATACCTGTTCTCCCTCCTATTTCGACTCTGTCCTTCATGATTATCTTGTATCCGCTCCAGTGCTTATTTCAGGGCTTGGCACATAGTAAACATGTAAATATCACAATCATAATAATAATAATCTCTCTTCCGCCTTTCTGGTCACACCTCCAACTTCACCACTTTTGAAAAGGCTCTAATCCCCTTTGGAACGACTTCAGAATTCTCCTTTTGCAGTTCTGCTCAATGGCATCTACCCTGACTCTCAGAGACTAGCCTTGCCTCAAGAAGCTTACAATCTACCATAGGAAGTAGACACTAAGGGTACATTACAGTTACCGGAAAGCAAGATAGAGTATATAAGGTATTCCCATCAGTACTACTGAAAGTTGTGAGAACTTAAGTGGTGCAGCCACCTTGATGTGGGGGTTTGGGGATAAAGTGGGAAAGGCCTCAGAGGAGCTTTTTTTTTCTTTTCTTATTTTCAACTTCTTTTTTCCTGTTGACCTGAAACTACCCATCAGTCAGTGTTAAGGATATCCCTTGACCCATCTAAGAATCCTCATTGATTTTATGAAAGGAAATCTCTCAAATCTCCTATGAAGGAAGAACTGGTAAGTTAAAAGACAGTAAATATAACAGGAATTAAAAAACAATTATGTGCTCTGCACATAGTAAATGCTCAATAAATACCATTGATTGATGGAGTTCTGTATGTAGATCAGTTTAAGCATCACTATAGATGGAGAATCAAGATGAGGAAAACCTACAAATGGCACGATTTTAGGCTTCTTGAGGGCACCAATCCTGTCTGACTTAATTTGCATTCTACTTTCCCTCACACTTAGCATAGTGTTCAGCACGTAGTAAGTACTTAATAAATACCACTGATGAATTGTTGATGCAAGGGGAACAAGAGGTTCGACTGCAGTTGGCAGACTTGTCTTCTATGGCTCTCCACCATTGTCATTTTATGCAATTACGGGTAAGTCCCTTAACGTCTATTTGGAAATGGGGTTTAAGAGGAGGTCCAGATGTGCAGATCCACAAAGAAAGGGATTGGAATAGGTTCTTTTTTTTCTTAATGGCATTTGTTAAGCACTTACTATGTGCCAAGCACTGTTCTAAGAGTTGGGGTAGATAGTAGAAAATCAAGTTGGACACACTTCCTGTCCCACATGGGCTCACAGTCTTAATCCCCATTTTACTGTTGAGATAACAAGCACAGAGAAGTGAAGTCATTTGCCTGGGGTCACACAGGGGGCAAGCAGCGGAGCTGGGATTAGAACCCAGGTCCTTCTGACCCTCAGGCATGTGCTCTATCTACTAGGCCATGCTGCTGCCAGGTAAACTCAAGAATCAGTCTAGTATGAGGGAAATGGGAACTTTCCCAAGGATGTTCTTTGGAATTAATCATCCAAGTCATTGCTATCAATTCATTAGGTTAAACTGTGGGTTACCCATCTGTTACATTATTTTTAGAGACAGCCAGTCCTGAACAGCATGAAGCCTTTTCACCAAGATATGGGTATTGATCGTACTAAGAGTATGTTCACAATATGGGTTCTCTCTCTCAACATCTGCCTTGACGAAGGATAATGATGTAGAGCGGGATATTTGTATTTGGACACTAAAATACAGTTAGGGAGCAATAGGAAAATCAGTTGAAATATAAGAGAGTTTGGATTTAGGGTTAAAGCAGTAATGACAAATTTAATGACAAATCCAAAGCAAAAAAATACCTTGTGCTTGGCAGTAAGTAAGCATAGTGGGTGGGCCCTGAGAGGTTTATTATTTCCTTAAAGCAATCAAAAAAAAGAACACCAGACATATCCTCAGCAAAATAGTTTAAGGGAGGGTAGAAGAGACAGGGCTCTTAAAACTATAACCTTTAACACTCTGATTTGAAGCTGGATGAAGAGCGATATACTGGCTTGGGCTTTTTCAACACCCTAACTCACTAAAGTGTTCAACTTTTATACTCTTATCACCCAAGTTCTCAGGGACCTTATTTTCACCACATTGGCCATGCATCTGAGCATTTTTTAAAAATGGCGTTTATTAAGCGCTTACTATGAGCCAAGCACTGGTCTCAGCACTGGGGTAGATACGAGCCAATCCAGGTTAGTCATCGTCCAAGTTCTTCATGGGCCTCACAATCAATCCCTGTTTTACAGATGAGGTAACTGAGGAACAGACAAGTTAAGGGACTGCCCATGGTCACACAGCAGACAAGTGGTGGATCTGCGGTTAGAACCCAGGGCTTTCTGACTTCCAGGCCCCTGCTCTATCCACTAGCCCACACTGCTTTCCTAGGAAAGCAGGGAAGCAACTAGGGACAAGCACTCAGAAGAGAGCTTGACATTACAGATGCTAGGAAGGGAAAGGAGAGATTTTCTAGTGTGTCTATCCATCTGTTAACTCTTCAGACTTTAAGACAATACCAGGCCCACAAAGCATTTGTTTTCACTTACTCCATTTTATTGCAAGCTGTGTAGACAACTGTTCAGAAAAGAAGGAGAGTGTAGAGGGCAAATACTTCAGTGTGATTGGTTACCCTTACCTACAGAACACAGAACTAAGACTATTTCTTCTGAGTGCCCTCTTTGCTTTCCAAGTGAAGTCACACAAGAAGAGTCTCCTTGTTTTTAAATGAGCAGGCTCCTTTTTGAGATGTCAGAGTTCATCATTTGGTCGGCGCACACATACACTGACAAAGATTTTTCCAAAAATAAATTCGCACACAAGACTCCTCTAAGTCGTGTCCCGTTTTATTTAGGATGGAGAATTTAAAAATACGCAATTCCATGAAAGTTAATCTTCTCCTGCAGCGACTTCTAGACAAAAGACTTTTTATACGCTGACCTTAAAGGGGAATATTTATGTAATACTGTTGGAGCAGGAATAGATTTCCATTTGTCTAACAAGCCTGAGAACAGGTTGTCTTTCTTCACTGCTGTTTATCATAGCTCCAAGCCATTTAAAAAATATTATAATCGAATTTGTTTTCCATCAATTATTCAGATTGGTAAAGCTAATTGGTATTTCAGCCTCGGTTTCCTCGAGAACTTCTGCAGGCAGAGACACTTGCTTGTTGAATGTTATAAAGGTTCTTTTTACTGTTGGGGAATTTTCCATAGAAGTGGAAATTAGTTCAATTACATAAAATACATTTTTATTTTTGACTGCTTCATCAGGTACTTAGTGGTGGACATGAAGTGCTTGCTGGTCTGGGTGCATTATTTGATAAAGAAACTAGCAGAGTGGATAGGCTGACCTACAGAAGAATAGAAAGACTACCTTGGATAGTGACTTTTAGAGCCAGTTTTCTTTGGGAGTATTCTTTTATCTTTAGAGGTCTGTGGGGAAATTGGAGAGAGAATTGTGGAGTTAAAGAAAGTAGAGTGAATCAAGACTGTGAGTGGTGTCCAGGAGTTTTCTCTCACTTGAGAATTCCCTGAATATGACTAAGAAAGTGTTTAATTTTTCCACTTGGCTTAATGACAGTTTTCTGCCACCTTCATAGACAGTCACTTGACAGATGCTTTCTACTAAGTTCTTGAGACCAGTGAGCAAGCACAGAATAGAGTTATAACACCCGTTTAGTCATCCGCTATTACTTCAGATTGTATTTATAAGTGTCGGCGCCAAAAAAAGTCAAGTAAAGAGTACTTGAAGCTATATATCATGCTGTAATACACCAGATTGCATGATACACAGCGGTATCCTCTAACATCTCATAATTCAAGAGAAAACTCCTGTATCCTGTATCAATGCACTTGGGGTTAGGCTGTAACTCCTTCGCATTTTCACTGAAAACCAGCCGTCATTGTTGTTGACTCGTATCCTCATGGGTTCGGTTTTTTTCCCCTCCTGACCCCACCATCTTTTAATGCCCCTTCATCCCCTCCAGTTAGAACCCATTTCCCTCCAGCCACAACACAGCCACTCAGACGCCTTATTCACTATGTCATTCCTAAAAAAGAATCGAGGGAATGATTCTTCATGAACAAAATTCACCACATGTAACAAGTCTGAATTTTGCCCCTGCCTAAGGGCAAATAATTATAAATCCCTACTGGATTTCTCCATGATACTGAGTGAGGAAAGAGGAGATATCTCCCTTCTAGAGAAATATCCTGGTGCTGGTTTTCAAACGTCCAGTTAAACTCTTTTGGGGCCAGGGACGGAGTTAGCCATCTGCATGCTGGTTCGCTGAAAGACAGGAAGCCAAGGAATGGGCGGGCAGTGACCCCCTGGGAGAAATTCTCTGGTGGAAGATGGGGCCTACATCTAGAAAGTGGAGAAAGCCCATTTCTCCTTTTGCACCTTTTGTAAATATGCCAGTCGTAACTTGGATAGGAGATTAGCATTGCCTGTTAATAATAATGGTACTTGCTAAGCTCTTACTATGGTAGACACAATATAGGTCCTCTGACTCCTGGATCTGTGCTCTTTCCACCAACAATAATAATAATAATGGCTTCTCATAATAATAATAATAATAACAATGATGGTATTTGTTAAGTCCTTACTATGTGCCAAGCTCTGTTCTAAGCGCTGGGATAGATATAAGGTTATCAGGTTGTCCCACTTGGGGCTCACGGTCTTGATCCCCATTTTGAAGATGAAGTAGCTGAGGCACAGAGAAGTTAAGTGATTTGCCTAAAGT
This sequence comes from Ornithorhynchus anatinus, assembly GCF_004115215.2. Lineage (NCBI taxonomy): Eukaryota > Metazoa > Chordata > Mammalia > Monotremata > Ornithorhynchidae > Ornithorhynchus > Ornithorhynchus anatinus. Next base: position 21,045,229 of record NC_041742.1, on the reverse strand, counting down.
CACACAGCTGACAAGTGACAGAGACTGGATTAGAACCCACGATCTCTGACTCCCAAGCCGGGGCTCTTTCCATTAAGCCACACTGTTTCCCAAATTCCCAATTCAAGTCAACCAAATTCTAACAAGATTGATGAGGTGAGAAAGTATTTGAGCTAATACTGATTTTGGTATTTGTTAAGTGCTTACTATGGTATTTGTTAAGTACTAAACGCTGGTCTGAATACAAGGGAATCGGGTTGGACACAGTCCCTGACTCTCATAGGGCTCTCAGTCTTAATCCCCATTTTACAGCTGAGGTAATTTAGGCCCAGAGAAGTGAACTGCCTTGGCCAAGGTCACCCAGCAGAAAAGTGGCAGAATTGGGATTAGAACTCGAGCCCGTGCTCTATCTACTAGGGCACCTTGAAATGGCAGAGCTCTCTCAGCGTGCGAGAGAGATACCAAAAAAAGTCCTATCATTTCCGAGCTCAACACAGCCCTGTGCGTTCTGCAGGTGCTCCATATCTACCATTACTGCTGATAATGATGATGGTATTTGAGAAGCAGCATGGCTCAGTGGAAGGAGCATGGGCTTGGGAGTCAGAGGTCATAGGTTTGAATCCCGACTCTGGCAACTTGTCAGCTGTGTGACTGTGGGCAAGTCACTTAACTTCTCTGTGCCTCAGTTACCTCATCTGTAAAATGGGGATGAAGACTGTGGGCCTCATGTGGGACAACCTGATTACCCTGTATCTCCCCAAGCGCTTAGAACAGTGCTCTGCACATAGTAAGCGCTTAACAAATACCAACATTGTTATTAAAGCCCTTAGTAGGTGTGCTTACTATGGAGAAAGGGAAGAGAAGCAGCGCAGTCCCAGCCCACCTTCTTCCAGACAGATAATTTCGCTTTTCCTGGGGTCCAGAGATGAGTTTCAGGACACGATTTTGCAGTCTGGGCTTCGGGGATGGAAGGGGCCCCCCACTCCCGGTGGACATTAGTCACATGAATCCGTGGTTTTACCTTGGGTAGAGGTGGAGACCAAAAAGCGATTCTGGGGGCAAAGGGCTCGTCGGGGGTAGAGTCATGCTACACCCATCTCCTTAAAGAATAAATGGAGGCGTGGCCGTTATTTGGTGTGTGTTGTTCATGGAGTGAGAAGAAGAAGAATAATGACGATGGTATTTTTGAAGCGCTTACTGTATGCCAAGCCCTGTTCTAAGCGCTGGGGTTGTCATTTCCAAGGTTATGAGGTTGCCCCCACGTGGGGCTCACAGTCTTCATCTCCATTTTACAGATGAGGTAACTGAGGCCGTGACACGTGAAATGACTTGCCCAAAGTCACACAGCTGACACGCGGTGGAGCGGAGATTCGAATCCACGAGCTCTGACTCCCAAATCCGTGCTCTTCCTACGGCTTCGTGCTCCTTCCCATTCAGGAGCAGGTGTGGAAGTCACGAGGGAGGATTTAGATGTGGTCATAGACAGAGTCTCCCGGTGTTCTTCGGCGTAAATTATTTCACTACGGTAATATTTTCAACCAGCGAGAATGGTGCGTCGTTTTATGCTTTTATTCAGTTCTATTTATGGAGCAATTACTGTGTGCAGAACACTATACTAAGCGCTTAGAAAGTACAATTCGGCAACAGATACGGCCCCTCCCCAGCAACGGGCTCACCGCCCGTAACGCTTTTCCATTAGCCACATCACTTACTCGGGGCCCAAATGTGTTTGACAAATGTTTGCCTCAAAATGGGTATTAAAACTGAAACCTATATTGTTGGAAAATAAAGTTATGGAAACAAAGTTTGGGAAAAAAAACCAACCAAAAATGACACATCGCTTTGGCAACTATGAACTGAAGAAGTCAGTGTCCTTCACAAGTACGAAATAAAAATGCTTCTACGAATTTGAGGAGAAATTTCCACGTGGAGAGCAGCGGAGGTAGAGGGAAGGGATAGGGAAGGCTTTTATGGTGGTGGTAAGAGGAGAGGGAAAAGAAATAGATGGAGAGCAAAGTACCTGTCGTCGTCTGTTCTGGTGCGACAGGGGATAAATTAGTAACTTGTAGGGGTGGCAGATTAATTAGCAATCTGGATTTACGTTGTTTTTTTATGCCTTCCCTTTTTTTAAGTGTTAATGAGGACACAGGTGCCACCGGAATGGCTCTGGCCTTCCTCTCCCCCAACTCTCCTTAATAATGTCGGTATTTGTTAAGCGCTTACTATGTGCCGAGCACTGTTCTAAGCCCTGGGGTAGAACATGAGGCTCACAGTTAATCCCCATTTTACAGATGAGGTAACTGAGGCACAGAGAAGTGAAGTGACTTGCCCACAGTCACACAGCTGACAAGTGGCAGAGTCAGGATTCGAACTCATGACCTCTGACTCCCAAGCCCGGGCTCTTTCCACTGTTTGGAATGATCCGGGGAGAATTGGCTCTGTGATGGTGTTTAAGCGCTTACTATGGTCCAAGGGCTGTTGGGTGAGCGGATAGTCACCTCTCCCGACCCGGGGGGTGGTCGTCTGGAGTTCAGGTGGGATGGGGACGGGACCCTCAATCCTTCTTTGGATAGGGTTGAGCCGGGACCAGCCCCGATTCCTGTCCCACGAGACCTCCCCAGGACCATTGTTTTTGGTAAACCGTTTCTCTGTCGCCGAGTGATTTCTCTGTATCTGAGTGACATAGAAGTTTAAAAAGGAAGCTCGGTGTGGTTGGACTTGGTTTTAAGTGGGCAGTTTCGGCCTCGGTTGGGGTTTCTGGGCTCCCGTGGGCAATCAAGGTGAGCACCACCTGGCCTGCTGATTAGGATTGGCTGCCAGGTGCAGGGCTACTCCATCACTAATAAAAGCCCGGCCTTGGGCGGAGTCTCGTGCTTTTTTCCTCTTTACCCTGTCAGTTGAATGTTCTGTGCTTATCTTGCCCTTACAGCTATCTTGGCCACCGGGGCTTATTTAGCTTTGTTTGGGTATGGCAAGAGGAAGATTTTAATTTTCTTTCTGTCCCGACCGATGATCAGTCCTTTTATCCCCGCTTGAGTATAGAGCCGAGCGGCTCCGAATTTAGTCCAGGGAGGAGAAATTTTTTTCTCCAGATTTACACCTAATCTCGGGCTTACTTTAACAAGGCTTCCCATTAAGGGGATTTCTAACCCAAAATAGTGTTCTCGGGAGGCTTGCTCGCATTGTTTTATGTGCCCGACAACTTAATGGTAAACCAAGTGGACTGAAACGCAACTGTGAATCACTCTGGCCGCTTCACTTTCCAATTCACCTTCTACGGATGGAGGTATCCTTATCTTTACAGGTGAGAACGGAATATTTGCATATTTAGCCACATGCTAAATTCATTCTATTTGTATCTGCGCTTGTATGTGAATATATGTATATATAAATATGTACATAGAGAACTAACTATACCGATTTTTTTCCTTCAAAAAATTCCTTTCAAGTGTAAATTATAATGCCATTGGTAGTGACGGGAATATTGAAAAGATTCCGCAATCTTCCACCGAGCGAGCCCTGTCTCTGGACCGGTTTTTTGAATCAGCACAGTGCTGAGGGGTGTGTCGCCCAGCTTTTCAACACTTTCTTCTCACCCTGTGATTCCCTACGGGTTGTTAAAACATCCTTTTGTGTTGTTGATTGCTGTACATTAAGCTGCGAGGTACTGACAGCCAAATAGTGTATTCTAACAGATGATGCCAGCTTTGAGGTTCCCTGAATTCATATTCTAAAACCCTTGAATACGGTGGAAAGCTCAAAGTCTTCCCGGTTTGAGTTCAAATCTAGATCCAAACTCCTTCTGATCTTGGAAGTTCAAAGGACCCTTGGTATTAATGGGTTACTTCAGAGTCCATTTTTTTAAAATGTTTTTCGCAGAGGATTGTACTAAACTCTTGGGAGGGTACAATAAAGTTAGTAGACATATCCCTCCCCTTAAGGACCTTGCAATCTACCTGGGGTAATGCATTACTCGTTTGGGACAGGGAATGTGTCTATTATTAATTTGTAATGACGGCATTTAAGCGCTTACTATGTGCTACGCATTGGTCTAAAAGCTGGGGTAGTTACAATCAGGTTGTCCCACGTGGGGCTCAGTCTTAATTCCCATTTTACACATGAGGTGATTTAGGCACAGAGAAGTTAAGCGGCTTGCCCAAGGTCACACAACTGACAAGTGGCGGAGTCGGGATTAGAACCCGTGACCTCTGGCTCCCAAACTATGATGCAGTGCTCTGCACACGGTAAACGTGCAATAAATACGACTGAATGAACAAAATTACAATAGGGAAGTAGCAGAGTTTAAAGTAATGTACTCATTCTACCACACCCGCTCCACTGGCCCCCAACACACGTGCACACACACCCATCTCCCCCCACGCCCCCACCCCCACCTTAAGTGTTTAGGAGGTGAGAACTGAATTGTCTAGGAGAAATGGGAAGATGAGAGGCTAGTCATTCATTCAGTCGTATTTATTGAACGCTTAACTATCTGCAGAACACTGTACTAAGCGCTTGGAAAGTACAATTCGGCAACAGATAGAGACAATCCCTACCTCACAGTGGGCTCTCAGTATAGAAATGGGCTCGGGTTCCATGGTAATATATAGGGTACATGGTCCTATACTATATATTAATAATGTTGGTATTTGTTAAACGCTTACGTGCAGAGCACTGTTCTAAGCGCTGGGGTAGATACAGGGGAATGAGGTTGTCCCACGTGAGGTTCACAGTCTTCATCCCCATTTTACAGATGAGGGAACTGAGGCACAGAGAAGTGAAGTGACTTGCCCACAGTCACACAGCCAAGGGGCAGAGTCGGGATATGTAATACATAGTCATATCGGTATAATAATATTTGTTAAGCACTTACTATGTGCCAAGCACTCTTCTAAGTGGTGGGGTAGATAGAAGGTAATCAGATTGTCCAACCTGGGGCTCATAGTCTTAATCCCCATTTTAGAGATGAGATAACTGCATCACAGAGAAGTGAAGTGGCTTGCCCAAGGTCACATAGACAAGTACCAGAGCTGGGATTAGAACCCACGACCTCTGATGCCCAGGCCCATGTTCTTGCCAAACCACTGGGACCAGTGGGCACCAGGAACTGGCACACTTTCCCTTGTGCAGGCTGGAACCCCAGTAAGAAACTGCTTGGTACACTCTTGCCATATGGCTATGATTACTCATTCAATCATATTCAATTCTCTGTGCCTCAGTTACCTCATCTGTAAAATGGGGAATAAGACTGTGAGCCCCACGTGGGACAACCTGATTCCCCTGTGTCTACCCGAGCGCTTAGAACAGTGCTCTGCACATAGTAAGCACTTAACAAATACCAACATTATTATTATTAAACGCTTGGAAAGTACAATACAGCAATAGAGACAATCCCTGCCCCCAACGGGCTTACAGTAGGGGGTGCAGGGGGTTAGGAGGCAGCAGACATCAAAACAAGTAAACAGGTATCGATATAAATAGAATTATAGATATATACATAAGTGCTGAGGGGCCGGGGGGAGCCAGTCGAGCTAAGTGGAAGGGAGAGGGAGCTGAGGAAAAGCTGGGCTCAATTTGGGAAGGCCTCTTGGAGGAGGTGTGATTTTGGTAGGGCTTTGAAAGGGAGGAAGAGTCATTGTTTGGCAGATTGGAGGAGGGAGGGTGTTCCAGGCCAGAGGTAGGACATGGGTCAGGGGTGGGCAGCAAGACAGGTGAGATGGAGGCCCAGTGAGAAGGTTAGAACCAGGGGAGCAGAGTGTGCGGGTTGGGCCGGAGAAGGAGAAAAGGGAGGTGAGGTAGAAGGGAGCAAGGAGATGGAGAGCTTTGAAGCCCGGAGTGAGGAGTTTTTGCTTCATACAAAGGTAGATAGGCAACGACTGGAGATTATTGAAGAGGGGGGTGACATGCCTTGAAGGTTTCTGTAGCAAGATAATCTGGGCAGCCGAGTGAAGTATGGACTGCAGTAGATGTGTTCCAAGAAGGTCACTGTCTTTTTAAGCCTTTATTTTATTTGTCTGATTTAATTTGTTTTGAAAACTTTATTCAGTGGTCACAATGTGGAGTTTTTCCACTGCTATTGATAATAGAGGCATGGAACTTAAACCTTTAGTGCTGGTGGATTTTTTTGAAGACTTTTTTCCTTTTAAAGGCACATAATTGAGCAGTCAGGTTGCACTATGTTGTACAGTCAGGTAAGGAAAACTTTCTACATGTTCAGAATTGGTTATGAATTATGACTTTACATCCTGAGTGAACCAAAATCAGTGCTGTTTCAAGGACACTAAGTTTGTTTTCTCAACTGGTACTTGTGTTGGCAGTCAACAGAACTGAGCTGTGAGCTCAACTCGCGTAATTTTTCAATATGACCGAGCCTTTAGGGGCCTCTGCAGTCCATCATATTTAATAAGCACTTGCTATGTGCAGAGCACTGTACTAAGCATTTGGGAGAGGACAATATAACAGATACATTACCTGCTCTGAACGATTTTACAGTTTTGAAGGAGCAGCAGACATGAATATAAAATGACAGATATGTACCTAAGTGCTGGGGGGGCTGTATATCGGGGGATAATAATGATATTTGTGTTTACTATGTGTCAAGTACTGTTCTAAGCGCTGAGATAAATACAAGGTGATCAGGTTGTCCCACGTGGGGCTCACAGTCTTAATCCCCATTTTTACAGATGAGGTTCAGTGATTTGCCCAAGGTCACACAGCAGACAAGTGGCAGAGAGGGATTTAGAACCCACGTCCTCTGACTCTGAAACCAGTGCTCTTTCCACTAAGCCATGCTGCTTAGGGCAATGCAGAAGGGTCAAGAGGAACAGTAACCTGGGTTTCTGCCTGTTGTGGAGCTAAGCAGAAGTTTCTAGTCTCTCTGCCTGTTGATCATGTGTTTTGCATTAGGATTAAATAATTAACCAAACCAAGTTTTGGGTGGCTTTTTGTTTTTCTTCTTCCCCCAGACAATTATAGCTAGCTTTTGTAGGACTGGTTTCACAGGGCTGTTGTCTGCTAGCACATATCCTTGCCTTTGGCCAAAAGAGTGATTTCCAGACATCCCATTAATCCCTTGTGACCCAGAGGGCTGCTGTAAACTGCAGGTGAATTAGCAGAAAATGGCTTTTTTCGAAGTTAGATGAAGAAATGAGGTAGAAAAGTCTGTGTCAGAAGTGTAGGGAGAAAAATCCTTTTGGAAAATTATACACTTCTATAATAATGTTAATGTTGGTATTTGTTAAGCGCTTACTATGTGCAGAGCGCTGTTCTAAGTGCTGGGGTAGATAAAGGGTAATCAGGTTGTCTCACATGAGGCTCACAGTTAATTCTCATTTTACAGATGAGGTAACTGAGGCACAGAGGAGTTAAGTGACTTGCCCACAGTCACACATCTAACAAGTGGCGGATGTGGGATTCGAACCCCTGACCTCTGACCTGGAAGCCCAGGCTCTTTCCACTGAGCCATGCTGCTTCTCTAAACTTAAAATTAGTGCTTTTTACTGAGCACCATACTGAATGCTTGGGGGAAATGAAGGTGGTAAGCTTCGTCCAAGGAGCTTACAGTCTAATCGATCATTTATTGAGCACTTAGTATGTGCAGAGCACTCTATTGAGCAGTTGGAAGAGTACAATCCCACCTCCACTACTTGTCTGCTGTGGTTCCTTGGGCAAGTCCTTTAACTTCTCTGTGCCTCATTTACTTCCTCTGTGAAATGGGGATTAATCTTGTGAGCCCCACGTGGGATAACCTCATTACCTTCTATCTACCCCAGTGCTTAGAACAGTGCTTGGAACATAGTAAGCATTTAACAAATACCATTATCATTATTATTATTACAATATGACATAATTTGCAGACATGCTTATAATGAGCTTACAGTATAGAGGTGAAGACATATTAAAATGAGTTCAGATAAGAGAATGGCAGACTTTAATGATATGAACATAGAGGTGCTGTGGCCCCAGGAGTGGAATGAATATCCCATAATAGTAGTAATGATATTTGAGCATTTACTATGTGTCAAACATTATTTTAAGTAGAGGCAGATATAAGGAAATCATGTTGAATGCAGCCTCTATCCCATAGGGGGCTCAAAATGACTCCCCTTTTTACAGATGAGAAAATTGAGGCACAGAGAAGTGGCTTGACTAAGGTCACACAGCAGACAAGTGGCAGGATGGGGGTTAGAATTCAGGTCTTCTAATTCTCAGTACCATGCTTTTTCCACTAGGCCATGCTGCTTCTCAAAGTCTTTAAGACATACACTCCTAAATATAAAGGTGATGCAGAGGGAAGGGCCATTAGGATGGGCAAATAAGAGTTAAATCAGGGAAGACCTCTTGGAGGAGGCATGACTTTTTAGTAAGTGTTGTCTTTGTAAATCAAAGAGGTGATCAATGACTATTTCATTTTGATTTGGGTGGGTTTTTTTTCTTTCTTGTCACTTGTCTGTTCTTTTTGGTGTGACGCTGAAAACCATTATTAAAAAGATGAGTTTGAAGAAGCGATATTCTGAAAAAGAAAAATGAAATTTCTCTGGAAGCTGGGGAAAAAAGACGTGAATTGTAGAATACAAGAAGAAGTGGTAGAGTTATTTGAGAAGCAGTGTTGTCTAATGGACTGAGGATAAGATTGGGAATTTGAAGACCTAGGTTCATTTACCAACTCTACCACTTGCCCGTTCTGTGATCTTGGACAGATCACTTAACTGTGCCTCAGTTTTCTCATCCATAAAATGGAGTTTAAATATCTGTCCTCTCTTTCCATATCATGTTGCATCAGCCCTTGTACTTAGCACTGGTGTTGGGTACATAGTAAGTGCTTAAATGTCATTCTTATTTTTTATTACTATTATTATTGAGCACCAACCTGGTGCAACATAGTTCAGAAGCAACACATATTATAGAAGCACAAGGAGCTTGTACTCTGAGGAAGACAATTCACAAATTGAGTTTTTAGAATAAACTGACTCCACAGATGTTTATATGTGTATAAATCAATGCTGTCATTCATTGTTCACAAGGGCTATAATATATGCATACAGGACATATCTGCATACAAGCATGATAAGGAAAGTAGCAGTAGAACAGGATCAGGAAACAGGGGGATATAGGACAAAGAAAGAAAAGGAGTTAGCATTCTAAATGCAGTGATCTAGGAATTGCTGAATAGTCCTCGATTAGCATCCAGAATTCCTTTAACAGCTAGCTGTACTCTAATATTAGTTTCAGGCAATTCCTGTGACATCTAGCAACAGAGTAGGGGCATCTAGCCGGACCTCAGCTCCGATATCTGCGGCTGCTACTAAAGCCCTCAATTGTTCCATCATGTAGACACATAATGCTTTTGCAGCCAATGGAAAATTCTCTGCCAGGGGCCATTTAAAATACTGGTCTCTGCGAAGTGTTGTAGAAGGTGCTAATCCAGGACTCCTACTGATTTGAAAAGATGCATTTGGCCAAAGTCAAGCATCTGTAGAAGTTTTCAAATGACGTGTTTCTGTGCAAGCTGCAGAAACGGTGTGGTCCTTTGCCTCAGTTACTGCAGAATTCGATATTGTACAAGTTCTCCTGGACAGTAAGCCAACATTAGCAGGAAATGGAAAAATTATGGAATTCTGGCACTGAAGAGAGGGGAGAGAGTCAGGTAGTATGCTACAATAGAAAGCCACAAAAACTCAACATTCATTCCTTTCCCTCCCTCTACCCTCTTTTTCCACTATGAACCCTTGCTTATCTACTTTTGAATGGTATTTATATGCTTATTATGTTCCAGGCACTGTACTAAGCACAGGGGTAGATAAAAAGTCATCAGGTTGTCCCATGTGGGGGCTCACAGACTTAATTCCCATTTTATAGATGAGGTAACTGAAGCACAGAGAAGTCAAGTGACTTGCCCCAAGTCACACGGCAGTTTAAACTTTCAACAAAGGAAAATGGAAAATACACAAGTGTCACTGCCAAATAAGGAAAAAGGCATTGTATTAAGCATCTTATAAAAATCAAGTGAAATATAGAGAATTTCAATGCAGCCATCTTGCACACAAACTATTGAAGATTTATAGTACTAATTTTCTTGTGCATCAGAGTATATGCTCTATAAATTGAGTTAATTATATCTTTCAACACTATTATCCAATTTAGGGGGCCTGTTATCTTTGTCTTTTCCAGCAGAAGGAAGTAGGATCTGATTGACTGACTCAGGTGAAATTTGGGAGGAACTATTTAATATGTAACAGAAGTCCAAGCAGCTGAAGAGGCACTGGAATCTCAAAATGAGGTTTCTTGCTTTTGGACAGAGAATGATGTGCAAAAAGAACTGAACCCCAAATGACAACATAGTTTTTCTTCCCTGCAAAAATAGCAGAACCCCCCAGGTGACTTGAAAGCAATGGCAGGAGGCAGAAACAGTTATTAGACTTTGAGTCTTATTGGATTTATTCAGTGTTTCTGGAAGTAGTATACTTAGATCGAGTGCCCCATGTGGGACAGAGAATGTCTGACCTGATTATCTTTTACTTAAACTGGTGTTTAGTACAGCGCTTGGCATGTAGTAAAACCTTCACAAATACCACAGTTACTACTATTTAGTCTCACCCCATTTTCTTTAGAGGATTCTTGAGGGGCAAGCACAGGGCAAGGAGTATTATTTCCACTTGGAAGGTGGCCAAACTGAGCCCCATAGGTCAGTGGCAAATGTATTGAAGTGTTTCTCTGGGCTCCCTGTTTAATAATAATAGTCATAACAATTTTTATGCTTACTATGTGAAAGTGCTTACTGTGTGCTAAGCAGCATGGCCCTAGTGGAGAGGGTCTGGGTAACAGGAGACCTGGAGTCTAATCCCAGCTCTGCCCCTTGCCTGATCTTGGGCGAGTCAGTTAATTTTTCATGTGTCAGTTTTCTCATTTATAGAATGGGATAGAAATTGTATCAGATCCATCTATAATGATAATTGTGGTATTTTAATTGCTTCCTATATGCAATGCACTGTACTTGTGCTAGAGTAATGATGATGATTGTGGTATTTAAGTGCTCATTATGTGCCACACAGTGTACTAAGTGCTGGGGGTGGATATAAGATAATCAAGTACCACATTGGGCTGACAACCCCAATTGATTGAACCCCCACTTTTTTCGGAGAGTAGAGAACTGTGGCACAGAGAAATTAAGTGACTTGTCCAAGGTCACACAGCAGACAAGTGGCAGAGACAGGATCAGTACCCAAGGCCCATGTTCATTCAAATGATCAGGTTGGATATAGGCGCTATCCCTATATTGCATCTGATACATTCATTGTAAGTGGTTAGTCAGAGTCCCTATCCCACATGGGGCTCATAGTCTAAGATGGAGGAAGAACAGGCATCTCATTTCCATTTTACAGTTGAAGAAACTGAGGCTCAGAGAACTGAAGTGGCTTGGCCAAATTTACTTAACCAACAAGTGGTGATGGGATTAGAGTTCGTTTCCTGCCTTCAATGTCCAAGTTCTTTCCATCAGGCCATGCTATTTAATGATCTTTGCAAAATATTTTGTGATTTTTATTTTCTCTTTAGAGGAGTAGTAATAAAGGTATTATAACTAGAGCCTTACAGTTCTCTAGATGGTAAGCTCGTTATGGGCAGGGAATGTGTCTGCCTAATTCTGTTGTTGTACTCTCTGAAGTGCTTAATACAGTGCTCTTCCCCTAGTAAGTACTCAATAAATACCATTGATTGAGCACCCGCCAGGCACAGTGCCCTGTACTAAGCACTTGAGAAGTACCAAATGGAAAAGTGACATTTGCCCTGCTCAGAAGAGCCTTGTGGTCTGAGGGGAAATAAAACTGAAAAGGTTTGCAAATCAAAGTAAATCATTGAATGTACAATTGAATAAGCATTTGAACAAAAGTGTTGAAGGAAGGTGTAATTCTCATAAGTGCCGGGTATGACTCTTGGGTTTCTATGCTATGAGGTGCTGAAGCTTGGCTGAGGTGGGATTTTAGGAGGGCTTTGAGGGTGGGAGGGACTTGAGTCTGTCAGATGGGTGGAGGTTGTAGTCAGAATGCCTTGCTAGATGCTTCTAGGTAGACGTTTTGTTGATTTAGATTGAAAGAATTCCAAGAATGATGTGTTGGAAAGTTTGAGTCATCTCTGTCTGGTCCATAGTTGAGTGGTCTGGCTCAGAAATGGCTCCCAGGCCATTGGAGGGGCTGGAACAGGATCTGGAGCAGCGGGTGGAAGAAGAGGAGGAAATTAGGGAGCAGGAGGGGCAGGGATTATTGTAGGATGAGGATGGTAAAAGGCAGAAGAGCAGGAGTAGATATGGGGACAGGAACAGAAGCAGCTGAGCACAGGCTGGATTTTGGTACTCACTGCACATTTAGAAATGCAGCTGTTTCCATTTTCCTAACTCAGTTTAGAAAAAACATTTCAAGTCCTCACTGTCATCCTTTGTCTTCGACTGAAATAGAATGTGAAAGATTCACAGCAGTTTATATGGGGCATCCCGGGATAAAATCCTAAATAAGTCTCCTGGAGATGATTGATGTGTCGACTTTATTCTAGCAGCGCCTTGGGAGTTTGGAACCTATTTGGTAAAGAGTACCAACAAGATTATTTTGCTGTCTATATCCAAAAATAAGCTCCTCCATAAGGGGTAGCCCAGAGACGGGAGGGTATCCGGCAATGATTTGAAAATAGAGGCTGTCCTGGATCTAGATCGGCTTCTTGGCCTTTCCATAAGTATATTATTTTTCTGGGCTCAACACATTTGTTGAACTCTAGAGGACAGGGTATGGGGAGAAGCCAAGCCAAAACTTACAGCTTTCAGGCACTACTAATGGAAACTCAGATAAGGGCCAAATTCATACAGCTCTGAGGGGGACTGAAGGAATTCTTCCCTCTGTTTTTATTGCAGTTTGGAGGTATTTTAGCCACATGGAGAGATGTGTTTTTGTTTTTCATTTCTTTCTTTTGTTCCCTGTTTTTGGCTCTTCCTGACTCCAGTATTTTGAGCCTCACTTGAGTAAATTGAAGACATTTAGCCAATTATGGTTCCATGTTTCTTTGAGTTTTGGGACCCGCACACGTGCAAGCATGCGCGCACACACACACACACACACACAAAATTGATTCCATAACAAAATAAAAACCCAGGTGGACTGGAAAAGACCATTTATCTCTGGATCCCTAGTCCCAATCCTGCCTACAGCTTTAGCAACGGAAAGTTGTTCCAAACTTAAGGCAGTCAGCTCACTTACGTGAAAGAAATAGGGTTTTGCCTTTTTGTAACTCCCTTTTTCATCCAAAGAACTCAAATTCCTTTATATAATGGAACCTCTGCCTGCCCTTTAGAAAGGGAGACAAAGTCAAGGCTGAGGCTGGTATATGTTTGCAGTCAGTGGCAGCCGACAGACAGAACCTCCCTTTTCCATGTTGTTCTGGTGTAATGAAGGTGATTAGGCTCTGTAAACAGTAAGCGCTCAATAAATACGAGTGATTATGCTCCCTGGTTTATGATGTTCAACCTATTAGAACAGGAAGACTGTCGGGCTCCCACCTCGCCTTCTGCTCCTGTCGATATTGTTAGCTCTGAGGAGAGAGCTGGTGAAGGAAAATGTTTGGATGAGGGAGAAGGATACAAGGGAATGTGTCCAAGCTGAAATGTGTGCCAGAGGACGCAGTAAAAGAAGATTGGGTTGTGAGAGAGTCATCTTTTGGTTTGAGGACTCAGCTGCTTGCCCATGAGTGAGTAATGCTGAGGTTCTCATCATGACCCTCAACACCCATGGGTTCTATGGGTGTGACTTCTCAGTGCCTAACTCCTCAAGGTGAATGTTGCTGTGGGAATATGTGTGCCCCATCTAGCCCCTGAGGTTTCACAGCAATGGGGATGGTTTGCACTGAAGCATCCACATTTTCTTGCCCAATCCCCTTCTGTCTAGGGGCTCGTTTTACTCAGCAGCTGGTAGGGGAATGGGTACATTCTGTGGTCATCTAACAGCATATTTTAGAAGGTCGACTGTAGCATACATCACTATGCCCTCACTAATTTTGTAAAGTGTAAAGTATGATGCTTATTACGGAAGTCTTTTCTACTTTTCACACGAATCAGGGGAAAAATACAAAAAGAGAGGAAGGGATGTTGACGGCAGGTGGGGAAGATGCATTCAGGGGTTGCGAGAGCCTCTAGGGATAGGGTCTGAGTCTAATTCCCACCTGTATACTCTGTCCCAGAGTTCACTACAGCACTATGCACCCAGGAAGTGATTCAGTGATGTTACTCTTACTGGTGAGAACAACAACAGTTGAGTTTGCTAGCTCAACATTAGAATGTCATTATAAATCAAGAAGGGGTGGGGGCAATTGTATTGCTGGATTATTTTGTGAAGTTCTTTAGTAGAAACATTAATTTAGGTCAGACACTTCTATTAGCCCAGTTCAAAAAATTGAGAATCACAGCATTTTGGGCTTGCCAAATTTGTATGAAGAGTAAAAGTTATTAAAAGTCAGCCATTCATTTGCTAGGGTTAATTCTGATTGGGTTAGCTGGCTGGATGGAGCTAATTCTCAATCAACTGGTTCCACAAAAGCCCATTTCCTCCTCTGAATAGTTGGTCTGAGGAAGCAGATGGGGTCATATCTTTATTGGGTATCATCTTAACCGTGTAACTTTGGAAATTAGTGCTCAAAATGATGCAATTTGTTTTCCTACTGTTTGTGGTAAGTAATGTTACCATCCTGCGCAAAGGACATTTTAATTGAGTGGCTCATCGCACTTTCTAATGTTGTTCTAGCAGGAAACGATCTCAAAATGAACCATCCCCAAGTTGTCAAATATTCACCCAAGAGAGTTTAGGTCTACGAGAGTCCTGGATGTCACCTAGAAATTTGTACTGCAGGTGTTTAATGGTATCCTGATACCCACGACAGAATTGTGCCCATGTAGGACTCACCATAGATCACGGTACATATTGAGAAGCATACTCAGAATTTCTTCTCTACCATCAATATGAGCATTAATTCCATCTGCAGAATTGGAGTAAGACACATTGGGTTTTTACCGTGGTTAAAATGTAGAGGATGTGCCTGCACTTTGCAGTGTACCTCGTCCTTGCCCATCTACTTGCTCATTGTATTGGATGTTCCAGTGGGACTTTGACTGGCAGAGTTGAAAGAATGCCACTGTGCAAAGTAATGGCACAAGAATCAATTCTTCCGATTGAGTTCTCAGTCCTGAAGACTCAGGACTGAGGCTCATTGATGGCTCTTGATGAGAAGCTTCATACATAGGGAGACCTCTGTTATTTATTGATTTTCTGTCCACTGGTACACCAAAGTTGGTTTTGAAGGATGGAAAGACTACTGAGGAGCTTGGCCTAGTGAGAAGGCCTGGGAGTCCAGAGGCTCAGGATCAGCTCCCAGCTCTGTCACTTGCTGCTGTGTGACCTTGGGCTCGTCGCTTAACTTTTCTGTTTCTACATGTGTTAAAAAGGGGATTAGATCCCCGTTTTCCATGCCCCTTGGGCTGTGAGTCCTGTGAGGGATAAGAACTGTGTCTGATCTGATTATCCTTTATCTACCCTAGTGATTGGTAGAATGCTTGGCACTTAGTAAATGCTTAACAAATAACACTACTTCTAATGGTCATTACTGAAAGTCCTGGAAATGGTATTTATTGAGCATCTACTGAGGACAATAATTTGTACTAAGCGCCTGGAAAAATATAGCAGAAGAGTGAAGGACATTTTTCACTTTGATTTTGAAGGTAGATGGAGCCCGTGAAATGCTCTAACAGATAAACTTGGTCAGAAGACTCAGGAAAAGAGCATGCATAGACTAAGATAAGAGAGATTTAATCAATAAGTAAATACCAATTGACTGTGCAGAGCTGAGAGCTGGCCAGACTGCAACAGAATTGTACTAGAGGGGAGGACAGAAGTTAAAATAATGTTGATATTTGTTTAAGCGCTTAGAACAGTGCTCTGCACATAGTAAGCGCGGGGGTAGATACAGGGTAATCAGGTTGTCCCAGGTGAGGCTCACAGTCTTCATCCCCATTTTACAGATGAGGGAACTGAGGCCCAAAGAAGTCAAGTGACTTGCCCACAGTCACACAGCTGGCAAGTGACAGAGCAGGGATTCAAACCCATGACGGCTGACTCCCAAGCCTGGGCTCTTTCCACTGAGCCACGCTGCTTCTCTAAATTACAGATATGTACATAAGTCCTGTGGGGCCGAGGATGCGGTTAATATAAAGTTCTCAAAGGGTACAGATGCAAGTGCATAGGCAGTGCAGAAGGAAGAAGGGAGTAGTAGAGAAGTAAATTCAAACTTGGGTAAATGGAGAAGGCTAAACTTAAAGCAAAAGGAGAGCGGAATTGAAATTTCCACAGAGAAGAGAATAATTTGGTGATAGCATTTGAGAAAATGGAGAAGTATGTAGTAGTCAACTGTTGACATAAAACATTACAATATATTTTCCTGCCCAATTCAGTTCACATCTCTCATGAACAAATGTTGTACACTCAGCTCCCAAGCAGAACTCTCCTCACACCCACTCCTTCAGTGGACCTCTTCACATTTTTCTGCCTTTCCTGTCCTGCCAGCAAGAGTTAAATTAAGCTCTCAAAATGGATCATAGCACACAGGAATGATGTTCTATGGGAATAGCTCCATGAAGAGGGCTCTATGTGTCTAAAACGAATATTCGTGTTAACTGCCACCCAAAGCCTGTGGTTCAAATCCTTTCCTGAAGCTGCAGACTCATTTGGTTTTTCAGGCTAATGAATGGCTAATGAACTCCTACGAGCAAAGCCTAACCTACTCAAGATCAAGTTTAGAACAAATATAAGATGTACAGCTTGATTATCTGCTATAGGGAAAGACCATTCAAAAATTGGCACCAAGGGTGAAGATGCATCAGTATCAAAATAGTCATAAATATCGTAATGTGTCATTACAAAGCCCAAAAGAAATGCAATGAATTGATATTATTTTTTGAGTATCCACCATGAGTAGAGCACTGCATTAAATGGATTAAAAGGCATGGGTGACCTTTGAAAAGTACATTAAATAGAATATTTTCTCATGCTGTTATACCATTTATATTGCTCCAAAGAAATAGTTCTAAAAATATATGTTAATGCACACTGGCATTTGACATAGTTTTCTCCAAAATGACGACTCTGGCCAAAAGGAGATACTAGTATAAATTCATCTTTTACTTTAACTTTGAACTGTAAGCAGAAAATGCATACAGATCATTTCATTTTCCCTTGTCCTGTTGCCTCCATATTATCCCTTGTCCAAAAAATTTCATACCAGTATTTGTTTAGGTTGTTTAATCTTGTTTGCCTGGAATGGTTTGTCTTTAATTCTGCTCCTGGATTTCTAAATCTTAGATTATGTACCCCAGTTTTCCCTGACCACACCAGCATAAATAATTCATTTACATCAATGTAATGAATCCTTCTGGGTTTTTTTTTATAATTTTTACAAACTGTTTCCCCATTAAACTACATTTTAAAGAGCATTTTCCAGAAGAGTTTCTCATGAGAATCTTGTGAAATACAGCATAGCTCCAAAGGCATATAATAGGTCCTTTCCTCTAGGAACTTTGTATAAATTATTTAAAGTGTGCAGTACTCAACCCAGTTAAACTTACACTGCTTCTGACTGTAAGCAGCTTCAACTTTGGTTAGCAACAGCACACTCCTTTGCTTGCCTACTCTTTATATAAAACTTTTTGGAACATTTTGCAGACAATATCTAGGCCAATGTTTTTGTTGTTTCTCTCCCCCCTGCCGCACGCCCCCCCCCCCCCCCCAAAATTGGTGCCATGTTTTGTTTCAGAATATTTACTATCTACCTAAAGCTGTGTAGAGCATTACTTTTTTCCCAATTTTGAAGCAAAGTATAATTTAACATGTGGAAAGCTATTTCCACTATTATCAAATTTGGAATTTGGGGTAGAAATGAAGCACCCTTGATCTCAGAGTTGTGAAATAATTGGCTGCATAAATCCACGTCCAAGAGATTTCAAGGAGGTTACCCAAGGCAATTAGTCAATCTCTTTCCAGGATAAATCTGTAGAAAAGACACTTGGGTCTATAAATGGAAATAATTATACCTTAGTTTTTGTATAGTGTTTTTCATTCCCAGAGTGATCTCACATCCACTTCTCGTTTTCACCCTTAGAACAACTGTGAGAGGTAAGACAGAAAGCCAGGTTTTAATATCCTCATTTTAAAGATGAGAAAACTGAGGTACAGAGAGGTGGATATTTGCCCAAGGTCACACAGTAATCTGGTTGGAAAAATAAGAAGAAAAGGTTTGATGGGTTAATGATTTCTTGGTTCGTTGAAAATGGTCAGGTTCACACGAGGCAGCCATATTTTTAAAAAGGATTTTTTTTAAAAGGAAAACTCTTCTTGGCACCCAACTCGACATAAGTCAACTCAAGTCCCATGACACCCAACCGAGCCCAATGAAGGGAGCCACAAACCCTGAATCTCACCCTGGGAACTCAGAACTCAGTCTGAAAGCGACATTTCAGCTTTTTCGGGCCTGCGTTTACGGCTTGCCTTCGTGGTTGCTCTCATGAGTTGCAGGCCCTAGAGCTCAAGTAAGGTGGCAGCAGGTTGAGGGGAAGCAAGCCAGAACCGCAGAACCTTTCAGATGCTTTGCTTTTTCAGCCAATGGCTTTGTAAAGAGAGATTCAAAAGCTTTTTAGTCCTCTGCAAAATGCTGAGATACTGTAATACCAATTGAATCTTAATTACATTGTGCCTGGCTGGACAGAAAATTCAGCTGGAAACAGTGGTACTATGAAGAAACATCGGAGTCTGGGATTAGTTTGGGAAACAAACTTTGGTTTTGCCCATGCACACCCAGCCACTTCCTTTGTTTATCCTTCATTTCCCAAAGGCAGTGTGGGTTTAGGATGACTTCATTTCTTCAGGTTTCTTTCATTTACAACGCATCTGCATGGCCATCCGACCCTTCCCATGAAAGGCAATTGTAAAGAGCAGATGAATGGTCTTCATTTGACTGCTGGTGGATTTTTCTTAATCTGGGGAAATGGTCTCACTTGATCAGGACATAAATGAGCTCTACTTGGGCATCCTTGGAAAGGTTCTAACTAATCTCTCTGGCATGCTAGGTGACCCTGGTCAAGTCACATTACTTCTCTGGGCCTCAATGGCATCATCTGTAAATTGGGGCCTACCTGCTCTTCCTTCCTCCTATCTTGGGCTGTGAAGCCTATGTGGGACAGGGGCTGTGCCTGATGTGGTGATACTGTATTTAGCCCAGGGTTTAACACTGTGTTCGGCATATAGTAAGCACTTAACAAATAGCACAGTTGTTGCTATAATACTGATTCATCTCTGGAAACATAATGCATATCCCACAAGAATAATTGTCCATGTCCAATATGCATTAATGAACAATTTTACATAATCTGTCATCATGGGAAGTCTCGTTTCCTTCCTTTTTTCAAGTATGATCATTAGAAGAAGGCCTTTTTGAGTCATTTAAAATATCAGAATGTTAGACTTAGCCATGTTTTGACATAATTACACATTTCAAATGGTTATGATTTGCCATATCCAAAAGCACTGTTGGCAAATCGCTTTTCCTATTAAACTTTATCCTCCCTTATTTTTGAAGGGAAATCAAGTCCATATGCTCTGAATTTGTCTAGATAGAAATCATAAAAATATCACTTTTAGGACCCAGAAGCTTTCTGGGCAGTGGGTGGGAGGTGTCATTTTATAAGCCTCTTCTTTGATGTCAAGAAGTTGCACATGGTCTGACACAAATGAAAGCACATCCTTGTCAAAATGTATGATCCAGGAGTTCTGATAAGTCTGACTTTGGAAAACAGGTCCTTACTTGACTCAAGTTAAATTAAAATGGATTTTTGGCGAAAAGTGTGCCCAACAAAACTTTTTAAAAAAATGGTATTTGCTCTGTGCCAGGCACAGTATTAATTGCTGGACTAAATTCAAATGAAGCAGGTTGGACACAGTCCGGGTCCCACATGGGACTCACAATCTTAATCCCCATTTTCCAGATGAGGTAACTGAGGCCCAGAGAAGTTAAGTGATTCTCTCAAGGTCACACAGCAGACAGGTGATGGAGCTGGGATTAGAACCCAGATCCTTCTGACTCCCAGGCTCGTGTTCTATCCACTAGGCTACACTGCTTCTCATAGGCACTGTTAGTGTATTACTGCTTCAGGGCTCTCCTCGGGCCTCTAGTCATAATAATAATGGAATTTAAGTGGTTACTATATGCCAAGCACGTAACTAAGTGCTGGAATTGATACAGTACAAGCAGATGGAACACCATTCCTGTCTCATATGGAATTTAGTCCAAGTAGGTGGAAGAGCAGGTATTTAGTCCCCATTTTACAAATGAGGAAGAAACCGAGGCACAGAGAAGTTGTGACTTGCCCAAGATCAGTCTTGGTCTCCTGAAAAAGTTAATGCCCCTTCCAAAAACTTCATTTACCAGCCTGGGGCAGAACTGAGCCTAATAAGGGTGAATTTATCTCCCACACATACAGTAGTGCTTGGGAGAGTACAGTAGCCATTTTCAAAAGTAACTTGGTCCCTGCCTTCAAGAAGCTGACTAAGGGAGGCAGACAACCTAAATAGTCAACATGAAATAGGAGCAGGAGGGAAAACCTTAATAGAATGGGAACAGCAAAAGTATGGAAAAATGAATGAATAAAAGGTGTAAATGGTTAATGTAAACATAAGTACCATGGAATTTTTTTAGACATGATATCACCCGGGGAGGAGGTGGTAATTTATCTGAGGAATAGCTCCAGGAGGTGAGGGGTTTTGAGGAGGACTTTGCAGATGGGGAAGGTTATGATCATAGGGATTTGAAGGGGGAGGGAGTTCCAGTCAGGGAGATGGACGTGAGTTAAGTCAGTTGATGGGACATGACACACACACAAAACCAGAGCACAGATCCAGACTTGCTGCAAAATGTGTGGTGATGGTGAAGCCCATTGCAAAATACTGCTTTGAAATCCTAAAGTCCAAACAATTTTGTTCACCTTTCCCACTTTTATTTTTTATGTTCTCAGGTCTGTGTACCAAAGCAGTTTGGGCTGTCAATGCACAACAGAAATATCCTTCATTCAATTAGTGGTATTGATGGAGTGCTTTGTGTGCAGAGCTCTGTATTAAGCACTCTGGAGAGTGCAGGACAATAATGTGGTAGACATGACCCCTGCCCTCAAGGAGCTTAATAAATCAGTGTATTGATTGAGCACTTAGTATGAAAAGCACTGTACTTAGTGCTTGGGAGAGTATGATATAACAGAATTGATAGACACATTCCTTGCCCACAAAGACCTTAGGGTCTAAAAGGGGAGACAGACATTAAAATAAATTCTGGCTAAATACCTCAGCCCCACAACATTTGTGTCCTTATTCACAATTTATTTCTCTTCATGTCTGTCTCCTCCTCTAGACTGTAAGCTCCTCATGGGCAGGGAATATATCTACCAACTTTGAATTGTACTCTTCCACGCATTAGTACAATGCTCTGCGCACAGTAAGCACATTAGTAAAGTAAAGATGGATTAGATAATGATAGAATAAGATAAGTCACAGAACTCCCATGAAGTTCTCACAATTTGAGGCAGGGAGAGCAGGTATTCCCATTTTACAGATGCGGACACTGAGATACAGAGTGGTTTCCTTATCCAAGAACACAGAGCTGGGATTAGAACTCGGTCTCCTGACTTCCACATGCATGCTCTTTCCACCAGGTCATTCTGCCTCTCTAGGGCAATTGGAGAGAAACCCACAGCTTGTCTGTGTGGAAACAGCAGGAAGGACTTATATGTCTTGCTCAAACAGTATAAGTTGAAGTGAATTTCTTAGCAAGGTGCTGATGGGAGTGCTTTTCCAAAAATGTGGATTTTATTTACTCTCTCATCTAATTTAAGCTCTACAAAGGCATTGTTTCTTCTAACATGGAAGTTTATTTCTGCCTTTGGACAAGATGTGTGTCTTGATGTGCAGATGGAGCTTTGTGACTGTGAGCAAGTCACTAAACTTCTCTGTGCCTCAGTTACCTCATCTGTAAAATGGGGATTAGTTGTGAGCCTCATGTGGGGCAACCTGATTCAACCTACCCCAGCGCTTAGAGCAGTGCTCTGCACATAGTAAGCGCTTAACAAATACCAACATTATTATTATTATTAAATATTGTCCTGCAGATACAGGACCTGCAAGCAGAAAGTTGGTCAGAAGCAGAATGCCGTAAGGTAGCCTACTTTACTTTGGGGGCAAGATAATTTAGTGCCCTGTGGCTTCATTGGAGCTATGCAGAGCTCATGCTGTTTATGTGGAGCAGCATGGCCTAGTGAATAGAAGCTGGGCCTAAGAGTCAGAAGGTCATGGATTCTAATTGTGCCTCCACAGCTTGTCTGCTGTGTGACCTTGGGGGAGTCACTTTACTTCTCTGGGCCTCAGTTACCTCACTTGTAAAAGGGGGATTGAGACTGTGAGCCCCACCACGGACAGGGATGGTATCCAACCTGATTTGCTTGTATCCACCCCAACACTTAGTGCCTGGCACACGGTAAGCACTTGACAGATGTCACCATTACTATTATTGTTACTCATTCTGATATTCTGGAGGTGAACAACCCAGTTCAGCTCAATTTTGGAGAGTTTTCAATATAAGCATCTTGAAGAAAAAAATGATCCAAACTGCTGCCTGCACAATATACTTTGATCATTGTTAGAGAATGCAGAACTTTTCAGGCCCTGGCAGAGAGTTTGAATAAAGCTTGTAGATTCAGTTTAAAGCTGGGAGTTAATTAGCAGTGGGGCCAGCTAGATGGAGGTTAGATGGTAGAGATAGTAATACTTACTGGGCATTGACGCGGTACAATACGCTGTACCAAGCTCTTGAACTAACCATAGTTAGCACACCCCAAAATACCTCTCTTGTAACCCAAATAAGCCATGAAAACAAAGATCCTTCCCAATACTCCCCTCTCTGCTGTGGATAAGAATAACAGAATGAAAACTTGATAAACTTTGTGGCCTCGTGGATAGACCTGGGGCCTGGGAGTCAGAGGAAGTGGGTTCTGATCCTAGTTCTACCTTTTGACTGCTGGGATCTTGTACAAGTTACTTCACTTCTGGACCTCTGTTTCCTCATCTGTAAAATGGGGATTTAATACCTGTTCTCCCTCCTAGATAGACTGTGAGCCCTACATGGGTCAAGGATCGTGTCCAGCCTGATGATCTTGTACCGAAGGGTTTAGTACAGTGCTTGGCACGTATTAAGTACTTATCAAATACAACAATTATTATCATTCTTAATTTTGACTTGAGTGAAATATTTCATCCCAGTTTACCTCGCTTCTCGGCTCCAGCGAGCCCAACCAAACTGGTAGTCTACAGCAACCCCAAATTTTAGCATTGGTCCATATACCCAGGACCTATAAGGAATGAGGTCAGTCCTGGTAAGACAGACCCTGGAATGAGTCAAATGTGTCTTAGAGAGTGGGTTTCTCCTGGCTCCTGCTATTCCTTTTGTGTTCCAGTCTATCCATAGGAAGCTGTTAGGCATTTGTCTTTATTTCACACCTGTGGCATGGCCCCAACCAGAGGTTTATTACTATTATTATTATTAATGGTATTTGTTCAGCATTTACTATGTGTCAAGCACTCTTCTAAGCGCTGGTGTAGATAAAACCTAATCAGGTTGGACAGTGCCCCTGTCCCTCTTGGGGCTCACTATTTTAATCCCCATTTTACAGATGAGATAACTAAGGCCCAGTGAAGTGACTTGCTCAAGGTCACCCAGCAGACAAGTGGCAGAGTTGGGATTAGAACTCATGACCTCCTGACCCCACAGGCCCATACTCCACCTAGCCACACTGCTGGGCTCTATTAACACGGTTATGGGATCTGCAGGGCAAGCCAGAACTGAACCCTAGGAGCTCTAAGCTACCTGGGTGTGTCTCTGCTTTGTTTCCATGTCCTAGTGAGCCCTGTCTGACATAGGGCTCAAGGTCTCCCAGCCAATTCTGCAGCGTCTCTTCTGCAGGAAGTCGATATATGGCCTCAGCACCACAGAGGGGAGTTAGGGGAAAAAGGTCTGAAGTAGAAGTTCGACAGTTCAAAACTGCGCAACCTTACCTGCCAAAATTAAAATTTGCCTTTGTCAACGCAAAAGGAG
Source organism: Ornithorhynchus anatinus (assembly GCF_004115215.2). Taxonomy (NCBI): domain Eukaryota; kingdom Metazoa; phylum Chordata; class Mammalia; order Monotremata; family Ornithorhynchidae; genus Ornithorhynchus; species Ornithorhynchus anatinus. The sequence goes on along the minus strand of NC_041742.1, from coordinate 21,021,046 downwards.
TTAATCCAATTAGTATCCAGTGGTTTAGATTAACCTCTGTTATCCTGCTATTACTGGGATACTGGATAAATATATTCAGTAGACAGACAGCCCTACCCAACCAAGGCTTCCCAGCTGTTCAAATATCCTTAAATTAACAAAGGCTGGTTAATGGGAGAAGCAGAAAAAATGAGAAAACCAGAGGCTCGGGTGACGTTTCTCCTCCTTTATGTACATATAATAAACCCCTGGACAAAGGATTTCCGTCCACATTTCCTTTCTGATTCTACATCTAAAGAACATGTGCGATGTGAACTTTAAACAACAAGGGAAATACAGACTGCACTCTTAAATGGCCTTTTCTACCTCTGAAAGCTGACCAAATATTTTTCTCTCTTGAGGAGCTTTAAAGAGAATGCTCTGAAAATCCCTGCACTACCTCCCAAAGCATTCTGAACTGGCAGCAACAGAAAAGAAAGAAATCATCCAGAAAAGACATACTGAGAGTTGCCAGGAATGATCACACTAAACCTTTGCAAAACAAGTTTTAATTATGATTGATTAGATTCACGAAGTGCCTTATTGCGCTGAAATTGTTTAAAACTTGTTTTGCTGAAGCATAGAAAAGAGTGTGTGTTTCTGTGTGTGAAAGAACAACATGGACTGATGGGTAGAACCCAGAATTGGGAGTTGGGAGACCTGGATTCTAAAGCCGGGTCTACCCCTTCTCTGGTATGTGACCATGGGGAAATCATTTTACTTCACTATGCCTCAGTTTCTCATCCTTAAAATAGGGATTAATATTTGCTCCCCCTCCTACTTGGACCATGAGCTCCATGTGGGATAGGGACTCAGTCCAATCCGATTCTCTTTTATGTGTCCCAGCACTTAGTATGGGGGTAAATAGGCTCCTATTCTCTATCTGCACCCATTCCCTTGGAGAACTCATTTGCTCTCATGTCTTCAGCTACCACCTCTTTGCCGATGATTACCGGATCTACTTCTGCAGCCAGCCCTGATCTCTCTCCTCCTCTGCGGTCTCATATCTCATCCTGCTTTCAGGATATCTCCACTCGGAATCTAGCTGACACCTCCAATTAGCATGTTCAAAACAGATTCCTCATAGCTCTGTCCTACCCTTGACTTGTCCATTACTATAGACACCATCACTCTTCTCCCTCTCTCAAGCCTGTAACCTGACACTATCCTTGCCTCATCTGTTTAATGTCACCAAATCCTATCAGTTTTACCCTCACGACATCTCTAAAATCCACCCTTTCTTCTCTATCCAAGCAGCTACTATGCTGATCCAAGCACTTCTCCTATCCCACCTTCCTACTGCCTCAGCCTCCTCGCTGACCTTCCTGCCTCTTGCCTCTTCCCTACCCCTCAAGAACCTCCAGTGATTTCCTACCTCCCTCCACGTCAAAGTCTGTATCACAGGCTGTGACACTGATTTCCGACTCCAACCCGGCCTGCACATTTTGTTCCTCTAATGCCAACCTACTCTATATATCTGTCTCGTCTATCCCACTGCTAACCCCTTGCTCATGTATTCCCTCTGGCCTGGAACTCCTTTCCTCTTCATGTCTGACAGACCCCCCCCACTCTCCCTCCTTCAAAGCCTTATTAAAATCTTATCTCTTCCTAGAGAACTTCCCTAAGCCTTCATATCTCGTACTCACTCTCTTTCCTATTCGGCACTGCCCTATGCCCTGAAATCTATACTCTAAACATTTGATATTAACCCCACCCTCAGTGCCCCAGCATTTATATACGTTATAATTTATTTTAATGTCTGCCTACTCTTCTAGACTGTAAGGTTCTCATAGACAGAGAACATAACTGTCCTCTCCCAAGAACAGTCCCCTGCACACGGTAAGCACTCAATAAACGCTATTGTTTGGCACACTGAGCTAAACAAATACCAGTTTGTATGGGTTTGGTATGTTGATCTGTTTCAGTTTTCTCGAGAGCGGAGAAAATGCTAGCTTGGAGGGGGGTGGCAGGGCGTCAAGTTATAGCGTTTGAGCATGCAGTAAGTTCATGATGATAAGGTTAAAAGTTTCCAAAAGTTTCCAAGAACCACACAAAAGCCAGATGCTGAGCCTGCATTAAAACCTACTCCTGATGGACTGCCAGGCCATCACCTAGACAAGAGGAGACAAGTATTTTACTGTATGCCCAAAGGGGTTTAATCAAAACCTTGAATGTTATGAATCCAGCAAACAAATGCAATGGAGGGTTTTTGTGAAGCAATGGGATCTCAGTAAAACTCCAATGAAAGTATTGTGATGATTCCTTTTTGGCTAAAAAACCACTGCTCGATGGAAGCAGGGAAAAGGTGTTGGTTAGAGGAAGACTGGAGCCCCCCCGGGCTCTGTGAACCTTTAAGCTTTCCTGTCCAGAGTCCATGAGCGGAAGGTGAGGCCACGGATCGCCTCGATGGTGGTGGCATTTAGCACAATGATTCAGAGGTGGTTCTTGGTCCTCTACATGGATCCTTCCTTCTACAGCAACTGTTGGAAGGGCTGCGGGGAAAGGGTAAGCAGCATGGATTAGTGGAAAGAGCATAGGCCCTGGAGTCAGAGGCTGTAGGTTCTAATCTTGACTCTTCCAGTTGGCTGCTGTTTGACCTCCTCCTCCGTAAAATGGGGATCGAGACTGAGAGTTCCATGTGGGACAGGGACTATGTCCAACTTGATGATCTTATGTCTACCCTAGTGCTTAGAACAGTGCTTGGCACATAGCATTTAACAAATAGCACTGTTATTATGTGGGAGAGAGACACAGCTGGGACTGCAGCCACTGAAGTTTCCCAAGCTCTGTATGCCTTTAGGAAAGGAAGATGCTTACCTTTCCATCATTCCACAATCACCATCATCGCTGTCATCATCCTTATCCCCAAGAATTTGCTGAGTGCCTAATGCTGTATTGACTGTAGGCTAGACACCAGCCCTGCCTTCAATATTATATAAAGATGAGAGCGATGAGCATGCAGTCACCACAAAATCAGTATCATTTAAACATTCAAAAGCACACCCCCAGGTGCCCCTCTCTCTTATTCATTCTCCTCATCTACAAGAAAATATTTTAAAGAATTTCTAGCTCACTATAGGCAGTTCATGAATCTTATCAGATAGACCAGCCAGTCAATGATAGGTATCAAGTGCTAACTGTGTGCAAAGTGCTCTGTGCAAAGCTCGGCACTTGGGAAAGTACAATTTAAACAAAAAACAAGCCCTGTAAAGAAAATGTAATTAGTCGATGGTATTTGAGCAGTGTACTAAGCAGTTGGTAGAGTATAATAGCCAAAGCGGGCAGGTGTGTTCCCTGCCTACAGTGATGCTTATGGTCCCCTTCCAGCCAATCACTAAAGGAGAAGTTTCAGATGGTTACTCCTTTATATAACCTCTCTCCACAGAGTTTCTTGGAGTGGTCCAGATCTTACAAACTCCAGCTCAGGGCAATTGAAGAGCTGGAAGTTCCAACTCTAATGACCCCTTTGGTGCTCTCTTTTCCAGAAACCTGGTTTGACAGCTAAGGGAATATCGCTGGATATAAATATTCTCCATTTTCCAGTGTGAATTGAGAATTGCCTTAGCTGGTTAGATGGTGTCATAGGTATTTCAATTCTCCATGTGTTGAAACTTGCTTTGCTTTTATCAACTCAGATACAATCTCGGACTGAACATATCAAATAGCACACAAGTCATTTCTAAATACAGCTCCTTAATGAATTTTTAGTCAAACACCATTCCCTTGCTCCCCAGAGGTTAGAAAACCTGCCCAGATGTAAATACTAAGGAAATTTACACTTATGGAATTTAAATACCTTCTCAAGCATTTTATGTCAGGTTAGAATTGTTTTCTTGAAGCATTGCAGACCTGGACAGTACTCAGACTTAATGGATAAAAATATAATGTAGTCGAGTGAATAGAGAATGGACCCTGGGAGTCAGGGGACCTGGGTTCCAATTCTGCCTTTGCCACGTGGCTGCCATGTGACCTTGATCAAGTCACTTAACATCTCTGGGCCTCTATTACCTGATCTATAAAATGGGAATTAAGACTATGAGCCTTTCTGTGGGGCAGCGACTATGTCTAACCCGCCTATTTTGTGTCTCTTCCAGCACTTAGAACAGTGGTTGGCACATAGGAAGCGCTTAACAAATACTACAACTGTAATTATTACTATTGAGCAAAAAAAGTGTGTTTAGCCTGGTACTGCTGTATTAACAGTTGGTAGCATCAATTAAAAATGATCCTCATTTTTATCCCCAAATTGAAACTCAACTGTTTTGTGTCTCCTGAAATCTTCATATTGGAAATTTGAGGTGTGAAATTTAGTTGAAAAGCTAAATCCGATTGGACTATGTGAAAGAAATGTTTGGTAGCAGAATTAATAGTAATATCTATTCCACTGGGGTTGGATTGGTTTATCAAAATCCCCAACACCCAGAACGGACATTCTTCATTTGTGGATTTCTGATTGTAAGCATCTCCCAATCTAACTCTGGAGTTTAGGTTATAATTTACATGGGAATGAGTATGGCTATCTAATATGAAAATTGTTTTCAGACACCTCTGTCTTCTGGAAGTTCTGTATTAGCTCCTAGGATTGCATTATTTCAGTCTGAGATACTGGAGAGTGGGATAGAGTGGATTGTTTTAGTGATTTGAAAAATGTGCTATTGTTGCTCATGGTTGAATGTGGCAAATAATGATTTGAATTGCCCAATAGAGGAACCGGTTTAATTTTGGGTTCTAGTTCTTCATGACTCTAGGCAGCAGGATGTGGGACTCCTATGAAAATGAGACTTGGGGTCAACTTGTATAATTACGTTTAATGATTATGGCATTTATTGAACATTTCCTGTGAGCCAAGCCCTTGGGTACGATGAAGTTGTGAGATCGGGTACAGTCCCTGTCCCACATGGAGCCCATAATCCATCTCATCATCCATCTACAGAAAAAGAAACAGGCTTCAGAGAGGGTACGTGACTGGCCCAAGATCACACAGCAGGCAAGTGGCAGAGCTGGGACCAGAACCTTAGTCTCCCGATTCCCACATTGGTGCTCTTGCTGCTAGCCCACATTAATAATGTTGGTATTTGTTAAGCGCTTACTATGTGCCGAGCACTGTTCTAAGCTCTGGGTTAGACACAGGGGAATCAGGTTGTCCCACGTGGGGCTCACAGTCTTAATCCCCATTTTACAGATGAGGGAACTGAGGCACAGAGAAGCTAAGTGACTTGCCCACAGTCACACAGCTGACAAGTGGCAGAGCTGGGATTCGAACCCATGACCTCTGACTCCAAAGCCCGTGCTCTTTCCACTGAGCCACGCTGCTTCTCATTGCCTCCCTTTGGGTCATCCAGTCACATGACCCCAACAAATAGTTGAAGACATTTTGGGTTTGAAGTGACTTGATCAAGGACACTCGGTCTAGGTATCTGCACTTCCTATATAATGTACTTTCTTCTAGGCCTGGCCAGTTATCTCTCTCTCTCTCTCTCTCTCTCTCTTTCCAGTAGGGTCACCACCTCATCTTCATGGGCAGTACCTAGAACTAGAGGTCAAGCTCAAAAGGTGGAATGCTGGAAAATCTGGCAGCCAGTTGTCCAATAATGCCTGGATGGATCGGATCTGATTTACCTTCATTGTGGTAAGCCTCTTTGACCCCTTCATACGACCAATGTGCTTGCCAGCTGCAAATTTTATTGCATTTCACACCGAAAGTCTGATGCATCTCAGATGGTTATGTTTTGACAAGAATGAGAGATTACCTGATGGATATCAAATCCCAGCATCAAAGAGTTAAAATCCTTTTCACTTAGACACTGTCTTTGTGGCTCCTAATTCCAACTAGCTACTGGTTTACTAGTTGGAACAGGAAAAGTACAGTCACTCCTTGAGCTCTGACTAGGATATCTCCTTGACTAAAAAAAAAAAAAAAGCCCTGAAAAGAAAAATGTAATTAGTTTATCTTGAACGAAAACAAGACTCACTTCAGCCCATCAAACTGTGAAATTGGAAGTTTCAATCTGAATTTTCATTTTGAGAAAAATCCCAACTCTCCCCCTGTATTGGATCCTTTTGTTGGCAAATGTACAAATGTGTTCATCCCTTCTATTTGTTTGGAGGGGTTGAAACTTCTATCCGAGATGAGGTAAAGTTCTTATTCTAGTGGATAAATAACCAGGAAAGTGGAAAACTCCTATTCCCGATCCTGACTGGTTGCTTTGGATTACGTCAAGAATGTGCTCTCGTTTTAGTACTACCTAGTAAGGGAGGCACTGGACCCAAGATAAATGCTGGGTAGCTTGATTATCTTTGGGACAGAGTTTTAGAAGTATAAATCACTTGAAGAAAAAAGCCGATACTGGTTCAAAGTCACACAAATTGGTAGGAGATTAAATCTTCTCAAGGTCATGATAAACCGGTACTCCCCATCCTCCAGACCAGAAGTTTTCACCGGGAGATACTTCAGAGTCCTGCAGGGGGAATGGGAAGTGATGTTGGGAAAGATCATGGAAGCTCTGGAACCCCAAGAAGCGGCATCAGCACCAGAAATCAGGGGAAAAGAGTACCTTGCACTGGGTCTTGGGACACTGAGGCAAAGAGGAGCTCGTTCTTTCATTTTTCATGTGATCCAGCTGCTTGCTACCACTACCCAACTTGAGATCTGGTCATTGCTTCTGTAACAATCAATCAGTGGTATTGAGTGAGTACTTACTGGGTACTCATTGGGATTAATCAGTCCATTACATTTACTGAGTGTTCACTGTGTGCGGAGCTCTGAACTAAGCCCAATATCCCAGAGATGGTAGACATATTCCCTGCCCACAGGACCCTCATAGTTTGGAGGGAGTCATTAGCAAGCATTTGCAAGAAGCATGGAAGGGAGAAGACCCTACAGATGGAAGAGAAACAACCAATGCCCTTTTAAAGAAAAATGCCCCTGATAATTACCCATTAGTTAGCTTAATATCAATACTTGGAAAGGTGCAATTAGTATGTGCTTATTTAGAGCAATCATTTAGAGGAGCATGAGGTTCATGCTTTGTAATTAGGAAATTGTGCCAAACAAATTTAATTTTCTTCTACGATGGTGACAGGGCACATAAGCAAGTATAAAATCTAGATAGATGAAAATTCTGGCTTGGGTAAAGCTTTGGAGTCCATCCCACATCTTATGTTCACTGTCAAGCTGGAAAAAGTCTGAATCAGGAGACATTTTGGCCTCATGGAAAGAGCCAAGGCCTGGAAGTCAGGAGATATGGGTTCCAAACCTCGTTCTGCTACTGGTCTGTTGTGGGACCTTGGGCTAGTTATTTAACTTCTCGATTGCTTCAGTTTCCTCTCCTGTAAAATAGTGAAATCTTTGAACCTGGTTGAAGGAATCGATGATAGGGTGAGTGGTCTGAGCACTGTCACTCCTACTCTCCTTCCTGTCAGTCAAGGCCCCATTGAGGGCATGCAGTGCAGTGGACAAGGAGGCATGCGGCAACGTGCACACAAAGGTTTGGGTTTTTATTTTTTTATAGAGAGGAACCACTTAGAACCGAGAGAGCAAAGAGCACAGGACTGGAAGTCAGAGAGCCCAGATTCGAGTCTCAACTCTGCCACTGGATGACTGTGTGTCTTCTGGCAAGTCACAGCCTCTCTGGGCTGCAATTCTTTTATATGTAAATAACATAATCACTGAGGTATTTAAGCCCTTAGCATGTGCCAAGCACTGTGCTAATCTCTGGGGTAAATACAAGACAAGCAGATTGAACCTAGTCCCTTGTCCCTCATGGGGTTCACAGTAAATTGGGGATAAGATAGGCTGTGAGCCCTGTGTGGAATAGCATCTGTTTCTGATCTCATAACCTTGATGCTACCCCAGAGTTTTGCACGTGGCAAGTTCTTAAAAATACCATAATTCTTTTATTATCAGTATTATTACTATTTAGCTTATTAACAATGCTGTGCCGTAGTGCCATAACCCAATAGGTGGTTGTCTTGATACCTTCTGTAGTGTTTGTCACCTAGGTTAGACAGCCATTTTCAGTATTCTCGATGGGCTTGTCCACCTTACAAAAGGCAGAATGCCCTAGGTGGTCAAAGAGCTCAATCGCAGGCTCCTCATGGGCAAGCATCATGTATACCAACTCTATTGTATTGTACTTTGCCAAGTGCTTAGTAGAGTACTTTGCCCACAGTATGTGCTCAATAGATACCATTGACTTTTTTAATGGTTCCTGTGAAGTGCTTACTTACATGCCAAGCAGTTTTATCAAGCCCTGGAATAGATATAAGATAAAGCCCTGGGATAGATATAAGATAATCAAGATGGACGCAGTCTCTGAACCACATGGATTTAACTGTCTAAATAGGACGGGGTAGGGTTTAATCCTTGAGACTGTAAACTCCTTGTTATCAGGAAATGGATCTGTTTATTTTTATATTGTACTTTCCCAAGCACTTATTACAGTGGTTTTCCTTGGAAGAAAGTTTTCAATAAAGACGATTGAATGAATCAATCCCCATTTTACAGCTGAAGTAACTGAGGCACAGAGAGGTGAAGTGAGTTGCCTGAGGTCCCACAGCAAACGGCAGTGCCGGGATTAGATTGTTTAGCAATCTTCCCTACTGATAGAGTAACCCTAGCAGGCCATTCCCACCTTGCAGGTTTGGGATTATAACCCAGCTGTGCTCTTTCCACTCGTCCAATAGCAGCTGGGCACTCCATTTCCCAAAATGGCAACTGAATTCTTGAAGAAATAGCATGTTGCTTGCTCCCCTTGAGATCCACCCTCTCAATTGTGCGTAAACATTCAAACATTCTCTCACGTGTGAATTCATCTATCCTTTTCCTGAAATGCTTGGTAGTTTGTCAGTGCAGCTTCCTGCGGTGATGAATTCCATGTGTGTGAAGAAGTATTTTCACCTTCAAGCTTCATTGACAGTTCCCTGATCTTGGTGTTGGGAGATTTGGTAAACAACAATTCTGGGTTGTCATGACTGGTTGACTTCAATCAAGCCCCCTCTCAGATGAACAAATTCTGACCTTTTTTTTTTTTTTTTGAGGGTTTGTATGTTTTTAAAATGCATTTGTTAGTGTGTACTTTTGTGCCAGTATTAAGCACTGGGGTAGATACAAATTAATTAGGTTGGACACAGTTCATGTCCCACATGGGCTCACAGTCTTAATCCCGATTTTACAGGTTAGGTAACTGAGGCACAGAGAAGTGAAGTGATTTGTTCAAGATCACACAGCAGACAAGTGACAGAGCAGGAAGTAGAGCCCCATTCCTCTGCCTCCCAGGTCTGGGCTCTATCAACTAGGCCTCACAGCTTCTCAGAGACAGAGTTCTAGATGGTTCTCTAAAGTGTAAGATTATTCTGGTCAGGGATAATGTCTCAGGTATCGTAGTTTGCAGAGTTTACTTGAGTGCTCTGCTCCCTAAATGACCTGTACTAAATACCCTTTCTTCTACTACTGCTGCTGTCAGAGTTAATGCACCTTCCCAAGTCACTCACTACTAGTACTACTACTATGAGGGACTTGGGCCAAGGGAGCTGAGAGACTCCTCATTAGAGAATCTTGGGCTAGTTTACATCCTTTACCCCACTGGTCTCTTACCCTTTCCTGTGCTAAATGTTTCAATCTGCACCTTTTCTATTGTCCAAATGGTAATAGCAGTTCCTGCTGTCTCCCAGCAGGAGACATTAGCTATAAATTTTAAGCTTAGCCTCCTCACAGCTTTACTCTTAAGCAATAAAACTCCTTTAAGAATCAGGAGAGCCTAATTGTGCTGAGGAAGCCTCCGACTCCGCTAAAAGAGAGGTAACACCTCCCTGGGCAAGGATATCTTTCTACCCTTTCAGGTTTCCCACTTTCTATCTCTCCCTGCTCCCCTCATCCACCTGCTGCTCACTTGACCTTGGGGAATTCTTGTCTTCGTATTCCTGCATCTTTCCTCCGCACTTTCTAGTTAAACTTGCCTATTACCTCATGTCAGTCAACCTTCCCCTTGTAGTTTGACCTTTGATTTTATTAACAACTGTCAGCTTGGCACTGTGTGTAGCAAAGTATCTCAAATCCATCTGCTAATCCCTGAGGTTCTCACATCTGAACAGTGAAGCCTTTTCTGGGTGTAGGTCATTGTCAGTGGTGGAGAAAAACCTCTAACTCCCCCAAGACAGAAGGAGCTTTGGTCCAACAGTTGGGCGGTAGAGATCATCCAACCCTCTCCCAGAGGGCCGAGCAGTGAGGGGTAGACTACTTTCATTTGGGGTGCTAAAGTATGTTGGGAAGCTGCCAGGCCAAGAGTCCTGGGATTTGGTGACATTCTAGTTGGCATCACTAAGGGGCAAAGTTAGTGATAGATTGGAGGGGCTGCCACTTCACATGCCATCTCTGGAATAAGGCAGAAAGTCACCATATCCCACAGGTCACTGGCAGATGCCCAAATGGCTTTTCATGTAGCCTGTCCCTGGGAACAGATTCTGAGTGAGTCTGTGGATTTTTCAATTGAGTTCTGAGACAGATTAAGTACTTCTTAGCCTCACAATTAGCCCTTTCACTCTGCTGTCCTGGAAGAGTTAAGTTCAGGGCAGACTAGCCTCTTACTGTCGAGAGGACAGGGCCCGAGAACTTCACTTCTGATCCACATAGAGCTTCTCCATTCTCTAAACCTGGTGGGGCAGGATGGGGTAAGGGAGTGTCTGTCAATTGGCTTTAGCGGGCACGTGCGAAGGTAGTTATTACTAGGCTGGTGTCTGGTTACTGTGATCTGGAAACACTTAGCAGCTTGGGTCCCATCGTGGCTAGAAAGGAAAAAGAGAGAAAACTGGTAACTGGTCCTCTCCAGTCGGGATGCTTATATGCGCTGTGGACAGGTGACTCAGGGTTATTTTTAGCCTGATTGCTTCTGACTCCAACAAACCACTCCTAAAGGGGCGCAGGAAGAAGAGGGACCCAATAGATGATAAATTCCTTGATGACATGGATTGCGTCTACAAACTCTATCATACTACGGTGCTCCGTGCACAGTAAATAATAAATACCATGGATTGATTTTTTTACCTTCCTCTCCCTCCAAACACATAAGAAGTTTTAACTAGACACAATTTGACAACTTCTAGCTGTATACTAGGACTACCAGGAAGGGAGGGAGAAAAGGGCCTCAAAAAAAAAAGGTGACTAGAAAGGAAGCACATTCTTTCTGGACACTTCATCTGCCAAGAGTGAACTTTAGAATGATCAGTCTTTAGTGGATAAATGGTTTAACAAACATGTCCAAAAATTGGGGTGAAAGGCTTATATTTCTTTAATCCATTCTGAAAAGAAATCCTGGGCCCTCCTGTCTGTGACAAGAAAAATGAAGAAGCCCCAAGTGGAGAATCAGTGAAATTAATGGTTTACATCAAATGATGATTTTCCCCTTGGGAAGAATCATCTCCTTTTAAAATTGTAGAACTCGAGACACCAGAAACATGTAGGTCATATTTGTGGGAAAAGATGGAAAATTGGCTACCTTTCTGCTCACTAAGCATCTTGTTTGGTCAGTCTGCATTAATTTGCTTCACAGTGTAACACTAAACTGGGACAAACCGCTCAGTGTACAGACCCATGGCTGCGTATTACTGTCATTGTATAGTATTGTTGAGTTCTTAATGCAGTATTATTGTAGCTGGAAAAAAAAGTGTTCCATTATAGGGAATTCCAATTCTCTTTCTGATGGGTTAGATGAGCCCAGTATGACTTGCTAAGGAGAAAAGAAATCATGAGTTGGCATTTGGGCACATTTCTTTGGCTCCAGTTAGCACAGACAAGAATACCTTAGGCTCATGCACGTCAGTGATTTTTTTTCATTAAAAAGAGAATCATTTTATCTCTCTGCTTTGGAGCTCAGCTAGACTCTACAGTTTGGGACTTAAGATGAGAAAGAGAGAGAATAAAAAAAATGCCAAAGAGGAGGATGTTAGAAATTTGCTTAGCATTTAATTTTCTAAATTTGAGCAAAACTCAAATTCCCTAGGACCTCTCCACTTCAATTTCCAGTGGACCAAACAGAGGTCAGAATTGTGGATGTTTTAAACAAAGTCCTTATTCTCCTGCATTTTTCCCTTTCTTCCCATATTTCCTTCCAGAGTCTCTCTGTATTAAACCAACCTTGAAATATCAGTCTCAGAGGAAGCTGGGTATTTCTCATTTGTCTCTACTTGAACAAGTAACAAGTCAGAGTGAAATCCATACATTGTTTCTTGAGCTTTCCTATTCAGTGCCATAAAAGAATAAAAGCAAACATTGAGGCTTTTATGGTTGGTTGAAGTCGTGGGATTATCCTTAAATAAAATCTGTCAAAAGACTACACTGTAGTTTAGATCAGTAGGCGTTCATATTTTCAGTTAAAAGGACCAGCCCCCAGACTATGTCCTTAACACAAGCTAGAGTTGCTCCCTTCTGAGACTGCATCCTCACACATAAGTGAGGAATATGAGGTGAGATGGATTTTTGCATATTCATTATTATTATTATTGTCTACAACATAGGTTTTCACAGAGAGTTTTCAACTGAAGTTAGAATCTAAAGGGAAAGAGTTTAACATGTAAATAGTCACTCAAAAACATGAGTGGAAAAGTTCCAGTTTCTCAGTTATCCAGCCGGCATGGAAAGAGTGGTGTTTGCGTGGTTTTCTTTTATGATACACAACCCATTGTCTTTAATTATTGAACAAATTCTCCCACAATCCGGCTTGCAGAACAGGGAATGGGACTATAATTTGTGGCTGTGTGTTTTTGAGAAAAAATTTAATCAGAATAGAAGTACAAATGCTAATCAAGTTATCCTTCAGGCTTTCCTAATATATCAGACAAAGGACACCAATTAAAATAATGTAAAAGAACACAGAGGAAAAGTGGGAAAGAGACAAAATTGCTTGGGATACTTCAAAAGTACCACATGCACTAGTCATTTCCCAGAGGATTTCCTGCAGAAGTAAAATCCACAATGATTTAGCATTTGTTACATCTGGAAGCCCAAATCCAGAGACTGATTAAGTCCATCCAGGGTTCTAGTTCTTTAAATAAAACACCAGGTGTTTACCAAAAAGTTTTGGGTTTTTTTTTTAAGAAAAAACATAAAATGATAGCCCTCTAAATGAAAATAAAGGAGCTTGAACATGAAATAGAAATGTAAATCAGGAATCATGACTAGACGGGAACACATGGGAATTTAATTCTGATTTCACTTAGGACTCAAGTTATGCCATGCCAGCTTGATGTGATTAAGAGCCCTATTTGTAGACCCAGGCATTGATCTCTTCCAAGTTGGAAACGTATCGTACTGTTGTACTCGCGATGCTAAATTTTCAAAGCTTTGCCGACATTTTCTTAGGAAATTCCATTTGAAACGTACCCTTCTCTCTTTCTTTAAGATGAAAATTCTGACCCTTAATGACTATGATGAAATTATTTCTCACCCGGAGGCCCCACTTTCGAGAGGGGTTTGATTTTAAAGGGAAGTTGTTCTATGTGTTTAAAAAGCAGGAACAAGTAAAGAAAAATGTTGTTGTTTTTTGTTCTCTTCCTTAAAATAATTTATTTTCATGACAAAATTTGCCAGTGTTTTATGACTAAACACACCTCTGGACCTGTTTTAGAGTAATTGTTTCTAGTACTAGTTGTAATTATACAAATTCAAGACTTAAATTATCTGGACAGGATTCAGGGAGCAGGAACAATCTAGGCATCCTAATACTTATTGCTGTTGAAGTATGTTCTAGTGGAGAAGGCAGGGTTCTGGGAGTCAGAAACCCTGGGTTCTCATTCCACCCTGAGTGATCTTGAGCAGGACCACTTAGCCTCTCTATTTCTCAGTTGTCTCCTCTGTAAAGGGATGAGAGAGACCTGCTCTCCCTCCCTTTTAAATCAAACAAGTCCTGTATGGGACAGGGACTAGCTTCAATCTGATTTTTCTGAATGTACCCCAACACTTAGCTTGTAGTAAATGCCGAAATTATTATTATTGACACTTGAGACCTTAGTCATGCATGTGGGTGAATCTGAAATGACTGACATTTTTTAATGATATTTAAGTGCTTACTGTATGTCAAGCATGGTTCTGAGAGCTCGGGTAGATGCAAGTGAGTTAGCTTAGACGCAGTTCCTGTCTTGCATGGGGCTCACAATCTAAAAAGGAAGAACAGGAGAACTGAGGCACCGAGAAGTTAAGTGACTTGCCTAGGGTCAGCTGCAAGCATTTGGAGTATCTGGATTAGAACCCATGTCCTCTGACTACCATGCCTGTGCTCTTTCCACTGGGCCATTTCTGCTTCTCATGCTACTCACATGACTGACTTTCTTCTTTTTCTCTCTTTTTCTTTACCTAATTTTCTATTCCAATTTTCCCCTTTTTCACTTCTTCCCCTCCCATCAAAACCAACACCCTGGGCCCAAGGACAGCAAGTGCATTTTGTCAGCTGGGCAGGCCTGCTGGCATTGGGGTTCTTCTGAGCAGTTGTGGATTGGGATTAGTGCTAACAGGATCAATATTAAGAGCATTTATCAGAGTTACTGCTCTGTGCATCACTGTCCTATATGCTTGGGGACCATTCTGAACAAATGAAATAAGCTCCTCAAGGGCATGTAGCTAATAATAATTGCAGAAATAAGTGCTTACTGTGTGCCAAGCACAGTACTAAACACAGGGATAGATCAAAGATCATGTGGTCAGGCACAGTCTCTGTCCTCCCTGGACTCAGTCTTAGCAGATGGGTGAATTTGTATTGAATCCCCACTTTACAAATGAGGAAACCAAGGCACAGGGAAGTTAACTGACTTGCCCAAGGTCACACAGCAGACAAGTGGCAGAGCTAGGATTAGAACCCAGAGTTGCTCAACCCCAGCTTTGTGCTCTTTTTCCACCAGACCACACTGATTCTGGTAGCAGTTGAAGGGAGACAGTAGACTACTGTACTAAGAACTTGGAAATATACAATATAGTGGAGTTAGTAGTTGGGATCCCTTCCCACAAGGAGTTTACAGACTCAGGAATTCAGTACCACAATATTCACCTGACTGACAGAGTAGCAGAGGAGGAGGAATAATGGGATTTATGTACT
This sequence comes from Ornithorhynchus anatinus, assembly GCF_004115215.2. Classification (NCBI taxonomy): domain Eukaryota; kingdom Metazoa; phylum Chordata; class Mammalia; order Monotremata; family Ornithorhynchidae; genus Ornithorhynchus; species Ornithorhynchus anatinus. Next base: position 21,005,948 of record NC_041742.1, on the reverse strand, counting down.
ACTGACTAGTGACAGTCCACTGACTCTAAGTGCTTGGGAAATTACAGTGGACCCATCCCCTGTCTGCGAAGAAGCTTACACCCTGATGGGGGAGGCAGATATTTTAAAAAATATACAGAGTAACCCAAGTAATTAAGCATAGAATTGTATATACAAGTTTAAAAAATTGACATTTGTTATTCATTCATTTAATTGTATTTAGTGCTTACTGTGTGCAGAGCACTGTACTAAGCACTCATTAGGTGCCAGGCCCTGTTCTAAGCACTGGGGTGGTTACAAGCAAATTCGGTTGGATTCAGCTCCTCTTCTACACGGGTCTCACAGTCTTAATCCCCATTTTACAGATGAGGTAACTGAGGCCCAGGGACCTGAATTCACTTGCTCAAGGTCATGCAGCAGACTTGTGGCAGAGCCAAGATTAGAACCCAAGTCCTCCCACTCTCAGACTGGTGCTTTTATCCACTAGGCCGTGCTGCTTTTCCTATAGGCAGGTTCACTTAGTTGTCATACAATTTTGCCTTCTGTAACCCTCCTATGCTAAATTTTGACCAGCCCCTTTTTCTGGCTCACTAAAGAGCTGGTGTGAGCATAGGCCATTAGCAGTGGTGAGAGCTATAACCTTTTCTCAATCTGGTGTCACATGCAAACATGCTCAAAATCTTTGTCTGTCCCCCAAACTATTGAGAAATACTCTGGATCTAACTCTGGATCTAACTCAGAAAAACAGAACGTGACCCTGAAAAACAAAGACCAGAGTAGCCAAAAGACAAGGTAAACAGATGTTTTTCTGGCATTTCTACTCACTGGGGGTGTCTCTAATGGCAGTGGAAATTGTGAAGCAAAATACGTGCAAATAATTATTCTAAAATATAAAGTCACAGAGGGCAGGAGCTGATTTAAACCATTCTTCTGCTGTTGTATCACTGCCGGCTGATTTATAAAAGACTAAAAAAATAACTAGTACACTCAGTTCTACCATCATGCATGTTTTCATGTTTTCACTACATGTGGCTAGAACACTGTTATGGAATTAGAAAATGTTCATCCAAAAGCACAAACTGGCTTGGTTAAGGAAAGAATGGTTTTGTGTTTGTGCACAGGTGCCTGTGCGTTGGGCATTTGGGAATGTGTGGTTTTTAAAAGCATTAGCCCAAGTGCCCAATTTTGCCAGAAAAATAACCCTCCCATAGAAGGGCCACCGAGTGTACATTTTACCCCACCATATTATTGTACTTATAGCAGTAGTAGGTAATAGTATTTATTAAGTTCTTACTGTGTGCAGAGCACTATACTAAGCAGTGGCAAAAATCCACCAGAAAGGTGTGCCAGAGTCCCTGGTGCTCCAAGAGCTAACATCTACGACCAGGACAGGGACAGGTTTCGGTGAAAGACAGAGTAAGGCAAAATAATATAAAACAAGTGAAGTGTGGTGGCACCCGCGAGGACCATCTAAAATCTGTGAAGGTCGTGGGTTGCCCCTCCCTTTTTTATGGTATTTGTTAAATACTTATTAAGTAAGAGGCATTCTAATAAGCGCTGAGCTATTTGTCCTCGTATTTATCCTCATCATCAGTGGTATTTATTGAGTGCTTGCTGTGTGCAGAGCGCTGTACTAAGCACTTGGGAAAAGACAGCAGCGTTGGTAGCTATATTCACCGCCCACAATGAACTTAGAGTCTATTGAGCGCTTACTGTGTGCCGAGCACCATGCTAAGTGCTTGGGAGAGTACAGAATAACAGTTTTGGTAGACACGACCCTTGCCCACAGGGAGCTTACAGTCTATTCAGCACTTAGTATGTGCTGAGCACCATACTAAGCGCTTGGGAGAATACAACATAAATTTGGCAGACACATCCCCTGCCTTGAAGAAACTGCCAGTCTAGAGGAGGCAAATGGCAGAGCCAGAGGTGGAATCTTTGTCTTCTAACTTTCAGGCCCTTGCTTTCCACTGTCTATGCTGCTTTTTAAGAGGTTGTCCCAGGAGGTCCCATGACCCCGACCTGCCTTGCTCTGGACTTGCTACCTTTCCCTTTGGGGTCCCCGTGAGCTTGGACCCTGCTTCCAAGAAGCAGCGTGGCTCAGTGGAAAAAGCACAGGCTTAGGAGTCAGAGGTCATGGGTTCTCATCCCAGCTCTGCCATTTGTCAGCTGTGTGACTTTGGGCAAGTTACTTCTCTGTGCCTCTGTTACCTCATCTGTAAAATGGGGATTAAGACTGTGAGCCTCATGTGGGACAACCTAATTACCTTGTATCTACCCCAGTGCTTAGAACAGTGCTTGGCACATAGTAAGCACTTAACAAATACCAACATTATTATTATTATTAGGAAGTGAGCAGATGGAGGTTGGGCATTTAAAGTACAACTCCCGGAGGAGCATCCAATGATGTATCTGTACCAGACAAGGGGAGGATCAGCTGAAAACTGATTGCCTGGAATAAAACCGGTTGAATGTTCACCCTAGTTAAACAAATCCTTATCTCTAAAGATGTCCAAAAATGGTCAGTTCTTCATCTGATCCCTGTGGCCAGCATTGTGTTCTGTTGTGTTCTGTTGGCTTGACATTTTGTAGAGTGACTTTCCTATCACCCTGATTTCAAACCCTACCATGGTTTACTGCACATTTCCATCCAGGAAATATTTTGGGTAGAGTATGTACGTTTTTCACAGTTCAGATTTCTACAGAGAAGCAGCGTGGCTCAGTGGAAAGAGCACGGGCTTTGGAGTCAGAGGTCATGGGTTCGAATCCCCGCTCGGTCACTTGTCAGCTGTGTGACTTTGGGCAAGTCACTTAACTTCTCGGTGCCTCAGTTACCTCATCTGTAAAATGGGGGTGCAGACTGTGAGCCCCACGTGGGACACCCTGATTCCCCTGTGTCTACCCCAGCGCTTAGAACAGTGCTCGGCACATCGTAAGCGCTTAACAAATACCAACATTATTATTACAGTGAAGTGATTATATATTTGAAAAGTACCTTTGCCCCCTGGTTTGGTGTGGAAGAAAACAGTGATGGCTGAATTTGCATGCTTTGCTGGCCCTTTGATTCTCTGGAGAGAGAATTTTTACCAATATGAAAGTCAAAATAAGGTGCAAAATCCTATCTAAAGAGGCCCCATGTCCTGGGGAGTGAAATATTGTTATCATGTGCAGAGCCTCTGCAATACAGTTAAAAGAAAATATCACAGTGCTGTCCAAAAGTAAAAAAGAATCACATGTTTCCCTAAGCTCGATCCCTTATTCTGTCTCCTCCAGTTCATTCCCACCACCAGCTACATATAGCAGGCCCTCAGCTGTCTGCAACTGTGACACTGAGCATAACATTTGTTTTTAATCATGATCAACTTGATTCCCATTAATTTAAAGACTGGTGTAACCACTAACTTATGTGTGAGTTCAGAATGGGGCTAAGGAGACTTTGTCCCCACCCCCCTGGTTAATATGATTGATCTGTCATTTAGGTTTACGGTGGAATGGCTTTCATCTGCCCACTGCCCCTTCGCCAGAGAGGGCTCTCTGTTCTCCCAGCTGGCATAGCTCGAGCACCTAAACTCGGAAATTTCGAAGTTGGAGTGAAACGTGTGGGTCTTGCTCACGCTATATATTTTCAGAGCTAAAGTGCTTTCAGCCTCACCCCTGGGATCTGTCCTCTGACCCTTTCTGAAGACTGGTGAGGCAGTGACTCATAGTCATCAGCATGAAAAAAAAAATGAATCTCACAAATCATGGCTATTTCAGAGGGAGTAATCACAGTGCACTGTCGAGACTGGCTTCAAAATTTTATTTATTTCCATTGTCATTTTTCCATTTCAAGGAAAGCATATAATTTCAGGCCCATTTTCCCTCATTCTCCATCTCTAGCCGTAAACATTTCTGAAGTCATATTTGCAAAATGATTTACAGGTGACCTGCTAATATTATTTCCCTCTCTTTCACCAACCCCCAGGGGACAGGCGAGTAGCTAAGATGATTCTCTTCTTTTCCTAGATGTGGTAATTGTGGCTATCCCAAGGTGAAAACTTCATTAGTCTTCTCTTCATCCCTAAGGTGACTCTGGCACCTACACCTCATTTGGTTCTTTACAAAACTGCAACCTCTCATTTTAGAGACTGGGATGGGGAAAATGTCTCTCTTGTCCTAGTCAGTTGGCAAATGCTAAATCCAAAGGATAAGTTACCAGTTTTCACACTACTTGATGAACTTATGTGAGCACCTCTAAAGCAAGCGAGGTCAGCCTTGATTACACTTGCCTATAGAAATTCTGTTTCAATGGCAAAATGCAAACTAGTTCCTCACAAATCTATCCATTCCTTTCCAAGCTCTTCTGTGGTTCTTTTCTGCTCCACCTCAAATTACCACGCCAAAAGAACACAAGTATCTGCCTTAGCAGAAACACTCAAAATTCTCAAGTGTAGATTTCCATGAAAAGGAAACTGGAGGGAATAGAAAGGAAAGGCTGAATTTCTTTTAGGCCTGCTGCCTAATTTCCTTTAAACCCATCCTGATTTTGCAGTCTCTGGGAATAGCCTTATTTTCGTGACTGATTTGTTTATTCATAGGCAGAGGAATAAGTGGAACCTGAGTGATTAAATTGTACTGATTAGTTAACTGTTTTAAACACTTGGAGGATGTGAGGTATTTGATAAGTCTCTGGCATAATGACCTAGGCCCTGAAAGAACAGCTATCGGGGCTCGGGGAACATGAGAAAAGTTGAAATGCCTGGCATCTTGACTTGAATCAATTGTATTTATAAAACAATAGAAACCTAAGTGCTGGGGAAAGTGCAGTAGGGATAAAAGATGCAACACTGGCTCAAACCTCAATGATCTGACATTATATTAGGAATTTGCCTGTCTGGACTTTGGACAGGTACTTGGATATATATTTCAGTAATTCAGATGCCTCTTTCCCCTCCTTGTTTTGTTGTGTTTTTTTTGCCCCAGTGATTAAGAAAAGCAATAGAATTTCAGGATCCAAATTGCCTAGTTAATTGTGGCCAGGTTCTCTAGCCTTTGGCATAGGAAAGGGGCTATAGTGATACTGGGGGCTTAGTGAAAAACACAGCAGACACAGGACACACAGGTGTGATCCTGGCTCTGCCACTTATCTGCTAAGTATCATGGGGCAAGTCACTCATTTGGTCTGTGCCTCAGATTCCTCATCTGTAAAATGGGCATAATACGTATTCTCCCTCCCCCTTAAACTGTGAGCCCTATGTGGGACAGAAATTGTGTCCAATCTGATTATCTTGTGTTTAACCCAGGACTTAGCCCAGTGCTTGGCACATAAGGCCCTTAACAAATGTCACAATTTATTTTTGGTCTGAAATATATTTCCTACAGTACTCAGTTTCCCACCCATCATCTTTGTAGTAAAAACACATTGCCAATCATGATTATCCACACAAGATTCTGGGAATTGGCTCTCAAATTGAACAGGGGGTAGAGGCTCTGATCCCCAGACCAGCAAATCATTTCACCTATGATCAAGCATAAGTTTAAAAGCACCACGAGACTTTAACCTACCCTCATGGGCAAAGCCCTTTTGGGAAAATACCTGCAACTCATCTGCTGAGGTGTTAATACTCGGTTCCTTTAAGAAGAGAGATTTCCACCTGGGGATCTTGAAAAATTGGGGGTGGGGGGAAGGAGCATGTCTATAATGTCCCTTTAAGACTAGACTACAGAAAGACTGTTGTATGCAAAGAAAAGAGAGGTACAGCTGTGGTCAGGTTGAGTGGTGATTAAAAGATAAACAAAAGTGATATATCTGTAGGAAAAATCAGGAGATGTTGTAGTCAGACCCAGTGCTGCTGAAAGTGAAGGAACACTGAAAATGAAGATAGGGCTTAATGTGAAGCAAGGAAGGAGATTTGTTTTTCTTGCTTTTCAAGATTATCTGCTCTATTTAAAATGTTGTTTTGGCTCAGTGGTGGCAGGGAATAGGTGCTTTTGCTTCTGATGCACTCCCTCAAGCACTTAAGACAGTGCACTCAGCAATAGCTCCAGAAATACCACAACCAGGTTGGCTGATTAGTTCAAGTGGTATTCTGAATAATCGGAGCTGTTTAGACCATCTTGTGACAGAAAACACAATATTATTATTCAGTATGAAACCTCTCCCCTCAAACAGGCAATGCTGTTGTTACCATCGATTGAAATCTTGATCTTGCAAGGATAATAATGATGGTATTTAAGCACCTATTATGTGCCAAGCACTGTTCTAAGCACTGGATAAATATGAAAGTGTAAATGCCCCCGTGATTTATGATACTCAAAGTATTTAAAACCCTCCCCATAGATTTAACTATGGAAAAGAAACCTCAGTTTAAGGGACCGTTTGGATCGATACTCTTGGCAGTCTTAACTTAGGTCCTCTACTGCTTTCTCAGAAGCCCAGTTAACATAAGTTCTATGTGTTCCCTGCTCCTGGATTTGCTCTTATTAGCTCTTATTAGTTGACATAGAAAAAAAACACTCAATATAATCTCTCCTGGCCAGACTGGTAGCTTTGGGAAATTTAGACTTGTGTCTTCCTTAAAACACAAATTTTAGAGCTAAACTTGTATAAAAGGTAGCTGTTTGTTTTAAAAAAAAAAAAAAAAAAAACAAACACAACTTTTTTCTACTTTTACCACATGACCTCAGTTCAATTATCCATACTATCAGATGTCTCTGTCGTAGATTTCAGGAGCATAAAATTACAATATCTATAACACATCAAAGTCTGGATATTCAAAGCAGAGTATATGTATTTTTGTTTTTGGTTAGGAGCAAAGAAATATTCCTCTAAAGAAATACCATCTTCAAGGAGTAGCAGATCTTCTGTAATAACTTAGGTAGCAGGAAGTATGGCTACTTTTTAAAATGGGTTTTCTTCACTGGGTTAAACCGTGCTCTGGCATGATAGCTTGAGAAGTTTAAATTTGTTGGAGAAAATAGGTTTAATGATCTCTCCCTTGGTCCCATGCTTGCTTCTCCCATTTGCTCGCTCCTTCATGCCTGTGCATTCTTTCTCTCTTGCTTGTCGTCTCACCCCCATGCTTTCATCCTCTCACTTTGGTGCACTCTCTTGCATTCCCTCCTGCAGAGAAATCAAATTTTTCTTAATTATGTAGGGAAAACTAATCTGGTAGAAAACCTGGGGTGAGCTGGTGGAGAGTTAATTAGAGAAAGGCATTAATTAGATGACTGTGATATACCATCCTTGGCTCTCTGTTCTTGTCAGGAGGCAAAATTTTGCAGGCAACATCAAGATCCTTTAATTTATATCCTGACTTTACCTCCTTAGAGTCCTTAATGTCTGATTCTGCAAGGCTTCTGCATGCAAAGGTTCCTCTAAAACACTTCCCATAAAATAAATGGATGGGAAAGATCCAGCAGAAAGGTTTGGGGGTTGACTATTTTAGCTATAGCCACACAAGCATGCAAAGGAAAGGGACAGAGGTATAGACAGGAATCCAAGGATTCAGAGTCTGTATTTCTTCAGTTGTTCAGAAGTTTGGAGTTAGTCCATTCATCGACTGCTTACTGTGTGCAGAACAGTGACCCCCGGGCCACGTCCTCCCGCGGTCCTGGAACGCCCTCCCTCCTCACCTCAGACAATCTAATTCTCTTCCCGTCTTCAAATCCCTACTTAAAACTCACCTCCTCCAAGAGGCCTTCCCAGACTGAGCTCCCCCCTTTGTCCCTCTGCTCCCTCTACCCCCCTTCACCTCTCCGCAGCTAAACCCTCTTCTCCCCCCTTTTCTCTCTCCTCCCCCTCTCCCCTCCCACCCCCTCGGCACCGTACTCATCCGCTCAACTGTATAGATCTTTATCGCCCTATTTATTTTGTTCATTTTGTTGAATGAGATGTACATCACCCTGATTCTATTTATTTGCCATTGTTTTTAGGAGATGTTCTTTCCCTTGACTCTATTGCCATTTATCTTGTCTGCCCGTCTCCCCCGATTAGACCGTAAGCCCATCAAACGGCAGGGACTGTCTCTATCTGTTGCCTACTTGTACATTCCAAGCACTTAGTACAGTGCTCTGCACATAGTAAGCGCTCAATAAATACTGTTGAATGAATGAACAGTGTAGTAAGCACTGGGGAGAGTACAATATAACAATAAACAGACCCATTCTAAAGTGCACATTGTTGGGGAAGATTGGAAGACTGGGATATTGGGTAGGAGCAGAGTCTGTGGGAGGGGAGGGGAAGAATGGGAAAGCAGAATTCAAAAAATGGGAAACCCGTTCCAAAGCACAGAACCCCACCAGATCTGTTGATAGTTGGGTAACCATCCCCCCCCTTAGGTTTTTTAGAGCACTATTTTGGAGAAAGTAATCAGTACTTAAAGACCATACTTACATGTCAAGCAATGAGCTATGTACTGGGGTAGATAGAGGGAAGCAGCGTGGCTTAGCGGAAAGAGCACGGGCTTGGGAGTCAGGTCATGGGTTCGAATTCCGCCTCCGCCACTTGTCAGCTGTGTGACTGGGGGCAAGTCACTTCACTTCTGTGCCTCACTTACCTCATCTGTAAAATGAGGATTAAGATTGTGAGCCTCACTTGGGTCAACCCCATTCCCCTGTATCTACCCCAGCGCTTAGAACAGTGCTCCACACATAGTAAGCGCTTAACAAATACCAACGTTATTATTATTATTACAGAGGATAATCAAATGGGACATAGTGGCTGTTCAACACGAGGCTCATAATTGAAGAGGGAGGGAGAACAGATGTTTACTTCTCTGTAAAATGGGGAACAAAGTGATCTGACCAATGTCACACAGCATATAAGGGTCAAAGTAGGGATTAGAATCTACGTTTCCTGACACCTAGTTCTGCTCAATTAACACTGAGCCATGCTGCTTCTCTTAGATCTTCTCCTGCTTCATCTTTTAATCTGGTAGTTCTACCTATGTAGTGTCATCAGGATATAATGGGAATTTTTAAGAAAAATATGCATGGCCTGTCAAAATGAAAGAGGCTAAACTTTACAAGTGGATAATGAAAAATAGCTCTAATATTAGTTTATCAAACAGGTCCTTGTTGAAGGGAGAGAGATGGTGACTTTACTCCTCACTGCTACTTTGACCTCTTTTTGAAAGAGGTTATAACTTTCTATATTTCTCTAACAAATGCTTCACAATTATAAATTAACCTCTGCTGAGCCGCCATAATTGACTGTGTCTAGGCAGATTCACAGGAAAATGAAAAGACAAAGCCTTTGTTCTTTGCAAGCTCCTGTTTGTTTTCTCAGCCTTTTAGAACCTTGAGGGCCTCAATCTGTCCCTTCCTAGGTTCCAAGAGCCCTCTCTCGTGAGGCTGGGACAGGTTTTTGTCTATCCCCTAGCAGGCAGAAAAGCCTGAAATACCTTCAAGGTGCCCAAGACCCCTCAGTCAGTCAGTGATATTTGAATGCCTACTGTGTGCAGAGCATTATAGTTAGCACCTTGGAGAGCCCAGTAGAGTGGGTGGGATTTGAGGAGCATACAGGTGGCAGGAGTAATGGGAGTGACTCTAAGCACCAGCCAAACAGAGAGAGATTGTGGTCCAATAATAATAATAAGCTCTTTGTGCAGGAAATATGTATACCAACTCTGTTAGAGTGTACGGGTTCTATAGTTTCTATAGGTCACGGGTTCTAATCCCGGCTTTGCCGCTGGTCAGCTGGGTGACCTTGGGCAAGTCATTTAATTTCTCTGTGCCCCAGTTACCTCATCTGTCAAATGGGGATGAAAACTGTAAGCCCCACCTGGAACAACCTGATCACCTTGTATCCCCCAGCGCTTAGAACAGTGCTTTGCACATAGTAAGCCCTTAACAAATACCACAATTTTTTTTTTATTTACTCTCCCAAGTGCTTAGTACAGTGTTGTGAACACAGTAAATGCTTAATAAATATGACTGATATTTGTTATGCTTATTATTTGCTAGGCAATAAGGAAGTGGGTTTGGGAGGTAAATACAGATTCATACCTTGAATTTGGTACTTTTATTGTTCCAAAGAGCTTTCACATCAATTATCTCCTTTTGGTGGCCTCAACATCCCTTGTGATAAGGAGAGAGAGAGATGGGAGTCCTTTTTTTTTTTTTAATTATTGAGCAGATGAGAAAATTGAGACAGGCTATGACTTGCAGGAGGTCACACAGCAAGAAACTCAGTGCTTAAGGCTCCCAGACCCATGCTCTTTTCATTAGACAATTTTGGCACCAGAAGACAAACATCACATGCTTCCAGTAGAAAAAAAGTCTTGCCACCATATAGGGTGTGGACAGGGGAAGGGTCTGTTGGTCCATTAAATGCTATTGAAATATTTTTTTCAGGTCTGATAGTATGTTGAAAATTGAACTATTAATGGCTCTCTGGAGTTGAAGTGATGCAGATTATATAGCAATTCACATTTAATGAAAGTGAGGCAGCAATGGGGAGGTGGCTGATTTTTATTTTATTTTCCCTCCCTCTGGCAATCCAGAAGACCAGCCAAGGCTAACACTTAGGCTCTTGCTTTCTGCGCCCGGGTGCCACCTATCCGATTTCCTCTTTTTTTTTCCTTCTTGAATTTTTCCCTTGTGCATTTAGCCCAGAAAGAAATAGCAAAATTCCTGAGCCTTGAAAATAATTTTTTCTACAAAGGAATACCCCCTCCCTCCCAGGACAGTTGACCAGATGTTCTCCCATGCCTAGCAACTCCTCATGGGTGCTTCTGTAGAGGATGGGAAGACAATCTCTGAGAGACTGAACTATTAACACTGCCCCCCTGAAAATGAGGGATTCTATTTGAAATGCAATTTTGGGTCATGCGTCAGACCCAGAAGGTCAGACAAAAAGCTATCGAATGCAACCTGTACCTGATAGGGCTTGCCTGGAAAGGAATCACAGTTAAATGGAAGCCTGCAGCACAAATATACAAGCCTGTTTATGATAACCTTGGAATGTTTGATAAGAAACACAAGATGTTTTGGCTTTGAGTGAGCTCCCCTCCTTCTCCCTTTATTCACTGTCAAGCCAGCCTTTGTGAATGGAGGCGTGGCACTTTCTCACTAAATTATACTTCTTGAGAGAGGTCTCTTGTAGTTTACATGTTTATTCTCCTGGGGATTTGAAAGCTGCACACCCTCTGCTCCTTTTCAATTTACCCTTTTCTCATTGCTTTCTGAAAAAATTATTTTTATTATGATTATTATTGACTGTTCAGAGGATTAGTACTGAATGAGAAGCTAAGACCTCCAACTCTGCTAGTGATGCTAAACAGATGAGCCCATAATCAGCATTATTTACAGTCAGTGAAGTGGAGTGACCTTTTCAGTTTATTCCTTTCAGATCAGTTGGCTTAATATGGGTTGGAGGTGTCATGTCCAGAGGGTGTTCAAAAGTCCAAGTGTCCATCCCACAATCCAGGGCAGCATCTATTGCCTGTGAGAAATATATGAGGAAAAAGGAACAGATCTCAGCAGCCATATGCAGAAATAAAAACCACTAAACCATTTTGGTTGTGTTTCAAAAGACCCATGCAAGAACTGAACAGATGGACTGAAAACCAGCAAGCTTTTGAAGCAGCACATGCTCATTCCGCCCTGCCTTGATATCTCATATTTTCCTCACAGAAAAGAAAACAGATAACTCCCCCAAAGCTCCCACAATCCTGTGAAAAATGGGATAAAAATCTGTGACAGTCAGCAAAATAAAAGAAAGGAGGGATATGGGGACCCTGCTTCACCCGCATATGAAAAGACCACATTCAGAAAAGGAAGTAGACTCAATTCAAGGTGTCAGAAACCACTGAGGTGTCCTGGAAGTGTTCTTGTGTAAGAGCACATGGTTTAAAGTCCCACCCATCTATTGTCAAAAAACAATCGCAGTTTCAAGTCCGCTAAAATATTGGGTGAAAGGATGTATTTTATATTCCAGTGCATATACTGTTGAGAGGGCATAGAGTACTTTTTGTCTGGGAAAACCCAGCTTTTCTGAATACTGTGGATAAATTGATCTAACCTAGTATAGAGAGAGCATGGAATTGGGCAGATTCTATTCGTAGCCCTGCGAGTGACATGCTGTGTGACCTTGGGATAGTATCTTAACCTCTCTGGCCCACAATTTCATTATCTGTAAAAATGGGGATATGAACCCCATGGAAGACCAGGACTGTGCCTGATCTGATGATGTTGCATTTACCCCCGAGATTAGCCCAGTACTGTGACAGATTTTAAGTACTTAATAAATATCCTCCTTATCAATATGAGAGCCTTGTGGGAGCAGCAAAATTCCAATATCTAAGGGCAAGTGTCCTACCTGTTTACTTTACACCCTAGTCTTCCTAGGGCAGCACCAGGGTTATGTGAATGCCGAATAAAGATTATTTGGTCACGTGAACAGCATTCAGGAAAAAGTAATCAGAAATAAGAATTTTAGGTCCCTGTCTTTAGAATCCCCATAAATTCTGTTTTGTTTTTTTCTTAAGTATTAGAAACTACTGCCCAAAGCCTCAAGATTTATTCTTACAAAATGGTCTTGGGAAGTGGATAGGTTGAAATATCATCTTATAGCAAAATATAGCACATGGATAAATCCAACCCAGCAGGTTTTTTGAGCAATAGCAGCAGTCTTCCAAGCTGGAATTTTAGTGATAATCTCAATGGAATGGCTTACAAATGTAAAGATCAAAAATCAGAATTTTTCTCACGATAGACATTCCTGTAAGGAACTGAGGTATCTGGTCAGTTGGTCAGTATTTGTCTTTCAACTTTTGTTCTCCTAAAAGTGAAACTTTGTATCGCATTAGACTGCTAACTCTGGATATTTATAATGTGGAATGATACATTTCCCCATAGTTTGGTTGGAATCACCTAATTAGCCACACTTCTGCTGTTCTTTTTAAAGTACATGGGGATCATTAAAATAAGGATTATGTCTTCTGTTCCGCTTCAGGAGTTGTGCCTAACAGGAAACACCATGTGAGCCTTGCATTTTGTTCCCAAATTTTTCTGAAGATCTTTAGAGGACTCCCAGGGGCTGAGGTGCCATAAAGGGTAACACATCCCAGCTGTGAACCCTTTAGGGGGTCACACCTAAGAGACTCAGCCTCCTGCCATCTGAATGAATTTAAGGCAGAAAGCTATTCCAAAGAAAATATCAAATCTCTGTGAGCTCTCCATGCTTCTTTCCCATTTTCCCTCTGCAATAAAATCCTACTACTCCTGATAATGATAATATTTATTAAGTCCTCACTCTGTGCTAAGCACTGTTCTAAGCACGAGGACAGATGCAAGATAATCAGGATGGAAAGAGTTCCTGTCCCACAGGAGGCTCACAGTCAGAAGGAGAGAGAACAGGTATTGAATCCCCATTTTACAAACGATGAAACTGAGGCACTGAGAAGTTGTGACTTGCCCAAAGTCACACAGTAAGCAAGTGTAAGAGACAGGATTAAACCCAGGTCCTCTAGGTCCCAGGCCCTTGCTCTTTCCACTAGGCCATGCTCCCCCATTCTTAGGCCTTACCAATACTTCAGTATTCTAGGCATATTGCCAAATAACACTTCATATCCACATTTATTCATTCACTCAATCAAATTTATCGAGCACTTACTGTGTGCAGACACTGTACTACGCGCTTGGAGTAGTACGATATAACACTAAACAGACACAACACACTTAAAATCTATATCACCAAGATTTCCAGAAGAGTGTACTGACATCATAGCCTTTGCCTGCTAGGATCTTCAAGTCTCTCTGCCCGTGAAGTAAACACTCAGTAAAGACTTTCGATTTATGCACCTTTTGGAGCTACACTATAGAACCGAAGGATCCCTGTAGCACTGATGCTGCCGGGTTAAGGATTTCAGCCATTCCAGAGTGGGGCATGAGCCCCTTGGTGGATCCTACACAGACCAACTCTTGCTGCTGGCAACAGGCCAGCCATGGAGCACTGGAATTAGCCCATCATTTTCTAGCAAGCATAACTAATAACAGAGTTGGCTGTAAGTTGCAAGGGGGCTCTCCTCCTTGCACAAGCATAGCCCGAGGAGTTGCAAGTACCTATTAAAGCACGTGCTGCAAAATCCCCAAAAGTAAATCATTCTAGAACTGTCAAGTGGATTGGAATTATTATTCTATTATTAAAATGAAAATTGAAAAATATGGCAAAGATATTTCATCTGCCGTCACTCAGGAATTCTCCTCAGTGAATAGACAATGGATAGCATACAGAGCATAAAGCTGAATGGCGGCAAGGATTCATCCCAAACATTTTATCTAGACTGTAAGCTCCTTGTGGGAAGACGCTTTCTACCAACTCTGTTGTACTGTACTCTCCTAAGTGCTTAGTACAGTGCTCTGCACACAGTAAGTGCTCAATAAATGCGATGGATCGATTGATGCCGGTGAAAGAGCAGCTCAATCCAAAATCAAGTCAAGTATTTTCCTCAGTGCACTGTACACTTTCCAGTATAATTGTTTCAAACCTAAGTTCTCTGGGCTGATCCCTCTTGTTTTGGAATTAGTTGTGATAGTGAGAGTTGGGATTTTCTACTAGTGGATGGCTGTCTGCCTCCCTGCCATTTGAAATTGGCAGCTTCTTGAAGGAAGGTACTGTATTGACTCACCTTCACTGTTTCATCCTCGGTGCCAGTATAGTACTTGGCATTTTTCTGATGAAATCCTGTTGGGGAGAGTTGAAAATCCTTGTTGCCTTGATGCAGCTGCAGTCTGCTGCGCAATATGAAACTCACTTTACCTCTCTTTTAAACACGTTTGTAGGATACTTGTTTTCACTTCCCTATACCTGCTTCTTATTTTAATGTCCCCCTCCCATATTGGATTGTAAATGCCTTGAGGGTGGGAATAGTATCTCCCAGGAACTTCCCAGTATTTTCCCAGGAACTCAGTAAATCCAGCGGGGGCAATGGTGGCCACGTCGGCCTCACCTGGGTCTGAGAAGCTACTTCTAGGCTTGGAGCTTGCAGGGAGCCCATCAGCATCTGGAAGAGTTGAGAGGTGGATGTGGTTCAGGCATCCCATCCTGGAATGCATTCCCTCCCATTCCCTCCCAGCTCTGTCACTGGAATTTCCCCATAGGCCTTCTGGACTCGTCCTGCTCTTTTTTGAGCCGTAAAAGTGGGAGAAAATGGCTTAGGGAGAGAGAATGCTCACCAATATCCACATCCAGAGACATATTGCTTAATAAAGGTTCCATCTTGTCGAAGCCGGGTTTCCCATTAGGTGAAGTACTCCCTGAAAATGTGGGGAAGTTGGAGAACTCCTGGCTGCTTCTCAACCTATTCTGACACGAAAGATTGGACAGGGTGGCCCAACTTCAGCTGCTCACCCTGCCCCCAAAGTCTTGACCATGAATCTGATGGCTTTATTATTCTTTCATGGAGTCCATCAATCGTAATTATTGAGTGAGCACTTACTGTGTGCAAAGCACTGTACTAAGCATTTGGTAGAGTACAGTACAAAATAAACAGTCACATTCCTTGCCTGCAATGAGCTTACAATCTAGAGGGAGTGAGACAGACATCAATATCAAGAAATAAAATGACAGATAAGTATATAAATGCTGTGGAGATGAGAACGGGGAAGAGCAAAGGGAGCAAGTAATGGTGGCACAGAAGGGAGTGGGAGATGAAAGCCGATACCTTTATGAAACAGGAAGGTAGACTGATAAGGTATTTTTGAGGTGTCTCTTCACAAAAAGACTATTGTTAAAATTATATTCCAAAGGAAAATCTGCAACTTAAAATGTCCCTGCCTAAGCTTATTAAAAATGACCAATTCAATGCAAATACATGATAAAGATAGTTTTTAAAATTCCTATTAAAGACTCACCCAGAGTTTGACTTGCAGCTGTATATATCTTATAATAAATGATGGCATGCACTGAGTAACAGTATAAAAAAACCAAAAAACCCTATAAAATAGATTTTTTTCCCCAATATAGTCTTTATAAAAGACCCCTGTGAACTTTTAAACATTGATCCATTTGGATATACAGATGTTAGAAACAAGCTGTTAAAAGGCTTATAAAAATAAGTTCAATATAATTTTAGTACAATCACAGTAAACATTTCTAGAGGGAAAACCAATTAGCGAAGTCACTTGACAGAGGTTTTTGGAGCATTTTACTCAACAGGAAAATTAGGGTAAACTTTATATTATGAGAGATGGTGAATATAAAAATAATAATAATCGTATTTGTTAAATGCTTCCTATGTGCCAGGCACTGTACTAAGCACTGGGGTGGATACAAGTAAATTGGGTTCGAAATAGTCCCTGTCCCATATGCGACTCACAGCCTCAATCCCCATTTTACAGGTGAGGTAGCTGAGGCCCAGAGAAGTGAAGTGACTTCCCCAAGATCACACAGCAGATAAGTGGTGGAACTTGGGATTAGACCCCATGACCTAACTCCCAGGTCCATGCTCTATTTACTACATGATAACCCGGATGTTTCTGCCCTAATTGAGTTGAAATTTAAATATCCTTTCATTTCCTATTTACAGCCAACCTGTCTCTCTGTAGTTAGCCTGGGTATTTGAAGAAAACACCAATGAATACCATCAGTATGAGAAGAGTATGGGAAGCAGCGTGGCCTACTGGAAAGAACATGGGCCTGGGAGTTGGAGGACTGGAGTTCTCACTCGGCCTGCTATGTGACCTGGGGCACATCACTTCCCTTTGCCTTGGTTTCCTCATCGGTAAAATGGGGATTCAGTGTCTTTTCTTCCTCCTGCTTAGACTGAACCTTCCATGGGAAAGACTGTCTAAGACCTGATTGTCTTTTCTATCTACACCAGGGTTTAGTGCATTGTTTGGCACAAAGTAAGCGCTGAAAAAATGCCACCGTTATTATTGCCATTATTATCATTATGGCTAGTAAATTCACCTCTGACTGTGTGTGTGACTGAAAAGGCCGGTGTGGGACCCACGTTCCCAGATTTATTAAGCACTAGAGAAAGGCTGTCCGTCCTTTGCGTTGTCCTAATGCTGCTTTTGCTGGCCACTGTATTTATGTTAGGAGTTACCTGTATAGAATGGCTCACAGGAAGTTAAGACCCTGTTCATGTCTGTCCTTTGGGTTCAAAGCTGAAGTTGCTGATGGTGAGGACCCAGCTCTGTGCCTGGGTTAGAGTGAGCATTTCCACCAGTCTTCTGTGGAACTGTAGTTTTCCTCACCATGTTGAAAATTGAGTTGAATAATGCCTAACCATATGTTTCTCCTTTGTCCTATATAATAACAAACGATCACAAGGGATGAAGGAAACGAAAGAAACATATGGTGGGGAGATCTGGGGTATTTGGATTGATTGTATTGAGTACCACAGTTAGCTTCTTTCATTCAAGGACAATGTCAAACCCATTGAAACCTCAGCACTCTTTCAGTTTGAAGTTCCTGATTTTTCAGTCCTAATCCCTCCCTTGGATGGGAAATCAAAAAGTGACAGCATCTGTGGTCAACCTGTAAGTTGACAGCTTGTCTAGGGTCTATCCAGCATTCCTTCCTAGCCTAAGGAGCCAAGCATGTGGTTCTCTTGTCCCCCGAAAACAACTCAGCCTATACACAGTAGGATAGGTCCTGAAATCTTATGGTCTAGATTGGCAGTGCATGGGGAAGTTTGAGGAAACAAAGCAAGAGCAAGTTGGGGGAAATTTGAATATCTTTGGGTTTTTGTTTTTTTAAGCAGCATTTAAGTGCTTATTGTGTGTCAGGCACTGTACTCAGCATTTGGGTAGGAACAAGCTAACCGGGTTGGATGCAGTCTTAATCCCTATTTTATAGATGAGGTATCTGAGATATAGAGAAGTCAAGTGACTTGCCTTTGGTCACTCAGCAGTGCTTGAAACATAGTAAGTGCTTAACAAATACCATTATTATTATCTGGAATTAGAACCCAGGTCCTTCTGACTCCCAGACCCATGCTCTATCCACTAGATCACACTGCTTGGTAGATTCATAAATCTAATCTAATTCTATTCTTCACAGTTCTTAACATTTATATCTTCAACTACACTTTGCTACTATAGTGTCATTGTGGCTTTAGTTAAGTGCCAGCTATGTGCCAAGCACTGTACTAAACGATGGAGTTGGTACCAGCTTATCAGGTTGGGCACAGTCCCCATCCCACGTGGAACCCCCAGACTGAGGAAGAACAAGATTTTTTTTTTTTAATGGTATTTCTTAAATGCTTACCCTGTGCCAGGCAATGTGCTATGCCCCTGGTATTGAATCAGTCACTTAAGGATTGAATTAAGTATTGACCCCTGATTTTACAGATGAGGAGACTGAGGCACAAGGAACTTTAGTAACTTGCCCAAGGTCACCCAGTAGGCAAATGGCAGAATTGGGCTAGGGATTCAAGTCCCCTGATGCCTGGGCCCTTGCTCTTTCCATTAGGTCACACTGCTTCTCATGCATTTCTTCAGCTCAATTTGCTGTCATCTTAAACTAGGCAACAGTAGATGCTTCTCAGAGATCAGCATTACTGCTCACAGGTGTAGCAGATAGGTAATTTGGGACTGAAGGAAGAACCATACATTCTTTTAGCCTTGCTCATTGACATATAGGAACATTTTATGCATTACATAAAATAGTATACATTATATAAGATAGCACTAGTTTCTTAAAAAAAAAGTCAGTTACTAAAGCCGTACGCCTGAATGAAATCCTCCTTTCTGACTCATGAACTTTGTTAGATGTTCTAGAAATAAATGTAAAATATCATCTAGTGTAACTGGTATTGCACAGTTTGGAGAACTTTGAAAACAGAATAAAAAGAGACATACACCTGGATAATAATTATTATTCATGGAGGATTTAGGACACAGAGGATCTCTCAGAAAATATTAGAAGGACTTGACAGTTCTGCAGTGAAGCCCAACGTGAAGGGCACATTGACAGTTACAACCAGGACAACATAATAGCCCAAAGTCCAGCAAGGTCTATGGCAATATGGAACTGAGTGGCTCTGTTAGATTAAGCTTTTAGGAAGTTTGCAAAGCCAAGACATAGAATCTAAAATGACACCAGGGCCTGCAAATAGCAAACGCAATAACACATCTGAATGCCTTGAAGCTATTTTGTGGATGAATTGGTTGGATTGGAATTCCAAGTTTACTAGGTGACAAAACAATGAAATGCCATTTTGGGGAGGATTTGTTAAGCCCTTACTGTGATCCATGCACTTTTCTAAGCACTGGGGTAGATAGAAAGACATGGATTGGGTCCAACGTGGGGCTCACAGTCTTAATCCTCTCTTCACAGATGAGGAAACTGAGGTACAGCAGAGTGAAGTGGTTTGTCCAAGATCACACAGCAGACTACTTGTTGGAACCAGGATTAGAACCCAGAACCCTTCTGACTCCCAGGACAGTGGTCTATCCAGAAGGCCACACCGCTTCTCACTCTGTTTTGTCCTTAGGTGCATCCAGGCTGTTTTCCCCTTGTTTGTGAGTTGGAAGATTAATGTTGGTGATTAGGAGCTGCTGTCTGACACGTGCTGAGAGGAGTTGGCTTTCTTTTTCCCTAATGTCCAGAAACTCTCTTTGGATATCCCAGCACCATATTCCACCTTTGTGGTAAAATTCTCCCTCATGGTCACATATCAGTACTACTGCAGTTAGTCTGTCTACCCCCAGATACTTAAATCTATTTTTTTCTCATTGTTTATCAGTGTTATAGCTAAACGCACTGGTGATGGAAGAAAACTGCTTTTGTTTGTGGCCTGTCATTAGTTGGTCACTTAGGCCTCTCTTCAGCTAAGGAGGCCAAAGGCTAGCAACTACTAGGTGGGAATTCTGTCCCCAGAAGGTAGGACTAAGAAAAAATGGCTTTGCCCAGGAGAAATGATGGGCTTCTATAATGATTATGCTAAACTATCTCCCTTTGAAGAGTGTCTGCTTTATAATTAGAAAGCCAGGCACCGATCTTAAATTAAGATGGACTGTGTCTGTTTTGGAATGCCAAGGTACAGCTGGTTCCTTAAGGTCTCATCCTCTGACTGACAATCATACCATGGGTAGATGGACTGAATAGGGTAGGAGGCGAGAAGCAGCCAACGGGAGTAAACTTTTTCAGAATGTGAAGAAGTTAGAGAAAGACCGGAAGAGTGGCTGTGATCTGCTGGGCTGAAATAACTGTGGTATTAAGCGCTTAATTTGTGGCAGTCACTGTACTAAACGATGGGGTGGACACAAGCAAATTGAGTTGGATGCAGTCCCTTTGCCTTGTGGGGCTCACAGCCTCAATTCCTATTTTACAGATGAGGTAATGGAAGCACAGAGAAGTGAAGTGACTTAGCCAAAGTCACACAGCAAATGGTGGAACTGTGATAAGAACCAGTGACTTTTGGACTCCCAGGCTCAGGCCCTATCCACTACACCCTGCTGCTTCTCAGTAGTGATTGTGGTTTTTTATTAAGGACTTACTAAGTTCCGACCACTGTATTGAGCACTGGGGTAGCCGCATGGTGTAGTGAATAGAGCTCGGGCCTGGGATTCAGAAAGTTATGGGTTCTAATTCCCTCTCTGCCACGTGACTACTGTGTGACCTTAGTCAATTCACTTAACTTCTCTGTGCCTCATTTACCTCATCGGTAAAATGGGAGTAGGGGCTGTGTCCAACCCGATTTGCTTGTATCCACCCCAGTGCTTACTTAGTACAGTGCTTGGGACATAGTAAATTCATAACAAATACCATTATTACTATTAATATTAATAGAGTTTTAAACCACTGTCTTCATTGAGAGACAGGGAGGCAAAGGAGAAAAGTGTGTCAGGTGCTGCAAACACTAACTATGACAGCACAATGAGGGACGACCTTTTTGTCTGTACAGGGTGGCCTGGGTTGTGAGTCTACATTAGCCTTTTCTGGTGAATTTCGTCTCAGTGGTGTCTTTGAATACAAAGGATATCTTCTATAAACTCCTCCGGTTGAGAGGAGATAGGTATGTTAGACTCCATTAGGAGCAGAATAGTTTTTATCTCTAGATGGTACACGATCACCGCCTGGAGCCATCTAGCTCTGGGGCAGTTCCCCTCTCAATCTGTGTACGGTGTGAAAGCTCACTGTAAGTGTTTGGGATTGGGGCACAGGAAAATCCGTGAATGGAAAAATGAACACATGGCAGTCATAAGGATTTTCCCTAGACTCCATAATGGAAAGTATTTCAGCACAGCTGACAGTTGTGGAAAATGAGACCTGCAGATTCAATCAGTGACCGTGGCACCAATAGGAGCAGAGTAGAGGAAAAGCTTGAAAAGAAAGAAGATCAAAAAAGGCAAAATTCCAGGGCCGTGTCATGAGTTACATGACCACAGGAAACAGGATCAAGAAGCCTTGGAATTTGGAGTACTGCAGCCAGCCTTGGCAAAATAGACCTGTCCTGTTGTCAATTAATGCTCTGTAAAGACAAGTTAACCCAGTTGAAAGAGGATGGCTCGTGATAGGGGCGTCAGAGTACGACAGGAATGTTGGGTAGGAGTATTGTGGCTATAACTCTTGCTCTGCTGAAAAACAAGATCTGGAGAGGATCTTTCTGTTAATTTAAAAGAAAAGAGGAACAGAGTTCCATAAGTCTTTCCAGATACTGCCCCGGCAATCCTACAATGGAGGAAAAACCGGGAGAGGCTTTATGGTTTCTTTAATGGTTTAAATAGCTAAAGTGACTGCCCAGAGTAGAATATTGACAAGCAAACTGAATCTTGGCAAAATGATTCCTCAACAGGAGATTGTTTCCTTAGGAACTGGAAGTTCAACGATGAAAGCAAAGTTGTCCTTTGAGAGAATCAGAGTTGACAGGGCCAGAGGGAACCTTGAAAAAACATTTTCTCCACCCCCACCCCCACCCCCGGGCTTCCCCCACCTCCAACATCAAAACCCCGCTGAATCCACCCCCAAACAGATGATAATCTACCCTATTTTGAAAGATGACATGAGGAGATGGCACATCCTCTCTCATTAACATCATTCCAATGTTTGGGTTCCATTATAACCAGTGGCAGGGTAACCCATTTCTCAGGCATTAGAGGAGCTAAGTTAATGTGCTAAATTGTGGAAGGAAATCAGTAAGGTGAGATAGGAGGAGATCAAGGTGATCTGATCTTCACAGCCACTGGTAAGGAGTTTCTGTTTGATGTAGAGGAAGATGTTTTTGGAATGATCCATGACTTGGTCTGCATGGGATAAGGCATATTTTGGGGCTGGCTTTATCGTGTGGAAAATTCCTTTGGGGTTCTAAATCTTTGGTGCCCAACTATCATTCAGAATAAGGGGAGCATGGAAGAAGGATGTCATGTCATTAGCGCCACATACCTCTCACTCTGCTTCAGCACCCACCCTGGGTATTCAAACATTCATAGAGTTGCCTGGTGATTGGTTCAGATTTGGGGCTCTTCACGCCTAGACCTTCTCCCTTTGTCTTGTAGCACCATGAGAATCCAGGGAGGTGGGCATCTGAGAGAAGGGAGGAAGGGTCTCCCCCTAATCCCAGGGACAGTGGTTCTCAGAAGACTCCAGCCTCTTAAGAGCACATTGAATGGATTTAGTGACTGGTGTGTGTTCCAAGTTTGCTTGGTGGAGTCCTATACATATAGTGGGATAAGCTACTAAAAGGATAAAGCTAAGCTACTACTAAAGCTACTAGTGAGATAAGCCCAGAAGGAGAAGTCAAAAGTCTATTGTGCAGGAAATCAAAACTTGGAGCTCTGCCTCTGCTTAGTTTGCTTATTATTATTAACATTATCATTGTTATAAAAACAGTCCTAAGTAATGGTAGCCCCTGATCAAGCATCACCTAAACAAGCTATGAATGTGGGGAAAAGACATAATAAAATATTAATTGCCTGAAAGAGAAGCAGCGTGGCTCAGTGGAAAGAGCCCGGGCTTGGGAGTCGGAGGTCATGGGTTCGACTCCGGGCTCTGCCACTTGTCAGCTGTGTGACTGTGGGCAAGTCATTTAACTTCTCTGTGCCTCAGTTACCTCATCTGTAAAATGGGGATTAAGACTGTGAGCCTCACTTGGGACAACCTGATTACCCTGTATCTACCCCAGCGCTTAGAACAGTACTCTGCATATAGTAAGCGCTTAACAAATACCAACATTATTATTATTATTATGAAAGGTAGAGTGGCAGACAGCTGTGGATTTGAGAGATGAAAAAGTTGGCAACTGAAATAAGTTTGTGTTGTGTTTAGAGGAGAGAGAGAGAGAGAGAGAGTTTTTTCCTGAATAAATGAGTGTCTTTGCTTCAGCTTTTATTTTTGTTTTTTGAGTTTTGGAAAAGGAGTGGTTTCTTTGAAGAAGATTGCTTAATGTGATACCACTAGAAGAAGGAAGATGCTTTTATCCCATTTGTTTGTACTTGACAATATTTTCCTCTGTTGGATGTAAATCAGTAATGCAAACTTGCTTACCACATTTAATGTTCTTTCTGCAGAGCCTCAATAAATGCTTAGGATTAGAAGGCTGTGGAGAGAAGAACTAGGAAGTTCATGGGTGGTTTTCATCTGTGAAGATAAAGGTCTCCATGGAATAGAGACCTGATTTTCTGATAGCTCTTGTGCTAAGAGGGCCATGTGGTGGAAGGCAGGAAAGGCTTTGTCCATTATTAATAATAGTACTATCTGAGCACCCACTGGGGAAAATTATTTTGGCTAAGGGCTTAGGAAAGCCCAAAACAAAGAAGTGGCATGCTGTCTGTCTCCAAGGAGCTAATACACTAATGGGGGAGACAGAAAAATGGTTACGATTATCCAAACAAACCATTGATAATTGATTAAACACATATGCAGAAATGATTATAATAATAAGTGTGGTATTTGTTAAGCATTGGTGTGTGCCAGACACTGTGTACGAAGCACAAGCGTAGATACAAGTTTATCAGGTTGGACACAGTCCATGTCCCACATGTGGCTCATAGTTACCTCATCTGGAAAATGAGGATTGAGACTGAGGCTTAGAGAAGTGAAGTGACTTGCCCAAGGTCTCACAGCAGACACGTGGCGGAGCTGGGATTAGAACATGTGACCTTTTGATGCCCAGGCTCTATTCACTATGACATGGATTTATACAAATTGGCTTTAAAAGCAGCATAGTTCAGTGGAAAGAGCCTGGGCTTCGGAGTCAGAGGTCATGGGTTCGACTCCCGGCTCTGCCACTAGACAGCTGTGTGACTGTGGGCAAGTCACTTAACTTCTCTGTGCCTCACTTACCTCATCTGTAAAATGGGGATTAACTGTGAGCCTCACGTGGGACAATCTGATTACCCTGTATCTACCCCAGTGCTTAGAACAGTGCTCTGCACATAGTAAGCGCTTAACAAATACCAACATTATTATAATTATTATTAAAAATCCTGTAAATTAATTGGAGATGGCTTTTTGGTAGAGGTGGAATTTCAAGGCTTTGAATCCGGGGTGAACTGTGGTTTGTTAACTGTGGAAGGAGTGAGTCCCAAGGCAAGGAAACACAGGTTCTTGCCCTGATCTTCTTAGGGAAAGGCAGCATTGGGTTTGGGGCTGGGATGTAAAGTTGGGCGAGGCCTCCTGAACAGTGTGAATAGCAAGTGAGCGTTAATCTTAACAATGGTATTTATCAAATGCTTGCTAGGTACCGAGCACTCTGCTGAGAAAGGTAGATCAGACACAATTTCTGTGCCACACAAGGCTTACGGTAAGCAGTGATGGGTGCTTACGGTAATAACTGCTACTTTGGCATTTGTTAAGTGCTTACTATGTGCCAAGCAGTGTTCTGAGTGCTGGGGTAGATGCAGTATAAGCAGATGAGACATAGTCCTTGTCCCACTCATGTTTTAAGTGGGAAGAAACATAGGCACAGAGAAGTTAAGTGACCCCAACCGAGCTTATACAACAGTCAAGTGGCAGAGTGGCAGTTAGAACCCAGGCCTTCCTTCAGACTCTGGAGCCTGTGTTATTTCCACTAGGTCTCCCTCCCTCAGACAGATGGAGAAGAGCTATTTTTACCCACATTTTACAAATGAGGAAACTTCTCAGTTCCCTCACACAGCAGGCAAGTGGTAAAGATGGAACCTGAACCCAAGTCTCCTCACTCCCAGTCCTCTGTTCTTCCCCCTAGGTCAAACTGCCTCCCATTGAAACGGTCTGAGTTTTGAGGATTAAATTCTGAGCTTGTTTCCTAAGGGAAGTGTCAGCCTCCACAGCTCTTGGGGCAGGGTGTTTGATCTTTCTGCAGTTTTGGTGGCAGCCTGTTGGAGTAGGCATTTTCATTAAACACTGTTGGAAACCAACAGATGCTGACATGTACAGTTTGGCAGCTGCACATAATAGGAACTGGAAGGTGTTATTTCCCATAAGAAAAAAAAGAAAGATCGTCATTCCTTGACAAGTGAAAACCTATTTCTGTACCTGGAATGTATGAATTGATCGTTCTGCTGAGATAAGGGAATGATGAAGTATGATTTTTTTTTCCCCATCCCGGCAGAAAGATTGGTGGGTGTGTCTGACATCCCTGTATATGGCAGGGAGGGCTGTGTTCAAGAGGATGTGATGTTTATCCTCTGTTGAATGATAGACATCTTTAGGACAGTCCTCAGGAAGATTTTTGTTTTTTCCTTCTGAACACAATTGGTCAGATGGCAGGATGGAATAGAGTGCTTTTACTCACTAAGCTGGAGTGGCTCTGTTTCACGAGTACCCTTTCCATTCACTCTCTCCACCTGTCGGTTGTATTTCTCTTTTGAACACTTTGTAGTGTCTGCTGATTTAAATCACTTGAAGAATCTGAATCCACTAGACTGTAAGCTCCTTGAGAGCCGGGATCATGTCAACCAACTCAAATTGCATTTTACTCTCCCAAGTGCTTACTCTAGTGCTCACAGAGCAAGTGCTCAGTCAGTCAATTAATGGTATAAATTGAGTGCATTCTGTGTGCAGAGCACTGAACTGTGCGTGGGGGAGAGTACACCAGAGTTGGTAGACATGTTCTCTGCCCAAAAGGAGTCAGTAAATACCATTAATGAATTGGTTGGAGAGGCAGAATGGTCTAATATCAATAATCTCTCTGGAATGATTACAAGGGAGCCACTTGCAGGAGTTGGGGAAGCACACCCAGATCTGGAATGTCTTCTGCATGACTCTCTGAGGGGTCACTGGCCCAAGGTCTTCAACTACCTCTTCAGACTGATCCTCAGCCCCCCCCCCCGCCCCCCCCCTCCCAGTTAGGCCAGGATAGAAATCCAGATACTGGGGGGTTTTTAGGCCCAGCTCTGTGGCATGGACTTCCATCCTACCTTTGCTTATCGTCTCCCTTACATCCTCTATCTTCTGCTCAATTCTGGAGGAATTTCACATGTAACTTGTATCCTGTATATCCTCAGCCACCCAGGATTCTGCTTGTCTTGGTTGGCCTGTCCACACAGTGGGATTGCTCTCGTGTGGTCGGATGGTGTCGGGATATTTCTCAGAATGCCCGCTGGGACTTTTTTAAAGGTGGTATTATGTCGATGCATCCAGAAGTCAAGGAATTACACCGAGTAAAGGTCATCGAGATCTTGTTGTCCATTCTATTTGTTGTCTACTTTGTAAAAACCAGATTAAGAGAAGTGAGTGAGGCAATCCAATCTGCTTTCCTCCCACTCAGATGAATGAAGTTCTTGTTCAGGTCTGCTAGCATGCCAAGCTCTCCATCAATTCACTTCAGATCAGAAGCAGTCTGATCTGGCATTTCTGCCTCACCTCATACTTGGCCTGCTGTAACGATCACTTGAAGACCCATAATTTCCGGTACCACCTTCAAATGAAAGTAAACCCCAGTTCATAAATCCCGGGTCATGGTTGTCTGGACCTGCCTACCACACCCTTTCAGAAGTCCCGTCAGAGGCCCTCCTGGATCACTACCTCAGCAGTTACAGGAAGCACTCTGAGTTGAATTCATCAAACTGTTCTTTTTTTCCCTCAATTCCTTCTTATAGAGCTAGCTAGCATTGCCAGCTTTGCCAAGTTAATGCATCCCCCAGGATAAGAAGCTGCCTATCTTCCCTTCCCATTTCATGAGATGACTACAGTGAAGAGAATGGATTAAGTTCACTGGTTATGGGGCAGATTATTTTGAACCATATCTCGGGGATTCAGTGAAAATAATTTGTGAATCGTCATGCCTGACAGCATTCCCTACAGAGTAAGGTTCCTTTTAAAGGAACTTGTATGATGCTTCCTACTAATGATAATAATAAATACCGAAACCATTAATATTAAAATCCTTGTTATGATCCAAGCTCTCTATCAAGTGTCAGGGTGGATACAAGATAATGAGGTCAGGCACAGTCCCTGTTCCACCTCAGGCTCATTGTGTAAGTAGGAGGGAGAACAGGTGTTTAATCTCTATTTTACAGATGAGAAAACTGAGGCCCAGAGAAGCTAAATCACTTGTTGCAAGTCACATATCAGGCAAGTGGCAGAGTCAGGTTTAGAACCTAGGTCCTCTGCCTTCCAGGCTAGTGCTCTTTTCACGAGGCCAAGCTGCTTGCTCTCAGGTATTAACTGAATTAGGCCCAGGACAGAAGGGTTGGTCTGGAACAGATGACCAATGATACGATTACCATTGCTTTCCAAATATTTTTTCCTTTGTGAAAACTGCCTTTATTAGGAAACATGTTTCAATCAGCATCTCTATGGCAAACTTGATTAATTCTGAGTGGCTGGCATGTGGCCAACAAGCTAGAGATATAATTTAAAGAGAGGCAACGTAATGGATTATTTTTTCCAGGCCCTCCATACTCAGTTTTGGGGAGGATCAAAAGGAAATGGTGTGAGATGGAGACATTTGAAAGATATGAGTTTGGGGGAAAGAGAAACACAACGATTCTGAGTATCTGGAGGTGTCCCGGACAATTTGTGGTGAACCTTTTGGTCCCGAAATTCTCAGGTTTTTAATCCTGAAATGGGAAGTTGACATTTACATTCCCAGAACAAGAATCCTGCTAACTGGAATGCCACACTTACAGAAGTTGATTTTCTCAAGAGTGAAGTGATCAGGCTTCCTTTGATGAGTCAGTGGTGACATTAAAAACTGGCCCTGGCTGTCTACTGCCTTTTGTCTGAAATTGATCAATAAGATTCTACCCAGGGCAATTACTGAAGCTGTATTCAGATTGTTGTACCTCTTTGCAATAAGCACCGTAAGCAACTTTGTTCGTGACTTCTCTGTCAGAAAAGGTACATGAAGTTACCAAGGAGATTTATGGAGCAAAAATGTGAAGGTTGAGGGGGATTGTAAGTTAATTGACTCTCCTGCTAGTACAAAAAACCCCACCATGCTTCATTATTTCTAACAATGCTTAATATTTACATTAGTTTCAGTCAATTTAGAAGACCCCCAAGTAGCCTGGATTTCTTTTTTTCCCCCCATATTATAAACTCAGTGGCTCTAACATCACCTGAGGGAATCGGCCCAATACTGATTTCAGGGAGAAGGCAATTAAATTAGAAAACCTTCAGTTCTGCTCCCCATGGCTTCAAAATTTTCCTTAGGAAATTTCCCACCTGAATATTAATAAGGCTATTACACTGTTGTAATCTGGGTCACTTGTAGTGTTGCTAGTCCATAGTTAGGGTCTATAAACCATTTCCCAAGGACTTAATCACAGGACTTTCCCCTTCTACAAAGTGGCTATAAACAGATGGCCCATTTCGATTTCTCATCCGGTGATAAAGTGAGACAAAAATTTGTTTCCATTTGTTTCAAAGTTAGCGGTGTCAGAGGCTCAGGAGACCTACTCTCCTGAAGAATCTGAACAGCTTTGAAATGAGGAGGAAAGAAAAGCTGACCGCATTTAATGAAAACTGGCAAGAAGAATCCAAGAAGTGCCGTAGTGTATGCGTGACCTAGGACTAGGTGAAATCATTCAGTCAGTATTATTTATTGAGTATTTAGTGTGTGCAGAGCACTGTGGAGTAATTGCATGGGTGAGTTCAGTACAACAGAGTTGATAGAAATCTTCCCTGACCACAAGGAGCTTACTGCCTAGAGGGGGATGCAGATATTAAAATAAATCATAAATCTGTACATCAGTGCTGTGGGGCTGAGGGTGAGTGAATATCAATGCTTGAAGGGTACAGACCCAAGTGCCAGAGTGACACAGAAGGGAGAGGGATTAGAGGAAATGAGGGCTTAGTCGAGGAAGGCCTCTTGAAAATGATGTGATTGTTGTTGGGCTTTGATGATGGGGAGACCGGTGGTCTGTTGCCTATGAAGCAGGAGGGAGTTGCAGGCCAGATGGGGGACATGGGCAAGGACTTGGCAGTGAGATAGATGAGACTGAGGTTTACAACAAGTAGGGTGGTATTAAAGGAGAGAAATATGTGGGTTGGGGTGTAGGAGAAACATCATTGAGGTCAGGTAGAACAGGTTGAGTTGATTGAATGCTTTAAGAACAATCGTAAGGAGTTTCGGTTTGTTGCAGACGCGGATGGACAAACACTGGAGGTTCTGGAGGATTGAGAAGACATGGACTGATCTTTTTTTTTTTTTTTAATACAGAAAACTGATCCGAGCAGTGGAGCGAAGTGACTGGAGGGGGGAGAGACAGGAGTCAGGGAGGTCAGCAAGGAGGCTGATAGAGTAGTCAAAGCAGATGAACAAGAAAAATGGTGACAGGAAGGATTTCGAAAGATCTCTGGGAAAGTTGTTGACTGGGAGCAGTAGCCACTAGCTCTTATTAACTAGTGTGTCCATATTTCAGATGTCAAATGTTGGCACTTGGAATTCCATACAGATGGTATTTGCAACTTTCAGCTGTGGTGTCCTCAAGTTTGTTGTTACCACACAGTCTTCTGGTTCTCATAGTTTCCCGCAAGGGAAACCCAATAAAAGATTATGCGCTTTAGTTAACCCGTCCTCTGATAATGCTGCTGCGTGAAATTCCGAAGATGTATGTTAACGGGTTGAAGAGCAGAGTTTATTTCTGGTTGAGTTTCTTTCTTGCTGATGTGTAATTTTTAACAAGAAAAATGAAGACAGACCTCAGAATGCTAGTAAATGAAAGTGAAGTTCTTATTTTAGCTCCTTTAGACTGAATATCCTTCTGGTGGGTCTTCTGAAATGGTAAAGATGAACTTTGGGGTTATTTCTGCAAGACACGCGTTCCCGATGAAAGTGTATCGGTTACAGAATAATCTTGCAGGAAGGATGTACCATACTCTTTTTTCCTACTTTGTCACTGTGTTTTCACAGATGTGATATGCAGTTTGACAAGCCAAAGCAGACCTTTTTTCTCCTGCCAAGAAGTCCAAACCCATTTGGTTTTTCCCAACCGAAGTATTTGTTGTCTAGAAAAGAGAGCATTAGGACACCTGAGGCCTTCGTGATACATTTCAAACCATGAATAGATAGTAAGCTCTTAGAGGGCGGGGATTGTATCTACCAACTCTTTTGTGCCCTCCCAAGGACTTAGTACAGTGCTCTGTACACAGTAAGCACCCCATAAACACCACTAATTGATTAATAATACAATGTAGTGTTCAGTTGTAAAATATAATTTGCCTGTCATATCTGCCATTCGAATCACACCCTGTTTTATTGGGGGTTTGAATGCCACCTAGTGGCTTTTAAATGATTTTGAATTCAAATTCAAATTCCAGACCAGGAACCCAGCCCTGATAAGCTGCATTCTAATGGCAATAGGGCATTTTGTACTCTGCATTACAATGCTTCATATAGAGCAAGCGAATGCCACATGGATCAGGGAGAATGTTCTCCGTGGAATCCAAAGACTCTCCCGTTAGCTAATGAATAAGTAATAGAGTGGTACCCCAGGTTAATGCTATTGAAACATTATGCAGGATACTGTATCTGAACTTAAGGGGCCCAGTGCAAATAATAGTCATTAGTACTCATTTTCTGATGACTTGGCCAAGCCCGAAGCATTATTAGGTCCTGACTGAGGCTCCTGGGAATCTCACTTAACATTCAATTGCTCTCACTCTTACTGGAGTGTTGAAAGCATTTGTTTTCTTGCCGTTTACCACCAGTTTGCCTAAAGACTGTCCAGCCCATTCACCTACCAGGATCTCTGGCCAAGACACCCTCCATCTCAGATTCCAAAAATTCACCGATCTTTCAGTACCCGAGTCATCATAACAACTGTGGTGTTTAAGCGCAGACCGAAGTAGCGAGCATTGTACTAATCAGTGGTATTTACAGGGAGCTTACTGTGTGCCGAGCACTGTCCTAAGCACTGGAGTAGATACGAGTGAATCAGGTTGGACATGGAACCTGTCCCCCATGGGACTCACAATCTAAAGGAGGGAGGGAGAACAGGCTTTGCATCCCCATTTTACAGATGAGGAAATTGAGTCACAGAGAAGTCAAGTGGCTCTCCCCTGGTCTCCCAGCATGCAATTGGTGGAACTGGGATTAGAATCCAGTCTCAAGATTGTAATAGATTCAAATAGATTCTAATAGATTCAAATAGAGATCCTGTGCTCTAGTTCTCTGTACTCAGAGTACTCGTATTTCTCAATCTTTTAGTATCTGAGACCTCCCTTCAGAGCAGAGTTAGAGTGAGCCAGGGCCTTTCCTGAAACACCCTTTCAGGCTACTAATCCTGTTGCCCTTTTTACTAGAACCATAGGCAGATGAAAAATCTTTGGCCCAACCCCAAATTAGATCTAATCCAAGCCTGGGGGTGAGGCAGGAAAGGAAGGCAGTCAGAGAGAGAGAGAAATAGAAGAAATCACAGAGGGGGAGAGACACGTGCACACTCAACAAAGACACAAATAATCATGGTACTTGGTAAGCGCTTACTACGTGCCAAGCACCATACTAAGCACTAAGGCAGATAGGAGTTAATCGGGGGCTCACCGTCTTCATCCCCATTTTCCAGATGAGGTAACTGAGGCCCAGAGAAGTGAAGCGATTTACCCGGGGTCACCCAGCAGACAAGTGGCAGAGCCAGGATTTAAACCCGTGACCTTCCGACTCCTGGGCCCATGCTTTATCCACTACGCCATACTGCTTCTGTAAATGCAGGCACATACCCTGATAGGTGGATACTATATTTTGCACTTGTCTCTGACCTAATCCCACAGTCTAATCAACAGAACTGGTCCCAAACTCGCCAAGGAAGCCTTCTTGTCCATCCTGATCTGCTGCTTTGCTATGGTACCAGGTCAGGTAAATGCAGGTTTGCAACTCTCCATGGTAGAGGTGGCAGAGTGGCTACTTAGGTACCCCCTAAACCCCAACCCAACCACTCCTGGGGGCCTAGACGCTCAGCTTGCTTGCCCGGCCCTCTTATTCTTGAGGCCTAGTGACGAGGGCCAGGGCCGAGGCAGGGGTGGGGTGCCCAGGAGGGAAGAGGGAAATGGGCAGAGGGGCCTCAGGATGAGCCAGGAAATGTTGTTCCTGTGGCCTAAACTGTGCCTCCCAGAAGCAGTGAAGGCATCAGCAACAGGTTCTGCAGGAGAATTTACCTTCACCCACCCCATCCCACCACCGCATCCCACCACTGATTACCTGACTTTGCTTTGCTACCAGTGCCCATGGGTGAGGTCACACGAGTGACAGGAGAGCAGAGCTCTAGTAGCTGGCTATCTTTGCCATGGCACTAACTTAAAGCAGCATGACCTAGTGCCAAGAGCATGGGCTTGGGAGTTCAAGGATGTGGGTTCTAATCCCAGCTACACCACTTGCCTGCTGTGTGACCTTGGGCAAGTCACTTTAGTTCTCTGAACCTCAGTTCCCTCATCTGGAAAATGGGGATGAAGAGTGTGAGCCCCACGTGGGACAGGGACTGTTTCCAACATGATTACCTTGTATCTACCCTAGTGCTTAGAATAGTGGTTGGCACATAGTAAGCGCTTCACAAACACCACAGTTGTTATTATTATTATTAAAGGAGGAGCTTGGATCTATGAAAGAGCATAGGCCTTGGAGTTAGAGACCCTGGGTTCTAATCCTGGCTCCAGCACTTGCCTGCTGTGTGGTCATGGGCAAGTCACTTAGCTTCAATGAGCCTCAGTTTCCTCATCTGTAAAATACCTGTTCTCCTTCCTACTTAACCCCAGGTGGTACACAGTCTGTGTCTGATCCAGTTATCTGATAGCTCTCACAGGACTCAACAGAGAGTTTTGCACAGAGTAGGTGCTTAACAAATCCCACAGTTTTTATTAATTGGTGGTTGCAATGTATCTGTGCAAATCTATTTTAGTGCCGCACTGCTCATCCTTGTGGGGCTCATCCCGAGAATTGTGCCAGTGCTTTTCGTTTAGTGTCACAGAAGTGTACTCACTGAAACAGTATATTTCAAAGGTGAAATACTTAGCATTCATTTCCCTTTGAAGATCTGTTTTGAAAAGAATCCAGGCGTCTTCACCTTGGGAGTACTGTCTAAAGCTTTGTGAGGCAGATCACACCCCCCGCACCTCCCGTGAATGAATATAGTCAAGTAGTAGCGTAATTGAAAGTACAAAATGCCAACAGTGTCTCTGATTATCCTCACTGTCCTTTCTTTATCTATTCTCCCAAGCCCTACCATTGTGGTACTTAGCCAAGCTAACGATAACCATTTTGAAAGAAATTTCTAATAAGTAAGTCCCCACCTCATCTCAAACTCCTTTTAAATCTGAGCCTGTTATGGATGAGATGTTCTGTGTGGATAATGTCAGAGTAAGACTTTTTCATGTGTAAAATAGTAAATCATACAACTTTGAGAATTAGTCTGTGTATCTTCTATGCACGTAATGATGTTGAAAAAAGCAGATGTCTTAATGCCAAATTTGTGGAACATCATTTAGTATATGGACATTTAATCCTCATAAACTGCTGGTCCTAAAATAATCTGTATGCAAATGGATACATTTGAAATGGATATTAACTCAGTAGAAGACAAAACTGAATTCTTTTCCCGCAACCCAATTTCTCCGACTTTAAATATGATTAACTTTCAATGGCAAAAAAGCACTTTTAAAAACTAATTTATGTTATGTACATGACATTTATTTCTAGTCAATATTGAAAGAAAGGAAAAGATCATTTAGAGGGTTTTTTTTAATTTAAAATGTTTATTCATGATAGAGACTACTTTTATAAATGGTATTTATTAAGTGGTTTTACTTGCCAAGCATTGGAACAGATAGAAAAGAATCAGATTGAGAGGAGTCCCTAACCCACGCAGAACTCACAGTCTAATAGAGAGGGAGAGCGGGTATCTTATCCCCATTTTACAGATGTAGAAAGTGAGGCACAGAGAAAACAAGTGACTTGCCCAGGGGTCACACAGCAGACGAGTAGTAGAGTCAAGACCAGAATCTGAATTTCCTTCCTCCCAGTCCCATGATCTTTCCACTACACCTCGCTTCTTATTATTTTAAGCTTGATTGCTGGGAAAATGCAATTTGAACCTTTTTCCCTTCACATAGTTAATCCCACACTCTGCCAGATGGTTATGTTCTGGCCGACCTATCCATCACAATCTTTTTAAGCTCAGTGGGATCATGCCAGTGTCACATGTGAGGAGAGAGAGATTTAACCCAAAACTAAGGAAAATCCATTCCGGATGTACCTTCCTACCTCGTTTTCCCTTCCTCTTTGTCAAGGATAGTTAAGGATCTTGCCCTCGCTTGAGACAGAACCTCAGAAATATCAGTAGCTTAGTCCCCTTTTGCATTTGCTATTCTGTTCAGAAGGCTCTGGTTGAATGTACCACTATATCCACCATCTTGCCCCTTCTTCCTAAGGTCAGGCTAATGGTCTTTCAGAACATGAGATTCAGCTCTTGGAAACCTGTTATAAATTTGAAGCGTGAGGTCATTCACTCCTCAGAAGATAATGTATCTGCTGTGCCCTCCTTCTCAAATTCCAATGCCCCTAAAATTCACAAGTCAGGTGAAGATTTTCTATATTTTAGACCTGAATGGTGTTTTGGAGGCAGTGTCCTTGAATTCCTATAGCACTTGGCATAAGTGATTTTTAAACATTTATGGGCTGTTGAGAGGAAATAAAGCAATCCTCTGCTAGATTGTATACTTCTTGAGAGCAGAAATTTATTGTATCCTCCCAAGTGCTCAGTACAGTGCTCTTCTCAGAGTAAGTGCTCAATAATTACCATTGATTGAGGCATCTGGTTTTTGGACAAATCCTATCCTAGGGGAATTCAACTGGGCTTGCCCCTTGAAATAACTAGGAAACATAAATCACTGTCATTTACTCTCTGGCCGACTTTTCTTCCAATCCAGCATCTGTTTCTGACAGTGATAACAGGATGCCTGAAGGAACCATGTTGTGGTTGCCCTCTTTGACATCTACCTCATCTAACATGTTTGGCTTTCATATCATGGCATGCAGAAAGGCTATTCACCTAAGGAATTCTCTTTTCAATCTTTGGAGACCCTAGTCAATCCGTGCTTTCTCTGTTATCCTCGTTTCTATGAAAACTTCCAAGCCATAATGGCAAATTGGAATGCTTAAGTAAGACAAGCCCTGCATTTCCAGAACATTAACCAAGATTGTCTCCTATAATTTCCATAAGGTCACCTATGAATAATATGTTTTCATTTTAGCTATTAATCTGGATTCCTGTTTTTCACACAAAAGAGTTGTCCTCTGTAGAACATTCCTCCAGAAGTAATGGAGGTAATAGGGAATGGGCACTCATAATCTCCTGGTGAAAGCTGAATTTTGAGATCCTCAGTCCAAAGCTACTGTGTAAAAGTAAATGTTGCAGCTAGTATTAGTAAAGGTGAAATGTCCAAACCCTGGAAAAGCCAAAATGTTTGTGTTCTTCCCCCCAGTCTCTGTAGCTCTAGTAATTCTAAAAAAAACTAGAGCCAAATAAAGAGATTACACCCATCATAGGCCTTTCCCAGGCATCGGTAATCACTGTTTATCTTTTCACGTGCCAATCACAGGGAGCCCCCCCTCCCTGCTCTTTTTCTCCCACATGGCAGCTGTTGCTGTGTAAATTTTGGGGGAAAATGACTCCTTTAAATCCTTCATTCCAATGCAGATCCCTGAATTATTGAAAGGATCACGTTTTCCCCAGATTGGACATGACAATGATTTAGAGAAGGAGAGCCCTCACTCAACCCAAGGACATGCCTGGATTCTTTCATCTTCACGCCACATCTCCATGCCCCTGCTCTCTTGATATCCCACATCAGCAGGATTGCTGTACATTCTGGATGCAGACCATTGGGCAATTTGGAGATCATATTTCAAGCCCATTTCTGCACCATTCTTTGAAGGTCCAGCTGCAGAGGAAAGAGCACTGTAGTAATTAGGAGGTGGGGTTTCTCTTGGAAGGGTGCTGCTGCTCAATAGACCACTTAGTGCAATTAGAGAGAAGCATCTAGACTGTTGGGACAGCAAGTAGTGGGACTTGAGTTCCAGTCAGACACAAATGTTAGCTTGGGGAAGCGGCATGGCCTAGTGGAAAGAGCATGGGCCTGGGAATCAGGGGACCTGGGTTTGAATCCTGAACCTGGCTTCTAATCTCAGCTCTGCCACTTGCCTGTTCTGCAACCTCGGATAAATCATTTAACTTCTCTGCGACAGTTTTCTCACCTGTAAAATGGGGCTTAAATCCACTCCTTCCTACTGAAGACTGAGAGTCCCATGAGGGAGAGAGATGGTGTCCAACCTGATTTACTTGTACCTATCCCAGTGCTTAATATGGTGCTGGGCACGTAGTAAGTGCTTTACAAGTACCATAATAACTACCATTATTATTATTATTCTATTTTGCCTTTTAATGGATGCTAGCAATACCTAGCACCACTATTTTCTCCTCTCCACCCCCAAACAACAATGAAATAACAATAATCGGGGTATTTATTAAGTGTTTAAGGGTAAGATGCATATGGATCCTTCACCAAAAAAGGACTTGAAATCAACCGAGAAGCCTTCTCTAACACTGATGAATTGATACATATACACGTTCTTTATACTTGTGTATTTATGTGTAATCAACTAACTGTACATTCAGTACTTTACTCTATTTCATCTGGGCATAGTCTTCCAACTTCCTCTCAGATTCTGGTTCTTCTTACTACTCTGTACATATTTTTATGTCTGTTTCCCCTGTTAGATTGTGAATGTGATTTGTGGTTCTGTGTGACTTTCCCATGCTCTTAGTATGGTGCATTTCAATCAATAGGTGCTCAGTAAGTACCATTAGTACTTGGACTAAGTAAGCCAAAAATCCATTAGGTTGCTACTTGGCTTGCTGCATTTCTGAAAACAGTCCAGTTATAGCCAAACCCCTGGGGTTTAGTGTGAAGGAAAAGGTCGAGCTGTCTTGAAGCACTCTGTGGTTGGCGCCAGGCACTGAGTACAACTGTCTGCCAATTTGTGGGGAAGAGAGACCCTCTTGCATGTACTTTTCTGGAACCAGCACAGCAATCCAAACTAATCTCCCCTCTCCCCTATCTCTCCTAGGATCGTTGAGACCGGACTAGGACTTCCTGGCTTGTGTCCATTGGAACCAACACCCAGCTGAAACACGGACAGGATGCTCCAGAACCAAACCCCTGCAACTTGGATGAAATGGTGAGTCAAATGCTCAATTATTGCCTTTCCCTCCTTATGGCAAAGCCATTAGAGGGGCATTTTAAGAAGGGCCATACTCCACCAGAAGGAATCAAAGCAGGATGCCTAAAGTGATCGGAGTCCGGGAGCTGTTCATGGGCAGCTGTATGTGATAAAAAGGAAAGGTATGATATTTTCTCTCCAAAAAATAAAAGCCGGGAGGACATCACAGTTTACAAATGCATGAAGGGTGTGGAATGGGAGAACGCAGAATGAATTGTCATTTACCAAACCCCACAACATCAGGACCAGCTTCGAGATATGTTCCAGGCAAACAAAAGCAAACACTTTGTTGCGTAGAGGAAGTCAAACACAGAATTTGTAACCACAGAAAGTTATATTGGCAGAATAGATCTGGTATGATCCAAGATAGCTTCAGGAATGGAGCAATTCAGATATTCCAAAGTTCAAGAAGAGATTCAACAGATTCAGAATCAGAAAAAAAGGCTAAAAGTTTAAGAAAGGTTCATGATCAAGAGGTTGATAACGGCTTGTGGGAGAGGAGAATTTTGACTGTAGAGCAGTGTTGGAGATGTGTAGGTGACTCCCTGGTTGGGCAGCGTATAGAAGAATCATCTCACCATTTCTCTGAGCATATTGTTGCCACTGCCAAAGATGGAATAATAGGCTGGTGGGACCACTGGGCTTATGTCCTCACATTCATTCTGACTGAAAACCAAGTTGTAGAGGGAAGGCTTCTCCTGAGAGTGTGCAGAAAGGCAAGTTGGGAGGAGGTGCTGCTCTCCTAAGGTCCTTGTGGGCGAGCGATCGCATTTATCTAGCTGTACTCTCTCAAGCTCTTAGATCAATTCCCTGCCCATGGCAAGCAACTCAGTAAATACCATTGATTGAGGAGAGAGAATGCAGGGAGTGATGTTAAGCTTTTTCTTCTGATGAGGAGGGAAGAATTGAGCATAATGAGGGAGAAATTCCTGTTTCACAAAGACTCGGAAACCTTTCTGAATCAACTGCAGCAAGGGGAGTGAAGTTTGTATTTGAATGGGTGTTCCATTCTAGTGTACTGCATGCTTGTGGACTGGGTGGAAAAAATTCAAGAAAAATTTCAGTGCAGGGGTGGCTGGCAATTGGGAGATCTAGAAGGCACAGATGATGTCATGGCATTCATTGGGGGAATTTTAGCCTCTATGATCTTTTACTTGTAAGTGAAATGTTCATACACTGGATAAGCACAACTTCCAGTTTCGGGAAAATAGATCGCAGCCACTTCTCCAGTTAGTAGTTTCTGCGTCAAGACCGATGATATTGCAGAACCTGTTTGAGATATAGGGATGGGCGAGTGAATCCTGAGACTGCGTGAGCCAGGGTCGCCAGTCTCAATGTTTCCTTGAGCTGGAAAAAGTCACCTAAAAATACACAGAGTTTTGGTCATTTTACCTAGGTCTAGTAAAATTACAGAAGACTCCCTTCGGGGCAATTAAGCTTGCCTTCAGAGATGCTCTCTCTAATGACTGGAAAAAGTTTTTTGAGCCTGACCTCAGAAATATGGAATTGCAGACTGTGGAACGCCAAAAGCCTCCCTCAACCTAATTATCCAGGATGGCCTGATCTGTGGTGTAATTACTGAAGTCAGACCGCTAATTCCCACTCTCCTATTTTTCAAGCTTCTTATGTCTTAACCGTTTAAAAGCAATCAGTCACTGCTACTGCCCCACGGAGCACTTGTGACCAGCATGTCATATCAGAAACTGGCTTGCTAACTGCTTCACCCAAATTGGCAACTGCCTGTGGAAATTAGTTAGTGGTGCTAGAAAT
Organism: Ornithorhynchus anatinus; assembly: GCF_004115215.2. NCBI lineage: Eukaryota > Metazoa > Chordata > Mammalia > Monotremata > Ornithorhynchidae > Ornithorhynchus > Ornithorhynchus anatinus. The sequence continues at coordinate 20,966,628 of NC_041742.1, read as the reverse complement.
GTACTGGGGTTTGGCACATGGCAGCAGAGGAAAACAATTAAAAGGGGCAATTTCAAGTTTTCTTTAGGTGGAACTTGGGGCATATTTCTAGAGGTGGAGCTGGCCAAGCTGGCCACGTTGAACAGGTGAAAAGTCTCTCTGGGTATGAGTGTGAAATTCCTGTTCAGGCCTGGAGATCCTTTTCCAACTCCTTCAAACTGTCCTCTGGGTCTAACCTGTTAAGCAATCTCGAAGAACAGAATAGATGTGTGTGTTTTCAATTCCTCTTCCCAAGTCTGTTTAGATTAAGAATGGCTGTTTAATCTTTGAAATATGTGTTCCATCACAAAAGGCTGGAATCACACATAAATTATTCACATCATCTTGCGTGCCAGAAACTGACTGGAGGGTTTTGGAAATCCCCACAAGGTGCCCTGTGTGCTTATTGCTCATTCTGCAAAACTATTTCTTTAATGAAATACAAGGTTGAAGAATTGCCAAGCATAGACTCGCCCCTATCTGCCGTACCATATGGTAGTTTGTTTCTAGCCAATTAACTACCAGTGAACTGGGAAGGAATTGTAACAACATGCATTCTCAGCCGTCTTTGTGCTCAGCCGCCTATGCATTATCTCAGAGTTGGCATTCCCTTAGAAGATCAAAGAGATAAAAGCATTTGGACTTGTCTAAACTTGAAAAATCCAGGAGGCGATGTTCCAGAATTCAGCTGTTTATTTGTAAGATCACTCTACTTAGGTCCATCTAATCTTCAATTAAAGCTGACTGACAAGCTCAGCTCAGTCCTCTCTTGGCGACACTGTTGTGTCTCCCCTCCATTTTCATTGCCACTGGCCTGGAAGGAAAGAGTAGCAGTGAGGCAAAGTTTTCATGAAGTTCCCTAACAAGACTTACTGCTACAGTCACCTCACACTTAGGGAGGTTGTCTTCCTTCTGTTAGTGTGGTGCGTGTTCATTTTTATATTGTCTAAAAAAAAAGAACAACCCTGCAAGTCACATACAAGGTATGTATGTATGCTCCTCCCCCCTCCACCCCAAAAATACACACACACACTCTTATGTTCCAAAACTTGCTGTACACTTCAAATTCTTAAATATCTCCGTGACCACACAACCTATTTTGGAGGAATTTTCCATTCTCCTAGCCAATATTAAACTACAGAGCAGGGTTATTTTCCATCAATTTGTTCCATTTTAAAATTATTAACCATTAATTTGGAGATTTTAATGCTTGTCAGGAGAACAGGATTTTAAAATGTAAAGTAAGGGGAATGGTGGAATGTCATTAGTAGGCATAAAAATACTTTTTTCAACCCAGTCTCATGTGGCTGAAGTTTCCTGGAGAATTCCAGGCCTGAGAGAAGCATTGCCAATGGCCCACAACTGGAATTTTTCTTGGAGGGTAATTGTTATAAAGATGGAGGCATCCTTTTAGCTACGCTACCCTACCCACACTGACCTAATCAGTGGGCTCACGCTCTTTGAACAGACCCCAGAGCGGAAAGCTGACTGATAGTCTTGAAGCAAAGCCGAATTGTGCAGCTTTGGCATTGGAGGATGTCAATTTAAAGAGGGAATGCCTCAAAGTCCATCACTCTAGTGGGATCTATCAGTGGGAAATGAAACAATGTCTCTTCAGTTCACAGCACGCCCCCTCCGTGGTACTGGGCTAGTGGATTTGTTTTATTTAAAAAATAGAGTCCGAACATGAATATTTAATAAGGTGTCCACATTTACAAGGTGCGCTACAATATTAAAGAAGCAAGACAGCACATTGCTATATAGTCATTCTGACACCAAATGCAAACGTTTCTCATACAGTTCTCGCATCGTTTCGTTTCCGGCTTTTGTAGGACATAAAATGAGTAGTTATTAGAGTGACAGTTATTCAGGATCTGGTTAATGTTTCCCTGGGCATATACATTAGCTGACCTGTTATTGTAAAAAGCTCAAAGGTTAGACACGAAGCCTAACCGAATCCTGTCCCCACTAAATGAAAATATAGGAATAATTCTGAACTTAGATCATTATTTAAGACTTTTTTCAAATATTGAGTTTTGCAGCTTTTCCAGTCCAGCTGCGTTAACAGTGGATGCTGACCTGAATATGCACAAGGTCAAACTTTTCTATTAAGGAGTTCACCCCTATATAAATGAAGCTATGTAAAAGTTCTCTCTTCTTGAGACACTGAAATCTACCTATTTACATTATTTTTTATCTCGTCAGATCTTCTGGGGATATTAGATGGCGGAAATAGTGGGTGGCTGCTCCTCGGCAAAGCTAGGACTACTGTGTGATGGAGGAGAATTTTCAGTACTTTTTCCCCCACGTCTAAAAGAGCTCACAATTGTTAACACACCAGTTAGTTCCTAGAGGGTGCTTTGAAAATACTTTGCATTTTTAGTGTGGCCTCCCAAAATGTATCTTTCATTTAGTGTTCTTCCAGAAAGATCATTTTTGAGAGACAGAAAGAGGAAAGATGGGAAGGATATAGTAGATATTTTTAACAAGAGGACAATGCCTTTGGTAGGTTTTGTGTGCACCACGTTTAAAGTTTGCCAAGGGATGTGGTAACCTTCTAGATAGGTTAACGTGATTCTGGGCTTTTGCGTTTACCAGTCTGAAAATTGTGCATCGACTCACCCCTCCCCATCGGTAAAACTAAGAGGATTCTAGCCCCTGTTTCGGGCACTTGGCTCCTGATGTGATGATATTGAAAGGGGTAATAGAGAAGAGTTCCATTCACTTCTTTCAGTCCCCAGACAAAATAGGTACTTGCTGATCTGCATGACTGAAGTATAGTTTCATGTAACAAAAGCCACATATTTTTTCTAGCTGCAAAAGGTACCAAATCATCAAACTTTGCTTTCCTGAATGGAGCTGTTCCAATCCTAAATTTCTTCCAGGAGGATCTGGCCAGTGAGGAAATTGTAGGATAGTTCTAGAACTCTAATGAAATTCTAAACCTCATTTGACCTCGATATCTAGTGTATATTAAAACCAAATTCACAGAATATCTAGAAACTAACCGATTTAGGGGACCCCCAAACATTAAGTTCTCCTTTGGCGTGTCCCGAACCTCTTGGAGGATGACAGAAAAGGACATTGCAAAGAAGCTTGGAATTGGGTGGGGGGGAAGTGATCTGACTGGTGTTTGGAGACTCTTTCGTTGCGTCATATATTTTCCTTGAAAAATATAGAACACCTTAGAGGAAGTGCATAACAGAGTTTGCCTAAACCACACAAGCTTTGCCCATGATAAATTCCCATTCATGTGGAGAATGAGGATTTTGAAACTAACCTGGTGTCATCCTGAGAAGTAAGAGAGAATGACTGAGGATTATCTTTGATGAAGTAGCGCCTTCCTTTCTTCACCCTTTGGAAAGACTTGGCTCTGTTCTTTCTGGATATAAGCTCCTTCCTTGCCAACCCAGTTTTGAAAATATTCTCAACCAGATCTTATTCCAGTTAATAAACTTCCATTTTTACATTGAGGGCAGTTTGCCCAACATACTAAAAAAGATAAGATAAAGGCCGGGTCCTGGGGGTTGCATGTCCTCACCTGGATAAAATTATTTAACCTGGTTGGAAATGTACACTCATTACCACTTTGTTAGGATAGCTGAAAGACTAATTTTTCATGCTTTGTTAGTAAGGTGAGATTTGAACTGACCTGACAAGTATAATAACGGGGTTGTTTTCCCTTCTTCTCCTGATGACGGGGTATTTATAGAAACAGCACCCTTGTTTTACGTCTAACTAGGGCACACAAACCTTTCAAGACTCCTGAGGGGATAGAGGCTACTGCTTGTGATTTAAAGCCCACATGGAAAAAAGGCAACAGGGATATGAGCAGAGCGACTGGATCCCTGTGCACTTCAGTCTCGTCTATGCACTTGAATCTGTGACCTTTGGACACTTGATATTCTCCCCACCCTCAACCCCACAGCACTTACATGTCTTTAAAGTAAATATTTTAAATTACTTATGTTAATGTCCATCTCCCCCTCTGGACTATAAGCTCATTATGGGCAGGGAACATGTCTGCAAATTCTGTTATAGTGTATTCTCCCAACGCTGAGTACAGTACTCTGCACACCGTAAGTGCTCAATAAATACAATCGATTGATGTCCGTGGGGATGGATCCCAGAAAGGTTAGGGGAAAAGATCAGGAAGAGGATATGAAAAGGACTCTGAGGAAAGTAATTTTGAACTTGTGTCCCCCGTCCCCACCCCCCCTTAGATCCACCATCTTCAGCCCTGCACAGGTTGAAGCCAAAGAGCTACCTCATTACCTTTACTTTTCCCAAAAGAACACACCCACCTGACTGGAAAAGCCAAAGTGGAACTGACACAAATGTCAAAAGTGTGGGTCTAAGTAGGAGGGTCAAACTAGCATTTCCTGGACCTTCAGATAAACCGTGTTTCAGGTGGGGGAGGGAAGGGCAGAGAGTGGGTTGCATGAAAGGACACACTCAGATGTGAAGCCTCGCATTTTGCATCCCATGGAGTACAAAATAAGAAGGATTTAGAACCAATTTAGCACCCGCCTTGCAATCCATTTGAAGTTGTTCCCTGCAGTGAGCTTTTATGCCTCCCCTTCTGGGGCGGCAATTGACAGGATCTGGAAAGAAAGAGGTAATAACAGTAGCAGGCCAATTTTAACTTCCTCGCTTCCCATTTGGAATTTAGCAAGATAGTTTGTGGTGAGCTAGTGGACAAATAGGTTTAGCTCATTAAAACCTGTTATTGTGCCAAGATAAAACTGATGTCAAAGAATGTGTAGACAATTGGGAGAAAAGATACAAGGATCAAGTCAATGGGGATATTGCCCTCTTTTTTTGGTCAAATAAGCACATTTTTCTTTGTATAGGTTTTCTGAATCATGAGCTCATCTCCAACACTCTCACACTGCCTAGTGAAGATCCAATATGCGATCTCTATATAGAGAAACGGTTCATTTTAATAAACGGGCAACTGATTTTAGCACACATACATGACTGCAGGAATTATTCAGATATTTCATTGGATAGCTCAAATTAGTGGATTTCAGGGTTCAGGGAGTAAGGTATAAGATTTTCACAGGTGACTTGATTGGCATACTTACCGGTTCAACTTCATTCATTTGTTTTGTTTTGTGTTTTACTCAAAGAGAAATAAGTGACTAGTATACTCAGAATGGTTCAGTAGCCCAAAAAACCTAACTTCAGTTACAAATAAATTAACATGTTTACTCAAGGTATCCCTATATGCTTTTGCATTCAGAGCTTTCCATTAGTTTTTAAGCTTATAAATACTGGCTTGCTCTTCACACCCTGCCTGAGTTATCGTTCTCTAGGTTGGTGTGGTGGTGGTGTGTTTCTTCCTCTCCTCTTCCATCTCCAGTCCATGTTGTTTACATCTCTCCGAAGTGCAGCTGAGCTGTGAGTGCAATCTTTAGGGAAACTCAGCTTGGAACTTTGTGAGTTCCAGTTCCTAAGATAGCCTTGCCAGAGATGTAATAAAAGTCAGATCCTTCACCCTTGCCTGTCAGCTGGAATTTTGTTTCGGGTTTCTCCCAGTGCCTACCCCTTCGCTGTGTCATGGTTTTTCTTTTGTGGTTGGATCCTTTAAAAAATGACACAGCTGCGGTGTTTGTCTAAAAGAGATTTTCTCCAAAGTAAATTCCGTCGCTTCGGCAAGCGGGAGTTTGCCTAATTGAACATGATGGATTCCGGGTCCTGGTTGGCCATTTGAGCCATATGTCTTAGCACGTCCTTTTTTGTGATGATGCCCAACAGTCTCCTGGAAGAGAAGCAGAAAAAGGACAGATGAGGTGAGCAGAACGATCTGGTGCTGTACCTCTTAATATCCTTAGCCGTTAATGGCCAAACCACAGCGGAACCCTCTGGTCTAGGCAAGCAGGACTCCTGTCTGTAAATCAACTGGCTCAGATCAATCAGCCCACAGGACTAGTAAGGAAAAGGGGCTAGGTTCTGTTTGCTTTGCCTTCTCTTGTTGGAGAAAGGGGTTCCCTCTAGAAAGTATTACAAATGATTTTGCAAGAGAATGGGAATTAGGGCAAGTAGGAATTGTTACTGTATATTTAGCTTTATTCAGATGATGGAACTTCATTTCCAGAGTGGACGTAGTGCTGGGCGTGGGCCTAATGTGGATCAGGGGCTGCAGCTGACCTGATAATCTTGTATCTGTCTTGGGGCCTAGCATAGTTCTTGGCACATAGAAAGCGCTTAACAAATACCCCACTTCTTATAATTAAGAGCCATTACATCGGTCAGGAGTCGGCACAATTCACGTAGAAATGGCACAAGAGTTGCTCACGTCGTAGTTTTCGATCAAGGGTCGGCTAAGGTTGTAAATATTCAAAGCTTGATCTCTCCCACTGTCGCCCTCTCCCAGACACTGAAAGGGTGCTTCCTAGCCCATGTATGGGAAAAGGGATCTGAGTCAATAATTGTTGATGAGGAATAATAATATCAATGGTAGCATTTGTTTAACACCTGTTATGTGCCAAACACTGGGGTTGATTCCATTCATTCAGGTCAGACAGCCTCTATCCCACATAGGACCCACAGTCTAATGGGGAGGGAGAAAAGGGTATTTTATATCCGTTTTACAGATGAGGAACCTGAGGCTCAGAGCAGATAAGTAACTGGAATGGTAAAGCCAGGGACTAGAACCTGAGTCCCCTGACTCGTTGTCGTGTGCTCATTCCACTAAGCCTCGCTGCTTAATGAAAAGAATTAAAAGTAAAATATGACAATATTTAGAATTGCGGTAGTAAAATTTAACCTGAAAATATGCTTCCAGAAAGAAGCCTATATAAGTCTAATTTAGGCATCTGGAAAATATGAGCAATTTTTTTTTAGGTAAATACCCTAGTGCCTTCCTAACTGGTTCATAGATGGGACCCTCAGGAAAACCCTAATGACATTCTCTGTCCTAAATTGCCACGCTTCATTAAAATATTCTGCTGCAATTCTTAAAGCTTTACTTCTGTGAATTAGAATTCTCTAGGATACTTTGACCAGAAAAAAAAAGCCTGGTTTGGGGATAGTAACTTAAAAATAGGTTAATGTGCTTGCGCATGTAATGGTTGCCTGGCTAAATGGCCAGGGCTAAACATCTTGAAGTAAAACTTGAATTTTGGAATTCAGATTTGGTCATGGTTTGACATTTCATCTTAAGGATGAAATGGGTGGGTGCAGTGTAAAGAAACGAAGTAAGTCTGGTCTAGAAATGTTTAGGTGAAAATGTGGACAGGTTGGGTTAACCAGCCTACAGAGAGCAAGAAGTCAGCAATTAATCGTTCACTTATTATATGGAGCTCTAATGGTGCAGGACTTGACTGACTGAAACAGGTAACAATGGGTCATGCAAATAACCCAGGGACAATAAGGACTTTGTTCAGGATGTCACGGCCTCCTGAGCCCACAGGTTTATGGCTCAGTTCGGTTTGTTTCTGGGCCTTTTTCTCCTCACGGTTTTTTAAAATTTTTTATTTATTTTGCTTGGGTGCTTATGAAGCTGAGTCCCAGAATAATGGCACTGTCCCATGCATTCAAATAGAGGCAGCCATTATTCTCCCAGGGCCCATTACTCATTCACATAAAATGTATGGTTCTTAACTTCTGTGATTCATTCGAGGGAGAGTTCCCATGCCTTCTCACCTGTAAGCCTCTAAGGGCCTTACCGTACAGGTTTAACTATTATAAAAACTAATGAGAGGGCTTGCCCTGTGGCTTCTTAAATTTGCAGACCATAGTCTAGCTCTCTGTAGATAGTGTTTCCCTTCCGAACACTTCTGGGTTTTAATAGGTTAGAAAGTTCAAACCCCAGCTTAACTGGAACTGTTTTCCAGCAAGGGGAACATTATCACTTTGCCTTCTTTGTGTCGGGCCCACGGGACCACCTCCTAGCCTGTCCCTGCATCACAAGACTGTTTAGCGGGCCTTTGCACAAAGTAATAATAACTGTGGTATTGATTAAGTGCTTACGAAGTGCCAAACACTTGGTTAAGTGCTAGGAGGGTTGCAGGATAATCTGATATAACAGAGTCGTCCCCCTGCAACTGATAAAGAGAGTAGACATCTCACCCCAAATTTACCAATGAGGAATCTGAGGCACTGTCATAGAAAGCTGAAAACTGATCAGGACTTTCCAAAACAAAAGAAAGCAGGAAAAGCGATGGAGAATTTCGGATTTAAGTGCACTGTTGATATGACTTGGCTCTGAGAGGACAAATTTTCTCCCCACACAGGAGAAATTTAGCAGTGGTTTATACCAGTTTAACTGACAGATGGTGCACACACCTTGCATGAGTGGAAAAGACTTGGCTGCCGACACTGCAACTTGCACGGCTAATTTATACTTTGCAATTGAAAATTAGGGAAACTGTGAATATTAGGTGTGAAAGGGCCTCCCATACTTGCCAGTGTTAATGAAGGTTTAGCTACTGGATTTTAGGAAGGAGGGTGATATTTTGCAGGTTGGAACCAGAAGATGCCGATGTTTGGGGAAAAGTGGAGAAAGCTGGCCAGTGGTCTAAAACAGGAATAAAAAGCTTCGTTACTGGTGGCAGCCTGAAATGAGGGGTGGCTCTCCATTTCATTCACTGCCCAAAAGATTGAGACTGGGGAAAGTTTTGGGTTTTCAGGGTTCATTAATGGACACAAGTGCCTCTCTCATCTCGGTAGAAAAATAAACTCCTCAAGTCAGATCTGGGAAGTGTGCCACTCCTTACCTGGCAAGCATGATCAATATATTGACAGTTTGTCTAGCTGAAATTCTGTGTGAAAATGTGTGTCACCTCAAAATCAGACACAGAAACCACCCGTGACCTCAGTGTAGAAAAATGGATTTGAGAGTTCGGGGTTTTGTGGGTATTTCTTCCCCTCCCATTACCCACCCTCCCACACACAGTTTCTGCCAGCAGATTGTCCTGGGTTGTCCTGGAGACATAAACCCCACATGAATGAGACAGCATGTCCACAACTTTCTGAGGTTTTGAAGCCTTAGGTGGCAGAGGATGCTTTGGGTGGTTAGTTTTTTTCATATATGCTAATAAGGGTTTATTTTGTGCTATTCTGGGGTGCTACATTTGATGCAAGATAATCAGGTTGGACACAAATTCCCATCTTGCAAAGGGCTAAGAAGAAGGGAATGTGGGTATTTTGTCCCCATTTTCAGATGAAGCAGCATGGCCTAGTGGAAAGAACCTGGGCCTAGGAGTCAGGAAATCTGCGTTCCAATTCCGGTTCTGCCATTTGTCTGTGTGGCACTTTAGGCAAGTCACTCTGTGCCTCGGTTTATTCAGCTTTACAAATGGAGTTGATAGCTGTTCCTCTTTCCCCTTAGACTGTGAACCCCATGTGACACAAGGACTACGACTGATCTGCTTATAGGGTGTCTGCCTCAGAGTTTAGAACATAGTAAGCACTTAAATATAATAAACTGAAGCACAGAGAGGTTGTATCTTGCCCAAGGTCACCCAGCAGATGAGAGGCAGAGCTGGAAGTAGAAGCCCAGTCCCAGAGCCCCAATCCTGTGACCTTCCCGATTCCTGCCAGATGTTGACTTGAAGTGCAGCTAGCAATTGTCCACAGTTTCATCCGTAAATTTGGGTTTCCCTGGAAAAACAGACTCAAAATGGGTAAAGGCTCTGCAGACTACAACTCCCTCGGGCACCCCCTTCCTTATTAGGCTTCCTTTTTAGTCTTGGTAAGTGATAACCCAACCAGTGTCTTTCCTCATGTTTCAAAGTTTACTTAGCTGCACTATTCTTAAGGCTCCAGACAGCCACTACCCTTTCTTCCCGTCAGCTTTTAGCTGTTTGAAGCCCCTTTTCTGGTGTCTGTTTCCTCATGTTAACCTTTAGTATGGGAAGGATTCAGAGAAGTACCTGAAGGAGTTCTCCCCAGGCCTCCACAAGCCCATCAGCTCAATCACCTTGCCTTTTAGTAATAATAATAATAATAATAAAAGCAATCACTTTTATTGCTATTGTTCTTCTCTGTCCGACTCCCCCGATTAGACCGTAAGCCTGTCAAAGGGCAGGGATTGTCTCTATCTGTTACCGATTTGTACATTCCAAGTGCTTAGTACAGTGCTCTGCACATAGTAAGTGCTCAATAAATACTATTGAATGAACGAATTGCCCCTTCCAACCTCACCTCGCTACTCTCATTCTAAAATCCAGCCTGCACACTTTGCTCCTCGAATGCTGATCTTCTCACTGTACCTCATTCTTGTCTGTCTCGCTGCTGACTGCTTGCCCACTGCTTGCACACACCCCTCCCTCCTTATATACAACACCCCCCTCCCCACCCCCTTCTTCCAAAGCCTTATTGAAGGCACATCTCCTCCAAGAGGGCTTTCCTGACTAAGCCTTCCTTTTCCCTTCTCCCACTCCCCTCTGTCAACCTGACTTCCTCCCTTTATTCATCCCCCCTCCCAGTACGTAGGCACATATCTATAATTCATTTATATTAATGTCTGTCTCCTCCTCTAGGCTAAAAGCTCGTTGTGTTCAGGGCATATTTCTGTTTATTGTTGTAATCTCCCAAGCGCTTAGTACATTGCTCTGGACACAGTAAGTGCTCAGTAAATACGATCGACTTATTGACTGACAAGGCTCACTATCTCCTTTCCTCCTCCCACCTCCACTATTACCACTTCATACACCTTGTCAGACAATTAACCATCATAACTATCTTAATCAGGAGAGGCATAGAGAAAAAGTCTGAAGGAAGACAAATAGCATGTCTGAGACATGCCTTCCCTGGCTGGAAGCCTAAAAAGATGAAAATCCTTAGCAAATGAGGAAATCCTGCCAGCACCAACATATCAGCATCTGTGTTTGTTTAAAAAAACAACAACACACACACACATAAAGAGTGTGATTTTTGTCTTTTCATGGGACATTCTGGTCCAAATTCTGCTGTTTGGCTGTCCCTTGGAAACCTCAAGAGAGTCCGTAACCTGTGAGGGAGTTCCATGGAGCCAAATTTCCCTCTGGGAATTGAAATTTCCAATGATAATTGACATAATGAAGACAACAATAGTCAAATGTAAGATATTTGAAATACTAAAGATAATCCAAAATTTCGGATCAGGGGAAGAGAAGCACCTGAGTGTGGAAAAGCCCCATCGGTCGATCCTGGGTTTAGATGCCTTTTCTTCTCCAAGTCGGGTAACCGTGATTGGGAGACATGGACATTTGTGCCAATAGGTCTAAAGGCTGCTGCTTCAGCTAAGACGTTTGAGAGTGGCAGGGCCCTCTCCATGGGGCTGCCTTCAGCCCACATCGCTCTCCCAAGCACTTAGTACAGCATGGCCAAATGGAGAAGGCATTGAACTGGGAGCCATAAGGCCTGGAATCTATTTCCATTTCCAACATTTGCCTGATTTGAGATCCTGGGCAAGGTGTTTGACTTCTCTGTGTCTCGGTTTCTTAATAATAATAATAATAATGTTGGTATTTGTTTAGTGCTTACTATGTGCCAAGCACTGTTCTAAGCGCTGGGGTAGACAAAGGGGAATCAGGTTGTCCCACGTGGGGCTCACAGTCTTAATCCCCATTTTACAGATGAGGGAATTGAGGCACAGAGAAGTGAAGTGACTTGCCCACTGTCACACAGGTGGCAGAGCGGGGATTCAAACCCATGACCTCTGACTCCAAAGCCCAGGCTCTTTCCACTGAGTCACGCTTTCCTCTTCCATAAAATGAGGAGAAAGTATCTGTTCTCATTCCTTCTTAGACTAAGCCCCATGTGGGGCAAGGGACTGTCTGAGATTTTCTTCTGCGTTCCCCCCTGTGTTTAGTACAGTGCTGAGCACATGATGATGGCATTTATTCAGCTCTCACTATTATTATTCTAGTTCTCTGCCTAGAGAGATGCTCAGTATATACTATTGATTAAAATGGACTAACCCAGAACCAAGGTTGCCCTGATTGAGGCATGTTACCAATCAGTGTATTCACTGAGAGCTTACTGTGTGTAGAGCACTGTACTAAGCACTTGGGAGAGTACAGTTTAACAGAGTTGATAGACATATTCCCTGAAAGTTGTCCATGAGGTAGGAGATATTGCCCAGTGAGTCCCTCTAGAAGGAAGTTGGGGTGTTGGGAAGCCCGAGTCTTCTGAGAACCTTTTCTCCTTAAAAGAGTGGATTTTCCTCTTTGTCTTTGTATCCTAAATCCCCTTTCCCCAGGCCCTGCAGAGTGTGAACAGCATTCTATTTGCAGGCCTGACCGGAGGGAGGCCTTAGCGCTAAGCATGTGCTCTAAAAGAGTGTCCTCAGTTCCCCCAACAGTGAAGCGTGGTCACCCCGGGCCATTACAAGGGTATAAATTGTAGCCAGCATAGATTTTTGAAAATAAAAAAAAAACCATAATGTTTTATTAATGTAGCAGTAGATGGGGTTAAAATTATTTTTGGCATCGCTTCTGGCCTCCGAGCCCTACAATGTGAAAACATCCAACCATCTCAATTTTCAGGACACTGAGAAGAAAAAAGGCCTTTCCCATTTCAGTTGGTTAGCCCTGGCACTTATCTGCTGTGATCAGATATTATTCATGTCGTGAAAGGGGCGTGTTACCCTGGAATACTCTGTGTATTTTCATTAGGAGCTCAGCTAATGCTTTTCAAACTGCACACACAGACTGACCTACATCCCTGCTCCCCTCTGAAAGAAATAATAAACAACACTTAAGAAGCCCCAGGCTCTGGGCCTTGAAGAAAGACCCCACGTTTGGACTTCTGCTGGACCTCGTAGGTGCCGGCACAGGGTGGGTGATGAAGGACTATTAGCCCCGTGGGGGTGTCTATCTGTGGAGGGGAGCATATCGGTTTTGCCCCTACAGTGATCGGGGGCGGGCTCCCTGCCTCGCTCACCCCAGGTCTCTGACAACATGTAAGCAGCAGGCTGAAAAGAGCCAAGGAATCATTTGAGTGACTGTTTTTTGGCCTTGAAGTCTGCCTGTCCTTTCTCTGACAAGATCCATTCCCTTTCTAGCCCCTCACACAAATGAAGAGCTAGGACTTCTGGGCCTCGGATTCTCCAGCTGTATGGTGTGGCTCGCTCAGCGTCTCTGACTTCACATGGGCATTTCTGCCACGGTGTGTTGTGTGAATAGAGGCAGCTCCACCTCTGTAATGTCACTCTATTCAGGGTCACTCGCCTAAATTAGTAATAATAATTGTGGTATTTGTTAAGGCCCTACTATGTGCCAAGTGATATACTAAGCCCTGGGGTAAATACAAGGTAATCAGGTTGCCTTAGATTCTTATCTGAGGAGGAAGAACGGGTATTTTAATCCTCATTTTACAGATGAGAAAACCGAGGTACTGAAAAGTTAGGTGACTTGTCCAAGGTCATACAGCAGGTAGTGGCTGTGGTGGAATTAGAACTCAGGTCCCCTGAGTCCCAGGCCCATGCTTTTTTCACTAGGCCACACTGAATTTCCAGATAGGAGTGATAGTGGGCAGCATGGGAGGAGGCTACCTGTTTTTCTGGAGTTCTTCTCATGCTTTGAGACCATGAGGAATGAGACCTGAGGGTCTCAGTGGGACCTGGGTTCAGCCCCAGCTCTGCCACCTGCTCTGTCTGTGACCTTGGACAAGTCATTTCACTTCTCTCGGTCTCAGTTTCTTCCTCGGCAAAAACCTGTTCTACCTCCTAATTTAGCCCCATCCTACATGGAGCTTACCGTCTGTGTCCAACCTTATGATCTTCTGGAAGCAGCGTGGCTTAATGGAAGAACCATAGGCTTGGGAGCCAGAGGTCGTAGGTTCTAATCCTGGCTCCGCCACTTTTCATCTGTGTGTCTTTGGGCAAGGCACTTAACGTCTCTGTGCCTCAGTTACCTCATCTGTAAAATGGGGATTAAGACTGGGAACCCCACCTGAGACAATCTGATCACCTTGTATCTACCCCAGTGCTTAGGACAGTGCTTGGCACATAGTAAGTGCTTAATAAATACCATCATCATTATTATTATCTACCCCAGCTCTTAGCACAGTGTTTGGCTCACAGTAAGTACTTACCAAGTGCTACAGGCGACAACGTTTTTGTTTGAACAGTGCGGCTGGGTCTGTGGGTCTTGCGTGGGCTTCTTCACCCGCATACTCAGTTGTAGGTGAACTTCACCATCAGGGAAGGACAATTTTACAGTGGGATAGGTGGGTAGGGTCTTTCCACTTATTGTTTTTCTGGCCCAAATGGCTGCCTCTTGGTTCTCCTCCCTATCTTGCGAATCTCCTATTGAGCATTCCCCCACAACGTAATGATACAAAAGTAGTTCACCTGGGAAAATATGGCCTGTGACAAATGTCTTTTTTCAGTCAAATTTTTCAAAATTCTTACTTAAGTGTTCATTCAATCCCTGCCTTCTGTTCAAGACACTTGATGTGGCTTCATCGCAAAATGGTAGGATGTTCAAGAATCATCAGACCGCCAAATAATTCTTCAGAATTTAGTTTTTGCACATTTGTATACGATGCCGTAGAAAATCGTTTACCTTTCATGTCATCAGGAGCTAGTGTGGCCTTATGGAAAGGACATATGACTGGGAGTTGGGACACCTAGATTCTCCACTTTTCTGCTGTGTAACCTAGGGTAGGTGACTTTATTTCTCTGAGCCTCAGTTTTCTCATCAATAAAATGGGGCTAATAACTGAGTTGGTCCAAGTGGCAAGAAAACCAGGGCCCAAGCCAAATCGTAGCTTAAGCAGAGAGTGTCCTCTGTCACATTTTGATGATCCAGGCTGCAGCCAAATCCATTTTAGTATCTTCTATTTGCAACAGTAACTGTTCCAGTCATCGTACCACACCAATTCAGTGACTTTCACCCAAATGTTGTACACAATTGTTTTGTTAGATCAAGTGGGATAAAAATGGGTTTTGTTTCTCAAACAATAAATTGATAATTCACCGTTCATTGAGTAGGGCAGAGAGAAGAGTTAGCTTGACAGCTGGATGATTGGAGTCCAAATCATGGTCACCAATCCTATCTTTCACTGGAAATAGGATTGAACTGTATATGTCCAAGCATGTAGAAGAATAAATAGAACAAAGCCATAGTGGTTATTTTTAAACATGAAAGAAAGAACTGGAGAAGGGACATTAGACTCTTAGAGTTTAGGCGTAAACTGACACCATGGACATGTGAGGACTAGAGTAGAATACTTGTGATGGACTAAATATAGGCACCACAGAACCAGCGGCATGCAAGGCCTGAAATGAAATGTTTCAGCAGAGCCAATAAACCGACAGCACAGAGGGTTGGCCCCAAGTTGCAGCGAGGTAAAAATGTCTCTTACTGACTTTGAAGGAGACTTAACCAATCTGGACCCAAGATAGCAACTTTCAGGTAGTTTCGTACTTAAATTGCAAACATGCTTTTTGGTTGTTGAAAACAGAGGCTTTGTATATAGCAAAACAGTTTGTATCTGAGCAACAGCATAAGCTCTGAAGTTTCTCGACTTGCTCGTGTTTCTGGAGCATAAAGATGATTTCTTACAGCCACGTTCCCTACATGTGAATTGTTTGTTCCCAGATTTGAACGGTTGAAACACAGGTCCTTTGAAAAGGGCCTTTCTTCATAAATTTTAATCATGTCCTACATATAGGAAACCAGACTTAAGGAATATACACACTCCATAAGTTGCTAGTCATCTAGACTGTGAGCCCCATGTGGAACAGGGACTTTGTATGCCCTAATTAACAAGTATCTAACCCAACACTTAGTACAGTGCTTCCAAAATAAACCCCTTTATTGGTATTTTAGTAATAGTGAGTATTATGGTGTTCAAACAATTTTCTCAACTCCCTTACTGTCACTCATTTGTATTGGAGTGCTTGTGTATAGAGCACTCTACTAAGCGCTTGAGAGAGTATAACCCACAATGAGCTTCTGTGGGACACTTTATTTGTTCATTCAGTCATATGTGAGTGCTTACTGTGTGCAAAGCACTATACTAAGCGCTTGGGAGAGTACAATACAACAATAAACACAGGCCCTGCCCATAATGAGCTCACAGTCTAGAGGGGGAATTACAGTTACGATGGTAATTATCAAGTAGTTAGTATGGTGCTTTGCTCTCAGTAAGCACTCAATCATACCATGCATTGATTGATTAAGGGCTTACTATGTCCCAGGCACTGTGGTAGATATAAAATACTCAGTGTGGACACAGTCCCTCCCTCACACAGGGCTATGTCTGGAAAAAAGGGAGAAGAGGTGTTTAATCCCCATTTTACAGATGAAGAAACTGAGGCACATAGCAGTTGATGGACTTACCCAAGGTCTCACACAGCAGACAAGTGGTGGAGCTGGGACTAGAACCCAGGTCTCTTGATTATCAACCCTGTGCTCTTTCCATTAGGTCACCCTGCCCTTCTTCAGGAACACTACTTGTTTGTTTTCAAGCTACCCACTGAATTCACCTTGCATTTGGCCCCATTGGCACCTGGCTAAGTGACAAAATTAGAGTTTTTCAACCGGAAAGGCACTCAGGGCACGACTGGGCCTTCGAGGTCCTGCAGGCTAAAGAAGGGCTCGTCTGCCACTTACCCACTGCGTGTCACCAGACACTGGCGCAGCCCTAGCTTCCGAAAGATGTCCACCACCGTTTCCATGGGGGTGTGATCCGTGACGGTGAAGGGGCTCAGGTTGAGGATGCGGCGCAGCTTCAGAGGGTGGGGGCTGTTGGCGGCCAGCTCGGGGGGGTCTTCTGTGAAATACATGATGGAATTGCTCACGATGCCATCCTGTCGCTGCCTGGCATTCTCTGGGTAACAAGAGACTAGATTAGTCACTCCTTGCTTCCGGTTCCCCTTCCGTAGCGGCAGAGGAGAGGAGCTGGTAAGCAGACTGCGTGTGGTTCCTGCTTTTATTTGAGCAATCGCAAAAAACAATCTTGCTTGCTGAAAAAAGATCTGTTGGGATGAGTTTCTCTGTCAATATTACTTCAATATCATGAAATGGAAAGCAGTGGGGCATAGTGGAAAGAGCATGGACCTGGAAGTCAGGACCTGGGTTCCCCGCTCTGCCACTTGCCTACTGTGTGACCTTGCGCAAGTCATTCAACTTTTGTGCCTCAGTGTCCTCATCTGTAAAATGGGGATTCAATCACACCGCCTTCTGATTAGACTGTGAGCCCTATACTGGACAGGGACGCTGTCCAACGTGATCTTGTACCTACCCCAGAACTTACTACCATGCTTGGCACATAACCAGTGCTTAATAAATACCATTGAGGAAAAAAATTAATTTTCAGATTCATCATCATCAACAGTGGAGTTAATCAACCGCCTACTGGCTGTGAAGTGCTTGGGAGAGCACCGCAAAAGTGAGACACGTAGTCACTGCTCTCCAGGAGTTGACAGTCTGATAGGGCAGTGAAACAAAAATTACAGTTAGAACAGCAAGAAATGGTAATAATAACTGTGGTATTGTTAAGCACCAAGCAGGCTACAGATCTAGCAGGATGTACTAGCTGAATAAATAACAATTAACGGACCAATTCAAAAAACAGTTGGAAGGAAAAAGAGGCAAAGCAGTTTTTATAAAAATCCCATGCATTTCCTCTCAGTGGCCTGGCTGTGATGTCAAACCACCTTCCTCTATTTCCAAGACAGTAGAGGTTGATGGGAGCCATCCAGACTATATAACTCCTCCTAAGAGAGGTGAGCGAACTGAACCCAGGCCCCAGGCTTCTGTTTAGAAAATCAGCTCTTCCAAGACACCGTATACAGTTGTCCTTCAGATTTAAAGAAGGCACTACTGATCAATCAATCAATTATTGAGCAATTGCTATGTGCAGAGCACTGTTTTAAGCACTGAGAGTACAATACAACAGAATTAGCCAACCCGTGTTCTGACCATATCTTTGCCTCTGAGTGCGTGTACAACTGGAAAGGCCTGGCAGAACTCAGAATCCCAGCCCCATTGCACATAAAAAAGGCAAAAAATATGTTCCTTGTGAACAGGGATTGTGTCTACCAAATCTGTTGTATTGGTAGTGCTTAGTACAGTGCTTGGCATTGAGGAAGTGCTCAATAAATGTTACTGATTGATCATCTGTGGCCATGGAAACAGACTCTGTGTGGCCCCTCATCAGCAGACCCTGTTGTGCCCCTAATTGACCTATATGCAGTATTGGACATGACTAGGTATAGAATGTAGGAGTATGACCTGTTTATTAAGAAGCTTCTGAATGGAAAAGAGTGATGATTGATATGTTTGACTCTTAGAACAAAGCCCTTACTCAACTCCATTAAACACCAAGTTCCTTCTTTGACCACAAATTCTCTCACCTCTCCTAAGCCAAAGAAACCAGCCCAGAAAGAATCTCAAGAAATAAACCACATGTTCTGAAGGACAATAATAATAATGGTATTAGTTAAGCAATTAACTATGGATCAAGCACTAAGTACTGGGGGTAGGTACAAGATAATAAAGTGAGGCACAGTCCCTGTTTCTCACACAGGGCTCACAGATAAAGTAGGAGGGAGAAAAGGCATTGATTGCTTATTTTACAGATGAGGAAACTGAGGCTCAGAGAAGTCAAGTAACTTACTCTAGGTCACACAGCAGGCAAGTGGCTGAGTTGGAATTAGACATCTCATCCTCTGACTCCCAGGCCCTGGCCTCTAGGCACACCCCTAGACTGTGCTGCTTCTCTGACACTCTACAGGAGCACTCCCAACCCAGTTACTTTCAAAGTTCCTGATCAAATACAGTACTGGGGACTCTGTATGGGATGAGGGGGAGATAGCAAATTTCAACAGGGATAAAATGAGGTTCCCTGATGCAGGTACATCTTTGGATTTTTCCCTTTACAAATGAGCAGCTTCTTGGCACCAGAAAGGAGAAGATTGAAACATTTGTATGATCAATTATCCTCCTCCTTTCTGCTGGAGCTTAGCGCAGACTCCAATCAGCCCATATAGATCCTACTGAGCATGAACCCCCGGGGCTGACTCAGTTTGGGAAGATTCAGGTGGTCTCGGCCTGTGTATCATAGCAGGGGAGAGAGAGAGGAAGGAAAGGATTATGATGCAGTTTTCAGTGTTCTTCCCTTTCAGAGAGACAAAACCTAAACAAAGGAAGAACACACAGGACGTGTGCCTACCTGCTACTGATCGCTGCCTCGGCTAGAGCTGAGACCATAGCGTCGTGTGCCACCTTGGGCTAGAAAGAGGTTGCCACGGGAGGTGTGTCCGTGGAACGTGTCGGTAGCTCCGTAGTCCGTGGGAGCTTTAGGAAGGGTGGAGTTGGGCTTCAGTGGGCAGAGCGTGACTGAATGCCTGTCGGCTGGGGCTCAGATGGCATGGGGCGCTGAAAATCCTGCCTGTGTGGAGCTCTCTTTATGCAAAGAACATAATGATTTAAAGGACCAAATCGAAGTAGGATTAACGGGAACTCGGGAAACGTAATTTAGTGGCGGCTGTTACTGCTGCTGCTGGAGGCCAGGATTCCAAATCACTTTTGAGTCATGAGGGAAACGAATCTATTAGTCTCCACATATTTCTCCAAGGCCCCCTCCCATCCAGATTCAGTTTCAAACTCTCCCTCGAGTGTTGGAAAAACTGTAGGCTGAGGCCAGCCCAAGCGTGGTTTCAGGGTCACTGGGCTGACTTTCTTAGCTTTTCAAGCTCTATCCATGGTTACCCCTTGACCATGGGGCTGCTCTGAAGCAATGAAAACAGGCTCCTTTGGACCAGGACACCTGTTCCTGTGATCTAATGGATCGCCGATGATGTGAACCGCCAAGAGGAGGGAGATAAAGAGACATGATTGGAGTCTGACTAAGGGGATTCCTGAGGCTTTGAGTCATGCCGGCTGGGGCCAGGGAGCGTTGAAGTGGGAGGGATTAAACAGCAAAGATTGATGCTCTCAACTGGAGGTTCTAGGAAGAAAGGTCTTGCTGGAAGGAGGGGTGTCTAATACCCGTCTTTGGGAACCTTCAGTCCATGCTTTGGATTGAGCACTTAGAATGTGCAGAGCACTGTTCTAAGCGCTTGGGAGAGTACAGTACCACAGAGTTAGTAGGCATGGTCCCTGCCCACAGAGAATTTACAATCTAGAGGAGAGGCTTTGTTTCTCAGAATAGACGGTGGGAAGCAGCGAGACTTAGCTGATAGAGCACTGGCACCTGGGAGTGAGGTGGCTTCGGTTCTAGGCCTGGGTCCATCACTTGTCTGCTCAGTGACCATGGACAAGGCACTTATCTGTGCCTCAGTTTCCTCATCTGCAAAAATGGGGATTAAATCCTGCTCCCTCTTACTTAGACTGTGAGCCCAGGGGGGGACAGGGATCTGTCTTGTGTCTACCCCAGTGCTTAGTAGAGTGGTGGCACAAAGTAAGCACTTAATAAGCACCATACAATGAATAAACAGGTTACTTCCTAGTTAGGTGTTGGGACTGAGAGCCTTCCAAACTGACCATATGGTGATGTTGCCTTGCTCCATTGCAGAATGGAAAGAGCCTGGGCATCAGGATCTGGGTTCTCATCCTGACTCCACCACTTACTTGCTGTGGCATTGAGCAAGTCACTTGACTTCACAGTGCCTCAGTTTCTTATGTAAAATGGGAATTCAGTACCATGAGTTCCATGTGGGAAGGGGACAGGACTGTGCCTGATCCTACTGTATTGTATCTAGCCAGGCACTAGACATGGTGCTTGGCACATGGTAAGCTTCACAAATATCACGATTATTATTAACAACCTTCACCTGCATATTCCCTGCCTTGATGTTCCTGTTGTCTTCCATCACCAGTCTGTCTACCTGTACCAAGGATAACTGTATATTTTTGGTTTTACTTTTGCCCTCATTTTTACGAGAAAGAAGAAAAGACCTCCCACCTAAGCCTCCCTAAGCTTCTCTGAGCATCGCTCTCCATAGTGGCTTACAGAATGGGAGGAGGTAATGTGTTG
Organism: Ornithorhynchus anatinus; assembly: GCF_004115215.2. Classification (NCBI taxonomy): domain Eukaryota; kingdom Metazoa; phylum Chordata; class Mammalia; order Monotremata; family Ornithorhynchidae; genus Ornithorhynchus; species Ornithorhynchus anatinus. Next base: position 20,945,685 of record NC_041742.1, on the reverse strand, counting down.
CTGGGGTCGAGAGATCCATACGTATTCTGTTCCCTAACCAGAGACTGTGCTCATCACCCTTTCCTGTTGCCTTGCCAGTGTGCTGTTGAGTAGAGGTGAGGAAATGTGTATGGCTCAGGGCAAACTATCCCTACTACTGCAAATACAACTTAAGCACTTGTCCGGCGTGTGGTAGGATTCTCTCTCTCTTCCCAACCTTAGAATGAAGTCCTAGGAAACACAGACAGCCACAGAGACATAGGTCTTGGCGACTGCACACTGGGCATTTATAGAGCCGGGGAGATGTTCCTACCCAGGATTTCAGCCTCCCTCAACAGTTTCCTCTCCGATCCCAAGGACCGCATCATTAACCTAGAGCAGGACAGTGGCATATTTTTTTTTAATGGTATTTAAGTGCTTGCTGAATGTCAAACACTGTTCTGCAGTGAACAGATTAGGTTGAACAGAGTCCCTGTCCCACATGGGGCTCATACTCTAAGTAGGAGGGAGAACAGGTATATCCCCATTTTACAGTTGAGGAAACTGAGGTGCAGAGAAGTTAAGTGACTTGCCCAAGGACACACAGCAAGCAGTGGGCACGAGATGGGATTAAAACGCAAGTCCTTCAGGCTCCTAGGCCCGTGCTGTATACACTATCCCATGCTGCTTGAATATAAATGTGTATAATTCTTCGCATGTGCCTTTTGCCTCAATCGAGGTGGCTCTCTCTTTGGAGGTTGGCAATTATGCGTCCAAATTTATTCAGATCTCCAGCTCATTCCCCCAACTGAGATATCACCTTTTAGTACCAATGACTGCCCAATTTCCATCCATATCAGCCACAGCCTGTTAAAAACAAACTTCTTTAAATTGGAATATATCACAGTGGAAAAAGAGAAGACTAAGGCTCCAAAAAAAGCCCCCTAAAATCTTGAGAGGATTTCTAATCCATTCCCTTGATTTTCTAGCAGAACCACTCTCAAACCACTTCAGACACAGCAGACAACTTTCTATTTTTATTTTACTGGCTTTCCCTACTCCTTAATTTGGAAGTCCCCATTGGGACGGGAACTGAGTCTAATCTGATTATCCACCCCATTGCTTAGCACAGTGCTTGTGTTGCGGGCAGGGAACATGTCTACCAACTCTATCATACTGTCCTCTCCAAAGTGCTTAGTTCAGTGCTCTGCATACAGTAAGCACTCAAAAAATTTCAATAAATATCACTACTGGATTGAGAATACATTTCCACCATCACTTTCAGAAATCCCTTCCAATACTTTGTCAAGGGACACCACCTGATTCTTTCTATGTTCCCTCATAGACCTTATTTCCCAACCCTAACAACCACTTAAATTCATTTGATATTGTTAATATGGCCAAATTTTTCAAAGAATCTAATTAATGTTCTTGTTTTTTCAAACCGATAGAGATTGACAGTTGTTTTTTTTAAATGGAGCTGCATTGATCAAAAATGGTAATGAATTCAGTAACTTCAACTTCAGTGCAGCTACATAATTGTACCCTTGCAGGCTTCCTATAGGTTTACTCAATCAGTGATGTTTATTGAGTGGTAACTGTGTGCAGAGCACTGGTACCAAACCCTCGGGAGAGTTTGGAAGAGTAAGTAAATGCCATCCCTGCACTCTCTTACACCTCTGATTTTCCTCCCTTAAAGTTGAAAATGGCAGGGAGCAGTTCCAGCCAAAACTAAAACTTAATTCTGGTCCCCAGTAATAGCCATGGAATTCTGCAGACGCAAAGTGTGCTGATTTCTACCATTTCATCAGGGTGGTAGAATTTCACTGTCTGTCTACACACAGATCAAGAAAAGCTTCTAGGATTACTCAGAGCAAAGCTTTCACACTGCCTTTTCACTAACAATGTTAATAGCTGGCTCAACATTATTATCTGTCTGATTGGAAGCTTAGAGATATTGTTTACACTGATTTCTCCCCCCACCACTTCAGACATTCCAAACCTAATTTCTGCTCTGCCATCAGCATCTAGTTCAAGATTCTTCTATAACAGCTTGCTGACAATTGCTATTTATTACTGTAGGAGAGCAATGAACTTGCATGGTAATTAGCCAGTAGCCTCTTTTTCTGGGCAGGCGTATAATAATAATGTTGGTATTCGTTGAGCTCTTACTATGTACAGAGCACTGTTCTAAGCGCAGGGGTAGATACAGGGTAATCAGGTTGTCCCACGTGAGGCTCAAAGTCTTAGTCCCCACTTTGCAGATGAGGTAACGAGGCACAGAGAAGTGAAGTGACTTGCCCACAGTCACCCAGCTGACAAGTGGCAGAGCCGGGAGTGGAACCCATGACCTCTGACTCCCAAGCCCAGGCTCTTTCCACTGAGCCACGCTGCTTCCTACACAATGAATAGTTGATTCTGTGACATTTACTTATATATTTTCAATTTTTTTTAATTGCAATTCTTATTTTAAAACCTGAATGGGGACAGTAATTAGCTTACTGGGTTCCAACTGAAACAGCAACCTAAAAAGAACTAAGGTATAATTCTACTTTGTTTCCAAATAGCATGAGACTGGGAGTCAGAGAACCTGGGTTCTGATCCCAGCACCACTCTTGTCTGCTGTGTGACCATAGGCAAGTCACTTAATTATCTCAGTTTTTTAATCTATAAAATTGGGACTAAATCGTACTCCCTTCTACTTAAACTTTGAGCCCCATGTGGATCAGGGACTGGGTCTGACCTGAGTGTCTTGTATCTGCCTTGTGTTTAGTACAGTGCTTGGCACATAAGTGCTTAAAGAAAATTATTATTATTAAGAGTAGTGGTTCCTGAATCTGTAGGTGACTTGATTAGAACTCATGACCTTCTCACTCCCATTTACAGTAAGTGCTAAGCAGTGCCTGATGCCTGATAATCAGAGTGGACAGTCTCTATCCCACACGAGACTCTCTCATTTTAATGGAGAGGGAGTACAGGTATTTAATCCCCATTTTTTAGTTGAAGAAACCGAGGCCCAGAGAATTTAAAACAGCTTGCCCAAGTTCATACAGCAGGCAAGGGCAGTGCTGGAATTAGACCCCAGGTCACCAGTCCTGTGCTCTATGCATTAGACCCCGCCGCTTCTCAAGTACCCAGATTAATTATCTAGGTGGCAACCAAGTCACCCAAGAAGACGTTCCCCTTGTGCCTGATTCCCCCCCCACCTCCATTTCTGGCGGTCCCTAGGAGAAGCGGAACTGTTCAGTGTGGGTTATAAAGGGATAGAGATATAGAAGCTCACTCGAGCCGCGTACAAAGATGTGAATTAGAGAAGCAGTGTGGCTCTGTGGAAAGAGCACGGGCTTTGGAGTCAGAGTTCATGAGTTCAAATCCCAGCTCTGCCACTTCCCAGCTGTATGACTGTGGGCAAGTCACTTAACTTCTCTGTGCCTCAGTTATCTCATCTGTAAAATGGGAATTAAGACTGTGAGCCCCACGTGGGACATCCTGATTCCCCTGTGTCTACCCCAGCGCTTAGAACAGTGCTCGGCACATAGTAAGCGCTTAACAAATACCAACATTATTATTATTAACATTATGAATTAGACAAAAGGGTCTTTGCCATCTGAGTCAGTTTTCCAAACCATGCATCTTTCTGAGCAACGGCCATTAAAAACAGAGATCGGTGACAGACATCTCTTTACTCACTTATGGCAAGAATCAGTTCCCTCCTCTGAGCGAAGCCAATGAGGCGCTCGGAATCTTTGGAAACGACCACGGGAAAGCCGTTGTAATCCGTCTCCTTGATGAGCGTCTCCACGTCCTCGACCGTCATGCCATCCTGAGTCAGGACGGACAGCGGAGGTTCCCCTCGCCTTGGCCTCATGACATCCGTCGCCAGAGTCCTGTGGGTGAACTCATCCTTCACATCCAGGAACGGGTACCCATTCAGGTGGATGTGGGCCTCGTAGATGCCTTCCTTGCCAAACGCATCGGCGACCCATTTGCTGGTCACGGCGGCCGCCATGAGGGGGACGATGTACTCCAGACCGCCAGTCAGCTCGAACATGATCACCACCAGGGAGACGGTCATTCTGGTCACTCCACCTGCCAAGGGAAAGGTGATTCAGATGGCAAAATGCCCTCACTGCCTCTCTCCCCCCGATCCATCCACTGAGGCCCTTTATTGAGCACTTATCGTCTACTAAGCGCATGGAAGACCTCAGTTGAGAAAGGGTCTGAACTATGACCACTCTCACCCTTGCTGTTCCATGTTCTACAGGGGAAAAAATATCACTTTTAATGATTGTAATTCCATGGATATCGTGAGGGCAGGGACTGCATCTACCAACTCTCCTATGTTGTTCTTACCCGAGCACTTAGTACAGTGTTCTGTACATGGTAAGTGATCAACAAATACCGTTGACTCATGGATTGAAAAGGCAGAAAACCACTCTCAAGATGGAATGATATCACCCCAGGAGAACAGCGTGTCCATCTGGTATTGAAGCAGTGTGGGCTACACTCCAGTTTCAGTGATCCATGATCCTGATGCCATGACAGTAGCTCAACACCAGCATAAACGAGAATAATAATTATAGTACTCGTTAAGTGCTTAGTTTATGCCAAGCACCCTTCTAAGTATCCGGAGAATACAAGTTAATCTGGTTGGACACAGTCCCCGTCCCAGCTGGGGCTCACGCTCTTATCCCCATTTTACAGATGAGGTAACTGAGGCCCAGAGAAGTGAAGTGACTTGCCCGAGGTCCCACAGCAGACAAGTGGTGGACCAGGGATTAGAACCCATGACCTTCTGACTCCCAGGCCTGTGCTCTATCCCCTAGGCCACGCTGCGTCTCACAAAGACCCTTTCTCCATTTCTGCTCCCGCCGCCCCTGTACCTAGGCAGGCCGCAGCTCCCACCATTGCATAAAGTCCTGGAGTGACGCAATCGGCCCCCGGTCTACACCAGTTCCTGAAGATGATCCAGTCGTGGTGGTGGTAGGCCAGCTGCTCCACGGCGATCCCCACCATCCTTCCAGCCATGGCGCCTACCGCCATGCTGGGAATGAACAGGCCCGAGGGAATCTTCAAGCAAACACAGAAAAAAGAAACAGGTTTAGGTGGAATGAGGCTTGTTTCTCATCGAGCTCAACCGATGGCCATCAGCCTTAATGCTCTGGAGGCTGAAACCAGATTCCTCCATCTATAGGTGACATCCTTCTTAGGGTGTCTGCCGCCGTATCCCGCAGCCTCCCCTCCTCGCCACCAGTTTTAAGATGGCAGATCAGTAAAGGGTCAGAAAACGTGTCTTCCTCTCTCCTAGGCATTGCTACCCAGTGCTTAGTACAGTGCTTTGTGCCCAGAAAGCACTCCATAAATACTATTACTCCTCCTCCCCGTTTATGCAAAATGGGATGCCAGGCATAAAGGTGGGGTAAATGATTTTAAATTCTGGGCATCTGCTGTTTCCCCTCCCTCCAGCTCATTGGTCTTCAAAATTTTATTCTTCTTGAAGGAGTGGATTTTTGTGTTTTCATTTCCTTTCATTCAAAACCTGGCCCAGATTTGCCTGCTAAGGGAACGATAATCCCAACTGCAAATAACACGGAGAAAATGAGTCTCCAGCATATGAGCTCCTTTACTGTGCTATCTCTCCCCTCTCAGGGTCATTTCGATTAGAATTTAAAATTAAACGCCAAGCTCGGTATGAAAATGGAAACCAGAAGCCCGTGACTGCTCGCAGGTGAAATAAAGCAGATCGTTGCTTCATTTTGGCTGTCACAGGTGGGTCAGGAAGCTCTATGAAGCAGAACTTTTCTCTTTGAGAAGTGATCATTAAGCAATAGTTGGAAAAAAGTGAGACGAAAGATCCTTCTCAGCCTACTGGGGTCAAGTCCATTTTCCCTAAATGAAGAAGAATATTTTCCGTGAACTCCATGTGGGACAGGGACGGTGTCTCACTCACATTGCAACTACTCCAGTGTTTCGTGTAGTGTTTTACCCATAGTCAACACTTAACTTATCCAACTGGTGCCATGAAAATTCAAGCAATAGGATGATTATTGCTGTTAACTGGGGAAGGCAACCAGTTTTTGAATCAAATGCTTTATATTTTGGTGTTCTGTCTTGCTTTATCTAAAAAACTAGCCTAGAATTTGAAGCAAGCATCAGATTTGCGACACCCCCATTCCAAAAGCATTTTGTGGCTGTTGGGCCCCAGTCTTTAACCATGCTCACAAGGCCACAAAGCAAAACCACCTCTGCATTTGGTTTCCCATCTCTGATCTTAGAGGCCCAGATGATTGGAAAGAAATGGTGCTTCCAGGGGCCGCATCTTTCTCCACAGTTAATTTTTATCCTGTGCAACTCAAATGAAGGTGCGGTGGCTTTTCTGGAAAAGCTAACTCACCACTGTTCTGGGGATATTAAAATAAATCACTTGACTGTGCATTGCACAGTCTTTAGAGGCTTACACAGCTATTAAGTAAAATGCACTATCCCATCTTTAAAGGTAGCAATTTTGGTGTTTGGTTGATTTTTTTTTTTCTCCCACACGCATTCCATTGCATTTATCTATCCTTATTTAAAAAAGGAAACAATGCCTCAAAATAGAAAAAAACAGTAAAATCTCAAATGGATTTATGCAGGAGAAATTATTTGACAGAGCGTTTTTCTTTGAGGGCTTATTGTTAGAAGTTTATTCTTGAAATGGTTTTAACAAAAGAGAAGAAAGAATTCTTACTAACAGGAAAAAAACCCCCAAAAAACAAAGAAGAAAGCCTTTCTCTGGCTGCTTAAGCAAGAACAACAAAAACTGGTTCTCTGCTGATGACTGCCTCGGGCCTCATATCTCCCAGGCTTTGCCTGTCAGTGAGTCATTTACGGAGTTAAACCCTTTCCCTCCCTGCTCAGCTAATGTCTGCAGAAGCTGTGCTCATATTCTCCTCCGGTTGGGGCTGGGGCTGCAGACCAGGGGAGCATCCTCTCATCCACTGCAACGCTTTCCCACCCCTTCTCATGACCTATGACCTGACATTGAACATTCATGGTAAGGTGTTGAGGAGGGATTCTCTCTTCTGCTTTCTCTTTGTCCCTACTGACTTAGCAGAGTCAGAAATCCTCAGCAATCAGGGCCAGGGAAAGCGACTGGGTGGGGAAAAAAAAAGCACAAAGAAGAAAATGAGGAATAAAAAGCAGAAGAAAGTAGGGTGGGTAATAATGAATAGCTGCCTTCTGTGGCGATGATATTAAGCTGGGTATGTGGGACATCGTGTGAGGTGAAGGGGCTGGTGGGTAATGCGCCATTTCTCACTGATTTGTTTAAGACTTTAGGCAAAGTAAAACATCTTGACCGGTTTTTCCAGTAGAAATATGACTGTTACTGACTGGGAGAAGCGGCATGGTCTAGTGGAAAGAACAAGGGCCTGAGAGTTAGAGGATGTGGGTTCTAATCCCGACCCTGTCATGTGCCTGCTGCGAGACCTTGGGCAAGTCACTTCTGTGCCTCTGTTTCCTTAACTGTAAAATGGGGATTAAACACTTGCTTTCCCTCCTACTCAGATGGTGACCCCCATGTGGAACAGGGACTGTGTCCACCCTGATTATCTTGTATCTACCCCAGCCCTTCGTACAGTGCTTGGCTCCTAGTAAGCACTTAACAAAACCCACAATCATTATTAATACCACTCTCTGATTCCTTCTAAAGGAAGTTAGCTAATGAATTTAAGGAGAAATCTAGAGGTGGTGGCAGTATATCCTGGGGCTCTCAATACCGGATTCTCCCTGGCAGGATTCCAGTAATAATAATAATAATAATACTATGGGCCAAGCACCATAATCGGCATTGTGATAGACACAGGATCATCAGGTCTGACAAAGTCTCTGTCCCACATGGGGCTCGCAGTCTAAGTAGGGGGGAGAACAAGTATTGAATCCCCATTTACAGATGAGGGATCTGAGGGCCAGAGAAGTGAAGTGACTTGCCCCAGGTCAGTCAGCAGGCAAGTGGCAGAGGCAGGACTAGAACCCAGATCCTCTGGCTCCCAGGCCCATGCTCTTTAATAATAATAATAATAATGGTATTTGCTAAGCACTTACTATGTGCCAAGCGGTAGGCTATGCTGTTGGGCCATTCTGGGTAGGTTTTCTGTGTAGCGCTAGCATAATGGTAAAATGGAACATTCCCTTTCCCCATCCTCCTCAATGCAGGCGGGGAGACTCGGCCTCATTACGGAAGTGGCAAGCTAAGAATCCCCCAAGTAGAGGGTGTCTTGCTTCTTGTGCCGTACGTTAGCGAGCAGACATCCTAGAGCCTAGCAGTGCGTTGTCCGTCCTTTCTCCGACGGAGGGCGGCCCGTGGGCCACCTGAGCCTCAACCCTCCCCTTCCCCTCACCCCCTTCATCCCACCTCCTTACCTTCATGCCGAAAGTAAATATGGTGATGACGATTTTGAAAACGAGAGCCAGAGCCAGCTGCCACATGGCCGTGTAAACGCCGACCCCGGCCGGTCGGTCCGGGATGTCGTCGACGGGCCGGGTCATGTTGGGGTCGGTGATGTAGTCGCAGAGCTGAGAGGACTCCAGGGCCCCGCAGTCGTTGAAGAGCTCGGAGATGAGCTCGCTCGTGCTCTGCCGGGTGTAGGGGTTGGGGTAGGCGACAAGGGCCGTGATGGCCGTCACCACGATGACCTCGAGCACCGGATACTTGCCCAGGCGGGTGGTCTTGCGCCGCCTACACCAGGCGATGTTACAGCGGATGAATAGCGTCCCCCACAGGCCCCCAAAGACCCCGAGCAGGATGAAGGGGAAGAGCTCCGCCATGTACCAGGGGGTGTGGTATTCCACGTAGAAGAGGACCAGGCGGCTGTTCCCGAAGGGATTGATGGATCTTAGGGTAAAGGCGGCGACCAGGGCGGCGAAAAATGACCTCCAGAGGGTCTTCAGGGGGAAGTAGTAACTGACCTAGAACCAGTAAAGAGGCAAGAGGAGGTGAGCCAAGAGCAGGGGGCAGATCCGCCAGCACAATCCTCGTCTCCTGAAACCCGGCCCAGGTCCTCCTCTCCTCCTCCATCCTGGGCTTAGTGTTCAGGAAATTCTCTCGGTCCCAGAGAGCAGCAGATGGTTCTCTTAAATTAAACCACATTTGACTCTCGATAAAATTCAACATGAAAAATATGTTGCTCTCTGCTAAACCGAACTCATCTCACAGGGAACCCTGCAAGGCCAGAGCGGGAGTTTATTCACTGCTTTTTGGAATGAAATGGCAATCAGAGGGGAGCACCAAACCACCATTTTGTTATGCACTGGAGGAAAAATAGCCTGAGTTTTTACAACACAGCTGTCTGCTGGGATCCCCAGTAGAGCCGAAAAAACAGAACGAGCACCAAACAGCATAGGGAACGGCTTTTATTTTCATGACATCGAGACTGGAATCAATCCCGAGAGCTATTTTCCTTTGATGAACTCGGCACTGAGAAACAGGGTGGGCCTCATGATGGAAATCAACCCATTAAGTGGTATTTATTGAGCTCTTACTGTGTGCAGAGCACTGTACACAAAGAACAGAGTTGGTAAACACGTTCCCTGCCCGCTACGAGGCACTAGACTGTAAGTTCGTTGAGGGGCAGGGAATATGTCTGTTATATTGTGCTCTCCCAAGCACTTAATACAGTGCTCTGTGCACAGTAAGCACTCCATAAATGCAGTTGACTGACTCACGAGGAGCTAAGCGTTTAGAGGTGGAAAGAGTACGGTCAGCTCCTAGTCAGCTGACCACTCTGCCACCTGTCTTTTGTGGGATACAGGGCAACTTACATCAGGCCTCTGTGCCTCAGTTTCCTCACGTGTAAAATGGGAATACGATACCAGCTCTCCCTTCTTCTTGATCTTGAGCCCCATGTGGGACAAGGACTGTGTCTCATCTGCGTGTATTTTATCTAACCTATTGTTTACCACAGTGCTGGGTACATAGTAAGTGCTTGACAAATACCTCAGTTTTTATTATTAATCCTTAGACAAGGATCCTGAAAGAGATGCAGCCTCCCTGAATAAGGCCAGAGGTTTAGGGTTTCTCAGTGCCCAGTATCGGGCTAGTACATTGTGGTATAGTGGATAGAGTACGGGCCCGGGAGTCAGAAGGTCATGGGTTCTAATCCCAGCTCCACCACTTGTCTGCTGTGTGACCTTGGGCAAGTCTCTTCACTTCTCTGGGCTTCCGTTACCTCATCTGTAAAATGGGGATTGAGAATGTGAACCCTACTTGGGACAGGGACTGTGTCCAACCTATTTTGCTTGTATCCACCCCAGTGTTTAGTACAGTGCTTGGCATATAGTAAGCACTCAACAAATGCCACAATTATTATTCTTGAGGGTCTGAAAGGCAGAATTTAGAGATGAGGGTTTCATTGCTGCAAAAACAATTAAAGAAAAAGGTCTTGCGTCCCTTCCCCCACTCCCCCTGCCCAAAAATCCTCATGGACTCTCCCCAAGTGCCCACTTACCTCTTCCAAGCTGAAGAGAACCCCCCCAATCGGCGCACCAAAAGCGACAGAGACCCCCGCAGCCGCTGCAGCTGAAAGTACCTACAACAGAAACATCTGTACTTGAGTCCTCGAGGCCCAGTGAACCTTGTACGGCCACGCACACCAAATGCAAACCCGGCCCTGCTCACCTCTCTCCTCTTTCCCTCGTTCTTGCTGTACTTGGAGAATAGGCTGCTGAAAAAGTTCCCACAGCAACAGGCCACGTGGACCAGGGGCCCCTCCTTCCCGAGGCTGAGGCCGGAAGACACCACTAGCACCAGAGTGACCGTTTTGATTAATAGAGTCCACTTCCCTAAGTAGCCCCTTATAATAAAGCCACTTAGGATGGTCTTTATCTGGAAGACAAGAGGGTGAGAAATACACTACTTCAACTCCAAATAGAGGAAGATTGCCAAGCCTTGAAGGTAAGTGCACGACCCAGGGGGAGAAAGAGAGATCTTTGGGTAACTGATTTTAGAACTCAGGGATAGCCGAGCACTGGAAATGCACCTGAGCACAGAAGTCATAGTTGTGGAAATGGTGGAGAAACTATGATTTTTGAGGCAGTCCGATTTCTGTAGTCTACAGACAAGGGGGCTATTCAGAGATGGATCAGATACCATTTGAATTTTTCAAGCAAGATGGACTTCTAGCTTGTCACTGAAATAAGCAGAAAATGGAAAGGATGTTCATCTTTAACCTAAGTGTTTCAGAAGCTGCAAGCTTCCCTGTTTTCCTCTGATGGCTTCTAGGGTGTCGTTGACTCATTTCTGGGCTACGTGGAGCATGCATGATATATATGATCGCTACTCCCCCCGGCCACTGGCCCTTGAGCCTAGATGGTAAACAAAGCTTCTCTGGAGCTGCCCTCCAGGAGGCCAAGGCGAAGCTACTCACCTCTGGAATACCAGAACCGCAGGCATAAGGCGCAAACACTCGGACGAGGGAGACAGCCAGAAACGCAAAAGATAAGGCCCACAAAATGTACAGAAAGTAGTTCAGAATGTAAGCGCTCGCACCCTAAAGGGAGAAATAAAACCAGACAGGTCTTAGGCATGAGCAAGGCACTTAATACCATCTCTTTTAAGAGCAGAGGCCAGGGCTGGGGGGCGTTCAGCAGGTTTCTGCTCCCCTTCCTGCATAAACAAGAAAACTAATGTTAGTTTTCTCAACTGCTGCTATTAGTAGAGTGTGTGCAAACATATGACAGTGTTTGCACGTGAAACATGTGCGGCTGTGGGCAGGACTTGGTGGTACCAAAAGTGATTACTCATGTAGCTTGATTTAAATGTAAGACCTTTAATACTGGGGGAAGGGCAAGGCCAGAAAATTCTGCCTCTTACGAACTGAGCTTGTGTTTCATCAGCCATAGGGTTGAATTATCTTTTTCTCTCAGCTCTTGCTCCGGCTAGATCTTGGTTGATTCATTCATTCAATAGTATTTATTGAGCACTTATGTGCAGGGCACTGTACCAAGCGCTTGGAATGAAGTCGGCAACAGATAGAGACAGTCCCTGCCGTTTGACGGGCTTACAGTCTAATCGGGGGAGACGGACAGACAAGAACAACGGCAATAAATAGAGTCAAGGGGAAGAACATCTCGTAAAAACAATGGCAACTAAATAGAATCAAGGCACACACAGACAGCTTGGCAGGGAACCCGTGCCTGCAGATGAGAGGATTAGGGCCATAACTCAGTGCTTAGAACATTGCTTTGCACATAGTAAGCACTTAACAAATACCATCACTATTGTTATAACAGAAGACTCATGCTAAAAACAGTGGCATTTGTTCAGTGCTTACTCGATGCAAAGCATGGGGATAGATATACAGTCAGATTAGACCCAATCTCTGTCCCATATGGGGCATGCTATCTAAGTGGGAGAGAAGACAGATTTTAATCCTCACTTTACCGGTGAGAAAACTGCGGCCCGGAGAAGCTGTGACTTGCCCAAGGTCACACAGCAGACTAGAGGTGGAGCCGGGATTAGAAGCCCATTCTCCTGACTCCAAATCCAGAGCTCTTTCCCCCCCGCCGGATTCCCCACCACTCAGCCTTCCTCTCCCATCCCCCAAAACCCCTAAGTCTTATGCTGATCAAAAGTATGTGTTCTGTCACACTCCTGGGAGGTTTCTGAGGTAAATGTTTGGTCATTGCCTTAAGAAAAGTTCTGTTGCCCCGGGGTCCCATCAAGACAACTGGGTGTTGGCTGTGGGGAGAGGGGAAGAGCAGAAGTGTGTGAATCAGAGGGATGGGGAGAGAGAGGAAGAAGCCATGATGGAGTGTGTCTTCCATTATACTCTACTAGTGCTTAGCCGCATGCTGTGCACAGGGTAGGTGCTGAATACCGTTGAGCGATTGGTTGGTAACCTCTTCTCGAGTAAAGCTTTTTGGGTATCAAGGTTGTTCCCCTGGCTGGCTATCACCTACCTACCCATGGCCTTCTGCTCTACCTGGAGTTTGGGATAACCACAGTTGTCCTCTCCACAGGGCCCGTGGGTGCGGTCGCTTTTACCATTTTCAGTTGAATCCCAGGCTCCGCCACCCGAGCCACCAACTGAGAACCGAGAGCTTCCACGCAGGGCTGCAAGGCCCCCAAAGCTTGGCTTTCGGACTAATTTGTGGGCTCTAATCCCGGCTCTGCTACTTGTCAGCTGTGTGACTTTGGGCATGTCACTGAACTTCTCTGTGCCTCAGTTACCTCTTATGTAAAGGTCCCACGTGGGACAACCTGATGACCTGTATCTACCCCAGTGCTTAGAACAGTGCTTGGCACAGAACAAGCAATGAACAAATACCATCATTATAATTGATTTGCTCTTGAAGCCTGCCCCGGCCCCTTTTCATCCCTACATTCCAAATGAAAAGGTAGCTCTTATGCTCTTACACTTCTTCCTCCTTGAACATTTGGATTCAAAACACATCCATCCACCCATCCCTTTAGAGATCTGGTGTATAAGAATGCCAGATGCAAAAGAAACATATGATCACTCCCTCCCCTCCTCCGAGAGCTACCCTAGGCTTTATTTTTGTTTGAAAAAACAAGTTTTTATCGTCTCTCTATTGCTTAATACCAACCTGAAAATGGGTAGCAGCAGTATTTCCCCAGAACATAAAATAGATGGAAGAATGGAAAGTGAGGCATTTTCTTTTTCCATTGATACAAATCAAGAGTTGGATCTTGCTAGCCTACGGAGCTTTGGATGGAGTGTCAGATTTTATGATGCCAATGTAGTTTAAATGATTTGAACTGTTCTTGCCGCACAAAGCCTCAGGAAGGGGAAAAAAGAGGGTCCTTTGCAAAATGACAGATTACCTTCCAGATATCTGCAGATATGGTTGAGTCATTCAGGACTAAGAATGAAAAAGTCTGGATAGATTTAAAACTTCTCCCAAAATGGTTTTATGCAAGTTAGTCCTCAAGTTACCCCTAATGGGAATATTGGCAGCAAACTCCATTTCTTCTCTGGTCTGTATTCTCTCGGTGGCACACACATCCCGGTAGTAACTATCACAGTCTTCCCCTCTTCTGAAAGGATTGTGGAGATCTTTTCTGCGATAGACATTCTGCAGACTTTCCACCCTCCTTGTAGTGGGCACAAATGCTTTATCTCTTGGACAGCTTGAGAATGGGGCTCCAAAATATTTCTGACTTCTCCATTCTAGCCATCAATAACTTTTGACTACCTTCCATTCTGTCCTCCCAAGAGGAAGTGATTGCCTTAGTTCAGTAAAGCAACAATATAAGGCAGAAATGGGTCTTCAGAATAACCAAATCAACAGTTCATAAACCCTACCCAGGAGGGCTCCAGAGACGATCTAAATTTGATCTATCACTGTGGGAGGTCCCAGGGAAGGGGTTTCTGATTAGAATCGGACGGACTGGCAGGACTGAGGGTCCTATCAATTGTGTGGTGGAAGGGGAGCATTCTGGGCATTATAGTGAAAAGCGTCAAAAGCTTGCAAGTGGCATCACCAACCAAAGAAAGGAATAAGGGACATATGTTGCCTCCTCCTACATAGCTCAACTAGGTTTTCCCCCATACCCCTAACCGGGTTTCACCTTATTCATTTCAACCAGGTTCCCTTACCTCCGACTGATTCACCAAAAGCTCTGACCATTTCTGCCACTGGGGACATTTGTCCCTGTCGTCAAAAGTGGTCTCATTGGATGTCCAGCAACACTGCTCGTGACTGTACCAGAAGGCAGATAAACAGACGCCTTCTTTCAGGTCTGTCATCCAGTCCACAGCTAAATCTATAACTCCCGCCAAAGTGCCTGGAAAGGAAGCCATATATAGTAAGAAGGGTGAAAAAGATACCCTCATCATGGAAAAGCATTTTGCTAATGGTTCTTTGAGAAATACAACACTAAACATGAGAAGCAGCGTGGCCTAATGGATAGAGCACAGACCTGAGAGACAGAAGGATCTAGTTTCTAATCCTGGCTCTGCCTCTTCTCTGCTGTGTGACCTCGGGCAAGTCATTTAACTTGTCTGCCTCAGTTACCTCATCTGAAAGATGGGGATTAAGACCGGGAGCCCCATGTGGGACAGAGACTCTGTCCGACCAGATTAGCTTGCATCTACCCCAGCGCTTAGAAAAGTGATGGACACATAGTAATCGCTTAACAAATGCCATCATTATTGTGTTATTTTAAATTGATTGTGGTATTCGTTAAGTACTTAGTAGCTACTAGACAGTGGGGTAGTTTCAAGATCGGTCAATCAGTAGTATTTCTTGAATGCTTTCTGTGTGCAGAGTACTTTACCAAGCACTTGGGAGAGTACAGTACAACAGAGTTGGTAGACATGTTCCCTTCCATAACGCAATAATCAGGACAGACATAGAACCTGTCACACATGAGGTTCACAATCTGAGGGAGAGGGAGAACAGGTATTTCACCCCCCATTTTACAGATGAAGAAACCATGGCACAGAGAAGTTTTAAGTGACTAGCCCAAGGTTACCCAGCACAACAGGCAAGTGAGAGTTGGGATTAGAACCCAGCTCTCATTCATTCATTCAATAGTATTTATTGAGTGCTTACTATGTGCAGAGCACTGTACTAAGCACTTGGGATGAACAAGTCGGCAACAGATAGAGACAGTCCCTGCCGTTTGACGGGCTTACAGTCTACTGACTTGCAAGTCCATGCTCTCTCTTCTTGGCCATGCTGTTCCTAGCATAAGAGCAAAAATGTGGGAAAAAAATGAACATCCCTTAGAACAATCATTGATAATCACAGAGCATGTTTTCTTTTTGACCCTCAAATCCTCCATTTACAGTCCGTCGATTGAAAAATCATTCTCCTCTGGAGTTTGACTCTAGCGTGGTTCTTTGAATTCATGTTTGCATGACTCCCGATTCCTGGAATTCAAATAGGGTTGGGCTTGAGGCATTTAACTCTCAAAACTGATTCTCATCCCAAAGTCAACGTGGATTGGAAACCTCAGGTCCCAGAATCTCTAATCTGCTGTCAAACAGCCGCTTCAATTTGCGTTTGATGGGACAATAGTGACCCCCTGTGGTTAGGTAGCCTTTAGACATCCAAGAGAACCCACTCCAAGACACAGCTGAGGACTGAATATTTTGGACACAGAACATGTCTCTCAGTGTTCCTCAAGGGCGGGAGAAAGCAGGGCTGGAAGTTTCCTCACTGCTCTTGGGCCCACTGATCTATATCCACCTAAAGGGGAAGAATGGGGTGAAAAACCCTGATTTTGATTTCACCAGGGACAGCGTGCTGGGTAGTTTGAAAGCAACCTGCCAATTGAATTTCTCTATAGCTTGGATAATCTTAAAAGGCAACTTGGGCTTCTGTCACACAGTTCTGTAGTAGGGCTTGTCTGTGCCTCCATTTCCTCTTCTTTAAATGGGGATTCAGTACCTATTCTTGCTCCCCCTTCGACCGTGAGCTCCAAATGTAGGTCAGGGACTGCGTCTGCCCTGACTATCTTGTATGTACCCCAGTGGTCGGCACTTAATGAGTACTTAAATACCATTTTTTTCATTATCATTATTAATTAGAGAGTGATGACAGAGTCTGAAGATAGGTACATAAATACTCTGGCCAGATGGTCTGGTGAATACCTAAATGGTTTGGGAGTGAGGACTCAAGTGCATGGGCGATGCAGAAGTTTTGAAATGGCAGTAGAGGGGGAAATAAGTTGGAGAGAGGAGATGGTAGAAGGCCTTGTGGAGCTGTGATTTTAGTGGAGCTTCGAAGACGGAGAGAGTGCTGATCTGCCGGATCTGAGGGAGAGGGAGCAATTGTTGATGTAGAGACGGAGCGAGTCACAGTGAAGAGCCAAGTGAGTGGGACTCGGTGATGGAATGCCTGATGCGGGAGAGGAATGGGCTACCACTAGAGGACTTGAAGGAGTGCGGAAACGCGGGGACTGGTGAGATAACCTTGGAAACTCACCTGCCAGTAGTCCAATAAGGAGCATTACCAGCCATCCTGACCAGGCATCAAGCAAGCTTTTGATAAATTCCCATATGGACTCCTTGCTTTTGCTGGTAATCTGGAAAAGAAAAAACAAAACAACAAAATACAAGAGCAATGAGACAGGAACCTGGTTAAAAGGTGAACTTGGTAGCTGTTGAAAAGCCGGTTTCTGAGGTAACCAGAAAACTCTGTGCTGGAATTCAGATGATTCCGTTGATTTTTTTTCCTATCCCTAGGACAAAAGCTCAGATATAAAAACACACTCCCACACATCAGAATTGACACTGAGTACAATTCAGTGAAAAAACTCCTCAAAATTGGCTTCATGGACGATCCCTCAAGGTATCTGTTGTCTTCACCTGCTACTCCCCAGCTTGCTCTCTGCTTCCCTCCCAAGCTAAACTTGTAAACATACCTTGCTCTCACCTCCTGGGCCACCAGCCGCTCACCCACATTGCTCCCCTGGCCTGGAGCTCCCTGTCCCCCGCACTCCCTCCAAATCTGATAGTCCACATCTCTCGCCCACCCGTTCCTTCTCTCCTCACTCCACCTACTCCCCAGTGAGTGTCCCGCACCCCAAGTCTTACAATCCCACAAGCTATTCCCAGCACTTTTGTACTCATTTTGTACCGATCAGTAGTACTCACTGAAAATCTACTGGGTGCCGAGCCCTGTACAGAGCACTTGGGAGACTAGAGAAGAGTTGGTAGACATGATTCCTGTCTTCAAGGAGCTTAAACCCATCGGAAATTTTGTAGGCCAATGTATGCAGTTGTTCATTCAATGATTTACTTTCCTTACTCTCTTTTAAAACATCTTTCTGTCTGTCCTGTTAGAAGGCCCTTGTGGACAGGGAGCATGTTGCCCTTCTGTCTTCTACTTCCAAGCACTTAGTACTGTGGATGTCACTAATAAATACAGTTCCTACTATCACTTCTACTACTCCAAATTTTCTTAGGAGGTCAGGTTAACTGGGGTTTGTTGAGGGCCTCGAGCGCTAAGTGGGGATGGAAGGCGATAGTGATTCTGCTCCCTACTAATAAAGCAAGAGCACTGTGGTGTGGCAAGGCACCCTCTGGGCCCAGCAAGCAAGTGGCCCTCGTTGTCGGGCTTGTACTACAGCGGTTCTTCTGTCATTGGAGCTGACGCTGCTCCGACTTCTTGCGTAAGGCTATTAAGTATGTCGGAGAGAGGTGTGTGAAGGAAATAATGATAACTGTGGCATTTGTTAAGCACTTACCTCGTGTTGAGCCCACCCTAAGCGCTTGCGTAAATACGAGACGATCAGGTGGGACTCAATCCCTTTCCCACTTGGGGCTCACGATCAAAGGGGAAGAAAGAACAGGTATGGAGTCCCCATTTTGGGGAAGAGGGAGCCATAGCCCACCAAAATGAGGTGACTTGCCCAAAGTCATTCAGCAGGCAGGTTGCAGCAGAACCCAGCCCGTACTCTTTCCACTAGGCCACACTGCTCCTCCAAGACCTGAAGCAGGCAGCAGAGCAGTCAGCTGCCACCCAGGAAGCCATTCTGCACTTGCAGCAGCAGGGACTGCAGGGCTTTGGGCTATTTTATGGACTCCTCTGTGAGTCAAACCTGAGAGTTTCCTCCCAGACCACATACCTTCCTATGTCTGTCTGTGTCCCGGGACTTCTCCCTTAGCCAGTCGATGGTGTGGAAGTCCTCATATGTCCCAACATCAGGAAAGGGCTCATCCAGGAAATCCATCAGGTTGCCAGAACCATTCATTTCCCCAGCATTCACCATATTAGTAGTCCCTGATTAAGAGATGAGGCGATTGAACCATCTAAAGTATAATTCCAGACTTCCCGCTTAGCATAAAATCCCGGATAACGATTTTTGCGGCAGCCATGGTAGCAATACTGCACCACATGAGGTCTCCCTGTCAGCGTATCTACAGTTGGGAGGAAAACTAATAACCCTTTTTCAAGAGTGGCTTTCATAAGAATAAGTACAGATTATTGAGGCAAATAGTGGGGCAAATGGAAATTACAGGTAGAAGTGTCCCCAGAAGGGCTCCAGATAGACAGTTGAAACCTGGTCGTAAAAACTATTGACTGTATATTTTCCTAGGGCCTCTCTAAGTATTTTTACAGCAGGAAGAGTAACCACTGGCAGATTAAATGGCATTTTAATCAAATTGAAAAGTGCCTATGGGTAATGTTGGGCTGTTCACTATACAAGTCATAAAGGAGTTGTCTTGATTGATTTATTGACCTTCTGTGGAAACACACAGCCACATTAAAACTTTAAGAGGTTCTTAACGATTTGAAGTTTGAGCAGTGCCAAGCCAAAAACTGTACCCATTAAGGAGTCCTTTGGGAAGCATCATAAAGTAAAAGACAGTAGCAACCAGGATGTTGGGAAAACATAGAACACCAAAGGGAAAAGGGAAGTCCAGGATCCAGTCAGCAGAGGACCGAATCTCCTGTTCCGAGATGTCGCTCAGGAAAATGGACAGCATGGCATTAGGGATTTTTATGGTTGGTTTTTTTAAGTTGAGGATACGAATATCAGATATCATTTGAAAGAAACCCAGAAGCACAGTTCTGTAGCCAAAAACAACAAAAGGCCAAAAAAAAATGCAAGAAGTAGTATATAAAAAATCATTCAGATTAAACAAGAATTGGGTCAGAGTTTCTAGCCAGTACCACCTAACAATCAGTCTATCAGTGGTCTTTATTGAGCACCCATTGTGTGCAGAGCACCGCTCTAGCACTTGTAAGCATACAACAGAGTAGACACAATCTCTGCCTTCAAGGATCTTGATCTTACGCCTAACTTCTCTCTCTGAAAGCTAGAACAAAGTAATTCCTTTGAACCCAAACACACTGCACCCATGGTTAAATCTCAGTATCAGTTGCCTCTTCTTCAAATCTACGAGGGTTAAATATTTAAACCTGCACATGTGCCCAGAACATAGCGATGGCATATTCAAATACTATTTATCTTAGTATCTTTCTTGTAATTTAAGGTGCTTTAAAATATTCATGTTATAAAGCCCATCAATTTGCTAATCCTACCCCACCCAGATCAAGCACAGCAAAAATCCCCAAAGCAATACAATGGCTTTCAAATGAACATTTACAACTTTTTCTTTTTTAAAAAAGGTACTTTAGGTAGCCTGCTGTTGTGCATGTAAGCAACCACTAATAATAATTATGGTATTTTGCTAAGCACTTACTATGCGCCAATCACTGTTCGAAGCACTGGAGTAGATACCAGTTTGTCCCACATGGCGCTCACAAGTCTAGGTCAGAGGGAGAACAGGCTGTTTCCGTTGTAGGGGAGGGTGAAATGGAGAATGTCCCCCCATAAGCAGGATGGGCAGCTATTGCCAGTTTTCCTTAAAGATAAATTTCTCTCTATTACTCTGTCATCTAGTAGCACCCTGGAGTATAGATTGCAACCAAGCAACAAGAATTCACTATCCTTCAGGGCACAGAGCACTGCCTTCACTAAAATCGGAGTCTCACTTTTTTATTCCATTCCTAATTTTCTGGAGAATTCTGTGCGGTAATCTCTCTCCGTGCAGTAACTTCCTACGCAGAGAAGAAGTGCAGACAAAAATCCTGGACCCTGATTGTCCATCCCCTTTACACTGTGCACCCCATGTGGGGCGGGTATTTTGATGGGATCGTTTTGAATGTGCTTAGACCAGGGCTTGGCAAATAGTAAGTACTTAATGCATAGAAAAGCAGCCTGGCCTAGTGGGTTGAGCACGTGCCTGGGAGTCAGAAGGACTTGGGTTCTAATTCCCGCTCTGCCACTTGTCTGCTGTGTGACCTTGGGCAAGTCACTTGTGCCTCAGTTCCCTCATCTGTAAAATGGGGATTAAGACTGTAAAATGTGCCTTATTTGTGGGGCACAGACTGTGTTCAACCCAATATCTTTTATCTACCCCTGTGCTTAGGACAGTGCTTGGCACATAGTAAGTGCCTAAAAAATACCACCATCATTATGATTATTTTACCCTATTATTATTATAATCGTTATTACTGATACTCATTAAAATAATCAGAGCAGACACAGCCCCTGTCCCAAGTGGACTGTAGCTTCTCGTTAGACTGTAGGGTTCTTGTGGGCTGGAAGTGGGTCTACTAACTGTTGTACTGTATTCTCTGCACACATTAAGTGGTCAACAAATACCATTGATTGATTGTGGGTTAACAGTCCTGTGAGAGGGAAAGCAGCTCTCTTATCCCCATTTTACCAGTGAGAAAATGGGCTCAGGGAGGTTAAGTGTCTTCCCCAGTGTCAGACAGCAGGGCAGAGGCAAAGACGGGAGTAGGACCGGGCTCCCCTACCTCTCAGGTCCATTGGGTTTTTGTATTTGTTTTTTCCCACTATGCCTCACCGCCTTGCTAATCTTTCAAGGATAAAGCAGCGACTCAAAAAGCACTGAGTCTCAGTGAAAAAACCCAAATTACTGTATTAATCTAAGGGGTGGTTCTATCGCAGAAGAGCTGCAACAGAAGTAGGCAAAGGGGCAGAAGATACCAGTCAAAGATACAGATTTATATGCATGAATATTAACGGTGCATGTAAATATCGATATTCTTGCATCAAAGCCCGCCATAGACACATTTGCCACAGAAACACCCTATGTGGCTAGATTCCCCTAATAAAGATTCACACTCGCGTAATGAAGTGCATTTTTGGTAATTGAGTAAAGGACCCTAAGTTATGCCCCAGAGAGATTTTAGTGAATCGATTTCTAACAGCCCCATGTCATGCTAGAACTGAAAAGTCACCTGACTTTTCTTCATATACAGCTGAGTCACTGTCACCTCTAGGAAAACCAAGGAAATTATTCAGTCGGAATACGAAAAGGACCACACGTCACTCTTTCCAGTGAAAAACCACTGTGTTCTTAAAGAGGATGTTAAATTTGTAACTCGGGTGTTCACTATTAAGAAGCCTGGGGTTTTGTTTGATGATACTTATCATGAAACCATTTAAAAAATTCAACCACATCAGCTAAACAGGGAGAAGAAAAATTCCTTTCTAGCTCTACTTGTCTAGGGGGTGAAATTCAAGAAAATACAATCGGAGCAGAAATAGAATCTGGATCTTGGAAAACCTATTAAAGGACAACTCCTCACAGAGTGCGGGAGCCCCCAGACCCCGGGTTTCAGGCTGCCTTTCATTCTGTAACCACACTGAAGGCTCACTCGCATTTTCCACTCCTTTGAAACCGGATTTGCTTTTTTGTAAGGAGGTGCAGATTTTAGGAAGCCTGATGGACACTCCGAAAACTGCCGTTCTCATTGTTGGCAAAGGAGAGCTCCTTGACCCTCTCCTTAAGAATTTTTTAAAAGCCCATCATGGATTTAAAAAAAATCTCACCAAGGGAAGATATGCATCTGTCTTATCCTCCTTGCTTTTTCTTAATACAGTTTTAACCCCCAATATCTCACCTCTCCCTCTCTGACTATTCTCCTCTCTTGCTCGCTAATGTGACCAGCCAGTTATAAGCCCTTAAAATAGGGCCTGCTCCGACTCGCGGACAATAGGCCTCCTTCGGTTTTAAAAGCCCATCTGGCAGCATTCTGCTGGAGATGTCAGCCGGAAGATACATGAAATGCCAGCATGCGGCTCTTGCACCTGCACTTGCTTTGCCTCCGCGGACATCGCTCTCCCCATGCCAGCTCTCCGAAATGGAGAAGGCAACCCAGAAAGAGACAGGCAAATAGGCTTTTGCAATAACGCCTCTTACCTGCAATGCAACATCGTTTAGACTAGCCTCCCAGATTTGGAGAGCATCCTTCCCTGAGTGGTATGGCTGGAAAAACAGTGATGTCATGGGAGGAAGCAGTAACAATCACATGACTGAATCCAAGGTGGGGGCAGAGGGAGGGAAGGGAGGGAGAGAGGAGAGGGAGAAAAAAGGGAGGGAAAGAGAGAAAGATGGAAATAGAGGGAGAACGAGAGAAAGGGAGGGAGAGGAAGAGAAAAGAGACACGGAAGAAGGGAAATGTGTAATCCTCCAGGATTAAAGTAGCAGTGAAAGATTTCCTTCTCACATTTGTCATCTTTCGGAGCGACTAATTTACATTTAGATGCCTCAATTTTTAAAAGACTGATCCCAATGCAAAAATGGAATTTTTTGGAGCAGCGTGGCCTAGTGGAAAGAGCATAAATCTGGGGGTCAGGGGATCATGGTTGTGCCACTTATTTGCCTGCTGTTTGTTTCTTTTTCTTTGTTTTGTGGTTTTTTTTGAGGAATTTGGTAAGTGCTTACTATGTACCAGACACCTTACTAAGTCCTGGGATAAGTAGAAGTTAATCAGGTTGGACAGAGTTCATGTCCCACATGGGGCTCGCAATCTTAATCCCCATCTTTCGGGTGAGGTAACTGAAGTACAGAGAAGTGAAATGACTTGACTAAGGTCAAACAGCAGATAAGTAATGGAGCCAGGATTAGAACCCAGTTCCTTCTCTCAGGCCTGGGCTCTATCCACTGCACCACGTGAGCCTTGTGAGGGACAGGGACTTTGCTTGGCCTGATTTACCTTTATTTGTCCCGGCCCTCAGAACAGGGCTTCATTGAGTCATTGAGTAAACCACTTGAGATCAGGCTCTCTCCCTGCCCCGACTGCCACTGGATGAAAGGGAGACCCCAGGGGGCAGGAGACAGGGACACACTGGGCCCCAGATGTCTCTGGGCCGGACCTATCTAAGTCTCCGGGTTCAACAGGACTTAGGTGTCATGGCCCAAATCAAAATCTAACTGCATGACCCTCCTGGGAGATATTCGTCGAAGCCATCGTATTGCACTTTTTAACGATAGCGGCATAGACTTTCTATCCATTTGGGAATAGTGCATTACTGACCGTCCCGACAGCCATTTCTTTCTCTCGGTGGGTAGGATGTAATGATCTGTATGAGTAACCTAACTGTAATAGGGTAGGGAGGAGCCCTCAAGAGCCACAGATGCACTTCATTCATTTCGCTTCACCCCTTTATGGGTTTGTAATATGCACACGGATTTAAGAAAACCTTTAAAAATATTTGGGGACTCCAATTTGGAAAAGTTGACCTCAAAACCCAGTCATATTGTATTACTTTCCCTTTCATGGTTTCAAGGACTGTTTGGGGTGAGGGTCTTGCCCAGTGTGGGCCTATCAGCAGATGTCTGTCGTAACAGTCTAATATTTAAATTCGTGACACTAGACGTTCTGTCTAAAAAAAAAAAACTAAAGTTCCATGACCACCACTCATTAAAAATACAATATCGTGTCTTCAAATGTAAACTAAAACACTGTCAGTCAGATGCTTAAAAAACAGGGTTTTGAAGATCCAAAGTGAAAGAAAACAAAATCTCTTCCGATTTTCTTTTATCCATCTGATTATTTTCAATTTCAGTCAGCCAAGCTTTTTTTTTTTTCCTTCTAATAACCAAACTGAATTCAGAAGATCAGTAGTTTGGGAAATGGAGAGCTTCAAGTTTCTTTACTAACACTGAAGATTTGGTTTATTTTCTTCATCTGCCTTCTGGGCTGTTTCCTCAAGCTGATCAATTTTCCTTTTAGTTTTTATAACTTGGTTTGTGCCCTCGGAAAACCTGAGCTGGTGAGGAATATATTCTGTTTTCGAACGGGAGAAGAGAGCAGTTGTCCTTTTGTAATCAAGACATCTAAAATTGTTCTAACATCATCCGATCGGTCTTGTTAAATATTGCTTAGATCACTTACCTTGTCTTCTTCGTATATCTACTTTTCCTTGGGCGAAACACACGATCACTTTGCTCTAAAATCCACTGAACTCTGCATTTGGACACTGAGCTGACTCGGGTCCTCGTTTGCAGTGAGAAGTTAAATATAGACTGGAACTGTACCCAGAATGTCCCCGGGGGGTGGAACCCTGTTGCCACTACACGTTCTGTCCCCTTAAGTCCGTCTCTGGTGACAAGGGCACAAGTCAGTTGGATTCTCCCACGGGTTCTTTTTCCGTTTTGGGCTCAGTATGCATCCGTTTTCTGTCCACATAAGAGCCAGACAATAGGTTCTGGTGGCACCGTCGATGCCAGAAATGGAGTTCAGAGTTTTGCCTTCCTTAGGGTTGATTGCCTGCCAACTCACCCCTCCCTTTTAGCAACAGGTGTGATGTGTGCAGCATCTGCCGTTAGCATGGCTCTAGTTTAAGCTGACTTGGTATCCTTCTGTTTAATTAAAAGCAAAACTGATTTTTCTTTAAGGTGACCACAGTTGAAAGAGGTAGAAGAAAATGAACTTGGAAAACTGACCTATAATATGGTTCATTTTGTAGGCAAATCACAGCCCCGAGATAGCTTTGCACAAATCGCACACAGAAGCGGAGGTGGCGTTTCCCGTCAGGAACACGGCGCGTGGATTTTGTTCAAGGATCCCAGGACCGAAAGAGATCACGGACAGGCCTCCCGCCTGGCACCCCGGTTCCCGAACGCCAGCGGCCAACACAAGATGTTCCTTTGTCTTCCCCAGGGGTTAGGGTATGTGATTTTTCTGGGGACGTTTCCGAGAATTGGAATGGGGAGGGTGGTCGCCTTGGAGGTGGTAGCGGCAGAAGCTGCAGTCATTACTGAGTGATGGGTGTCTTGCTGAGCTGCCTACAGAGCGAGGACTCTGCGAGGTTCTGGGGCAGATGAGAAGAGAGACCTCTCGTGCTATGCCTCCAGCCTGGCTAGCTGTTTTCCTTCTCATCTGTTAAGGCTACTGTTGTCCATCCCCGCAGCTCCGGTGAGGAGTCCGGTCTCTGAGCGGGAAGGGGTCGGTATACTCACTAATGTGTGCTTACTCGGAGACGACCTTTGCAACATTCACCCCTCCCATCCTAACTTAAATAAGATCTTAGCCCTTTCCAGTGTGCCGGGAATTTCCCGATCTATTGTTTCCAGCTTTAATCTCCCTTACTGTAATTAATGCTCATTTCTAGCAGTTCATTCCTCAGAGATCCGAAAAAAAAATAGTTCAGCCCGTCTCTCCCTCCCCTAGAAAATGACCTTCAACTATTCAACTAGGTCTTCAATGACCCAGCAAACATTTGCTTCCTAGATGGAAAAAATCCTGACTCCTCTTTTTCCTGGTTCCCATTTTTTACCCCTTATTATGGAGACGCCGCAATTGCTTCTCAGAAATTTTAGAATGTGCCATTTTAAAGTAGACTGAATTCTTTTCCTAAGCCATACAGAGGAGGAAGATATCTACCACATATTGTCATGTATCCTGGAAGCATCTCAGCTATTTTCCCAATATAGCACCATTTTATAAGCGGGTTGTCCCCTATTACCCACAGTCTTTTTCTGGTGCACAGAATCTGGCTTTAGAGTAGTGCCTGGGTGAGGTCTTTCCAGCCCCAGCTTCAAGTCCAGCCCTCCCAGGCCCTGGATGAGGACATAACAGGCATTTCAGAACGTTCACTGTGGCAAGACATTCAGTAATCATTGCTGCTGCCATTAGCCCAGGACCTCGGTAACCTCACTCCGTCGGCTCACTCCTGCCTCTGCTCTCCTCTCCTTGTCCCTAAAGCCTGTAGTAGCCAAAATCACTAAGACAACCATGCCCAGCTTTGAAGCCATACATACCTGCGTGTGTTTATCTAGGTGTCATTGTCCAGTTCCTGCTCTACCGCTGTGACCTCAGAGCCGGGCTCCCGACGCACCCTCCTCACAATCCAAGCCGGAAGAACTGATCCTGAAAGCTCTGCCAGCCCTATGATCCACTCCGCACCTCCTCCTCCTCCACGGTCCACCTCCACAGTTCATCTCCATCTCCTTCCAGCAGTCAGAAACCTGGCTACTTTCCATTTAGCCTGCTGCATCTCATGATGACGATGGTATTTGTTAAAGCTGTTCTAAGCGCTGGGGTAGATAGAAGGTAATCAGGTTGGCCCTTGTGGGGCTCACAATCTGAATCCCCATTTTACATATGAGGTAACTGAGGCCCAGAGAGGTTAAGTGACTTGCTCAAAGTCACACAGCTGTTAAGTGGTGTAGTGGGTATTAGAACTCAAGATCTCTGACTCTCAAGCCTGTGGTCTAGTAAGACATGCTGCTTCTTTGTTGTTCCCCAGAGTTTAGTACAGTGCTTTGAATATAGTAAGCCCTCCAGAAATATTAGTACTACTGTTGAATCTTGCTCTGGAAAACTAATCAAATGCAATGTTGGTTTGGGTTCTCAGAGAAATGCTAAAGCTTTCTTTCTAATTCTTGTTGGGAGCCTGGGCTAATTGTCAGTCCTGCCTGCCTGCGTTGCCCAAAGAAAGACTGCAATCCTCCTCTGTTGTCCCTCACCCTAAAACCTACAGAAAGCCCTAAGAATGTTGGCAAAGTGATCTGAAATCTGCAGAAGAAGAAATACAGTACACTGTATGCTGAGTATTTACTATTTAAAAATATTAGGAAGCAAAACGTAACAGTATAAATTCATACATTTCAGTATGGCACATTTTAGCTTAGTACATAACAATGCTTTTCTATGTTTTTAAGGCAGATTATTTTTATTTGGTAGAAGAAATACCGTGAAACCATACAAATGACACAATCAGAGATATCCGGGACAAAAACTAAGAGATGAACGCTGAAGGCGGCCCTTGACCGCCTCTATTTCAGCAGTTTGTAGCTTAGATACCTGAGGACAGATTTCCTTCCTTTAATGTGCATTTTGCTGTTCTTTACTGTTTTCCTCAGAGTTGCACCCTACCCGGTTTTCCTTTAGATTTTTTTCCCTTTCCCTTTTGATTGGCTTGAACGGTGAAGTTGACATTAACCATCTCTTCACAGCATCATCCACCTCGAGCAGGGATCACGTGCTCCCACCGTCTCTCATTTCAAAATATCTTAAACCTCCATCTCCCACCCTTGGCCCCTGTAAGAAGCGGGATGCTTCCACAGCAGCAATAGAAACGCTTCAGAGCAGCCATGTCACATCAGCGGCATGTGCAGAGAACTGGTACTGAGTGCTGAGGAGAGTAGGGTAGAAAGGAACCAGCCCCCTATCACAGTGTGCAAAGAAAAGAGGAAACACTGCTTCAGGGGTGGGAGAGAGGCATTTTTGTCAAAGCCCGAGGAAGAGTTGGGTTGAGTTTTGGCATCAATCGCTAGCAGAACTACCGGGAGTGTGTGGGAGTGACAGGGAAGGGAAGTGGTGCCAGAACCCAGGGGGTTGCCAGTGGTGGTCCTGAATATGCACAGCTACTGCGGCCAGATTCCCCTGCACATGGAAAAAGGGGATTGTCTCCTATTACTCCCTCGAAAGGAGATCCTAAACAGTCTTTCCAAAAAAAAAAAATTATTAGAAACAATAAGGAGGATGGATGGGGGAGAGACAGAAAAACCTGCACAGATGATTCAGGATTTGGTGGAGGAAAGAGTTGTGAAAGAAAAGGGGCAGTGAGATCACTTGCCAGGTCACCTGCCTTAGGTGGGCAAATCGAGATTGAGCAGTTGTGACGGACGGCTGAGGAGGTCGGGGAGAAGTGCGACCATCGTTGGCCAAGAGGGGAGTCAAGAGGTTCTGCAGGTCCAACACCCGTGCTCCTGGGAAGAGTACAAACGACGGAAGGAGAGAGACGAGGCTTCGGATGGCCGGTTCAATTTTCTATGACTCAAAGGGTTATCCTCCCGGCCCCCCAGGTCTCGGGAAAGAGGGCGCGACTCCCCTGTTGTGTCTCGTCTGCGTGTAAATATGGTGTCTAATAAAAGTATGACATATTAACGATCTACATCTTTTCCCCCAGTGGCGCTGACAGAGAGACCAGCTCTACACAGTAAAAAGGAAATGGAGGGCTGGCAAAATGGGTACAATGGAAAAGTGTACCACTGACACCGAAGGAAATAGGCAGGGTGAGAATGGTCTCAGAGAACACTTTGACTGTGTACACTTGATTTCTGAGACATGCTACTTCTACCGAGAGATGTGCGAGAAACAAATCTTAGTGCATAGGAAGAATATGGAAGCGAGTTCTGCAATGCCCGAATGGCATTTTAATTAATATTAAAAACATCGCAGATAATAGTACAACAGAGCACAGAAACGTTGCCAAGGAGCACAATGTGCATCCTAAGATACGGTTATCGAAAGCCAATAAAAGCGACGGGTCGGAAACACGACATTTTCGTTTCAGGTATCGGAAACAAAACCGGCGCATCGTTCCATCCTACTGTACGACAAATACCGAAGGACAAGAATTTCAGTCTTAAAATACATCTTAAGTCAGAATTTTCCTTCAAGGAAAAAGGTACTATAAATAAATTACAATACAGTGAATTTGCCTGAACTCACTCTGTTTCTGCCTTCCAGCCTTTAAAGTCAAAGAAAAAAGCATAAAAACTGTACACTCTTAACAGGACAGTCGATCTTTTATAAAATAAGTTGTCCTCAGAGATGTCAATTTCACAACAAGGAAAAACCAAGCCTCGTTGCCGTCACCATTATAAAATATATATGTATATATAGGTTTTGTTGACTTTTTTTTTTTTACAAGACATGTATATTAATAGCTTTGCACAAACATTTGTAAGATAAACCTAGCTAGTCTACTAACTAACTTGATGAAAATAAAGACAGATAAATACTTCATGTTTACAAGGCAGCACACTATACATCATCAGCTGGCAGAGGAGGTATGTTAATCCTTGGTCTTGTAAAAAACGCTATCTTCTCCCTGTCAGAAAGAAGGAAAGGGGTCAAGATCTAGGTGCTAGGTGTATAGTAGCAGAGACCCGCAGATCAGGAGCCCCCGTGTGGTAGCGACAGGGATTGCAAGTGTAGCCTGAGGGGAGAAGCTCATGAGCCGCCAGGTGGTGACGGCAGGGAATGCAGGCGGAAGTGTGAAACGGCTCTCAACGGAGGGCTGAAAAGCAGCAAAACCCCGTTCGGGGGGGCACGGCTCCCTTCCCTTCCCTTCCCTTCCTTCCCTTCCCTTCCCTTCTTCCTTCCCTTCCTTCCCTTCCCTTCCTTCCCTTCCCTTCCCTTCCTTCCCTTCCTCCTTCCCTTCCCTTCCCTTCCTTCCCTTCCCTTCCCTTCCCTTCCTTCCTTCCCTTTCCCTTCCCCCTTCCCTTCCCTTCCCTTCCCTTCCCTTCCTTCCCTTCCCTTCCTTCCTTCCTTCCCTTCCCTTTCCCTTCCCCTTCCCCTTCCCTCTTCCCCTTCCCTTCCCTTCCCATTCCCTTCCCTTCCCTTCCCTTCCCTTCCCTTTCCCTTCCCTTCCCTTCCTTCCCTTCCCTTCCCTTCCCTTCCTTCCCTTCCCTTCCCTCCTCCTTCCCTTCCTTCCCTTCCTTCCTTCCCTTCCTTCCCTCCCTTCCTTCCCTTCCTTCCTTCCTTCCCTTCCCTTCCCTTCCCTTCCCTTCCCTTCCCTTCCCTTCCCTTCCCTTCCTTCCCCCCTTCCCTTCCCTTCCCCTTCCCTTCCCTTCCCTTCCCTTCCCTTCCCTTCCCTTCCCTTCCCTTCCTTCCCTTCCCTTCCCTTCCCTTCCCTTCCCTTCCCTTCCCTTCCCTTCCTTCCCTTCCCTTCCCTTCCCTTCCCTTCCCTTCCCTTCCCTTCCCTTCCCTTCCCTTCCCTTCCCTTCCCTTCCCTTCCCTTCCCTTCCTTCCTTCCCTTCCCTTCCCTTCCCTTCCTTCCCTTCCCTTCCCTTCCCTTCCTTCCCTTCCTTCCCTTCCTTCCCTTCCCTTCCCTTCCTTCCCTTCCTTCCCTTCCCTTCCCTTCCCTTCCCTTCCCTTCCTTCCTTCCCTTCCTTCCCTTCCTTCCCTTCCCTTCCCTTCCCTTCCCTTCCCTTCCTTCCCTTCCCTTCCTTCCTTCCCTTCCTTCCCTTCCCCTTCCCTTCCTTCCCTTCCCTTCCCTTCCTTCCCTTCCCTTCCCTTCCTTCCCTTCCCTTCCTTCCTTTCCCTTCCCTTCCCTTCCCTTCCCTTCCTTCCCTTCCCTTCCCTTCCTTCCCTTCCTTCCTTCCTTCCCTTCCCTTCCCTTCCTTCCCTTCCCCTTCCCTTCCTTCCCTTCCCTTCCTTCCCTCCCTTCCTTCCTTCTTCCCTTCCCTTCCCTTCCTTCCCTTCCCTTCCCTTCCCTTCCTTCCCTTCCCTTCCCTTCCCTTCCTTCCCTTCCCTTCCCTTCCCTTCCCCTTCCCTTCCCTTCCTTCCCTTCCCTTCCCCTTCCCTTCCTTCCCTTCCCTTCCCTTCCCTTCCTTCCCTTCCCTTCCTTCCTTCCCTTCCCTTCCCCTTCCCTTCCTTCCCTTCCCTTCCCTTCCCTTCCCTTCCTTCCCTTCCCTTCCCTTCCCTTCCCTTCCCTTCCCTTCCTTCCTTCCCTTCCCTTCCCCTTCCCTTCCCTTCCCTTCCTTCCCTTCCCTTCCCTTCCCTTCCCTTCCTTCCCTTCCCTTCCTTCCCTTCCCTTCCCTTCCCTTCCCTTCCTTCCCTTCCCTTCCCTTCCCTTCCCTTCCCTTCCCTTCCCTTCCTTCCCTTCCCTTCCCTTCCTTCCTTCCCTTCCCTTCCCTTCCCTTCCCTTCCCTTCCCTTCCCCCCTTTTCCCTTCCTTCCCTTCCCTTCCCTTCCCTTCCCTTCCCTTCCTTCCCTTCCCCTTCCCTTCCCTTCCCTTCCTTCCCTTCCCTTCCCTTCCTTCCCTTCCTTCCCTTCCCTTCCCTTCCCTTCCCTTCCCTTCTTCCTTCCTTCCCTTCCCTTCCTTCCCTTCCTTCCCTTCCCTTCCCTTCCCTTCCCTTCCCTTCCCTTCCCTTCCCTTCCCTTCCTTCCCTTCCTTCCCTTCCCTTCCCTTCCCTTCCCTTCCCCTTCCCTTCCTTCCCTTCCTTCCCTTCCCTTCCTTCCCTTCCCTTCCCTTCCCTTCCCTTCCTTCCCTTCCTTCCCTTCCCTTCCCCTTCCCTTCCTTCCCTTCCCTTCCCTTCCCTTCCTTCCCTTCCCTTCCCTTCCCTTCCCTTCCCTTCCTTCCCTTCCCTTCCCTTCCCTTCCTTCCTTCCCTTCCCTTCCCTTCCCTTCCCTTCCCTTCCCTTCCTTCCCTTCCCTTCCCTTCCCTTCCTTCCCTTCCCTTCCCTTCCTTCCCTTCCCTTCCCTTCCCTTCCCTTCCCTTCCCTTCCCTTCTCCTTCCCTTCCCTTCCCTTCCCTTCCCTTCCCTTCCCTTCCCTTCCCTTCCCTTCCCTTCCCTTCCCCTTCCTTCCCTTCCCTTCCCCTTCCCTTCCCTTCCCTTCCCTTCCCTTCCCTTCCTTCCCTTCCCTTCCCTTCCCTTCCCTTCCCTTCCCTTCCCTTCCCTTCCTTCCCTTCTTCCCTTCCCTTCCCTTCCCTTCCCTTCCCTTCCCTTCCTTCCCTTCCTTCCCTTCCCTTCCTTCCCTTCCCTTCCTTCCTCCCTTCCCTTCCCTTCCTTCCCTTCCTTCCGCTTCCCTTCTTCCTTCCCTTCCCTTCCCTCCTCCTTCCCTTCCTTCCCTTCCTTCCCTTCCCTTCCCTTCCCTTCCTTCCCTTCCCTTCCTTCCCTTCCCTTCCTTCCTTCCCCTTCCTTCCCTTCCCTTCCCTTCCCTTCCTTCCCTTCCCTTCCCTTCCCTTCCCTTCCCTTCCCTTCCTTCCCTTCCCTTCCCTTCCTTCCCTTCCTTCCCTTCCCTTCCTTCCCTTCCCTTCCCTTCCCTTCCCTTCCCTTCCCTTCCTTCCTTCCCTTCCCTTTCCCTTCCCTTCCCTTCCTTCTTCCCTTCCTTCCCTTCCTTCCCTTCCCTTCCCTTCCCTTCCCTTCCTTCCCTTCCCTTCCCTTTCCCTTCCCTTCCCTTCCCTTCCCTTCCTTCCCTTCCCTTCCCTTTTTCCCTTCCCTTCCTTCCCTTCCCTTCCTTCCTTCCCTTCCCTTCCTTCCTTCCCTTCCTTCCCTTCCCTTCCCTTCCCTTCCCTTCCTTCCCTTCCCTTCCCTTCCCTTCCTTCCCTTCCTTCCCTTCCCTTCCCTTCCTTCCCTTCCCTTCCTTCCTTCCCTTCCTTCCCTTCCCTTCCCTTCCCTTCCCTTCCCTTCCTTCCCTTCCCTTCCCTTCCCTTCCCTTCCCTTCCCTTCCTTCCCTTCCTTCCCTTCCCTTCCTTCCTTCCCTTCCTTCCCTTCCCTTCCCTTCCCTTCCCTTCCCTTCCCTTCCCCTTCCTTCCTTCCCTTCCTTCCTTCCCTTCCTTCCTTCCCTTCCCTTCCCTTCCTTCCCTCCCTTCCCTTCCCTTCCCTTCCCTTCCCTTCCTTCCCTTCCCTTCCCTTCCCTTCCTTCCCTTCCTTCCCTTCCCTTCCCTTCCCTTCCCTTCCCCCTTCCTTCCCTTCCCTTCCTTCCCTCCCTTCCCTTCCCTTCCCTTCCCTTCCCTTCCCTTCCCTTTCCCTTCCTTCCCTTCCCTTCTTCCCTTCCCTTCCTTCCTTCCCTTCTTCCCTTCCTTCCTTCCCTTCCCTTCCCTTCCTTCCCTTCCTTCCCCTTCCTTCCCTTCCCTTCCCTTCCCTTCCCTTCCTTCTTCCCTTCCCTTCCCTTCCCTTCCCTTCCCTTCCCTTCCCTTCCCTTCCTTCCCTTCCCTTCCCTTCCCTTCCCTTCCCTTCCCTTCCCTTCCTTCCCTTCCCTTCCCTTCCCTTCCCTTCCCTTCCTTCCTCCCTTCCTTCCCTTCCCTTCCTTCCCTTCCCTTCCCTTCCCTTCCCTTCCTTCCCTTCCTTCCCTTCCCTTCCCTTCCCTTTCCCTTCCTTCCCTTCCCTTCCTTCCTTCCCTTCCCTTCCCTTCTTCCCTTCCCTTCCCTTCCCTTCCCTTCCCTTCCCTTCCCTTCCCTTCCCTTCCCTTCCCTTCCCTTCCCTTCCCTTCCCTTCCCTTCCTTCCTTCCCTTCCCTTCCCTTCCCTTCCCTTCCCTTCCTTCCTTCCCTTCCCTTCCTTCCCTTCCCTCCTTCCCTTCCTTCCCTTCCCTTCCCTTCCCTTCCTTCCCTTCCCTTCCCTTCCTTCTTCCCCTTTCCCTTCCCTTCCCTTCCCTTCCCTTCCCTTCCCTTCCCTTCCTTCCCTTCCCTTCCCTTCCTTCCCTTCCTTCCCTTCCCTTCCCTTCCCTTCCTTCCCTTCCTTCCCTTCCCTCCCTTCCCTTCCCTTCCCTTCCCTTCCTTCCCTTCCCTTCCCTTCCTTCCCTTCCCTTCCTCCCTTCCCTTCCCTTCCCTTCCCTTCCCTTCCCTTCCCTTCCCTTCCTTCCTTCCCTTCCCTTCCCTTCCTTCCCTTCCTTCCCTTCCCTTCCTTCCCTTCCCTTCCTTCCCTTCCCTTCCCTTCCTTCCCTTCCTTCCCTTCCCTTCCCTTCCTTTCCCTTCCCTTCCTTCCCTTCCTTCCCTTCCCTTCCCTTCCCTTTTCCCTTCCCTTCCCTTTCCTTCCCTTCCCTTCCCTTCCTTCCTTCCCTTCCCTTCCCTTCCTTCCCTTCCCTTCCTTCCCTTCCTTCCTTCCCTTCCCTTCCCTTCCCTTCCCTTCCCTTCCTTCCCTTCCCTTCCTTCCCTTCCCTTCCCTTCCTCCTTCTCCCCCATCGCTTCCCTTCCTCTTCCCCTTTCTGTCTTACCTCGTCTCGTTTGTCGTTTCCCCCCCCCGATATCGCTTCCCCTTCCTCTTCCCCTTTCTGTCTTACCTCGTCTCGTTTGTTGTTTTCCCCCCCCCCGATATCGCTTCCCCTTCCTCTTCCCCTTTCTGTCTTACCTCGTCTCGTTTGTTGTTTTCCCCCCCCCCCCGATATCGCTTCCCCTTCCTCTTCCCCTTTCTGTCTTACCTCGTCTCGTCTTAGTTTTACCCCTTGCGGTTGATTTAGCTCAGCTGTGACTGATTAATTACTTTCCTTCTTTCTCCTTCCCCAAGAAAGAAAGAAAACATGTTGCCGTGTAGCAGAAATGGCACCTAGGAAACGTGTTCTCATGCACTTACTCAAGTCACTTACCTAAAGGTCTGCACCTGAATAGGCTCTTTCTGGTTCTGTCCACGCAGCTGGTATATTTCTTTGGATACTTTCTTGAGCAATTTCTCAGCTGCTTGTTCTTGATGGTGTTCAAGTTTGGTCTGTCTTGTCTAAGGAGAAAA
Organism: Ornithorhynchus anatinus; assembly: GCF_004115215.2. Lineage (NCBI taxonomy): Eukaryota > Metazoa > Chordata > Mammalia > Monotremata > Ornithorhynchidae > Ornithorhynchus > Ornithorhynchus anatinus. The sequence goes on along the minus strand of NC_041742.1, from coordinate 20,910,770 downwards.
CATTCAAATCAGCATTCATTCTCCCCACTTTCTGGGATCCACCTCAGCTCTCTCGGTGGTATACAGAAGGGGTGTAGTGGATAGAGCGCTGGCCTAGGAAGAACTAGACTCTAATCCCAGTTCCACCACTTGTGACCTTAACAAACGCAATGCTCTTATTATTCTCATTAAAGTCCCCAAAAGGGGGCTGATCTGCATCGTAGGCAGGCTCCCTGGCTCTCTTTTGCTGAAGACGGAACGATAGTCGGTGACTCTACCATCTTCTGCACTTGTCACAACAATGATACTTACGTTGCTGGTCAGGAACTGTGCTACTCAGTGCTAGGGTAGATACAAGATAATCAGGTCCCATAGGGGCCTCCCAGTCTTAATCCCCATTTTACAGCTGAGGTAACTGAGGCCCAGGGAAGTGAAGCTACTTGCCAAAGGTCACACATAGCAAAACCGGGATTAGAACCTATATCCTTCTGACTCCCAGCCCTGGGCTCTATCTATCCACTAAGCCACAGAATCCCTGCATTCTGGCAGCCTGGGCTGGGCTCCCAAGCAAGCCACCGAGCAGCAACACCTGTGGGATCGGAGCACCTTACCTGCCTCTCTGCTTCCTTCAGCAGATTACGGAACCGCTCATCCCACAGCACCCAGTTGGGAAGATGGGTTTGCCCTCGGAGCTGGGCGTCTTCCAAACGTTGCCTCAACTCCCTCAGAGCACAGATCTCCTCATTCAACTGTCTCTGTCGTGTTCTGGACGCCTGGAGATCCAGCTCCAGGTCTAGGGACGTCCGGGCCATCACCTCAGCCAAAGACGACCTACAGGACTGGGAGAGACAGTATCTCTGAGCATTCGTTTGTTTTCTTTCTCTTTCTCTCTCCCCCCTCCCCACTAGAGGGCCCTGGGAAGGGAGGCCCAGGGATGTTTTGGATTTTGAAAAAGATATTCTATCATCTTTGTTTGCTTTGAAGCACCTTTGAACTGCAAATAGAATCTTTTTCAATCAATCACTTGGTGCTACTCCCCTCGGCCAGCATCTTTAGCTTTTCGTCCTCGGGGTTTGCTGCAAAGCGAATGGTCTTTGCAATGAGTCACATATGAGAAATAAATACATGCCAGGTGGAATGCTTTTAAACATCTTCTTTGTTCAATCTGAACAGGAATTAAAAGACTGCCCAGTACCTACCTGAGAGAATTAGAACTATAAATCAAAGCATTTCGTTAGTCCATGGGACTTATCAAGGCCTTACCGTTTGCTGAGCACTGAGGGGAGTACAATATAACAGACATATTCCCCACCCACAACGAGCTTCCAGTCTAAACAGTCTACAGCACCTACTGGCCTTCCATACTCCATGTTTTCACTTTGGGATTTGGGATCCCGATTACGCTGTAAGCCCGTCACTGGGCAGGGATTGTCTCCATCTGTTGCCGAACTGTACGTTACGTTCCAAGCGCTTAGTACAGTGCTCTGCACATAGTAAGCGCTCAATAAATACTACTGAATGAATCAGAAGCTACTGAGGAGGAGTGTTCTTGTGCCAGACTTGGGGTTGTGTGTTTGTGTCTGGCACTAGTCAAGCGGGGCAGGTTGTAACATGGGTTTTCCCTATTGAGGGGATTGTCGAGAACACAGCCCCTGCCCTCTAAGGGGACTGAGTGCATGCTTGATATCATGGGAACATACCTGTTTATAGCGTAGGGTTCGCCTTTCCAAAGTATTTCGGACAAAGGGGGACTTTCTTGGCAGAGTGGAACTATCACTGTCACTACGATAGAGCTGCGCAGAAAGAAAAAAGTATTACCGTGTGCCAGACAGTGTAATAGGCATACAAGATAATTGGGTCGGACCCAATCCCTGTCCAACAAGGGGCTCAGAATCTATTCCCTCAGTCAATCCATGGTACTGAGTACTTACAGTGTTCAGAACACTGTACTCAGCACTTTGTACTTTGGGACAGTACAAAACTCTCTCCATTTTGCAGATGAGTATACCGAGGCCCAAGGTCACAAAGGAGGCCAGGGGCAGAAGTGGAATCACAACCTGGGTCTTCTGACTTCCAGGCCTGAGGTGGCTTTGGGATATTTGCAAATGAAATAAAAGCCATTTTTTTTTTCCCTTAAGCAATGAGGCTGCTACTTGTAGCTGTATTCGTTTTTCATATTTCTTACAAACTCTTCTTCACCTTCCCCCCAAAATAAATAACTTGGTTCCAATTCTTTGGACTCCTCCAAAGAACCAGTACAAGCTGGCCAGCGGGGTCACAGGTTCCTGAATGCTGACAGAAGAGGATGTTTTTTACAAACAATCGAGCTGTTTGTTAAGGGGTTACTGCGGGCTGAGCACTGTGCTGAGGTAGATTCAATACCATCAGAACTGACACAGGCCCTGTCTCACGTGGGCCTAACAGTCTAAGTGGGCAGATCGGGTGGGGAGTAGAGATATTTACTCCCCTTTTTATAGAGGACAAAACGGAGGCAAAAGAAGCACAGTGGCAGAGCTAGAATTAGAACACAGATCACTGCCTCAAAGACCAAAGCTAGTCTTCATTTGCAGTCGCTTGATTTCCCGAGTTCAGCCCGATTCCACTAACTGTTTTTCAGAAAGACAATTTCTTTCTAGAGCCAGCAAACATTACTACACTACTCCTCTTCCAGGTACAGAAAAGCATATGCTTGAAAAAGAAAGAAGGCCTAATGTCTCTTTTCCAGGACCCGGGATTCACGTATTTTGCTTAGGGGCAGGTTTTTACCAACCCAAGAAACGAGTACTTCTGCCCATGCCGACTTGCTTTTGGATTCCTGTTTTCCCGTGTCAGCTTCAAAATACTTACAGCAAAATTTAATACCATGCCTGTCTGAGACATCATAATCACTGTCATCAAAAATATGTCCAGACAGAAGGCTCTTTTAAACCCGGGGCCTATTTAAGTAAGTATTAATTATTGCAATTTTGGTGAAAGACTGACTTCAGAAATCCCAACAAAGAAGTATGGTCCTGTACCACAGTCCCACACTTTCAGATATATATATACATACATAATAATAATAATGTTGGTATTTGTTAAGCACTTACTATGTGCAGAGCACTGTTCTAAGCTCTGGGGGAGATACAGGGTAATCAGTTTGTCCCACGTGAGGCTCACAGTCTTCATCCCCATTTTACAGATGAGGGAACTGAGGCACAGAGAAGTTAAGTGACTTGCCCACAGTCACACAGCTGACAGATGGCAGAGCCGGGATTCGAACCCATGACCTCTGGCTCCCAAGCCCGGGCTCTTTCCACTGAGCCACGCTGCTTCTTATATACATATATATAGGAATTGATAGTATTGTGTCTGTGTGTGTGTATATATATGTGTGTGTGTACACACACACAGACACAATACTATCAATATATATGTATGTATGTATGTATGTATATATATCTGTTCTGGTAGCAGGATCCCAACCCATCACATGACTACAGAGCCCTGGAGAACCCCAGGGTATTTGTTAAGTGCTTACTATGTGCAAAGCACTGTTCTAAGTGCTGGGGTAGATACAGGGTAATGAGGTTGTACCACATGAGGCTCACAGTCTTAATCCCCATTTTACAGATGAGGTAACTGAGGCACCGAGAAGTTAAGTGACTTGCCCACAGTCACACAGCTGACAAGTGGCAGAGCGGAGATTCGAACCCATGACGTCTGACTCCCAAGCCTGTGCTTCAATAGAGATACGGATATATATAGATAAATATTGGCCTTAGGTGGTGAATTTTATATATATATATATATATATATATATATATATATACACATACACATATACACATACATACGTACTAAGTATGTGTATGTATATGTGAATTATTTCCATCACTTATGCTTTGGCAGTCAATGGACAACACCTGTAGCCATGGCGACAATTTAGGATTCCAGCTACCCTAACACCAAGCTGTGGAGGGACTCTTGAGAAGCACCTCCGGGGGGGGACTTAGTCATAACTCCACCCTCCCCTTTACCAACAGCGCACTGATACAGCTTCCCACCGCCAAAGTGATCAACCGGGCGCGTGTCTACGTACTCTGCAAACATACTGACTTCTTGCTCCAGGCGTGAAAGTCTGTGAACGGACAATCGTGCTACTCCGAACAAAGGGAGAACCGCGGGACCTGCGGCTGGTTCTCTCTTTTCGAAGACTGGCCACTTCCTCTGGGAAGACATCTTCTGTGTTGGTTTCCTTATCCACCTGCAGTAATAATAATAACAACGATGGTATCTGTTAAGCGCTTACCATGTGCCAAGCGTTGTTGAAAGCACTGGTTTAGATATAAGGTAACCAGATTGTCTTTTGTCTGCAAGATAACCTGCAAGTATTTCAAAGACAAGGGGGCAGTGATTAGCCCATGATTTCCTAAACCACTAACAGGGAAGCCTGAAAACCTAATCTTCCAATTTTGGTGAAGGTTAAAACACAGCTTCCAGGCTCGCCTTTTCTGATTGACTCAGTTTTGAAGTTTAAGGAACATGTTTTAAAAGGGTCAATTATTACATATTTTTTAGTTTTCAGATCTGGTTCAGATTCAGTTGACTACTGAATCAAATACTAAGGTTTTCGAATGTGAATGTTGATTCGCTGATTAAATCACAAAAAAATTTCCAGGTAATGTTGCTCTGATGAGTTTGTCCTGACAAATGCAGTTAACATGGAATATTAATTCCACCTAGATCTGCAAAGACACAGCTCCAGGGAGAACCACGCTAAGTCCCACTGGCTTTACATCCCAGGTTCATTTATACAGACAACTCAACACGTCTATTTCTGTAATCATTTATGTCCGTCATCTTGCCTCCCCTCATTAATTTTCTTAAAAATTGTATTTGTTAAGCATTCACTCTGGGCAAAGTACCACACTAAGCGCTGGGATACAGTTAAGACAATAAGGTTGGGCAGAGTCCCTGCTTCATGTGGGGCTCACAGTCTAGGTAGGTAGGAGGAAGAACAGGTTTTAAATCTCCACATTTTACAGATGCACAGGAAACTTGAGTGATTTACACCAAGTCACACAGCAGACAAGAGGTGGATCAGGGATTAGAACCCAAGTCCTCTGACTTCCAGACCTATTTTCCTTGCACTAGATCATGGTGCATTTCCCCATGTGAAACACCAAGATCCTTGAGGTCAAGGACTGCATTTTTTTGGCCTTCTTAATTTCTATGTCTTCAAAGCCTTTTAGGATCACCATCTAGCTGGAGCTTCTTTAGATTAAACACACCTTGATGCCATAGCTTCTTCAATCCTCCTTAGGGGCAGCTAAATTTCCAGAAACACTGTAGGGCTCGATAGCTTTTTCTGTGACGGGGACAATCTGAGAGACAAGAACTATATCTAAACAGAACCTGTACTACTTTGCCTACTTACCTTAATAGATGGAGGTTGAAATTTCCCTGGGCTGTACTGGTCTGGCTGACTTGCTATCACATGTCCATGTAGGGATTCAACACAACACGGCTCTGGATAAGGAACACCGGTCTGGGTACAATTGCTACATCCACTATCAACGGATTCCGCTTGCCAGCTCCTAGAGACAAGGCATGCCGAGAAATCCGTCAGGTTTAATCCAAAAGGCTGTTTCCGCCCGCCCGTAGCTAACTTTTCAGGTTGGCGACATCAGACTGATGCTTTTCATCTGGCTCTCCTGGTAGGTCACTGCGGAGGCTAGGGCACTGATGGCTTTCTTCCATTTAGGAGCCATCAGTAGAGGGGCTCCTGGGTCCAACACAGGGAAAATGTGTGATCTCTTCACTGATACTATCTTCATCCCATAAAGAGGTTGTGCTGGAGGCCCTTCGTGCCCGAGGATTGGAATTGGAAAAAATGACTGCCCCTTCTGTCACTGAAACTACATCTATTTTCTCTTTCTCTTTCTCTCTAGGATAACTAGTGTGAATGGAGAATCAGGCACGGGAAGAAACCAATTCACTGAAGACTGGCCACCAGACTCCCAGTTATACTTCTCATGGGCCAGGCTTGTAAAATACCCCACTTCTAAGCCACTAGAGTCACTTGGTGCCTGGCTCAGCTGCTTACGTTTATGAGAAATACACCAACATACTTCAAGGGTTGAGGGGACTTATCTGTACTTGGATTATTTCCCCAGGACTGATCACCTAAAGTAAATCTTTTTCATTGGTGAATGATTTCAAGAATTCTTTTCTACATGATAGTAGGAGAGTGCAGGCAAAGTGAGTAAGTGAGGCTTCATTTACCTCTCTGATACTGCTTCTGCCTGATCTTCTTTTCTTTCCATCTCTAGGATTTCTTCTTCTGTGTATTCTAGCTTCACCCTTTCCTCTGCCAACTCTCTTTCCACGGCTTCCAACTGGGCAGTGGTCCTGGCCAACAAGACCGTCACTGCATCCTGAAAGAGAAAATGAACCACTGGTGAACCGATACTTTATTTGTATGAAGCAAAGGACGGTCACTGTTTATTCAGAAAACGGTCAGAAGGTCCCATATGTCCAACTGCTATTGCTTAGTCAACATGTAAAGATTAAGCACCCCAAGAGAGCAGGGCACCGGGCACAGTCCTTAGGGTTCATGATAAAAAAGTAGACCGTCTCTGTACTCAAGCTTAAGATAGTCTCATTAAAAGAGATTACAAAAAAAGAATGTGCACATGGATTTATGTCGACATTTCCTTAAACCTGAAATGCATGGTATTTATTGAGCACTTCCTCTGTGCAGAGCACTGTACTGAAAGCTTGGGAAAGTAAAAGATATTTGAGTTGGTAGGCAGGAAATACAACAAGCCTAGTGCTTTGCGTGCTTGTACAAAGTCATCATCGCTATCACCATTTTTATTTGGCACTACGTATTAGATGAAGTACCTGTTGCCCAACTGAAAATGGGAGCACTTCCCCTTAGATGCTGAACCTCTACAAATCCTTCTCACTCACTTGAATTTAACTCTTTTCCTCAACATTTTCCTTTCAGGTGAGCCGGGATGCCGAGTGAAAACTACTCGGTTTCATCTACTCGGTTGTAGGGCTGGGGAGAGCCCAAGTCAACCAATCATTGGTATTTACTCAGCGCTTACTGGGTGCACAGCAATGCTAAATAAGCCCTTGGAAGATCTTAAAATCTAGCAGGGGTGCAGAGACAGACATAAAAATACATTATCGGTAGGGGAAGCAGCCGAGTATAAACATATATGCCTTATTGCAGTGTGGATGTTGGGGTGATTACCAAAAGGTGTTGGTTATGGACTCAAGGGCCAGGGTGACCCACAAATGGAAGGGAAAAACAGAATGGGGAGAGGAGCACTCCTCCCCCTCATTCACACTAATGCTTCAGCACTGTTATTTGAGAAAGGCTCTTGGGACTTTGTTAGGTATACAGGGGATTCGAGTATAAAAACCTAACTATGAGCTTGACAAGTAGGGTGGCCTACTGAATAGAGCCTGGGTCCTGGAATCAAAGGACAGGAGTTGGAATAGAGCCTGGGTCCTGGAATCAAAGGACAGAAGTTCTAACCCCAGTTCTGCCACTTCACTGCTGAGGGGCCTTGGACAAGTCACCTCACTTTTCTGGCCTCAGTTACCTCATCTGTAAATTGGGGATTAAGACTCTGGGCCCTCTGTGGGGCAGGGACTAGGTCCAACCCGAATACCTTGTATCTACCTTGTATCCGCTTAGCACCTGGGACAAACACCACAGAAACACCAAAGACCCATGTGGAGATGAGTGAGGCCTAATGAGTAAAGCTAAATCTGTTTTCAAGAGACACCCATAAAAACAGATGTGTGGCTATCTCCAGGATTCTATTAAAAATTCTATCTATAACAAAATACTACAAACTCTACCAATTAGGTGAGTCAAATGTACTTAGGTCTGTAAAAGGGTCTGCTTTCCACCACAGGAATGTTATGTCGGTCACCTACGTGATGACTTAGCATCTACCCACTTTCCCATGCCCTAGTAAACATTGAGTGAAGCAACGAGCTCTGCCCCCCAGATAACCATCAAATCCTAGAATGCAGCACCACAGAAATGCAGAAATCCTCACCGTTTTCAGAGGAGACGTATTTCCCAGGCAGGGTGCGCCGCTTTCTTCCTTCTGGCTACTGTTCTTGATCCTCTGTGGATCCGAACTGGTAAAGATCTGCACCAGGTACCAGCGCAGCTGCATTTCACTTGAGCTTTCATAATCAGCCAGGCTGATCTGCGCAATTCCCTGAAGATGAGGTAGAAAAAATATGCTGATAAAGACGGGCAGGGGAAGTGGCTCTTGTTTTTAACACAAAATGGACACAGAGATGCTCTAACACTGAGCCCAATTCTTCTCTCAAACGGGGTAGGAACAGGTTGAGCCTAGTCACCTATAATGGTGGGGAAAAGGAAGAGAAAGCAACAGTGTGCCGGGTCTTGAACTGCCCATGCACCCAGGTGAGTTTGTTTGGGAACAAAACTGATGAGGGATGGGGACGGGAAAGAGAGCCAGCCAGGGGATGTGTGAGGACCAGTGATTCTGTCCTGTCAGCTCTGGAGGGAGTGGTCAGGGGGCCATTCCAATAGCCTCTGCACGGCAAGTGATTCTCCGGGAGAAGCAGGGTGGGCTGCCTTAATAAAGAAAAGACCATCGAATGAATGAATAAATGAAAAAACAGGGAGTGCCGCTGGAGCGACACAGCCCGGGGGAAAGGGGACAGGCCTAGGCATGGTTCTAATCCTAGCCCTGCCATTCACCTGCTCTTTGGCCCTGGACAAGTCATTTACCTTCTCTGTGCCTTAGATTCCTCAACTGTAAAATGGGGGTTAAACCCCTGTCCCCCCTCCCCTTACACGGTGTCCCATGTCGGACAGAGATTAGGTCTGACCTGGTTTATCTTTTTTCTACCCCAGTGCTTAGCAGAGCGCTTCACACAGACCGCTCAGCAAACACCACAATTAGAATACTATACACACTGACTGTTGTTCAACAACGATCATTTGTTGGAAATGAGACTGGGTGACTCGGAAAGCTGAATCTAGATATCAGAAATGAATACTGTGCAGGAGCACTAATAGCTACTCACTAATAACTAAACCCACTAATAGCTGTGTTTGGCTGCACAGCTGTTCCATTTCCACACTCCTTTTATTACAGTGTTTCATTTTAATAGCACAGTAATCATAAAGGATTTTAAATGTCTGAAAGGGACCACTTACCAAGAGTTCTTCTTGAAGTTGATAGTCAACTGAACAAACATACAATTGCAGCGACTTTAATTTCAACACACTTGAATGCACAGGGATTCGGAAAACTTCATTAAATATTAATGGAGCTTGACATTCCAGAGCCTTAGAGCAGTAAGTGCTTGGGGTGCCTGAGTCAAGAGGTGGTAAATAAACTCTGATGTGTCTGGAGACGTAAGAAAAAAAACAGTGGAGTTGATACAGGGGCTGTGTGTTCGATAGGATTAATAAATCAAACCGAATAATGAAAACAATCCATGGCAAGCTGTGGCAATGCTTTGAAGCCTAGAGTATTCACAGAGCAGATCTTCAAAGATGAAAATTTCTCTCTTCTCAACAAAGGTGACAAAATTACTTTATCGAGCTACTTCAAATGTTTTAGGAGGGTTTGCCTTAGACAAAGTAATGTGAGGGTCCAAAAATTTGCCTCTACGCAAGATTCTTAGTTACTCGGGAATAATCATATATTCCGTATAATCACTTTTGCTAAAGCGCACATTCTCAAGAATCAAAATGGACGGTTTGGTTTTCAGAATAATCATTTCAAATAAGTTATGGTGAACAGTGGCACACCACAGATTGTAAGCCTACACCAGGGACAAGGACTGTGTCTAATTCCCCCCGTGCATTCGCTCCCAGCACTCAACACAGTGCTCTGCACACAGTAGATGCTTAATGAATACTATAACTACTACTTGCTTCAAAGGAAAACTTGCGCCTCATCAGACTCTTAGTGAAATGAAACTTACATTTTACTGCCTTCTTTCACCATCAGTTCCCTTTTAAAGTTTTTTAGCTGGAGCACATGGACTAAGAGGCATTCACTTCCACTGTCATGCCTAGTAAACAAAACAAGAACATTTCTGAAACATTCACGTGTATCTTCAGTGGGGCAGGTCAGGTCAGCAAATTCCAGTTACTCTGTTGGGAATCCAGGCATCTGGACTCAGCAAAAATATTATTATTAATAGTAGTAACTCTTTATTAAAGACTTACTTTGTGCCAAGTCCTGTTCTAAGCACTGGGTTAGATTTCAATACTGTGAGAATCGATCCCTGCCCCTCAGTGGAAGAGCACAGGATTGAGAGAAAAAGAGAGTTGAGTCCGAGCTCTGCCACTGGCCTCATGTGTGGCCTTGGGCAATCTGTTTAAACTCACTGGCCCTCCGTTTCCTTGTCTGTACAATGGAGATGAAATACCTGTTCCCCCCTACTCGGACCATGAGCGTCATGTGGGACAGGGACTGAGTCCAAGCTGGTTAACTTGGATCTACCCCAGCGCTTAGAATAGTACCTGGCACACAGTACACGCTTAAAGGCTACTGTAGTTATTAATAATTATTTATTCAGTTTTCAGTAACTAAGAAATATGATCTCTGGGGCATTTTGCCCTGTCCAACCACACTTAAGAGAAATCGCTTTGGGTATAATTTCCCTTTTCAAGTATTTTTTGCAGGAGAAATTCAATTCATAAAACTATACATGAACTAAGTAATCCTTGAAGGCTTAACCCAGTGGCTTCGGTCACTCTACCCTAGATATTATTCAGAGGAATACATTCACAGTTCAAACATATGAAGAAAACATTAGGAAATTATTCGTAATCCTCCCTGTTTCTTGCTCTCTAAAATTTGGCAACTTAAGCACCATATAAAGAAGCCAACCATCACTTCCGGACCACTCCAACGCCGGGTCTAAAGGCAGTATTTAGATTGACAGATGACTTAATAAGCAGACCCATTCTATACTCACAAAAATCCAACGTGTATTTGGGGTTCTTCATTATTGGCAGCATCGTTGTATGTGGGCTCCTCAACATCCTCATTCCTGTACACAGAGGGGGGAAGAAAAAGGCAGGAGAATTCAGCCAGCCGTCGGCCAGGCTGCTGTATCTATGTCTTCGATGAGCCATTACCGCCACTCCATCTTCTGGGGCCTACCATCCATCCCTGGAAAAGGGAGCCAGCGGAAGCTGGAGCTTCCCCATGGCGTGAGCGCGCATGAGTGTGTGTTGGGGAAGGCGGGGGGAGGGGGTTGGTAAGAGGGGGGCTCCACTTGGTCCTGGCCGCAAGCGGGATAAGAGTTCTCCACCAAGCCCTGATCATTTCCCTGTTTGTCCCCTGCTGTCCTCTTCTCACTGTCTGTGTGTCTGACTATCCATCTGCCCAGTCCTGGATGTGTCTACAATCTCGTTTTACCCCAAGTTGGCCCCAGTGTTCAAAATGAAAAGCTAACAGCTCTGACGCTATACGCTTAGCTTTTCCAGGTTCCATTTACCAACCCCGTTGGATAATGTTCCTTTGCAAAGCTGGAGATTCCCTTGTTTATATTTAATTTCTGCAGTCGAGTGTAATAACCTACTGCTTTTTATTTACGTTCCTCTTACGCTACGTGCATGTTTTGGATCTCTGTGACATTCCTGAGATGAGGATTGGGCTCTTTCCTCCTTTGTGTCCAGGGTTGTGTTCTCCAATAGTGGGCAGTCATTAAATACAGCTGAGTGAATACCTGGAAAGCGCACTTCTGCAGCCCTATCAACATCTTTGCTCATTAAACTTATATTCTAAACCCTTGAGCCCAGGCAATTGATCAGATCAATACACTATTAACTCCCATAATCCTGGAGGATGTGATAAATAGATTATGGCGCTGACGACTGTGAGCTAACATTGTTTTCCTGACGGCAACACCTTTTTAGAGTCTTTTTTTTTTCCTTTTTCTTATACCACAACGGGTCTCAATCAGCTCTAATCATACAAACCCCCAAATACAGTTTCCTCTCTATTCCTCTCTCCTTAATAATATAAACTACTGCACCAAGCTCTCCAAGTGGTTGGCCGGACAAAGATAAAAAGAAAAGAGCCCTAATTTTTGAACTATGAATAAAAAACACACCCCAAGAGAGTGAATTCCTTCCTCGGGGCCTAGTGACTTCAAAGGGAACTCCAGAACGACACCTCCGACAAAGAGTTCAAAGCAAAATATGACCCCACGCAGGAAAAGACAAAGAGGGTCTTTCCTGTTTCAGAACAATTCTTGGAGCCCGTCATCTTTTTCAAACACATAAAGGGCATAATAACCTCTCTAAATACAACTCTTAACTAATAGCTTACTTTTCCAGGACTGAACCCCAGATACAAATAAAATGACTGTGTTTCCATTTAGAACCTGAAAACAGCTCTGCATGTTTACGGGAAAGAAGACCAGATCCCTGAAAAGGACATAAACATACGTACCTTTTGCTTAACGGTTCAAACACACCACTGTCACTGGCCAGCGAATAATCCGATAGACATGCAGAAACTCTTCTGGCTCTTCTTTCAGATCTCCTGGCACTGTCTTCCCGTAAAGTCACAGCTGTTAAAAAAAAAATGAAATACATAGTAGTTTGAAGCGTTTTCGACCAGCACATCAGCGGTGCACATTTAAATTACACTCGAAGATTCACAGTACAAATTTTCGAATACAAGTGCATTATGAAAGCATGCAAGTAGAAGCCAAGTTTTTCTTCTGGACCATTAAAAGCAATAAATCCTGGGGCTCCTTTTCATGGCTAAAAATTCCAAATCTCCTTAGCTCTATGGAGCCATTTTCCCAGGATTTTCCCAAGCATTCTCTCCTCACCCTTTCATGAGGACAGGGTTCTAAATGAAAACACAGTCATTTTATTCCTATCTTGTTGCTCAGCCTCATGGTGCTAAGAGTGAGGGAATCCCACATAATGAAACCATGAAAAATAGTGCTTACTGCAGAACTTTTATTGATCATGACATAAGAGCGGCACAGCAAGTCTGTCATGACCAATGAGACTTCTCATTTGGACCATAAGCTCGGTGTGGGCAGGGAATGTGTCTACAATATTGTGATACTGCACTCTCCCAAGCACTTAGTACAATGCTCTGCACAGAGTAAGTGCTCAAAAAATATGACTGACTGCCTAATGACCCTGGTTTAAAGTGCCACCTTTCAGACAGCCACTCTGCTACCTGCTTCCTCAACTCCCCTGACCCACCCACAGAGGAATTATGAACAAAAGTATCTTTTTTGGGCAATTAAACCTGGTCCAAGACAGATTTTGAGTATTATGTATCAGAGGATGCTTTGCCAAAAATCTTTTCTTTAACCATCCCCTCGTTCTAGGCAGGGAATATGTCTGTTTAGTGTGATATTGTGCTCTGAATGCAGTAAGCACTCATTAAATACTACTGATTGAATGAATCCCCATCACCTGAACCTCTGCATTTGCGAGATACACTGCTTTCTTTTAAGAATAATAGCCACTTCTACTTAGGGTCACTGCCACTGAACCCAAATTATTAGGCGAATTTACATTGATTAGTGGCAAATACTCTAGCCCTGAAGAGACTCGAGATTAGGGTTTTGCCTGGTGGGACATGAAGTAAAATATCAAAAGATAAACCACAATTGAGGGTCTCCTGAGCAAATACTACCTGAAAGGAGCAGCGTGGCCTAGTGGAAAAATGCCGGGGCCTGGGCATCACAGAGCCTGGATTCTAATCCTAATTCTGACAGGTGCTTGTTGTATGACCGGGGGCAAGTCACTTAAGTTCTCTGGCCTCAATTTCCTCATCTGTAAAATGCAGATTTAATACCCATTCTCTCTCTGCCTTAGACTGTGAGCCCCATGTGGGACTGGGGCTGTGTCCAGCCTGATTAACTTATTTACCTCAGTACTCAGAACAATGCTTGATACATAGAAAGCACTTAAAAATATAATAATAATAATAATAATAATAATAATCCCAGATGGTTCATTACTGCACTCCTTTTCACAATCTTGCTTTCTTACTGCATTGCGGGCAAGGGCAGAAACCAAACCAAAAATAAAGCAATCCTAAAGACACACTAAGCAGATCAATGAATCCACATGGGGATGGCAGTCAGAAATTAAACTGGAAAGGCCCTGCCTTTGGGTGCCAAAGATCGGAAAAGACAACACTGAAGAAGTCATTCAACATCCTCAAATGTCTTGCTTCTTGGGTTTCTATGCCTTGGTTTGACCATCAATTGTAATTCAAATAAAATGAGAGTTAAACTCTTGGGCAACTACTTTCAAAATTGTTCACTACCCTAAAACATCAAAGTCTCAAGAAGTCTCCAAAGAAAAATTCTTCAGTGAAAAGAAAAGACACCTACCATATCAGAGGTCAAGATCTTATGTGACTAGGTCAGCTCAAATATCAATGATGGCATTTCGGACCAACAGGTTAAAGGCGATTTATGAGAATAATAATGATATGAGAAATACCAGCATATTCCTGAATCTGTTGCAGGCAAGAAGCAGTGTGGCCTAGGAGAAGGAGCACATGCCTGGGAATCAGGAGAGCTGAGTTCTGATCCCAAATATGCTACTTGCCTGCTGTGTGACCTAGGGTACGTCACTTAACTTTGTGGCTCCATTTCCTCAACTGTTAAAAGGGGATGAAATGTCTGTTCCCCCTCCCTCTCAGATTATGAGCCCCATGAGGGACAGGATCTTGATCTGAGCCGATTACCATCTATCCACAGCGTCTGCACAGAGTAAGCCCTTGACAAACACCAATTATTATTAAAGCTTTCAGGAAGCTTTTTTCACAGATTTGAGGGCCATTACAAATACTACAAAAGAAAGAACTGCACGGCCTGAATTGAAACGACAGATCTTCCTATACAGTGGTCAAACTGTAGATGATATTTACTACCCAGAGACACAATCAACGGTTAATAGGCCAAAGAGAAAAATAATAATTCCAGGTTCACTTACAGTGCATTTTGCTGCATGAATTGTGCCGCATGAGAAACAAGATAAAGAATGAAAACCACAGTGAATATTTGAAAGTTTTCAAAGCCAATACTCGTAAGCACAATATTCTTCACATGCAATTAGACCCCACCACAGAATTGAGGTGGCTCCATAAATTATTGGGGGTTATCCAAGTTCCAAACTGCTGACTTGACTAAATGGGTAAAGAAGTATACCATGGCATACAGAGAATACCGGCTCTGACACTTGCCTCCCGGGTGATCTTGGGTAAGTCACTTAACTTCTCTAGGCCTCAGTTTCTTCATCTGTAAAATGGGGATCAAATACCTTTTCTCTCACCCCCTTAGACTGTGAGTCCCCGGTGGGACAAGGACTAATAATAATGTTGGGATTTGTTAAACGCTTACTATGTGCAGAGCACTGTTCTAGGCGCTGGCGTAGACACAAGGGAATGAGGTTGTCCCACGTGGGGCTCACAGTCTTAATCCCCATTTTAAAGATGAGATTACTGAGGCACAGAGAAGTTTAAGTGACTTGCCCACAGTCCCACAGCTGACAAGTGGCAGAGTTGGGATTCGAACCCATGACCTCTGACTCCAAAGCCCGTGCTCTTTCCACTGAGCCACGCTACTTCTCTGACTAATAATAACGATGGACTATGTGTCAAGCGCTGTTCTAAGCGCTGGGATAGATAACCGGTTAATGAGGTTGTCCCATGTGGGGCTCACCGTCTCAATCCCCATTTGACAGATGAGGTAACCAAGGAACAGAGAAGTTCAGTGACTTGCCCAAAGTTACACAGCAGACAAATGCGGAGCTAGGATTAGAACCCATGTCCTCTGACTCCCAAGCCCATGCTCTTGCCACTAGGCCACGCTGCTATGAATGATCTGTCGTATCTATCCCAGCGTTCAGCAGAAGGTCTGGCACATAGTAAATGCTTAAGAAATACCACATTGTAGCTATTATCATCATTACTATTATCACTTAGAGGAGAATTTTAACAGGCAAAGACAGATTGGGGGGAGGGGAAGAGAAAGGGTGATATTCTAAACAAAATCATTATTACGAGAGTCTTCTTGCAGGTTTGAGGAGAGTAAAGTATATGCTGAATGCTTGTTTCCCAGACTTCACAGTTCCTTGCTTTCCCAAATACTCAACCCGGTCAATCTGTTGCACGCGTTTTTAAATTGTTGTGGAAAATTTTGGTGGAAAACTGAAAGAAACATGGTCTATGCTCACCTGGGTCCTGAGCCACAAGATGGCAGTAACACAACGTAACAAAAAACCAGCTATGCTTGCAACATTCTCACCGAAGTGTGGAAAGCGCAAACAGCAGCAAATTGTAAAATCAAGTGGGCAGGGGGTGAAAAAAAAATAGAATTTGCACCACTTGACTTCAGGTTGATGTTTGAACTACTGTGGTGTTTCATACCATTCTTTTCAAAGGCCGTGACAGCAACTACGAGGGCAAAGTGCCATGGAAAAAAAAGCCAAAGGAATGCTTGCTGGTAGCTTTTCTTTCTTTACTTTGTTTTAAAATGAAAGAACAGGGTGTTGACGTATTTTGGAAGGAAGAATGAAGCCAAATTACTTCCTTATCAGAACTAAAATGGAAGCTTCAATATAAATATTTCACAGAGGTATTATTTCCTTTTTTTGTCATGTATGGAGTGTGCATATATTATATATATTTCTTATACATAATATATACCTATGTCATAGACATAGGGTATATGTGTTTGAGGTGAGGGCAAACCTCACAGTAAGCACTCAATAAATACCATGGATTGATGAATTAAAATTTCCCACCAGAAATGCTCAGCTAGTGCAGTTTTGGCCTGAGCTATTGCTCAAAGCTTCACAAGCTCACAGGGCTACCCTGGACTGCCCTTCCACATGTAAGCTGTTTATGCTAAATTATTTTAACATTGACTTTATCATTTTTAAAAAGTTACAGGCTAGGAACAAAACTCTGATTAAGTCACTGAAGCTTCCCATCAGGCGGAGTAAATATTTTCGGGCTAAGCCTGGATCAAATCAAGACGAAGGTGTGCATGAGGCTGCTTTAAAAACAAAATCATAAGGTGATAGTAGTAGTGGTATTTATTGAGTGTCCACGAGATGCAGTGCACTGAACCTTGTGTTGGGGAAGTAAGGAATAAAGAAATGATACATCCCCTGCCCACAACGAGCTGAAACTCACCCTGTACCTCAATGGTATGAATAACTTGGCCAGGAGATCATTGGCCAAATTGCTACTTGAACTTTTTGACCCGCTTCAGGTGTATGAGGCTGGGCAGAGAATCCGATGAGAAGATGCGACTGCCAGCTTCACGGCATATAGTCTGTGCTTCTAGGACTTCACGGTCTGCGCAGGACTGCCGCCTCACACGGGCCTCCGCTTTGGCTTCTGCCTCCATCTGATTATCGCCCCTTGCCAAGATGACTGAGGGCACCGGGCCCCATCCTCCCATTCCCCCCAGCCCCTGGACCCAAGGGATATATATACCGTGACTCACTTGGACGTGAGGAGAAAGTGATCCTCTGGGGGAAAGGCTCTCGGGCAACCGAGCAGAGGAGCTGCAGCCAAAGGGGAAGGTCGCTAAATGTGGCCTAATGGAGAGAGTCCCAACCTCCCTGGGTCACTTTCCCCCACTGTAAAAGAGGTATACAATAGACTGTGGGCTCCATGTGTTCAATCTCTTAAATACCTCTGGATCTACCTCAGCCCTTAGCAGCAGAGTTAGTGCTTAGTAAATGCCCTGATTATTATTACATGGTGCAACTGCCATCAAGAACATCATTAATGTTAAACCTTCCCAGGTAGACTGGTTTACAACCCAGATTTTGGTAGAGAATGATTTCCAAAAAAACCACATCTGCTCCATAGAAATGCATCCACTGTCACTTATTGCTTGTGTACAACCCACTTTATAAAACTGGCCCTTAAATAAGTGATCAGCCTCTCACTTAACCCAAGCATTCAGGACTTTAACAGGAGTAAGAATGAATCCAGTGGGCAGGGACAGAAACAAGAAAACTCTTTCATTAAGCCAATCCTTTCTCTACAGACTGTTGCCAATCTGTTGTTTTTTTTCCCTTGAGCTGAGCAAGGTGGGAAGGGCAGAAGGTTCAGTTGCACACAGGGGATGTGGAATTAGTGTTCTTTAAGGATTTGGAGGTTGACTTGGTGTTTTGTTTTTTTTTTTAAATAGAACCCATGTCCTACTGCTCCTAGTTACGGCCCATAGGCCCCCCGCAAAGTGGAAACATTTTCAGAAGGAAAAGAATCACTCCAGTGAAAATATATATCCAAGTGGTGATATTCTTCAGTGATTTTCCAGATTTGCAGGCAGGGGAATTTGATTATTAACCAATGTTTGTGTAAGCTAATGAAGACTATTTTGCATCATTAAATTGTTTGATACTCTACTGTTTCTTGAGAAACAGAAATGGTCAAATTTAGAGGGGGGAAGGAACTCCAAAAGTATGTGACCTAAGGGAGAGAGGACAGCCTGGGAGTCAGAAGGACCAGGGTTCTAATCCCAGCTCTGCCACTTGTCTGCTGTGTGACTTCAGGCAAGTCACTTTAACTTCTCTACGCCTCAGTTACCTCATCTGTAAAATGATGATTGAGGCTTTAAGGTCCCAGGTAGGACAAGGACTGTGTCCAACATGATTACCTTGTAGCTACCCCAGCGCTTAGAACAGTGTCTGGCACACAGTAAGTAATTAAATACCATTTGAAAAAAAAAAAACGCCACCCCTAAATGCATATCAAGAATCACTTTTCCAGTATTCTTGGACGGAAAACTGGAGAGTGCAAACAGGACATGCCACTTAGCTGCTGTAAGGGCAAATATATTACAGTCATATTACCGAAATGAAAAGAATAGGCTTTTTTCTAAAAGAGCAACACCAATATACCTGAGGAGTAATAACACCAATGTATTATCTGCCCCAAAACAACTTCCTTTTCCAATGTGCACAGGGCTCCCACCCGCCCACCCCCGATGAAGCCTGTAAGCCCGTCGCGGGCAGGGATTGTCTCTCTTCATTGCTATATTGTACTTTCCAAGCTCCTAATACAGTGCTCTGCACACAGTAAGCGCTCATTAAATGTGATTGAATGAATGAACGAATGGCATTCCCACGAGAACTTACTTCCTCCAGGCTGGAGGCCGGTCAGCTGTGCTCCTCTTTCACGTGGCCCTTCGCCGTCCCCGGGGTAGTTGAGAGGCTGAGACGAAGCCCCTCCTGGCGTGTCTTCGTCGCCCAGAGCCGAGGCCTGCACTCGGAGCATTTCTAGTGTGCCGAGGCCGACCACCTCGAACCCATCCGCCATCGGTGCCAGCGGAGAATCCCGGGAAGCAGAAAGGAAAGGCGTGTCCAATGGGGAGCTTGGCGGGGAGAGCGAAGACAGGGACGACCGAGAAGACAAAGAAGCTAGGGACTGGGGGGTGTCCAGTGACCGCCGCTGTTTAGTGAAGTTCGTGTGGCTGGTGGAATCGAAGAAAGGTGTTTCTTTTCCAAGCGAATCGAACGGAACTAGATCGAAACGCAGATGCTGTCCGTACTCGGGGTCTGATTTTTCATACTGGGGCAGGCCGTAGATGTCCGTGAAGCTGATGGAGCTTAGAGAACCCCTGCTGGACGCCAGGGACCCCCGACTGGATGCCAAGGAACCCCTGCTGCTCCCAGAGGAGACCGTGAGAGTGCTGGCGGACAGACTGAAACAGGAACCAGACATGCAGCTTTTGAGTGACATTTCTGAGACCCGGACGACGTTCCACATTTTCCCACCGCCATAAAAATCACACCTACTCTGGTGAGAGATGAGAACCAACTAAACATCTGATTTTGACCTGATGGATGGTGTTCTCAACAGCTATGTCATCCATCTTGTATTTTTGAGGTTTACACTGGCAGATGAGCCATTACAAATGCTTAAACTGCATCCCCCCTCTATTTCCGGGGCGGGGGTTTGATTTCTTGGGGGGCAAAAATGATCAATCTCCTCCTGCCCTACATAATATCTTCGTTTTTTTTCCCCATCATCATTCTTCTTTCTAAACTGCAACTTTAAGGCACTCAACAAGCTCCCACCCTCCTACCTTACCTAGCTGATCTCCTACAACCCAACCCAACCTGTACATTTCGCTCCCCTAGCACCAACCAACCAACCTCTGTCCCTTGACCTTGCCTATCCTGCCGCAGCGACCCCTTACCCCCACCCTCCCCTCTAGCCTCCAATTCCCTCCACCGTCCAAGCCGATAGTCTACTACTCTCCCCACTTTCAAAACACTCCTAAAAATGCATCTCCTCCAAGAGGCCTTCCCTGACTAAGCCCTCATTTCTTCTATCGGTCCTCCCCTCGGCATTGCCTATGGCACTGGCTCTGTGACCCTTTAAGTGCTCTGAGACTCCAGCCCCTCAGCAGTGATGTACGTATCCTTATATACCATGATTTCCTTTATCTTTAATTTATTGTAATGTCAGTCTCCCCCTTTAGACTGTAAATCCTTGTGGGCAGGGAACCTATTTACCAACTTGATTCTGCGAACCCACTGTGGGCAGGGGTTGTCTCTCTTTATTTGCTGTATTGTACTTTCCAAGCACTTAGTATAATGCTCTGAACACAGCACGCACTCAATAAATACAATCGAACAAAGTCTACTTTCCCAAGTGCTCAGAACAGTGTTCTGCCCACAGCAAGTGCTCAAAAAATGCCACTGACTGATGGGTTTGATTAGAAGCATATTCCTCCTCTTGCTTCCTCTACCGTGATAGTCCCGAAGTGAAGTCTGTTTTATGAGAAACACTTGGGCTAAAATGGAGACCTGGAAGCCAACCTATTAGTAGTAGTAGTAGTAGTAGTAGTAGTAATGAGAAGCAGCGGGGCCTAGTGGAAAGAGCACGGGCTTGGGAGTCAGAGGACTTGGGTTCTAATTCTGGCTCCGCCACTTCGCTGCTGTGTGACCTTCGGCAAGTTGCTTAACTTCTCTTTGTCTCATTTACCTCATCTGTAAAATGGGAATTAAGACTCAGTCCCACCCACATAGGACAACCTGATAACCTTATATCTACCCCAGCACTTGGAACAGTGCTTGGCACATAGTAAGCACTTGACAAATTCCATTATTATTATTATTATTATTATTATAGCATTTATTGAGCACTTTCTCTGTGCAAAGCACTGGAAGAAAATACCCCAGTGGGAAGCAGACATGGACCCTGCCGCTCAGAGGGCTTACATCTTCTTCATTTTATGAGAAAGACCCAGAGGCAGAGCAACTGTGAAGATGAGGTGCCAGAGAAGCCCTGGCAATGCACAAAAAGGTGAAAGGATTTAAAACACTTCCCTATCTTCGATTCCACTTCTGGAATTCAAGCTAAGGAATCTACTGGGTGTCAAATAGGTCACCCAAATCTCATTTTTTCCTACCACAACAAGTGAAAGCGGAACATTGATCGGACTTATTTAGATTGTGGGAGAGAGATTTCAACACTCCTGATTCCTTATTAATGCTAGACTATGCTCGTTGTGGGCAGGGAAGGTCACTGTTTCAGCATTGTCTTGGACTTTCCCAAGCGCTCAGTACAGTGCTCTGCACATAGTTAGCGCTTAATATGACTGACTGAACAAATAAATCCCCTTGAATAGGCCTGCACACATTTCTCCACTGAAAATGTATTTGGGTTGCTTCTGGAGTTCCATAAAAGCAATTCAGTGGGATTTCGGTATTTGATGAAACCCTGTAATGATTTAGAAATGTAAGAGATCATGGCCAGATTATGAAACACACATAGTTCCTCTATAGAGTAACCATATACTTGGGGAGGATTTTTCATGGGGGGAAATTACTTTATCAATTTATTTACAAGTGGCTGTATTCATCAAACTAGTCTGAGAGTCACATTCATTTACTCTAGGAGGGAACACAAAAACCCCAATGGGATTGAAGCAATTTTCATCTAGGGAGTTACAGGCCTGCTTGAATCTTGACGTCTCATGATCAACTGCACTTTCTTTCCCAGAGAAAATATGGCTCATTTGAAAACAAGTTCATCATATTACAATATGTTTATATAAAGAAAGTGAAACATTAGTATCTCTACGCTAGTGACATAATCCATCGAATATATGTATCACACAACTACAAGTCCTTTTCCGTTGAAATGAAGTTTGGTATCAAACACTCCTAAAAGAAAATGCTTCAGTTAGCAACTGGTGTTATGCACTGAGGTAAATTAAAATTACAGTGGTGTGTAGAAGTTAAAAACAGATCCCTAAGCTCTACTCTGAATTTTTTGGCATCTCGTATAAAGCAGTTCAGATTTGCCAACAAGCCGTTTCTTTTATTTTGTAGCTAGATAACATGCCAGATTCAAATATATGTCAACATACATGTACATATGTGTATATATGTGCATATTTATATACAGATATATATATATATATATATCGATGTATATATTCTAAATCTGAAAATGTTTATCTAACAGTAATATCCTTAGCAATGTATATTTACATGCAGGCTAGTATACTGGCCATCCTGTGAATGTACTGCCTGGTAGAAAAATGCATTTCTTCTCAAATTCTCAGTTACAAGTGAAATTTATTTTAAACTGTATTTGCAAACCCTTTCCATTTTATTTTTTATTTACTATTGATTTTGAAATTCATTCAATCGTATTTATTGAGCGCTTACTGAGTGCATAGCACTGTACTAAGCGCTTGAGTAATTATGGTGTTTGTTAAATGCTTACTAACTCACCTGTGCCGGGCAGCAACGGCATGGGGGGAGGAGTCAAGGGCAGAGACTCTAGTTGATTGCACGGAAAGAGGCAATGGTAAACCACTTCTGGATTTATACGAAGCAAAATGTATGGGTACACTACCAGAACGAATGTGGATGGAAATGGTGCGTTCGGGGAGAGATGTGTCAATGGTGTCGCTACGGGTCGGACATGACTCGACAGCATAAAACCACAACAACATGTGCCTGGCACTGTTCCAAGCACTGGGTCAGACACAAGCTAATCAGGTTGTCCCACGTGGGGCTCACAGTCTTCATCCCCCTTTTACAGATGAGGTAACTTAGGCACAGAGAAATGAAGCGCCTTGACCAAGGTCGCACGGCAGACAAGTGGCAGAGCCAGAATTAGACCCCACACCTACTGACTCGCAAGCCCGTGCTCTTGCCCCTGAGCCATACAGACTCAATTCTATGTGGACTTTCAGGGGCCTGGGAATGGGGGGCCAGAGGGCCTGGGTTCTAATCCCAGCTCTGCCACTTGCCCGCTACGTGACGTTGGTTGGACAAGTCACTAAACGACACTGTGCCTCGGTTTCTTCAACTATAAAATGGAAAATCTCTACCTGCTGTCTCTTGCATTTAGACTGTTTTCACCCTGCCTTTCTTGTTATCTACCTCAGCACTTTCTGCACTACTTGGCGCATAATAAACACCTAACCAATAGCATATTTATTATCCTCACTGCTTAAATTCAAAAATAGTCATGATCCAAGTTCCAGCATCAGAAAATTAATTTAGTTCCTCAGAGAAGCACAGAGAAGAAGTTCAATACACCTGGATTTTGTCCAAGAAAAAGAACCTCACCTTTTTAACTGGGACTGTAGGTAGGAAGTTAAGCGGGTAGCTTCTTCTAGCTGCATGAGAAGACAATTTCTCTTTTCTTGAAGCAGAATCCTGCAATTTAAAAATTTAGAAAATATGCTTTATGCACTACAAGCGGTTGTGATAAATATAAATTCCACCCCACAATTTTAAATTGAAATCCTAAAATGCAATTAATGTAACTTGGAATTTGCCTGGATTTGCAGTCAAGAACACTGAGGTGTAATCTTTTCTCTGTCACTAATTTCTTCCCTTAGAGAGTGGAAGCATCTTCAGGGTAAAGAGCATATCTTCTGCCTCTTTGGTATCCTCCCGACTGCATTGTACAGTGATCGGCACACGAGAGGCATTCCCTAAATGCTCCTGATCACTGACACCATCAGACTGTTGAAGTTCCAGCTATCTGTCTGTAGAGTGAAAACTGCCAAGCACCTCC
Source organism: Ornithorhynchus anatinus (assembly GCF_004115215.2). NCBI lineage: Eukaryota > Metazoa > Chordata > Mammalia > Monotremata > Ornithorhynchidae > Ornithorhynchus > Ornithorhynchus anatinus. Next base: position 20,886,711 of record NC_041742.1, on the reverse strand, counting down.
CATACGGTGGAGTAAACAGTGATTACTTTATAGAGAAACTGGAAAGGTCAATAATGAAAGATGTCACATTGTGTCCACTCTCAAGACCAAGTTTACATGTCCCTTAAAGCTTTCCACAGAAGCCATTTAGAATATGGTCAGAGGAAGCCCTGGCTGGGTCTAACCTCACTTCGGGCGAGAGTCCCGTGTGTGCATGTGGTTCCCTGTTTGCTGGGGTTTGTGGTCAGTTCTTTGGTGCTCATGAGGTGATGACAGGTCTGCCAGCTGGAAGGGCCACCCCTCTCTCCCGTGGCTGGTGGAAGCCCAAAGTCAACTCAAACAGGACCTCCTCACTGGAAAAGCTTCAACTCTGCTTTTTCTATTGCTCCAGAAAGGCCTCAAATCACTGAACACTGCAGTTTGGACAGCCGAATTTCACCAGAGGAGAAATTAGTCATTTTCGAACACTCTGAACCCAACCTGAGGGATCACTATTTGTGATGGAAGTCAAAAAGTGAGATGCTCAAGTACTTGCAAATCAACGTATCACAGTCCGCCAACTGATTCAGTATTTGGGAACTTTGGTATTTCCTACACTAACGATAGGCTAAAGATCAGTTTCCATTTCTAATATCCAATGGGAAAACAGAAATAACATAGTCTATCTTGAAAGAAGGTGGTATCATTAGGTCTGGCAACCCAAGACAATAAATATACCAGGCACCCCTAGTCATTCCAAACCCGAATTCCACCTGGCTCTGTGGCTTTTTTAAGGTCCAGAAACCCAAAGAAATTGGCATGAGGAACAAAATCTGAGATCTGAGTGGAGGATGGCCAGTTAGGGCAGCTTATGTGGGGCAAGATATGCACTGCCTCTCCAGCCTCCCTCCAAATGAAGGGTGGTAACAATCGAAAAGACCTATAAAGTGATGAGCAATTAATCAGGGAAGGCTTCCTGGGAGTAATGTGTTTTCAGAAGGGTTTTGAAGATGGGGACAGTTGTGAATGGCCAGATATGAAGGGGGAGGGAGTCCCAGACATAGGGTGGGTGGGCAGGACTGAGGGGAAGGTGTGAGAGATGTGAACATGTTACTTAATTTTTCTGTACCTCAGTTTTCTCAGCTATAAACCACAAAAACCAAACCTTTCTCTTCCTATTGCCCAGGGAATAATACTATGAGGGAAAAATGAAGTAAATGAGAAATGGCTGGGTGTAATAATAATGATGGTATTTGTTAAGCGCTTACTATGTGCAGAGCACTCTTCTAAGCGCTGGGGTAGACACAGGGGAATCAGGTTGTCCCATGTGGGGCTCACAGTCTTCATCCCCATTTTACAGATGAGGTTACTGAGGCACAGACAAGTGAAGCGACTTGCCCACAGTCACACAGCTGGCAAGTGGCAGAGCTGGGATTTGAACTCATGACCTCTGACTCCAAAGCCCGGGCTCTTTTCACTGAGACACGCGAAATGAAAATGATGTATAAATTCATCAACTGATCTATATACATGGAGGAAAAAAGTACTAGATCTACAAAAGAGAGCATGAGCCAAGAAGCTGTAGAGAGAGCCGTAGCACTGCACGGTTGGCTGGTGGTCGTAGTTCCACAGAGAGGCTACTAAAGCAGCGTGGCCTAGTGGAAAGAGCCCGGGCCTGGAAGTCAGAGGACCTGGACTCTTATCCCAGTTCTATCAAGGGTCTGCTGAGTGACCTCGGGTAAGTCACTCAACTTCTCTGTGCCTCATCTGCAAAAGGGGATTCATAAACCAGTTCTCCTTCCTACTTAGACTGTGAACCCCACATGGGATCTGATTATTTTGTCTCTACCCCAGCTCTGAGTACAATGTTTGCCACAGAATAAGTGCTTAACAAATACCACAAGTGTTGTTAAAGCTCACTCGGTTTTCTGGTTCCCACTCTGTGCCTGGTCTAGTGAGAACATCAGCAGTGTAGGAGTCAGAGTCTATTCCCAGGTCCACCGCTAGCCTACTGGGTGACTTCTAACAAATTCGTCAATCAATCGCATTCACTGAACAACTACTGTGTGCAAGGCATGGTACTAAGTGTTTGGGGGAGAACAACTCTGTCAGTAGCTATGGGCTCTGCAATCAAGAAATTTACAGTCTAGTCAGACTTTAAAATAAGTTACAGATAGGAGGAAGGGATAGAGTATGGAAGATGTGTAGGTAAGGGCTATGGGATGCTGTGAATAATTCAGTATTGAATGTGCCACCAAAGTGGCATATGAGGACCTATAAAGTGATGAGCAATTAATCAGCGAAGGCTTCCTGGGAGTTATGTGTTTTCAGAAGGGTTTTGAAGATGGGGACAGTTGTGAATGGCCAGATATGAAGGAGGAGGGTGTCCCAGACATAGGGTGGGTGGGGATGACCGAGGGGAAGGTGTGAGAGATGTGAAAATGTTAATTTTTCTGTACCTCAGTTTCCTCAGCTGTAAACCATAAAAACCAAACCTTTCTTTTCCTATTGCCCAGGGAATAATACTATGAGGGAAAAATGAAGTAAATGAGAAATGTCTGGGTGAAATGAAAATGATGTATAAATTCATCAACTGATCTATATACATGGAGGAAAAAAGTACTAGATCAGAGAGTTAACAGTTTAAAAAAAAACCTCAGAACCAATGGGCTCTATAAATAGGAGAAGATATTAGCACTCTCAGCCTGGGATGATGAGAGTAATACTCCAGCTCCAAATTCCATGATCTATGTTCAGAAACTATTCTATGATGTCTCCTCAGACGGACTATGGAATCATCTTAGTCAAAACAACATATGCTCCACACATTACAGAGCACCAGAATACCCAAAAGAGAAATTTATTAAAAACATGTTTGACTTCTACAAAACTCAATTCAAAAGGCTTATGTCCAGAGCCAGCCTATAAATCAGTGTATTTTTAAAAAAAGATTAGATTTTGTCTAGCAGAGCTGAATTGTCTGCAGGTGAAATTATAAAGTTGGGGCAATAATCTACTGCTTAAAACAAAACAAACAAAAGCCCTAGACTTGCAAGTGGAAAAATGTTTGGGTTATTTTTAGCACATATCCATTGAGCTGTCCAAAATGATAGAATTAGCCACATAATCGCTCAGCCCCACTCCTTTTTGTCTATGGACTCTCGGTCAATCTTTAAGAACTGATTGCCAACTCTTTGGGGTTAGATGTCGCGTCTCCTAACTCTGTTGAACTTTCTCAAAAGTTTAGTGTGCTGCTCAGTATAGCGCAAAGTGCTCCACAAAGACTACTGATTGATCGATTCATCTTTTAAGAGTCTAAGGAACCAAAGACCGAAGGAAAGGACAATCAAGACTCCAGAATTGAAGATAGATTTCTAAACCCCAATCCTTGGATGTCTTCGACTGTCGAGCACCTTATGGATTCTTTCCAAATTAATGCCCCCAAACTGCAAATGAAAACTCAAAAGTGAGTTTCAAGAATTAACTCCAATCATAGTAAACGATAATACTAATGATAATAATTGTGGTGTTTCTTAAGAGTTGACTAAATGCCGAGCACTGTTCTAAGTGCCGGGATAGATACAAGATCATCAAGTAAGACCCAGTCACCATCCCACATGGGGTTTACCGTCTAAGTAGGAGGGAGAACAGGTATTTTATCACCATTTGACAGATGAGGAAATGCCCATTTTTCAGATGAAGCCCAGAGAGATAAAGTGATTACCCAAGATCACCAGTTAAACTGGTAGTTGGCACAGAATTGGTACCCTGGTCCTCTGACTCCTAGTCCAGTGCTCTTTACACTAGACCACACTGATTCCCTTTGTAACCGGAAAAGAAATGGATGAGAATGCAGGCTCTCAGCTTTCTTTCTTTCTCTCTTTTCCTTGATTTGCTCTTTTCCATTATTCTCCAGCTACCGCTTGCCCTTGATGCCTTGTTTTTCCTCCCGCTCTCATCCCTTCCATGAAAGTCACTCTTGGGCCTCCTCTTTTATGGTATATTAAGCACTTACTATGCGTCTGCCACCCTTCTAAACGCTAGGCTAGACACAAGGCAAACGGATCCCACATGGGACTCACAATCTTAACCTCATTTTTCAGATGAGGCCACAGAAGTTAAGAGACTTGCCCAAGGTCACAGAGCAGACAAGTGGCAGAGTAGGGATTAGAAGCCAAGCCTTTCCAAATCCCAGGCCCGTGCTCTAGCCACTAGACCCCAGTGCTTCACTGGCCCCTCTTTCCTTGCACTGGCAACCCAGCCGGTCTCCCTCCCTTCCTCGGAGCCCTGTGACTGAGCTCCCAACTTAGCTCAAACCCGCTCAGTGAGCATTCTTTCGGTCTCCTTCCCCGCCCTTCCTCTCTGCTGCCCATGCTTGGGTTTTGTGTGCCAGACCAAGGTGACAACTATTTTATATCTACTCTTTACCCACTTTGTGCCTCGTAGAACATATTAAGAAAATTTTATTTGGAAAAGAGAAAGAGGCTGATTTTGAGGCTTCGAAAACTAGATTCGGCAGGAACAGTAGGAAAGGACCTCTTGGAAAGCAGATTTTGCAAATTAGGAGAAATAGCAGCATAGCCCAGTGGAAAGATCATGATGCATCAATCAATCACTTGTATCACTTGTATTTACTGCGCACTTACTGGGTTCGGACTACTGCACTAAGCGCTTGGTAGAGTACAGCAATATAACAGACACAATCAATCCCCACAATGAGCTTAGGGTCTAGAGGGGGAGCCTCAGAAGCAGCAGACCTGGGTTCTAATCCCGGCCACGCCACTTTCCTCTCCTTCACTTCACTGCCTCAGTCTCCCCATACTTGTTCCCAGCCTTCTTCGTAGACGGTGAGCCCCACATAATAATAATAGTGCATTTGTTAACTGCTCATTATGTGCCAGGCACCGTTCTAAACACTGGGGAAGGTACAAGATAATCGGGTGGGATCCAGTCCCTGTCTCACATTGGGCTCACAGTCTTAATTCCCATTTTCCAGTTGAGGGAACTGAGGCATATGGAAGTTAAGTGACTCTTCCAAGGTCACAGAGGAGACAAATGGCAGAGACGGGATTAGAACCCAGGTCCTTCTGACTCCCAGGCCCATGCTGTATCTTTCCACTAGGCCCAAGCTGCTTCTAGGACACTGACTAGAGGACAGGGGCCATCTCTGGTCTGCTTACCTTGTATCTACCCCTTAAGATAGAATCTGCTTATCTTGTATCTGCCAAGCTAAGTACAGTGCTTGGCAGAGAGTAAGTACTTAATTACCACAACATCGATGATGATAATAATGATTATTAGCATTGCTGTGCTGTGACTTCTCAGTCCTATTGTTGTGAGAAGACAGTGCCAGAAACTGGAACCCAATTCCGCTCTGCCATGTAAGGACACAATGCCTGTACATTTTCAAGGTTATAAAACACCTAGCCGAATTACGGTGACAAAAATGCCATTCAACTGCAAGTTAACCCGTTGCCCAAGGAAACAATTCACAAAAGTCTCAAACCTTTCTGTGGCTCCATGGGCAGAACATGCTCGAGCCCGCTGAATCTCCTCCTCCAAACGCCGCTTTTCCTCCTCCAACCGGGCAATATCTTCTGGAGAACGTCTCTGCTGGCTGATGAGCTGCAGTTCCTGCAGGAGGGCTTCCTTCTCTTTAATGAGCTGGAGTCGATCCCTGTCTGCCTCCGCCATCCCTGGCCAAGACTCGTTTTCCAGCAAGGCCAGCTGCTGCTGTGTATTAGACACCCTTTAGAGAGAGAGCGAGAGAGGAAACGCAGCAATAAATGACACGTGTCATATTCAAATGACCGGTTCCAAACCCTGTCGATAAGGCCAAGGACCCAAATCTACCGGGAAGCCTCACCGGACAAATATTGATGCTGGATAACTCCATGGATAACTCCATGGGCCCGATGGGAAGGAAACAGCCCCAAGGCCGAACGACTATGAAAGCTAGAAGACGGGCTCATTTGCACAAATTCTCCTCATCCTGTAGACAGGAGGCTGTAGGAGATTCACAGTTTCCACATGCAAATTAACCAGAGAATTCAGACATCGAGAATACACTTCAGCTCCGATCATCTGGAAATTTCAGGGAGAGAAGTTTGTGGGACAAGAATATAAAGACATTTCTGTCACAGTAAGCAGCAGGGCTTAGTGGAAAAAGCACGGGCTTGGGAGTCAGAGGTCACAGGTTCTAATCCTGGCTCCGCCACCTGTCAGCTGTATGACTGTGGGCAAGTCACTTCACTTCTGTCTCAGTTCCCTCATCTGTAAAATGGGGATTAAGACTGTGAGCCTCTCGTGGGACAACCTGATTACCTTGTATGTACCCCAGTGCTTAGAACAGTGCTCGGCACATAGTAAGCGCTTAACAAATACCAACATTATTATTATTATTATTATCATTATTATTAGACTGCTTGGCTTGCAGAACTTTCTGACCAGATCAAAAGCAGCGTGGCCTAATGGAAGGAGCAAGGGCCTGGAAGTCACAGGACCTCTGTTCTGATCCCAGCTCTGCCACTTACCCTTTGGGTGACCTTGGGCAGATCACTTCATTACTTTGGGCCTCAGTTTCCTCATCTATATCTCCTCTCTCTCCTACCCAGACTGTGAGCCCCATGTGGGACAGGGACCGGGTCCCACCCGATAAACTCCTATATACCCCAACGCCTAGAAGAGTGCTGCTGGACATATAGTAAGCCCCTAACGAACACTATAATCATCATACTCCATTTACTTAAAATCATTTAAATACTCTTCACAACCCTCCTCCCTCAATATGGTTTAAGGATTCCCTTCATTAAGAGAAGAAGCATGGCCTAGTGGAGAGATCAAGGACCTGGGAGTCAGAGGCTTCTAATCCTGGCTCTGCTTCTTGCCTGCTGAATGACAAGTCACTTATCTTCTCGGTACCTCAGTTACTCATCTGTACAATGTGAATTAAATCTTCCTCCCTCCAACAGACTGTGAGCCCCATATTGGACGGGATATTGGACATTGTACTAAGCACTGGTTAGATACAAGACAGAGGCACAGAGAAGTGAAGGGTCTTGCCCAAGGTCACACAGCAGACAGGTGATGGAGCCAAAATCAGAATGCAGGTCCCTCTGACACCCAGGCCCACGGGCTATCCCCTAGGCCAGGCTGCCTGGGACTTAAAAGTACCATTTTTTTTAAAATGGATTTTTATAATGATATGTGTTAAGCACTTACTATGTGCCAAGCACCATACTAAGCGCTGGAGTGGATACAAGCTAATTAGGTTGAACACTTTCATGGCCCATGGGGGATTCACAGTCTTGATTCCTATTTTACAAATGAGGTAACATGGAAGGAGAAGTGAATTGACTTGCCTAGGGACAGCAGACATGTGGAGGAGCTGGAATTGGAACCAAAGTCCCCCGATACCCTCTCCTATCCCCGGCAAAACAACCCACACCCCCACACCCGTCGCATCTCGTGTCCAACCTCTTTCCACTAGGCCTCGCTGCTCTACTCAAACAGGCTCATGTTACTGGAGAACATTCCCTAATCCCCTACCCATGTTCTGGCCAAAAGGCACACTGAAAACACGTGTTATGGCAACTGGGTCCAGTGTTATCTTCCCTATTAAAACACTCAATTCATTATTCAGAAATTCAGAAACCCATTTTAATGATTTTTTTTGAATACAAAAATAGCACTACAAACAAATCCTGTGACACAGCACTGAAAACTCTGAACAACACTGGCCTTCTGTTTAGCAAATGGGCTTTAGTTGCTGTTATAATCCAATTCTATTTTCTCAGTATGATGTCCTACAGTAACTAGCTTTTAGATTTCCACGTGGTACAGTACAAAGCTCATTTGCCCATACCAGTTATCTCTGTGGTCACATTCTTCATTTATCATGCATTCCTTCCCCTAAGCTTGCTAGCACGTCTATAGAGCTTTTTGTCCATTGAATGTGTTTGTGAGCTCCTTCTTGCTTGGTTCTACTGAACCTGCTGAGTGGGGGCTGGAATTTGCTGTTCTCTATAAAAACTTAGAAAATGGAACAATTCTCCAATTGGGCAGAAAATAATGGCCAACTATTTTACTGCCACATTTACTGGTTTAATAGAACACAGTCTTAATTTTCCTGCATTTCCTAGGATTCTTACTTCACATACAAATGACCCTGGGAGACAGAAGTAGAATAATATAGAACACACTGGTGATACACTGGTGTTAACAATTCTGTCCCTGGTAATTCCATAGAGCTGAATCCACTTGCTCCCTAAAATATGGAAGAAACAAATGTGGCAGACAATGAATATGCTTGGGTCCTAAGTATAAATAATAGAGTAAATTTCTGTACCCAGATTTTTCAGCCAGCACTCAGGTAGAACCTTTGGGTACTACCATATCCTGCAGTTAGTCATATATTCCAATTATTCAAATTGTACATATAGCGACAGAGAACCTAAATGTCTCGAGAGTTTAAACTTGTTTCCGAGTGTTAAACAGGTCAGGCACATTAATGCTTTCATAGCACTTACGGCCCTATATTGCATTACAGAGGCAATAAACAGGCATTGGAAGAACTGATCTCACGGAGAAATTCTAAATATCAGAGCTACACAACCTGCTCACATATTTTGCTGCTTTATATTTATTTTTCTAATGGATAACTTATGGAAATAACTGTGAAGATGAGAGTTTTATGAAATGTCCACTACCTCATGGCCTAGTGAAATGAGCTTATCCCTGAGCTTGGCCCTGGGAGTTAGAGGACCAGATCCCAAGGTTACCACCTGCCTACTTTTATGACACTGGACAAGTCACTTAACTTCTCTGCTTCAGAGTGTCTCTTTCTTTCTCTGTAGAATGGGGATTAAATACCTGGCCTCCCTCCCCAGTGGTCCATGAGCCCCAGTGTGGGACAGGGCTTATGTCCATCCGAATTATCTTTTACCTACCCCAGCACTTAGTACAGTGTTTGACACACGCTAAATGCTTAACAAATACTACAATTATTAATATTATTATTACTTATATTTTTGCTAAAACCTGCCTTTCTCCAAGGCCTCTGATTTTGATGAGTATTAAGGCTCAGCTGTTCTCTCTAATCCAAGGTCCTTCCAAATACCGGATACACATCAAAAGTCTATACATTGTAGGGCACACTTTCATCTTTCATATTTACAGTAAGGGCTTGAATGTCTTTCCCCCACTTACGGACTGCTGCAGGTTACGGGCTGCTGATGAAACAAGGACTGAGAGGCAATACGGTAACCAGGTCCATATTTCAGCAAAAAAAGCAACTTTTAAGTGGTGTCAGGAAGAATTCCAAGTTAAGACACATGGTTAGAGCAAAAGAGGCTTGGGGTCCCCAAAATAGCAGATTACTCTGGCAAGGTCCAAAAACAATTTTAAAATTACAACTTCCGTGATGATAGAAAAAAAAAATCATTCTTGTTTTCACGTTACTTTATAGGAACTCCTGTGTCAAAGTCTATGAATCAAGCTTATGTTTGCAAAAGTACCAAGGTAAGACCTTCTAATGGCTACCTGGATCACTGAACTTAAACTAGAAGTGAAATAGAACAGACAGGGTGTCTACATCATAAACTCCCATTTTATTTATCACTCTTTGGCATCTGATATTCTTAGCTAAGGATTTCATAAGACAACAGCAATATCGATAGGGAATACGAGGCAAACTGTTTTAGTCTTGTGGAAAAACCAGTCCTCTATATTCATTCAAAAAGGCAAAGAGGATTTCATTCTGTGAATAATACTTATTCATACATTGAACTTCTCAGAGATCAGGAAAAAAAAGCAAGCGTGGGCATTTTATCTCTCTTTCCTCACTTCCTCTGTAACCCGAGTACTTTTTCAACTTGAAACTGACCATCTCACTTTTGTCAACACTTAGAGGTTCACTGGGGTGACTTGGAACTGGGCACCAAATTGCACAATTCAGAACACACCTATATGTTCAGGGGGAGGTGTTGGCCCTACATGCTTCCTTGAAAGCTGATGTTTTTTTCCTCACAATGATTTTCACGTTCACCACTTTGATTTCAATAGTAACTCAAAGATATTTGACGATATGAAGAGGAGAAACTGTACCCCTACATTAGCTGCAATGATCTGATTCCACCAGCCAAAAAAGACTGGTTCCTTATCGAAAGGAATATGGAACACAAGCCTAACACACGACTCACTCCTTTAGGATGCTGGAAGGAATTTCCTCTACAAATGGCAGTTACACTTGGAATGTAGGATTCTTTTAGTAAAGGACAAATTTTAGTGCCAAACAACATAAAACATTATCGGTGGGTAGGATTTCTGTTTAAAATTTTTCAGCAGTTACAAGAAAGAGGGTTTTTCTTAACTAATGAACCTTATTTACCATTTCTAAAGCTACAATACTGTTTGAGCTCGCTCCTTATTTTATGGGACCGACCATGGGCTCATTGCCTGTCTTTCCTCTTCCTCACAGTAAGTGATACAGGACGGGTGAAGTGCACAGACTGAAAATGGTAAGGGAAGAACAAACATTCAGTTTGTAATCCCACTTGTGGCATTCTCCAAAGTGTCTATGTCTGATTGGAGAATCTCTGTCTGCTCCCTTCTGCAGGCGCTGGGGAATCCTACTCTTATCTCTTCTCCTCACTTGACCTGTCCTGTAAAAGTAGGTTTCAGTAGCACTGCCTCAAGACTGTGGCCTTACTGTATCCAAAGTCCAGGTTGGTGCTCTTGCCCTATCATATGATGATGAAAACCAGCAGGGCCTAGTGGAAAGACCAGAGGTCTGGGAATCAGAGGCCCTGAGTTCAAATCCCAACTCTGCCACAGGCTTGCTGTGTGATTGTGGGCAAATTGACTTCTCTGTGCCTCAGTTTCCTCTACTGAAAAGTGGAGACAAAATAGCTAGTCTCCCTCCCCTTTAGACTATAAGCCCCATGTAAGACCCAGACTGTGTCTGATCTCCCTCTACGGTTTCCCATGTAACACTCAACACTATCCTTGGCACATAGTAAGCACTTAAATACCACAACTATTATTATCATTATTATTATTATTTTGATAATGGCTCACAGGGGGCACTGGTGAAGATGCTGAAAAAGATGTGTGTCTCTTGCATGGTAAATTCAGGTATAATAACCATGTGTAAGACTGGACACGACTAGAACTTGCCAGACTCAATCTGACAGGAAGTTATTGCTTGAATGCAGCGGGAAAGAAGATCTTCCAAAATGTCCAGGAAGACTGCACAGTGTTTTATAGATATAAGATTAATTCTTTCCATGAGAACAAAGACCATTTGCCCCATCCAGGTGCAGAGGGCACAAAGCCAAGAAACAAGCAACATAAATTCTAAATGAGGCTTCATTTGCAAGAGAATTAGATCAGCCTCTGCGAAATTCAACAGATAAGGGTAAACCACACTTTGCTGGACTAACAAGCATATATTGCTTTTTAATCACATGTATTCAGACTCTACTCTCACCAAATTCATTCATACAAAATATGGCTTATGTGTGTACATATATACATGTATACCCAATGATAAAATGAACAATTATAATGCATCCAAGGTTATGCTGGGTGGCCAATGCCAAATCAATAAGGGACCAGAGCAGTCAGGGCACCCGCCGCCTAAACCTAGTAAGGGAACAGGTCATGCTGGTCGCCCCCTGCCAAACCTAGTAAGCGTTTCCCTAAAAAGGGTCCGAGGTCATGCCCCCTACCAAACCTACTTAAAAAGGGCACGCGCCTCTTTCTTTCTATAAAGGGTCCAAGGTCATGCTGGGCACCCAATGCCAAACCTAGTAAGGGACGAGGGAAAGCTGGGAGCAGATTGCCAATATCAAATTGAGGCTCAGGGCTTGCTTGGTACTGTCTGTCAAAAGAAGGTAAAGTTCTGAGTTTCCTCGATGCAGATTACCAAACAGTGGCTCTGGGCTTGATTGGGCCAACCGCCAAACCCAGCTGAAACTCTAGGTTTTCTGGGAGTAAGTCCCCAATTTGCATTCACCCACACATCCAATCCGTCACCATCACCTGCCAGTCTCACCTTTACAATATCGCCAAGATCTGCCCTTTCCTCTCCATCCAAATGGCTATCGTGCTGGCACAAGCTCTCATAATATCCCAACTGGATTACTCTATCAGCCTCCTTTCGGATCTCCCCTCCTCCTGTCTCTCCCCACTGCAGTCTATTCTTCATTCCGCTGCCCAGATCATCTTCCTACAGAAACGCTCTGGGCATGTCACTCCCCTCCTCAAAAACCTCCAGTGGTTGCCTAACAACCTTCACACAAAACAAAAACTCCTCACTCTTGGCTGCAAAGCTCTCCATCACCTTTCCCCCTCCTACCTCACCTCCCTGCTCTCTTTCTAGCGCCCACCCCTTACATTCCGCTTCTCTGCCGCTCACCTCCTCACTGTCCCCCGTTCACTCCTATCCCACCATCGATCCCTGGCCCACGTCCTACCACTGTCCTGGAATTCCTCCCTCCTCATGTCCGCCAAACTCTCTTCCCCTCTTCAAAGCCCTACTGAGAGCTCACCTCCTCCAAGAGGCCTTCCCAGAGTGAGCCCCCCTTTTCCCTCTGCTCCCGTTCCCTTCCCTTCCCCCCATCCTCTACTCCTCTCCCTTCCCCTCCCCTTAGCACTGTGCTCATTTGTATATACTATTTATTACCCTATTTCTTTTGTTAATGAGGTGTACATCCCCTTGATTCCATTCATCTTGATGATGATATCTTGTTTTTGTTTTGTTCTGTTTTGCTTTGCTGTCTGTCTCCCCCGTTTAGACTAGGAGCCTGTCGTTGGGCAAGGATTGTCTCTCTCTGTTGCCGATTTGTACATTCCAAGCACTTAGTACAGTGCTCTGCACATAGTAAGCACTCAATAAATACTATTGAATGAATGAATGAATTCTAAAACTCTAATCCCAGATCTCCTAAGCCTGTTCTCCAATCACAAACCTCAGAAATAATCTTGCCAGCCAAAAAAAGCTCGCACTGGCAAAAGCCTGTAGGCAGGGGCAGTGTCTGAGCTTAGGAGACTGAAGACGCAGTCGAAACCAGTCGCCAGATGCTGGACCAAACATGGGACAGGGACTGTGTCCAGTCAGATTATCTTGGATCTATTTTAGCACTTTAAACAGAATAAGAATAATAAGAATAAGAATAAAGTCTGATCTCTACAAGACAGGAGACAGTGGGTTTTTCCAAATCTTTCCTATTCCATAGGAGTTAATGTTGTCTGTGCCATTACCTCCCTCCCTTCTACCTGAAACAGCTTGTCAGTGAGTCAGCATTCATTCGTTCATTCAAAGGTATTTATTGATTGCTTAAATGTGTGAAGAGCACTATACTAAGCGCTTAGTGAGTACAACAATAAACAGACATTCCCTGCTCACAAGGAGCTTAAAGTCTTGGGGGGTGGGGATATAAATAAATATATTACAGATACGTATGTAAGTGCTGTGGGGCAGAGAGGGCGCGAAGAAGAAAGGGAGCAAGTCAGGGGAATGCAGAAGGGAGTGGGAGAAGAGGAATAGGGGGCAAGGGGGTGGGGAGTTTAGTTAGGGAAGGCCTCCTGGAGGAGACGTGCCTTCAATAAGGGTTTGAAGCGGGAAGAGTCGGATATGAGGAGGAAGGGCATTCAAGGCCAGAGGCAGGATGTGGACAGCGAGACAGGCAAGAGGGAAGCATAGTGAGAAGGTTGGCAATAGAGAAACGAAGTGTGCGGGCTGGGTTATAGTAGGAGAGTAGAAAGGTGAGGTGAGAGGGGAAAAGGGGAGAGAGGACTTTAAAGCCAATGGTGAGGAATTTTTGTTTGACACGCAAGTGGATGGAAACCACTGGATGTTTTTTAATTCATTTCCTGAATGTTCTCTGCTCCATAGCACTTCTCAGTTTGCCACCCTAGTTTAAAACAAGCAGCAGCAGCGGGATGTCAAAGGAGTGGGAAAGCTTCGGGTCTCCAGAGGGTTTCTAGAGAAAACGTGCCCAACTTTCCGAGAGAAGAACAAAGAACTTATTGAAGTCTGGGTGACAGCCTCCTCACCAAATCTCCACCCTCGGGGCTCCTTTCCATCTACTGCCACGGGGCTGCGGGTTTGAGTCCACAGGTCACAGAGACCTAAGGTTTCTGCAGGGAAGGCTCAACGGCCCTAGAAATCCACTGCCCTATCGAACACGGGAGCAAAGCAGCTCAGCATTCAGATAGAAAACCAGATGTATCCATATTCTAGCCTGATTGCTCCCTGCTTACACAGCACGGGGTTTAGACCATCTTGAAGCTCCCCAGTAAGTTGGATATCGTTTGAAGTAGTTGGGCGCATGACAGGGAGAAAAGGTGATACGGGATACATAAGAGAGTTGAGACTGAGCATTAAAATAAATTTGAGTTTGGGAACCTTCCGTGGTACTGACAATACCTTTTTATCCATATAGCACTTTTATCCAAAGCGCTTTCACATAAATCATCATTTTTATCATTACAATCTGCCTGTGAGATAGGAAGAGGTGGGTATCATTAACTGCATTTTAGAAGTGAGGAAACCAAGGCACAGATGGGTTAACGGAACCTGAGAGCAGAGGGTGGAGCAGAGTCTAGGCAAATGGAAATTGAAATGGGCTGTTCGTAATGAAGGAGGTACCAGGGCTCAAGTGACACTTGCAATTTGAAATTCGTTATTGTTAATGACAGTAACTCCCCCTCTAGATTATCAATTCCTTGCAGGCAGGGCATCTTGTCTATCAACTCTATCATACCATACACTCCAAGCGCTTGGGATAGTGCTCTGCCCACAGTAAGGGCTCAATCAGTGCCACTGATGGATTTCAGGGGTGTAGACCTGCCAGTTCAGGTGCCAGGCTAAACTCAGGCAGAAATTAAGCACGGTGTGACATGCCTGATATGGGCAAAGTCCTCATTTGATGGGAATTTTTCCCATGGAAAATGACTGCCTGATCAATTGTATCCACCCAGGATTTGTCAGCACGGCCCCACCACGAGCTGGATTTGCAGGGTTAACTATCAAACAGGTCTGCGTGCCCTCAGCTCAGGAATGAAACCTAACATCGGGCTGATGAATGATCTATCCCAGAGTCTGTACAATAGCAGTGGGCTCCTCACAAAAGCCACTGAACTCAACTCGCTTCAGGACCAGGAATGGCTAGCAGAAATTGGGCACTGCCAGTTTGAAAAGGTTCAAACATGTGGTCACCGTGGCAGTCTGGCACTAAATTGGTGAGAGAGAGCGAGAGAGTGCATTACTGGAGACTCCCCATATTGTGCAGAGATTGTGGTTAAAAGAGAAGGGCAAACCTGACTTTTGTGTGGAAGAAGCAAACTCATCAGATTATCACAGAGAAAGAGCATGGCTTAGTGGCAAGAGCACGGGCTTGGGAGTCAGAGGTCGTGGATTCTAACCCCGGCTCCTCCACGTGTCTGCTGTGTGACCGTGGCCAAGCCACTCAACTTCTCTGTGCCTCAGTTACCTCATCTGTAAAATGGGGATTAAGACTGTGGACCCCACATGGGACAACCTGATTATCCTGTATCTACCCCAGTGCTTAGAACAGTGCTTGTACTAAGCACTTAACAAATATCATCATTATTAATTAGTATTATTATTATTGCATATTTGCCTTAGTATTCCACATCGCCAAAAAAACTTCTCCAGATGGTTGCATGAAGTACACTTTAACCCAGATTTTGTTTCTGCCGGGAGAGGTCTTTTCTAGCCATATGTTTCTTTCATTTTTGCTCTGGAAGCTATGCACTATTATAACATAGTAGTTAATTTGGGCTAGAGAGAGGCATTGTTTTATGCCAACAAAGTACAGAGCAACTGGAATTCTTGTTTAGTCTGAATACCTCTTTTTGTTCATTTTTTCCCCTCCCAAATTCTGACAACACAAATACTTTTCTTTGGATGGGAGGATCAATAAATTCTGGCCATGGGGAAATTTCTCTATTAAGAAAATATTACCAAGGGGATGTGTGGATGTGTGTGTCTGTGTATATATTATAAATGGTTTGCTTTAAGAGTAAAGATACCTCTTGCCAAACCCCGAGCCCGATTCTCTCACCAAATTGTAGGGCATATAAGTCTACTGTCAAGTGGCACCGTTCAACTGCATCCCTTCTGTCCCTTTCCTCTGGAAGAGCAGTGCCTCTACAGAGGCTCAGGAGTGGCACAAAGTGGCTTTATTTGGGGGGGTATGGTTCTGGATGTCCCAAACTACCCTCCCCAGGTCTACAGTCCACAATTATTATCCATATTATCTCCGAACACAAGAAATTCTACTAATTAAAAATGGTACTGTGTCCTTTTCAAGGTTTGGGACATGTTAGTTTTGATCATAGCTTTAGAAGGGAGTGGTGGAGACGGCAAAGTGCAGAAGAGAAGCGAATGGGAAATGAACAGTTTTTATCAAGCACTTATTTTGTGTGAAGCACAGTACTCTGTGCTTGGGTGAGTACAACAGAGTTAGTAGACATGATCCCTGTCATCAAGAAGCTTACAGCCTAGTGGGGGAGACAAATACTAAATAAATTACATCTAGTAGGAAGCAAAGAAAGTATGTGAAAATTTACACTTCCCAATATACATATTGGGAAGTGTAAACATACAAATATAGTATACAGTGTATGACAATCATATATAATACTATATATGCATCTGTATAGATGTATAGTGGGTGTATATTGTATATAAATTTATAATATAAATATACTATAAATCTATACATATTCACCACAGTGGGGTGCGATTCTCCAGATGATATGAAAGTGTTGAAGTGGCAGTTGGAGGTGGGCAGGGTGGAGGGGAGAGAACAGTTTGTAGAGGTTGAGAGATGAATCAGAGAAAGGAGGCCTATGATGTCAGAAGGCCCATTTTCCCATATTTCAGAGGGATAATAAAAATGTATTTTTATGATCCAAATCGCTTTTACTCAGCAATTCTCCTATTCATGATATTGAACACCTTGACTGTGAACAATTTGACATTTATTTCCCTTTTAGAACTGTAAGACCCTTTTTTTTTAAAGATCATCAACATTTGCTTCTCTTGGGTAACCTGGAAATTCTAAAGTCATCTGAGCTTCATTTAACATGGACAAAGCAACCACAGAGTTTACTTTCTGAAAAATTACTTCAGAATTAAAATTAGGTCTTCAAGAAAGGTCCTCTGTCCACTCTCTTTGGAATGCCACTCAGTAAGCAAATATCAAGTTTTAAGAATATTCTTTTTCTCACCTTTTCTTGGCCTCTTCGTATTGCCAGTTGAGTCTTACTCTGTCAACGAGTCTTGTTTTATCATCGAAGCCAAACTTTCAAGACAGGAGGTAGAAAAAGAAGAAGAACAACGGTAAGAAAAATCTTTAAAGGCATAAATCTTTTATGCCTAACTTTCTAACCCCAATAATTAAAATTAAGCCTTCTTGTAATATGATGTTTCAATTTCTTTGGATCTGACTAGATCACTGCTCAGTCAGATAAAAAGAAGACAAATGATGTCAGTAAACACTATTCCTGAAATATAGACATTAATGATCACTTTCCAAGGTCTTATTCCCAAATGTAGTATCTTCTGTGGGCAACACTGAGCTGGTAGGATAGCATGGCCTGTAGTCTCAAGTCTGGCACCAAGCTGACGCTGCACGCTGCCTCCCAAGCACTTAGGAGAGTGCTCTGCACATGGTAAGCGCTCAATAAATACTACTGATAGATTGCAAGTTCTTGGGGAGTAGGGAGGAAGCCTGAACTGGCCTCAAGCTCTTCTCCATAACAGCCAGTAATGGAGTAGCTAAAGTTATTCATTCTGACCTGCTGGAAAAATCTGCTAAACCAAACCTTTTGCAAGCAGGCTAACAGCTCACAAGGGTCACACATAGTTTTCGAGCATTTGAATCACAAAGCCCAGAACTGCTGTGGTGAACAGTTCATTTGCAAACCACTTCATCCAAACAGCACAATTTAACAAGAGAAACAGTATTTTCTACTCAGCCCCTATGCCACCAAAGGCCAAACATTTTTTAATTAAAATGGAAAATGAAGCACAATCATGAGTTATGGCGACACAAAAGCTGCTTTTTGCTCCCTCGGCAAACATCTATTGAAACACATACCTCTCCAATGATGTCAGTTTGAGAACAAGCATCACAGTATCGTTGAGGTAAACAGGAATCACCGAGTGAACCAGAATCATGTGGTAAATCTAACAGAGAGTCTGTAATACAACAGCTATTCCTGAACCCATCTGTCAGCTTAGCCAGGCTCTGTAAGAGAACACAGAAAAGTAATTTAATAACAGACTGATCTGGTAATGATTTTTAAATGGTCAAATTATTTCCACACCATAGCTGGGATACTTTAGACATCTTGGAACCAAGCATTTTTGTTGTAGTTTGTACAGAGGCTAAAAATCAGAGTAAATTAAGTTCCCTGCCTCATCTGAGGCCACAATTATATTAAATACATGCCAAGAATCTCTATCATTTGTGGGTGCTAATTACATATGTACCATGCCTTCAACACAGAGCATTTCTGGTCAGAGCCGTGACTGGGGCAGTCAGCCGGTGGCCGGCTGGAATGGTCCCGGGGCCCTCTGACCATGAGTTTCTCTGCTGCTGCTACTTTGGCAGAGAAACCTGAGGTGGCAGGGAGGACCTGGGTGTCCCAAACATAGAACCGCAAGGGGCCTTCAAGTTACAGCAGGCAACTCATGGTGGACATGGAGTGAAGAGCTCTGATTTCAGTCTCAAATCGCTGTCCCGTCATTCCTTCTGCCCTGAGCCTTGTGAGGATCTGTAACCTTAGAAAACTAGCTGACTTCCTGGAGAGCAGAACTGGGGCCACGGATCCAGAGCCAAGTCTCGAGCCCAGGTAGTGCTTGTTTTTCTTCCACAATGATAATAATATTATTATGATGTTTGTTACACGCTTACTATGTGCCAAGTACTGTTCTAAGCGCTGGGGTAGAAACAAGGTCATACAGCTGTCCCACGTGGGGTTCACAGTCTTCATCTACATTTTACAGATAACAGAGGCACAGAGAAGTTAAGTAGCTTGCCCAAGGTCACAGAGCAGACACGTGGCTGAGCCGGGATTAGAACCCACATCCTCTGACTCCTCAGCCCGTGCTCTTTCCACTAAGCCATGCTGTGTTTAAGCGTTTACTATGTGCCGAGCATAGTGCCAAGCGCTGGGCTCAAAACAAGATGATCGTATCAAACACAATCCCAGTCCTGTACGAAGTTCACAATCCAAGACCCACAGAGAATAGGGATTTCATTCCCATTTTACAGACGATGAAACCGAGGCCCAGAGCAGGTAACTGACTCACCCAAATTCACAAAACAAACCAAGCGGCAGAGCCGAGTTGGGAATACAGGTCTCTGACAGCCAGTCCCAGGTTCCTTGCACTAGGCCACGCTGTGGCCCGGGACTCTACAGGACTGCAGTTCCTAACCTTGCCAGAGAACCCAGGGTTGTTCCCCTATAAGAAAGTGGTGCTGCAGCAGATATTGGGAAGTCAATCTCTCCAAAGCTTCTGGGACCTTTGTGCAAGTCTATCCGCCTACCCTTTGGAATCCTCAGGGATGTAGAAATGGTCCCCTCTGTCCCCGACGCTGTCTGGGACCCAACAAGAACCTACCCCAAGACGGCCGGAGACCCTTGCGGGAAGGACCCTCACGTGTTCGGTGAGCCATTTTGAGGGAGTGAGTGGAGCTGGCATCCCCGCCCGGCCTCCCTGCTTCTTTTCTCTTACACCCAGCTCTGGAAAGCAGGTGCTCTCTCCATGTAGACCACGATGTTTGGAGCTGGATTCGCTCGCCCCAGAGTCCAACCACGACCCAAGCAGTGCTCCCCAAGGGCCCTACCTTCGCCCCCCTCTATTTCCCATGAATTCCCACAGCCGTGAGTTCCCCGGGACCTCAAGGGGAAGCGAGCAACTCTGCTTCTGGGCCCAGGTGCAATGTCAGGAGATGGGACAGTAGACAGGTGTCACTGAATGTGAGCCCGTTATTGGGCAGGGACTGTCTCTATCTGTTGCTGAAATGTACACTCCAGCACATAGTACAGTGCTCTGCATATTGTAAGCGCTCAATAAATACTATTGAATGAATGAAATGCTACTCCTCAGGGTGGCATGGGGGATGGAAGGGGGGAGTTCCCTTCTCTCCTTCCCTGCTCCCCCACCTTCCCGATGAGCATTTTGGAACCTCGGCAGCCCCAACTCCATCACAGTGCCTCATTCTGAAGAAGCCTCTTCATACCAATATAACTTGGAGAGCCAAAAGGGGGAAGAAGATTGTGAAGTGGAAGGGGAGGAGCGGCCATAAATGATGGAGAGAGAAAACAGGGGACAACCAATAACTTGAAGGCTTAGGTAGAAAAGGACTCTTACTTGCATCAGGTCCCGCCTTTCCTTCTCGCCTGTACAAATAGCCTTTTTGATGGTCCTTAGCTCACTCATTATAGCTTGGGCTTCATCCAGTTTATAATTGGTATGAGCACTTGACATCTTCCGATCGATTCTGTGGAGAAAAATTAAGCGTTTCAGATAAAAACATTACACAAAAGGATTTTTTGCAGGTTTTAAATCCACAGCATTCAACAGGACATCATTTTTCAGAGAGGCATAGGTGGAAAAATAAGTCCCGGGTTGATAGGTTGTGGATACAAATTTAAACTGTCCCCACTTCTACGCAACCGGTCCCAAGAAGTTTACAGTAAATTGGCAGAGAAGCACTAGAATGCCTCTACCGGTGACAACGGTGCTACTGAGAAGTAGCTCAGTGGAAAGAGCACGGGCTTGGGAGTCATAGGTCATGGGTTCTAATCCCGGCTCTGCCACTTGTCAGCTGTGTGACTTTGAGCAAGTCACTTAACTTCTCTGTGCCTCAGTTACCTCACCTATAAAATTGGGATTAAGACTCTGAGCCCCATGTGGGATAACCTGATAACCTACTATCTACCCCAGCGCTTAGAACAGTGCTTGGCACATAGTAAGTGCTTAACAAATGCCATTATTATTATTATTACTATGAAAGTGTCCTGGTGGACCCTGACCCTGTGTCCCTTCTACTTTACAAAAGTCACTCAAATGTCTGAAGGTTTGAAGGTTTTATGCACTGCTGCTCCCAAATTAGTGAACATTTAATAGGACAGTTAATGTTTCAAATAAGAATTTAATTTCTTAAAGAAAAAGAAATGCTTTCAGGGCCCAGACAAAACAGAGAGACAGTCCGAGAGAGAGAGAGAGACCAAGACGGAGAGAGACAGACCAAAACAAAAAGAGAGCATACAGATACACATGCACGCACCCTTTGGCTACCTTTGCTGAGCTCCTGCCCTTTGGAGGTTTACAAAGGATTCTGGGTCAGTCTGGCCCTGCAGAGG
This sequence comes from Ornithorhynchus anatinus, assembly GCF_004115215.2. Lineage (NCBI taxonomy): Eukaryota > Metazoa > Chordata > Mammalia > Monotremata > Ornithorhynchidae > Ornithorhynchus > Ornithorhynchus anatinus. Next base: position 20,865,342 of record NC_041742.1, on the reverse strand, counting down.
CTTCTGGGAAAGAACCTGGGTAAAGCATCACCTATATCCTGGGTAGCCTCGCTCCCCCTAAGGGGGACAACCAATGCTATACCGTGACTGCCGCACAAAACATAATGCTGCAGCCATCGGCAACATCAGGGTAACTAGAGTGTTTTACAACTCAGAGACGGGATGGAGATGCAGCAGGCTAAACCCTCCAAGATGCCGTTCTGGACCGCAGTCTCCGTTTCCTGTTAGAAACCTGATCCTATTCCAGGAAGCATCATTATGCCAGGTGAGGTAACAAAAACAGGCCTGATGTAAAGGAAAAAAATCTGTGGGGGTTTTCTTCATTTGTGATCCCATACTCAAAGAGGGGCAACTCTAATGCAATACAGACAAAGTTCTGTTTGGCACAAAGCATTAAATCAGATGCTTAGAGGCCAGATTCTTCTAATCTTAAAGGCCTGCTTAATTTATGAATCCAGGTTACTCTGTACCTGCTGGCTGATAGAAAGCATTCCAACATATCTTGCAGAAAGGAGACACATGAATCAGTCCAATCACTGAACCCGACTTAGACCCAACTGCTAGATCTTTTGAAGCTGCCCTTGCACACAGCTGGTCATTCCCTACCCTGAAACTACACTGTTTATTCTTCCCCTCTATATCTACTACCCTGCCCTTGTGTGAAGGGTCACACCTTAGCCAGGTCAATGAGTTTAGCTCACTAACACCGGAGGGGCTGGCAGTCAGATGGGATGGGAAGCAAACATACCCCATATTGGCGCTACTGACCCCACAGGGGCTGGGTGAGCAATAAGGCCCAATGATTAGACCGGAATGAGTAAATTCTGATGGGTCTTGTCACCGGATCCTTTTCCCCCGAAATACGGCCAAAAGGGAAGAGGATCGGGAAGTAGCATGGTCTCCCTGGGGGGGTGCTCTCCAAGAACTCTCGGTAGTAGGTTGGAACTCTGTCTCACAGACATGGAAAGTCGACCTACCCAGAATCGGGGATGCCCACTCTATCGGATGCCGTCTGGTGCTAAGTGACCTATAGGACCTCCTCGCTGGAGCAAGGAGAAGTAACTATCCCCTCTGGAGACCTGATGCCCAGGGGATTTGAAAGGCAGCCCCTGAAGACAACCGGTATCTCCTTCCGGGTTTCCACCGGCTGCTCCAAATTGGTGATCGTACAGGCCGCCTAAAGTGTATTCCTCCTGAGTGGAAAGTGTTCACGGGGCGAGAGTTGGGTGCCGCACCACACGCGAGTAACTAAATAAGGGCATTCTTCCCAAAAGGGAAAGTCAATTCATCATGTGGAATAAATCTTACACGGCTCGGCCTCGCTGACTCCAGTTTCTCGCTCTCACTGGGCCGATCCTCGAACTCAGCCCTGTGAAACGGGTGACACCTTGCCTTGAGGATTTCATTCTTTAGGCCTATCTACTTCTCCAAGCCACTTCCCGCAAGGTACCAACTCCTTTTCTCTAGTTTGCTGTGTTTTGCAAATAGTGAGGTGAAGTCTGTCCCTTGTAAATGTTCTCACAGGCAAGTGAACATCTCAACTGTGTCTATACTTCTGGGGAAACATGTTTTGCAAAAACGTGGCACAGAATAGTATGGCCTCTTATATTTGATGATCTTGTTAAGTACTCCTAATGATATTTTTGTATTAGCTAAATCACACTGGATCGTTTGCAATTCTTTGAAAACTTTCCTTGTGATGCTAATTTTCAGCAAAACCTATCGAGGAGGTTATCTGTCAAGAGAAGGAAAGTTTTTCTTTCTCCTGCTAGCTATATTCCATAGTTTTTATTTCTCCTTTTAGGGTTTTGCAATGCCTTTAGAGCAAAGTTCAATTATGTGCCCTTAATCTGTGACCCCGGAGTTAATTTATACTTCTTGGAAATTTAAAAAGGATAAACATTTTGAAATGCCTTCGTTTGGTGGGAAGATTTCTTGTTCCCTCCCCTCGTGATGTCCCGAGTACATGTTTGTGTTCATAAACGGATTGAGTTGAACAGGCAGTGGGGAAAAGTCACAAGAAAACCTGCCACTCAATCGGGCTCCAGGGTGAATTTTTGTTGCTCTCCTGACATTTATGTGTGGAAGAGTTCCGGGAATGTAAAATTCCAAACAATAAAAAGACCACACCTGAAAAAGCTCCTGGATGAACTTCACTGACCCCTCCAGAGTATTCAGATCTCAATATGATGAAAGATTTTAGGATAATTCATCTGTAATTACAGTATCTGTTAAACACTCACCATGTGCCAGGCAATATTCTAAAAGGTGCTGGAGGGGATACAAGCAAATCGGGTAAGACACAGTCCCTCTCCCATGTGGGGCTCACAGTCTCAATCCCCATTTTACAGATGAGGTAACTGAGGCACAGAGAAATGAAGTAAATTGCCCATGGTCACATAGCAGACAAGTGGCGGATCTGGGATTAGAACCCATGACCTCCTGGTTCCTAGGCCCATGCTCTACCCACTAGGCAATGCTGAGCTTCTTGAGAGGAATAGGTGAAAGGAATATTAAAGACAGACTATTTTTAACCCTATGTCTTGAGGCAAAGAGCTGCCAGACTTACAAGCTCATTCCTATTTAATGCCACAGATTACATCCTAAAAGAATGGAAGGTTTTGTTACAACTTCTACCTTTTACATCATCCAGGCCTGGCAGTGGGCCTTGAGTTAACCACAGGCGGCTTCCTGCAAGCTTTCTATCAACAGCAGGTACTGTTTGGAAAGCCAAGCTTAGGGTAAGACCTATCCCACTGCCCAAACAATACCCCTTTCTGTTTCCGCATCTCTTCCCTATCAGAGGAATGGCACTGACTGGTGTTTCTTCGTCGTCCTGTGCCTTATCTAGGTAGCTGGCTCCCTTCCTCCCTGGCTTTATATGAAAAGGAGAAGGCTCCGAGTTGAGTCACTGCCGCTGCGGACGCTGCTTGGCTCACGGACAGCTCCCGAGGGGTGCCTGGTTGGGAAGGCCAAACCGGAGAGGACAGTGGAGAAGGGGGGAAGGAGGTCAGAGAAGGGGGAAATAAGAGGTGAAGAAGAGGAGGCAAGGAGTAGAGAGGCGGGAGTTCTGGAGCTAGAAAGTTTACAGGCCTCGGGGCTGCTGGGGAAGAGGGTGTTTAGTTACGCAGGAAATAGGAACGGGAGCAGGGACAGGAACCGACAGGCACAGCTACAAAGAAAGGAGGTAGGAGAAATGACTGGGGCCAGGTCCCAGAATGCGACCAGGGCAATGGAGACACAAGGGGCGGGGGGGGGGGGGGGGCAGCAGTTAAGGTAGGAGCAGGAGGATGTCCTGCAGTCTAAATAGCCCTAAGAGGTCCCCACAGGCTTTCCTCATCCTCCCTCCCCAAGTTCTCTGGCTGCTCCCCAACCCACTTCCATCCCCATCCCCACCCTGCTCTCGTTCTAACTCTCCTAGGCCTGCTTCAATCCCTAAAAAAAACCCAGCTCTACACAGTCTCCTTTCGTCTATGGGACTCTTACTCCAGAGGACAACTCTGGTTTCGCTCCCCCAGATCTCAAACCTCCTTCCTGCTCTTCTTCCCCCCCAGTAGAATGATCAAGGGGGCGGTAATGGCAAGACCTTCCTCTTTATGTCCCCATTCTTGATTCACTGCCTATCCTCTGATGCAGAAATAAGAAGGGGAAAGAGAGTGAGAATGAGAGAGAGAACGAGAAAAGGAATGAGAATGGAAGAATGATATTCCTTCTCCCACACAAGCTAGAACTCTAGGACCTGCAGGAGCTGCTGCTGCTGCTGCTGTGGACTTACTCTGCCTTGCTTTGACAAAGAGTGAGCCGTATTTATGGTGCACGGCTTAGCACATAGAGCACAAGCCTGGGAGTCAGAAGGACATGGGTTTTAATCTCAGCTCTGCCACACGTCTGCTATGTGACCTTGGGCAAAACACTTAACTTCTCTGGGCCTCAGTTACCTCATCTGTAACGTGGGGATAAGAGTGTGAGCCCCATGTGGAACAGGAATGTGCCAGACCTGAATAACTGGTACCTATTCCAGCCCCTACAACAGTGCTTGGCACATAGTAAGCACTTAACAAATACCACCATTATCATTATTTTTATTATTATTCCCGAGGGCAAACAGAGGGGAGGAGAGGACAGGAGAGGAATCCTTTGGCCAACTGCTCTGGAGCAGGTCACGGGGCTAAGAGGATCCAGTAGATGGGTGTACCCATTGGTATCTGTGTGGGTGCTGACAGCAGACAACTCCAAGACTGGTTTGATGGGGATGATTCCGAGATCTTCGTGACCCGGACACAATGGATACTTATCAAAATCTCCACCTTGGAACATAGGCTCAGAATCATGTGAGTCGAGAAGTGGATTGCCAAGGCTGAAGGTATACAAGTCTATGCGGGCAGAAACTATGCCAAATATTCTACATGTCCCTGAAGAATGCACGGGGAGCCATTCACTCCACTGAGCCACTAGAGAAGAATATAGATGGCTCTACCCTCACCTCGGCCAAAGGGACCCAGACCTGATAAAACATTGTGGCCTCCTCATTACGTCTTCCATCTCCGATGACATCACTTTACAGGGACTAGCTAACCTGGGGCAAGATATGAAGATCCCGAGTCTGTGACAATATTTCTTGATGTTACTACCACAATTAGAGTCTTCAATCCCTTACATGCCATTTCCTTGAATTCTGACGAATTATTTCCCAAGATGTATAAGCAGGGAAGAAGAGTTCCTCTCAGCTAAGGCCCAGGTCCTTACCGTGAAGGGCATTGGGGAAACAACGCCCATAGGATTTCAGGGCTGCCATCCATCTTGTCATCATCAAGAAGAATGGCGAGAGTGGACTGCAGACATTATCATGGGACTTCCCTGCTCTCAACTGCCAGGAAGTTCCTTGCCAGAATCCACTTGGACCAACTCCTGAAAAGCATCATTAATCATGCTTTTGACAATCTCAATGCAGTTTCAGACCACAAAAGAACACTGGGGATATAATCTTTGGGAGGAAAAGTGGTCTAGTGGAAAAGGCAAGGGGTTGGTGGTCAAGAGACCTGGGTTCTAATCCCAGCTCTGCCACCAGATGCCTTGTGACTTGGGGCAAATCATTTAGTCTCTCTGTGCCTTGGCTTCCTCCTCTGTAAAATGGGGATTAAGCTCCTCGCCTGTCTCAGATTGTGAGTCCTACGTGAGGCAGGGACCTGTCTAATTCCATTACACTAAACCCACCCCAATGCTAGGCAGCATTTGGCACCTAGGAAGTGCTTAATAAAAGTAATAAAAATTATCTTTGCTGCAGGAGAAGATCAGAGAACAGTAAAACTTCCATATGGTGCTTGAAGACCTTATTTGACTTCAGCAGACCTGGGCTCCAGCAACAACTGAAGGTTTGGCAGGCCTAAATTCTTTCAATTTAGATTGGAAGCAAAATCACAATGTCTTGATTCACTTACAAGGAACGCTTATATGCTTTTGAAGCACATTCACAAGAAATGCATAAGATTATGAATCCAATCGAGAATCAGCTATGGGATGACAATTAGTATGAGGAATACATTATGTCAGCCTGATAAAAGCTACACACACCAAACCAAACGTCCCCGTTGGCAAAACAGAGATGAACGTTGTCACAGAATTGGCTATCTAAACCAGCACCCTCTCTAAAAGCAGGAGAAATTCAAATAAAGAAAGCTGGTATGCTCTTTGCGGGAACCACTGTAGAAATTAGACGCACTCTCCCCAAAGACATCTGACTTTCTTAATTTTGTTTTCTTGATGCAGTTTTAACAACAGTCCTTGGGTGTCATAACAAAACTCAAATGGTGCGACAGGCACCTGGTTAATGAGGCCCTGAAAAGCAGTTGAGTCTCCAGCTATCAAAAGGAAGTTGCATCCCTTCTTTGCTAGGCAGGATGTGGGAGGAGAATGGATACTCAAACAACTGCAAGGTGGGGAACTCAAATGAGGAAAAAAACAGGAAGAATGAAGAAGCATTCTAAAGACCCTCGTATGACCTCGTATGCCTTGCCATGGAGAGTTGAAAGGCAGCAGCATGAGACTGACTGGGCATTCAGCAATGACAAATGGAGCACCCGTCTTGGACAGGAAGGCTTCGGGAAGATGGTTTCCCAAGAGGGAGATATGCACAAAGGGCCAGGTCCTGATGGTAGCCAATTTGACCATGCAACAAGAGGTAATCGGTATGTGCCTGGATTGTGAAAAACAAGGGTTGGCCTTCTTAACCTCACTGATTTAAAAAAACAAAAACAATCACACAGCTCACTATCAGTAGCAGCATCTCCCAGCCCAAAACACCAAAACCATATAAAGGATAATAAGATAGAGATAGAGATACATATCTTTTTGTACCCATATGCTTGTCTGTGCAAAAGCCTGGCTGGGATGGCAGGACCATACGTACAGATGATTTCTCTTTGGGTGTTGGGGCTGGATGCATTTTAGATAGCTACATTTATGCAGCCTGGGAACAGAATAATTGTACAGAAGAAAACAGAAAAAATTCCTCATACGAAAGGGAAAGAGAAGGCTACGTACATGTCCCAGACACCAAAACAGAGTGGCTGAGTAGGAAGATCGTGGCCCTAGGAAATCAGAGAAGATGGGTTCCAATCCCAGCTCTGCCACTTTCCTACTGTGTGACTCTGGCCAAGTCATTTGTCTTCTCTTTGCCTCAGTTTCCTCAGCTGTAAAATGGTGAACATCTATTCTAATTCCTCATGAGTCCAGTGTGGGACAAGGAACTGTGTCCCATCTGCTTATCTTGCACCTTGTGTCAGTCCGGCACATAATAAGCACTTAACAAAAACCACAATGATTATTATTAGACAAGATTTTTTGCAAGCGTGGAATATTTCACCTGTGCCTGTTTTTCTACAATGAAACTATAATTGTTTATTGAGAATAAACATTTTCCCTGGAGGAAATGCCTAACTGCAATGAGTCTTACAGCTACTTATGGTCAGAGTGGAATGTAAAACTCTACCTTCAAAATACCGGTGTCGCTATTGTGATAATATGCAAAATAAAAATTTAACTACTGCTTTTGGACAACAATAAAGCTGAATATAAATGATCAGAATGGACTCTAAGATAAGGCTTAATTACGAATTAGGAGCAATGTTCAAGGTATTCTTCTCACAGAGCAGGTATGAGGCCGGGTAAACAGCTGACCACAAAATGCACAATTCAACAAACAAACTTCCCAAGGGTAGAAATCTCTCACTTCTCCCTTCCCTAATGGAATGTTCACTGACTCTAAGCCTGTTGTTTACAATGAACCTGAGTCTAAAAATATCCCATGGTTAATACCTTATGAAAAGCAGAAGTCTACCCAAAAAGATCTTGGCCAAGGCCAAGAAGAGTCCCAGAGTTTATATAGTTCACTGAGAAAAAAACAGCACTCAGAAAGACCGTCAAGATTCGAATTAATCATCTGACACATAAAACAATGCAATCTAAAGGCATACGGATTTGTTAAAATAAAATTTCTGGGTCCTCACCTAACATATGCAAACACTTAGAAAGGCACATCTTCGAGACAGCTGGCATTTGCAACTGCCTTCAAGCCCTCCAAATGGACAAAGATGGGTCAATGGCTTGTATGACCAGGCCAAGATACCTGCCATGATTGGCCACAAGGGTAACCTACTAAATATGTTTATGGGATACTGCATATTGATTCATGGGTGCAATTCCATCCAGTCACAATCTTTCAAAAATACACAGAGAAACTAGAGCAACCAAAGAACAAAGAAAATGTTGAACGGGATGGAAAAGACAATTCAAAAAGAAACTCCTAAAGGAAATGTGGTGGTATACGCTGTGGAAGAGAAAGCCAATGTGTGGTGTGTTACCTGCCTTGTAAGTATAGGGAGAGATTTTACAAGGAGAATGTAGACCAATTGTTCTCTGGGTCTTAAGAGGACTGAACTGGAGAACTGGAGATGGGGAAAAAGGGAAAGAAGAGGATGATCCAGTTTAATGAAACACACTTCTTGCCTTTCAAAGAGATAAAAGGCCAAAGTATCAGGCTTCTGAGGGAAGTGATCAAGACCTTATCTCAGGAGACCATTATGAGAAAATATATGCAATTATCTATGGGGAAAGGGATAAGATAGTAATAAGGGTATTTGTTAAATCTTTATTATGTGCCAGCACGTAGAACAGTGCTTGAAAGACAGAATGCACTCAACTACTACTTTTACTAATACTAAGCACTGATCTAAGTTCTGGTGTAGATACAAGTTACTCAGGTCAGACACAGTCCCTGATCCACATGGGACTCCCAATCTAAGTGGAAAGATGACCTCTTGGGGCCTCAAAATTCTATAAATAGGCAACATTATTACAGGAGTCATATTCTACATGGGCAAGTAAACTGACCGAAAAAATTAGTTTGGGGAAAAAACCAAAAATGCAAGTTTCATGGGCCACCAAAGGTGGCTCATGGTGCCTGACAACAAGTAAGTAAGGGATCAAATAAAATGATCAACAGTTGAAATGAAAACCTTGGAAAAAAAGAAAATCCCAGTTTCCAAGACTCACCAGCAGCAATGGACTGGACCAGGATGACTGAAACACAACCCTGAGATAAAAGTGGCTCCAATATCTCCTAATGAAGCAGGCTCAAAAAGAGTCGCCCAGGCCCTTTGCCCAAGGGAGTAAAGATGTGTTCCAGATGAGAAGAAAGAAATGTTGCCTCCTCTACTTTCAAGGGAATCTTTATTGGAAAGGGCATGCTGGTGGGTAAAACGGGTAGGCTGGTAAAGTTTTGCACTTATGCACGTGGCTATGATATAGCGAGCTATGACTTATCCAGTCCCTATTCACTGTCGATTCTTACAGCTGAGAAAAAAAGAAAACTTCTTTGCAAGATGACAAACAAAAACCCTCCCAAAATATTCTTTATTTCTTGCCCTACGCCCAGAAAGAATGATAGATCCTGGACTCTCCTGCCAGTTTAGACAGCTATCCAAGATAAATAAGCTCCAGCTAAAATACTGGAACAGGCTAAACTCCTGGAGAGGAACGCTGGAAAAGAATACATTAAATATTCTGGGAAGCCAGTGGGCAGAAAAACTTCTGGAGAAAAACTGAAGACCCTTCCCTGGATTTATCTTGGATGTGGAATCAGAGTCAATTTACTTAATTGTAAGCATATGGACAAGGAGAAAGCGGACTTACATAAAAGTACAATAGCTTATAGTAAGGCTTTTAAAAATATGATTCAGGGTTCCAATGTTTGGCCCTAAACATGACTTCATAATTCTCAAAGGGGAACATAATTTTGCATTACTTGACCTACTTGAACAGCAAACATTTGTTTAGCTTGGTTATGTGGCATGAGATGTTGCTCCAAAAACCTGGCAATGAAAATACAGGTCATTTTCACAAGACTATTCTGCCAGGCTGCCTAACTCAGCGTGAAGAACTATGGATTCTTTTCCATTTGTGTACAGATGTAAGGGAGTGGGTCAGCAACGGGGGACAATCAAATCAGCTACCGTCAAAACGAGGAGTTAACCCACCACAAGTAAAGAGCAGGCTCTTGGGAAAAGTCTGCTTTCATGCCAACCACTAAGTCATGATCAGTTTCTTCGTTAAAGCCATTTCTCCTAGCCCTCTTGGATGTATACCAACAAAGGGAAAGATAATTTTTCTAAGGGTACAGATTCATTGCAGAAGGACCAACATCTACCAACATGATCAGTGTGAGGGGAATGATGCAAAGCACTGGTGAAATCAAGAGCCAAAATGTGGGGAAAAATCATCACTCCATAGCGAATTAAGATACTAAAAACCAGGAGATATACTCCAGTTTTACACTGCCAATAAACGGAAAAATGGCATCTTTTCAATCAGGAGGAATCTGTCAAAATCCCAGACATGAAGGTCTAAGATAGCATCACAGTGCCCCTTTCTGGGAAGGGACTCCAGCTCTAATTACTAAAGTGAGTAGCAAAAGGGCATCTGCTGCAGATCCTGCCTACTGACACTGGTTATGACCAACTAACACCACCAAGACTGGTTCAGAGAAAAAGACTCAAAAATGCATGGCCACAGAGTGAAAACATACAACGATCTGTGCTGCTTCTCATGAAGCTCTCAGAGAGGCCTATGATACTTGTCTGTGTCTTAGTTTTCTCATCTGCAAAATGGGATTTCAACAGCTGTTTTTCACTAAATCTCTGGATTCCCCAAAGCACATAAGTACATAGCCTTATCATCTGCCATTTCCCTTACCTGTAATGGACCTATCTCCCCAAGTAGACTGTAAACTCCTTGAGTACAGGGATAGCGTCTACCAACTCTACTGTATTGTCGGCCAATCATATTTATTGCAGTGTAAAACATTATACCAAGAGCTTGGGAAACTACAACAGACATATTCCCCGACCACAATGAGCATCAAAGTCTCCCGAGCACTGAGTACAGTGCTCTCTACCCAATAAACACTCAAGAAGTACCTCTGATTGATTGTTCTCTCTCCCCCTTAAACTGTCAGTACCATGAGGGACAAGGACAAGGTCCAATCTGATTATCTGTATCTACTCTAGCACTTAGTATAGCATATAGTAAGCACTTTACAGGTACCACAGTTATAACACTCACAGGCTGTTTTATCTTTCTTGCTGTGCTGTTCTGTTATCGTAGCAGCTGAACAGCACGGAAACTGCATTCATCACAAAGTAGAGTGGCATCAACCAATACACATGAGCAATAAATTGAGTTCTTTAAGAACATCTTCCATTAGAAGAATGAGGTCCATGTAAACTAAGTTTGATGATCA